>NW_022995374.1:3706666-4324444 GCF_004354385.1 Drosophila innubila | reverse complement strand
AAATGTGATAAAATTAATACAAAATTATGTCACTTTAAATTATTTAAAAATATTACAATACTACAATTGCTAAGATATTTTTCTTTTTTTTAATTATATTTTATTTTCATTTCTCTGCAAAAGTGATCACTCATCAAATGTAAAAAAAAAACAATAAATTCAAATGTAACGCATTCCAAAAAAAATTTGTTATAGCTAAAAGTATCTAAAAAGATGAATTTTTATATGTTACTAAAAAGCCTAAGATATTTTGCTCTATTCAATTAATACTTTATTTATTTTTCAAGTTTTAATATCTTTAATTATTAGGAACTATTTATGTCAAAAAATTTAAGGATTCTATAAAGTTAATTATATTTAAAAAATGATATTAAAAGTTATTTGTTAATGGGATGCATCAATCATAAGCTACTCCAGGGTTGCAACAGCTGTCTGTAACAAAAGTATAAAGAGTTAGGGTATCTTCTAGGCGTTGTCATTTTTACGTAAGGAACTTTACAATTTTGGTTGCTGACTGATAAAGTCAGTGCCGAAACTTGTTCAAAAGCATAAAGCTACACAAAAAGCCACAGCAAGATGACGAAGTAGAAGCAGAACAAGAGGGAAACCAAAGAAGAAAGAGTAAAAGAATGTCTACAACAAATTCAAAATGGCGTCATGCCTCATATGAATAGTAAATGCAGCACGTACACACTGGCAGTTATTGTATGTGGCAGAGTCCTGCTGCATCAACAATGGAGTACCAGTGGATGACTGTGGCAACTCTGGCAACTAGTTACGTTTTGTCCAGAACTTTTCGGCTCACTCTTTATGCTATTTACATTCAATTTTTGTCGAGAATTGCCCTGAAGTTGCCGCCATCTTCTGTTGCCGGCGCGGCGTCTGTTGCACCTCGAAGCGGCAACATTTCCGGCTGTGGCAAATGAGAACCAAGCGGATGTTGAGCTTCAACTAAATTAACGTTAATTAACGGAAGTTTTTCGGTAAAGTGCGCGACAAAGTGGCGTCAGGTGCGCAAACAGGAGCAGAAGGAACAGAAGGAGCAGCTTTAACTGCTGCTAATTTCCTCTTCTCCACCCTCCACCCTCCAACCACCGCAACTTCTTAAGCTGAAGTTAAAGTAGCTGCTGTCAGTTGAAGTGCCACAAACGAAACTTGGAGCCAAAGCTGCAAATTAGCCATGTGGGAAAGCTCAAGAGGCGACTCCCATTGCATCTACCAGGATAACAGCTGAGTTGTGAACTGAACTGAGAACACATGTGGTACACTGAAAAAAAGGGACAATTTCAAAAATCAAGAACATTCATCTTAAATATTTTGTTCTTAAAATAAGAACATTTTAAGACCATATTACTTAAACAAAAAATATTATTCTAAAATATCAAAGTTCTTAATACAAGAATACAAATCTTAAATTATTAGGAAAGTATAAATATGTACTATTTCATATGGAAAAGTAGTGGACACGTGGCGCTCTGGTTAGAGAAACCGCTTCAGTTGTGAAGCAGAAGGCGCCGGTTCGAATCCCACTTGTGTAACAAGTTGAAAAACCAATTTTTATAAAATTACAAAGACAGAATTAAATGCATAAAAGTCAAAATTTAAAAAAAATAGCAATAATAATAAATTAAAAATATCATTTTTAATTTTTTAATTTTTGTTTTAAATTTTAAGAACATTTATTCTTAAAATAAGAACTCTGCTCTTATATGAAATGTTCTCAACATCAATATCTGTTTTTTTATCTAAGAATTATATGTTCTCGACCCTTTTTTTAGATTAAAATACTTAGTTTTGAGACAAAAATCTTGATTTTGAAACATTTTTTTTTATCAGTGTGGTAGCTGAATTCTTGGCTCTGGATTTGAATTTGGCATTGGCTTTTGCAGTTATTCAATGCGCTTTTGGGACAATGGGAACCTAAAGCATGCTTCAGATGAACTCAACAAGCTCGACAATGGCGACAAACAATTGAAATCTCTCGGCTTTTGTTTTAAGGCGTATGTAAAACAAAAAAATTAAAAGGTTGCTCGTTCTCTCAGTGCCAGTGCCAGGGGTTGTAGCCTTTAAATAATACGAGTATCCCTGTCGACTGGCCAGCAATTTGCTATCGAAATTTGTACAGCTTTTAATTAAGGCCAGCAAAGACAAGACCAAATGCTCAAATGCCCAGCCAAATGAGCCCAAAAAAAAAAAAAAAAAACGGCAGAAATAAAAATGAAGGAATCAGCAAGCGAGTGACGAAGGACAATCATAATTGCGGAAGCGGCAGTCGAGTTGAGTCGAGTCGAGCGGAGCGGAGCGGAGGGTTAGGACTGCAAAGGACACGGGCAAACAATGCACTTACTCTCCTTTCCCCTCACTCCTTATTTCCCTCTATCCTCTGTCCTCTTTACTGTTTCGCACACGGCATTCTTGTACCAGAAATTAATTATCGCATAATTTTATGGCTCACTGACATCTGAAGAGTTTCATTTACCACTTTTTGACAGATTTTCGCCCTCATTGTATTCGCATTTTCATTCGCATACTCAATTCGTATTCGTATTTGTACTCATATTCGTTGTAGTTGTAGTTGTATTGATTACGAGCTGTGGCTTCTCATGAAGAGCATGGAGAGGAGGTGAAGTATGCGATTGGTTTCCAGGTGCCAGGACGATTGCATTCAGCGATTGGAATTTATAAAGAAATTTCATTTGGACATTTTTTTTATATTTTCGTTGTTACTAGCAAGGATTTTGAGCTAACCAGCTCTGAGTTGCAGTAAAACCTCCACAGAGCGGCTCGAGAACAGTTATCATTTGTATCTATATATAAGTTTTTGTTAAGCCCTGTATTAATTTGCTAAATAATAAATATAATAGTTTTGGTTGAAATAAATAATTTATGGCAGGCAATATTTGAGACTGAGAAAAAATGAAATCTGGTACATTTAAGCAACACTTACATTTCATTTGTTTGTTTTCTCAAAACAATCTTTAGAGTTTTACAGAACACACCTGATTGTGACTACTCTAAATATAATATTATATACATAAATATTATTATAGAAATATGAATATCCTTTGTTTACGCAATCTGGCAACGCCATGCATCGTTGTCGCTGTCCCGCCCACAATCTTGCTTACTGGATATCATTATCAAATGTTGTTTGGTAAATCATTGCAAATGTTAATTCAATAGCTCAATCAGATGTCTGTTTAGTCGCAGAGCGAAACACAAAAGAATTGCGCCTAAGTTCAATGCCAAGTACCAATTTCTGTTGTTATTGCTGTTGTTGTTCTCCTTTTTCCTGCTCTCATTCTCATTCTCATACTCATTCGCGTTGCTGTTGTTTTTGCTCTTATTCGACTGCCCTTAGACTTGAGCATTTCCATTGTACATGGTACATTGTACATTGTACCTCATACCGCACTTTGTGCCTCCCTCCTTCTCCTATCGTCGGCGTGTATTTTATCTGTTTGGCGCTTTGTGTTGTTGCGTCGTGAATGAAAATAAGAAATAAGAATAAGAAATAAAAAGAATGAGCAAAATGCGCGATGGCTATGGAGATGTTCGCATTTTTCTGCTCTGCGTTCCTCTTCAAAGTGTGTGTGTGTGTGTGTATGTGAGTCTCTTTTGCGATATTCAACAGATGTTGTAATTGCTCATAAAACTTGATGACGCTGGCGCGTTTAAAACAGCAACAGCAACAACAACAACAAACAGATCAGAGAGAAAAATATTCTAAGAGTTTGCATATGGCAATGGCAATTTAACTGTGTGTGTGTGTGTGTGAGTGTGCACTTATACATATGTATTGTATTTAAAGATGTAGGATACGTGCCAGTGTGTTTGTGAGTTGCTTGACATCAGCATTCATACGTCACGCACACTCACTCACACCCACACACTCACACACACACACACACACCCACAGCAGTCAGATTTGCATATGCTTATGTACAATATGCGACACGGCTTTTCTTGATTTTCCTTTTGAATTTTGAATTGCCTTTTTTCATATATTTTTTTGTTTGTTCGTTTGTAGACTCAGCATAAACTTGTGTTCGCTGATGTTAACTAATATTTTGGATTGTTTTTTTCGGCCTGCCAATTGTTGTTGTTGTTTTTTGTTGTGCCGCAAACAAAGGACTCGCGCTCTATCGCTGTCTCTCTCGCACTGGAGAAATCCCATGACGAAAACATGCCGTTGACATGTGCTTTGCAAATGTTGCGCTGCCTTTTAAATTTGCCTTTTATTTAATCTTATTCAATTTTTTTCTTTAGTATACAAACGTTTTTTATGATCAGCAAGAGAAAAAACACAATCATGTACATATTTCTAATAAATTTATGAATAACTGCGTTAACTATTCCATATTGCCATCTCATTCTAGCATGCAGCGCAACAAGCGATCAACGACGTCGCTGCCAACGCCGGCAGCGCAGCTGGCTGATAAGCAGCGAGGAACAGGAACAACATGGCAATGGAACGAGCGCGCTCGCTCTTGCAATTTGTTCTCTTTGCCTACACTCTAACGTAGGGAGAATGAGAGAGTAAAGTCGTTTCGTGACAATGTGTGTAACGCAGAGAAGGTGAGAGCGAAACTTGTTATAAATGAAGCACACGATTTAACTGAAACACTCGCATGTATGAACAGACATAAAGAAAGGGCATTCAATGTGCGACGCGTCAAAGTGAATTGTTCTTTTGCGTTGCGTTTGCGTTTACGTTTCACCTCATTTCGTTTCGTTTGCGTTTCGGCTGCCCGCGCGTTTCGAAAACCGAATTCAATTTCAATTGAGTTTTTCAACGCTTTTGTTTTTTGTTGTGTTGTTCCTCACTTGAGTTCAGTTGTTATTCGTCAGCGTTGGCGTGCAGGGCGGTGGCAGCGACAGCGGCAGCGGCAGAGACAGTGGCAGCATTCGCCTAAGGATATTGACGAATTGTGGATGTTGTGATAAACCCTATACACAAAACATATATTGAGTTGATATTCTTTATCAAGTGCCCAAGTTCACATGCAAACATACTCGCTGCTGACAAATAAATCGAGTCGAAATTCGTTCACTTGCGCGTTATCACGGGGCACATAATTGCCCTCAATCGGGTTAAATGAAAACAACTGGTTGCCGTTGCCGCCCCACAAAAATACTCGTAAACTCGCATATAAGAAACGAATACTACAAAAATATGACAACGAATACGACTTATAAGTACTCGCAATCGCTCACATAACAATTAAGCGCCCCGCGATTCTTAATTGAAATGTTTTAAGGCAAACAAATCAACTTCCAACGGGACTGAGAAAAGATTTCACCCCGTCTACCCCCTATCTAAACTACATGATCAATTGAGTTCAGCAAATTGGAATTTCATTGTCTTTTCACGGGTGAGTTTTGGTTTTCTACTTCATTTAAACAAATGTATTTATTGGTGTATAGATTTATCAATGTATCTGAATTTCTTCCTTCCCTTTGTATGTTAAATTGTCTGACAATGTCTCAAAGGTTGCCTCCTTTGGGCATGTGGCACATGGTCGTCATAAAAGTACACGTACTGTAAATGGAATATGAAAGCACTACTCAGTATGCAAACATACTCATGAGTGTAAGTATGTGCGTGCATGTGTGTGTGTGTGTACCCACTTATATGGTCGAGTAATACCAAAAATACATACACTTATCGCGCCACAAAATGCTCAGCTCGCTTGCTGATAACAAAAATGCTACACACAATATTTATACACTCACACACACACACACACACACACACGTACTCGCACTTACAATGTTGATAACAATTCGTTTTCAAAACTCTTTCATGAGCATTTGAGTTCTTTAAATACTCATGAATAAAGCATTTTGTGTGACCTTAACTTAATATAAGATCTTAATATGGCAGAATCTCTTGCCGGAAAATATTTCATCTCAAAATATTGAGAATTAGACGCCCCTTTAGAAACTATTCATTAACCCCACTCTCAGCAGTCATATCTCAATTTGTAACAAATTTGTTCTAATAGTTTTCAATCTTAAGTACTTTGAAGATTGTATCACATTCAAATGGAATCCAGCAGCTGAAGTGATCTAATTCCCCAAGGAAAGCATCGAAATAAAACAGAACTCAGTTGAAAACAGTATTCTCTGATCTAAAAACGTCACAAATTGCGATAGCTTAAAAATTGTAGACAAGTTTACCAATTCTTCTTTAAATTTTGTATTTAAGAAAGTTTTCATTAGCTCTGGGTTACTGTTATTGTTAAGAAACTTGTCTGAAGGACCTTTTTCTCGGTGGTTCTTAAACTACCTCTATTCTTTCCCCTTTCAAACAGGATATTCAGGTTGTTCATTAGTCGAGCGAGCTGCAAATTGCGTTGCATAAACTTTGAACTTCCCTTACCAGAAAAGAAAATAAGAAACACAGTCAAAAAAATGCTCAATATTTTGTTGCAAAGATGCTTCAACTTGTATACCCTGTAGTAAATCCGGGAAATGAAAGTATTAAATTTAAATAAATTGAGAATTTAATGATCTTCTCTTATCAGAATAATTTAATAACTCTTGAAATATTCTTGCATACTTTTTAAATCTTTTTAAGTCAATTCTTTTTACTTTGAACTGAATTTTTGTAGCTGTGCAGAGTATTTATCATGCTATCAGGTTGTTTACTATGATGTTATTTTAGTATTTAAATAATTTTTGGACTGTTTTCATATTTGAGCTTCGTGTTGTTCACATGTGTCATAAATTTCGCTTTTATCATATTATTTAATTTCGTGTGGCGTGCAAAAAGTAACGGAACACAAATACAACAACATAAACATATATGCATATGTGTGTGTGTGTGTGAGTGAGAATAAACAGAGCTCCAGTGGGAAATGATAGCGACTGGTACAACACACTCATACAGAGAGACAGACACAGACACATGTAAATACATGTGCACAATCTGCAGCTGTAAATGTATCTGTATCTATAGCTGTATCTGTTGCTGTGACTCTGACTGCATACGTGTTTGTAGATACATTTATATTTATATGTGTATATGTCTATATAATGCCCGTCCCGGGGTTTTTGTTTGCGCTTGTCTGCGTGGCATGCCGTAGCAATAACAGTTAATTTATTCCAATTAAGGGATTTTCCTGTTGAATATGCGACTCTTTCAGCCGCTGTTCGCTCTCGATCCCCATTCGCTCGGCACTCCCCTCTCCCTTCCTTGTCCAACCAGCCCATAATCCAACTAACCCCAAGCCCAGCTAGCAATACCGTTACAGACCCCTTGACAGTTACATGCCCAATTCACATAGCCCCCTTTAACCCCTCTGTCTCGTCACTTTTTGGGGGCTACCTTGCAAAATAAAATTGTCCAGCTGGCTCCCGCATTTTCTCTGTTTTTCCTGCATTCCCTTCTCCCTCTCTCCATCTCTCTCTCTCTCTCTTTTTTTCTTTTTGTTGAATTGTTTGCGTTTTGGGTTTTGTTGTCTGTTTGTTGTTGTTGTCAACAGCCTTGTCGCTAAATTTATATATACAACACACACATTTTTTCATTATATTTCAATGGCAAAAAAATTAGCAACATTTCGCTGGTGTCCTGACCTCCGTCTCCGTCTCCGTCTCCGTCTCCTGCCTCCCCCCTTTTTTTCTTCTGTGTTCTATCTCCTGCCTGGTCTGGCACAGTTTTTTCCTGTTTGCTTAATCCTTGTGGGATTTGCCGTACAACATGAACAACAAGAAGAACAACACACGAGTTGCAGAAATTCCGTTGGCAGCTTTGTCCTTGCGCTAATTTCATGTCCGTCATTGCAATCCCATTCTTCCCCCTTGCTTGTCGCTGGCTAATTTTGTTTATGATTTCATTTAGCTTCCAGCTGCAGACGGACACATGTGGCATATCCATCAGCAGTGGGCAAACATTTTGATAAATGCCTTCAAAAAGCGTTTTAAATAAATAACAAAAATGCGGCACAATTTCAACATTGATTGGTGGGGGTTAAGGGGCAAAGGGAGGCAAAACGGAAACTAAATTTATGCGCACATTCAATACACACACACACACACATGATTATTAAAATTCTAATTGAAATTCAAATATGCGTCGCTCTTGTTGTAGTTGTTGCTGTTGCTGTTGTTGTTGTCGCTTATCGTTCAAGTGCCCGCCGATGTTGGCGACATAGCTGTCGTCACATTTGCCCCCTGCCCCCTGCCTCATGCCCCACTTGCCCACATGCCCCAAAGCTGTTGCTATCCAACGGCTTCCGTCATGCGGGCCAGGAAGTGGACAGTTAAGCACAAAAGTTCTCGCATAGCCCATATATGGTTTATGGTTAGTTCCATACAGGGACAACTACAGCTCTTTCTCTCTCCCTCTCTCTCTCTCTCTCTCTCTTTCTTTCTTTCTGAGGCGCCTTCACTCTTGCCACTTGCCACTTGTTTTATTGTTATTATTATTGACTTTCTGCATATTTAAACATAAAACATATAAAAACGAATAACTTAAACTAGACAAAATATAACAATAAATCAATATGTAATGCTCAAGCATATTGCCATATTGAATACCATAAATATTGAGCAATTGAAATGTTGTTATTCTATCCTATCAATCACTTGATTGATATCAATCGCTGATAACTCTAATCTTCTGAAGGTAAGAGCTTTAATTGAGCACTTTCTGCAATGCAATTAATCAAAAGTTGAAGTGCGGGGACGAATACTAATTGTAAGAACTGTGCACTCGTCGAATGTGTGCCTCCATCACTGTGGCCAATGCCAAGTAATCTGTCAAATTATCCATGCAAATCACATGGCAAATTTTCTGAAGTCCAAAATCTCCTTCATCCCCCTTCTCTTTTCCCTTTCGACCTCTTGCACCCTTCGTTGATGTATCGTTGGTTGTTGTTGTTGTTGTGCGGGTCGCACACACATGTAATTGAGCCTGCGGTTGGTTCATCCTGGCCAACCTGGTGATGGTATTGGTGATGTTGGTGGTGGTTTTGCCTTGGCTTCTTTGAGCGTTGCCATCAATTAAATTGACTTGGCTGGTTGTTGTGGCCATGTCACAGACTCTCCATGATTAATTAGCGTCTTAAACTGACGTTTTTGGCCAATGCCAATGCCAACTCCAAATCTAAATCCTACTACGTCTTTATTTCCATCTCCAACTCAGCTGAGGCATTAAAACATTTCCAATTGATTGCCTGCTCAGTTTTGGCATTTTGCGTTTCAAATGAGTCTTGAGACGATTTGATTGTCCGTCTGTCTATCCGTCTGTCCGTCTGTCTATCCGTCTGTCCGTCTGTCTATCCGTCTGTCTGTCTCTCCCTCTATCAATTATGCATTCGCCTGCAGCACAATGCCTACGATTCTCAAGTTATCTGCAATTGGCCTTTTCTAATCTTTATATGTCTTTATTTTACTCTCGAAATGAGAAGCGCAGATCGCAGCTCCATTCCCAGTTGCCTATACTCCATTTATTTATGTTTGCCTTACAATTTCTATTTGCATATCGCATGCGAGTGTGAGGTTTTTGAATTGATAACAAAGTCTTATCTCCACTTTGGTTGAAATGCAGCTGAGAGATAAGCCGAGTTATTACCATGTCGTTGTGGTTCGCTTTTGGGATTTAGGGAATTGTATTTATCAAACTGTATATTTTGCTTATCAACATTGAAGGGAAATACCAAAAATATGAAATCACAAACAATTGCAGCCGTTACTTTTTAATCTTTTCAATTTTCAAATTGTGAAATCTCAAGTTGCTACATAACTCCAAAACGTCATATGAAACGTCCCGCATTCCATACATACAAATCACAGCAAAATCGCCAACAAGGCGAAATTTCTGAACACCAAGTGACACACAATGTTGTCCAAATAAACACAACAAACACAAACACAACAAAATTGTGCATCGTATGACAGTTGCAAGAAATTTGCGAATCACAGCAACAATTTCTATGCTTCCATCTCTTCACTGTGTTCCCTCTTCCCTGTTTGAACACATGCATTCGAGAGTTACATTTCGATTTTCATGCATAATTTGTGTGTGCGCTTATCGTTGAGTTTGTATCAAACAATTGCACATTTCCGTTATGAAATATTTTTCAATTATGATTTAATGTTAATTACATGAATATTGCAAAGCAACAACAACAATGATAACAACAACTTCCGTTGATTTGATTTTGTGGTTTGCTGAGCCTTAGTTGAGCTTCATTAAACAATTTGTGGGCTAGGGAACTGCATAATTTATAAACGTTTTATGTAATTGCCAATTCTAACAGTTATCCATAAACAAATTAATATAAATACATATGCATAAATATGCACACGTATCTGTGTGTGTTTGCCAAATCAACAATGCCAATCTATGCATAGTTTTTTGCTAATTAAATGCAAATATTCACATAGATACAACACACACACACACACACACGTTTAGACATTTTGGTCTGGAAAATCCTTAAATGTCTGTGTGTATGTGAATCGTATCTAACGCTCGATCTGCTTTCAATTTGCATTTGATTTTATATTTATGACATTTGTTTCGTACGTTTCGTTTTCGTTTGGTATTTCTCTACTTTTTCACTGCCCCTCTCCCCCAGTTTATCCCCAGTTTTGTGGCCTGTCTAAACGCTTCACTTGATTGTTTTGATTTTCACTATTTGAAACATTTTACAAGCAAAACTCATTTGAAATGCAGCCACATTTGCATTTTGGATTTATACACACACACACATACATACACACACACACACACACGCTGCTATTCATATGTAAATGTGTGTGTGTTTTTGTGCCCTTTTGCGCCGCAGGTTCTGAATGTCAATAGGCCATGTCCATTTTGGCCTTAGCACTTTGAAACATTGTCAACAAATATTCAAATTCAAATTGATTTCAACATATTTAATTTGCTTTTGCAACTAATTTTTATCGCATGTCGCAAACGCAAATCCAAACAAATATGTTGTGGAATATAACTTGTCGATTGCAGTTTATTATATTTCTTATTCTCTCTCTCATTTTCTTTATAAATCAATTGAGAAAAATAGGCACAAGGAGGAAATATGAAAATAAATAAAATCAGCTGTTCGTTTACTCGTTCGTTTAATTGTTATTGTTTTTGTTTTCTGCTGCTGCTATTGTTTAAGTATTTTATTTTTTCCGCCCAGTTGTTTATGTCTATTCATTAATAGATTCAGCAGCAACTGACGCACAATTCTGAAACATTGCCAAAAATAATTTTTGGCTGTAAAATAATTTTTGCAGCTGAACAGAAAAAAAAATTTATCTTTAAGTTCTCTTAATTTTCACAATGTAATTTGCTCAATTTATTAAACAATTTGTATTATAACTTATCATAGATTTCTCTGCTCTTCATTTACAAAATGTAATTTGCTGCATTTCTACAACTATTTGTATGAAATCTAATTTCTCTTAATTTTTCAATTGTAGTAAAGTATTGTAAATTATTTTTATGAATTCGTTTTATGCAAAATTTCAATTTTAAGCTGAACAGAAAAATATCTTAAGGAGCTCTTAATTTTAAAAATGTAATTTGCTCAATTTATGAAACAACTTGTATTAATTCTTACCATAGATTTTTTTTCTTTTCATTTACAAAATGTAATTGTATAAAATCTTAATTCTTAAAATTTTTAAAATGTAGTAAGATATTGTAAATTATTTTTATGAATACTTAATTTCAAATTGAAGTAAACATAAGTCTTCTAAATTAATTCGAATGCTTAGCAATTCATCAGTTTGCTCAGCTTTCACTGCAATTTTCAGCTAGCGCCGCAAAGTATGCTATAGAAAACGATTGCCTCCCATTGAAAGTAATGCATAGGGAATTTATCAAGTTGCCACATCAGCGCCTTAACTGTGTCGCATCATTTGGTGGCTCCACATCTTGCGGCAACTCGCAAAATGGCAAAGCTGCTTTTGGCCAACTCTTGCAGTTAGGCAAATCACAAAAGCGACCGCACATCATTGACGACAACCAACTCGACATAGACATCCTGCAGCGATGCCAATGACGATCACAATGTTGTTAATGATGTCAATGTTGATGATGATGTTGATGATGATGTTGCTGGCAGAGCCAGACCACAAAAATCTATTCAAAATTCAAAATGGCAAGCGTAAAATTGTTTCAATATTCATAGCGTTGGGCGCTAAATGCCCGTTTTTCACAAAGGCAACGACAATGGCAATCGCATCGATTCGTTGCTCAACTAATATGCAAACTAAGGATGCCTCCTCTGCTTTCTCCCCGCTCTCTCTCTCTCTCTCTTTCTCTCTCTGCCACACAAAAACTGTGCTTTTTGTCACATGCCATGACCATAGCATAGGCTGTTGTGTGTGGTTGTTGGTTCTTGGTTGTTTGGTCAACATGTTTGAAATTTAAAGCACCTGCGCCGCCCGACAGCGCTGATAACAGAGGGTAGATGATGTTGCCGCCCAGACGGGCAAAGGCCAAAACCCCGAAAAACTGTGCGTGGCCCGTGGCGATAGCGAGACGACAACACGACACGACACGACGCGACTCGACACGACTCGTTTTGGGCCCTGGTATAAAGCGCCTACGGGCTGGCCAATTGCCCTGGCCAGAGCCATTATTGGTTAGCCAAACCGCCGCACGGCCCAGATGCAAACAATGGTCGTGTCCAGATGCCACTTTTGTTGGCCCTTCGGTCATGCCACAGGCTCCGGGCGCTGTGTTGCCACATAAAAAGCAAAATAAAGCGCATAAAAGCCGATAAGCGGACATTTATGCTCACAAAATCGCTGAAAATGCCAAACACTCAGCCAAATTGAATGTTTGGCCAACAACAAAAAGAAACACACACTCAAAATAAAAGCGTTACGTTGACAGCGTTGCAACGTGGCTAATTGAAAAACAAAAGCAACGTTGACATTTTGTGTTGCATACTTTTAGGGCTGGGGCATTAAAGCAAATAACGCTGCATTGTGGCCCAGTTTGTTAACTCTTAACTCTTTAACTTCCGCCGGAAGATTTTATGCATGGCAGCAACATCAACAACAACGACAACAAGGACAACAACAACAACAACAATGGCAACAAAAGCCATCAACAGCAACAGACGAAAGATGTTGGCGCAGAGAGAGCGAGAGAGAGAGAGAGATGGCTAGAGTTAAAGTGGAGACACTCGCCGCGTCCAGGGAACAGCTTTAGCTGCAGAGTTGCCAGAGCTGCCAGAGTTGCCATGCATCAGCGAGCAGTGAGCATGTTTGTGCCGAAGATTAAAAGCATGTGTCCGGTTTTATGTGCAACCCCAACAGACCAGCCTGTGTGTAACGTGTGTGTGTGTGTGTGTTAAAATTTATAACCGTAAAAGTGCAACAGTGAAAAAAAAAGAGAGTTTGAGCCAAGTTGGTTGGCCCGGTTGGCCCGGTTGGCTGTTTGTTGGTTTTGCGGCTGTCGCCTGTCGAGGTGAACCAGCTGCTGGTTTGTGACTCACACTCACACTCAGACTCACACTCACACTCATAGTTGGTGTCCAACGTTTTATATGGCACACAGATAAGTCCTTTGGCATGCTTGTGGCGCGTTTTGTTGCATAGTTTTGATTTATTACACAGCAGCAGCAGCAGCAGCGAATTCCATTTCAAAATTCATAACGACGCACACATAAAGTGGCCCTGGCATAAAGGTGCAACCCACAACTCAGCCAAATGTTTTCTCATAGTTTATATGCACAATATGTATTGCTCCAGCTAATTTCAACTCTCAATTCTCTCTTTCTCTCTTTCTCTCTCTCTCTCTCTCTCTCTCTAAAACAGCAGCAGCTAAATGGATAAATGCATTCAATTTCAACTTGTGTTTTTGCTGCAGATTTGCTGCATTCCAGCAAACAGAAATACTCGCTTCAATTCACATAATACGTCAACTTTGAAATGCCAGTGGGATAATAAGCAGCTCAAATTCACATATGCATTTTTGGCAGCAAATCTCTGAATGGAATTCTCTCGACATGCTCGCAAATTTTATTAGTTCAAATACAAAACTGTCAGTGCTATGTGTACTGTGTGTGTTTTCGGCAATAAAACTGCAGAGCATTCAAATTGAAAACTGAGCCAAGGCACTTCACAAAACGACGGCGGCCTATTGAAACTGAAAAATTCGTTGGCTTTGCCATGATAAACTCCATATGACTGAATCAATTAGTGCGCTGAGAATGCGCTTCAACTAAAATCGATTTGAAAAATGCTTTGAAATTGCAGTTTTTCGACCAAATTGCTTTTGAGTTTTGTTAACCGTTTAAAAAGGCATTTTATTGCCCGCACCAAAAAGTAGGCAACAGTTTTTGTTCTAACAAAACATTCGGCGCACTGTTAATAAAACATTTGCAGCTCTTCTCACTTCTTCTTCGCACTCTTCCCTCTCACACTCTGTTATTTGATTGCTGAATTATTTATGTGTGTGTGTGCGTTTTTTTTTATGCCTTTTGCTTAATATGTATATATGTATATGTATGTATGTATGCAAATACCATATGCACATTTGAAACTTTTGCTTTTTTGTCATGCGGCTTTCATTTGTAAATTACTGTTTGCCTGCTGTATTTTTTATGAATTGCTTTTGTTCGGTTTTTATTTTATATTTGAGCATTTGTATCTATGCATCTATTTGCATTGTCCAGCTGTCGTTTTGTCAAATATTTTTCGCTGTTTTTTCTAAAAACTAACACATCTACAGTTTGACGTCATTTAACATTTAACTTTTTGCAGAACAAACTGGATGTGAAAATGATTGATTGACAGTTGAAAGCCAAATAATGATGCAGCTGCCAACGGGTGAGTATCTATGTATGTGTGTGTGAGAGAGTGTTACAGCTAATGGTCAGTCTATATGGCTGATCGGTGCATTCGTACCCTTATCATTCTCGCGCCCCGTGTAAATATCCAGACAACTGGACGGAGAACTGATAAGGGCTCGTATCACCAATTCAACATAAGTGATGCAGCAATAACAGCAACAACACTTTCAATCCCGTGTGAAATGGAGCCACAAATCCCATAACAAACTCCCTCGATTGCCGGCGAGTGCATTAGATGAACATTTTCATGCTCATTTTGCAACATGTTGCAGCATGGCATAACACATTGTGGCATAACAGTTCTCTCTCTTGATTTTTTCGCCCTATTTAATATTTATGTGCGGACAAGCGTGAATAAAACTGACATTGCAAAAAACTGACAGCGTGAAAATTAATGATAATATAAAAATGCTAACGTGAAAAACAATAAACATTCCATTTACATTCCCCTGGGGCACAAGATACAACTGCAACAAAATTACATAAAAATAAGAGGGAAAAATCGTTTACAAATTAGCAGTAAAATGTGAGCATGGAAAATGGCATGGAAAATGTAAAACAACTTCAATATTTGAGCTGTAGTTTAGTGCGTGTTAAATTTTAAATTGCATAAGTTCAGATATAAAATTCAATTTGCAACTCTTTGAGAAGTGGCAACATTTGCATTGCATGCGGTTGTTAAATTAATTAATTTATTAGCAAAAAGTATTTTATTAAATAAAATTAAAGTACCTCAAACCAAATTATTAATAATTTCTGCTCAAATAAATTGATGTCTGGATTTGTAGTCTTTATTATTACTAGTGCTATTGTTTAATAAATCTACTAAATGCTTTGACAGCACACACTTAAATATGTATACATATAAATGTAAATATTTATGTGACTGTCACTCGTTGTGTAATTAACTAGATTTGAATTAAAACTGGATTTATATATTTAGCGTAATGACAGCCTTTATCATAAAATGTGCATAAATTGTTGTTTTGAATTTTATAGTCATTTCTAAAATTAATATATGTACTTTAAGCTGAAATTTTTAATGTATTTTTATAATAAACATGTGCTTATTTGAAATTTATAGACTTTGTATAACATAAAACATTAAAATTGATAACAACTGCAAATTGAAAACATTGTGGAATATTTATAGAAAGTAGTCGAATTAGTGAAAGCTTGAAATTTTCTTTGAATTATGCATTTTTTTACTAAGTTTACAATCACTTTTAAAGCAAGCTCTGGCAAACTATTTAAAATATAATAAAGTGATTTTCGTTAGTAAGCATATTGAAATGAAATACAGATATTGTGGAGCCATTAAGTCAGTTTTATTTAAAAAACAAGTCAAGAAATAAATATCAAACTATATTTTAAGGATTGTAAGTAAAAGAAAGTGAAAATCTGGAAATAGAATTCATATATTGTTGATCTAAAAATTGTAATATATTTTTTGGATTATAAGTAAGTAAGGATTTCATATTTGAGTTGAAAAGGTATGTGTAATATTTCTAGCAACTGAGATCGCTAAGCTCCAGATATATCTTAGAATAAATATAATTTAACAAAAGATTCCATTGAGGCAATTTACTATGCTGTAAGTGCATAGCAATTTTGTGTAAAAACTTTAATATTAATTAATCAACTATAAACTTTTAAAGTGTTGCGTAATAAGCTAACTTGTGCCATAAACATTTGTTGTTAAATCATCAACATCAACATCGTCATCATCATCATCATCCTTTTCATCATCATCAGCAGCGTCATTTGGACTGATGCCTCATCAGCTGTTGGGTAATTAAGTCGCTCAGCGACTCAGCGGGCGTTGATGCCAGCATTTTCATTGAGTTAATCTATCAACGCACTGCCACGCCCCCATTGAGTACAGCCCCTTTTGTCAGCCTCTCTGCTGTTACTCCTTGAGCGTCGCCGTGTCCAACTACCGCTTCATTGCCTCCACATATCATTTGCTTTAATTACTTGGCCATGCCACAAAAACGACACACACACAATTCCCTGTGGCGACATTCAGAGAGGGGGGCAAGGGCAGCAGTGGGCGGTGGCTGGGGGCAGCAGTCGCTTTAATAAACAAACCATTGGCACTTAAGAAATAAGCAATACACATTTAATGTCCAACGGGCGAGCAATCAGCGACCAGCTGGAATTATGGCAGAGAGTCGAAGCTCAGCCGGAGGCAGCAACTGGAGAATGCGAGAGACTGAGACAGAGACTGCGACTGAGGCTGAGCGACAAAAACAATCCAACATTCATTTATTATTTAATACGAAAACGCAATTCGTGCATTCACCTGGAAACCATCAACAAACGTCAGCAGCGGGAATACTCGCAGAATACGCAGACGGACAGACGGACAGACGGACAGACAGACAGATTCGAGACCCGTGAGAATTGCGGGACTCAAACACACACACACAGCAAATATTTGGTGTTCGTTGTCCTGCGTTGGAGTTGGCGTTGAAGTTGCTTTGTCCTCTTGCCACAGTCTCAGTCTCAGTCTGATTCTGATTCTCAGTCTCATTCTCATTCTCATCCTGAGTCTCAAGCTTCGTGCATGTCGTTGTTCCGGTTTCTGCGAGTTGTTTCTGCTGCTGGAGGCGAAGGGTTGGAGGCGCACGCAGCCAAGCATAACGGTAAACCAAGCTGACGTTAACTGGCAAGGCGATAAAGCAGAGACACACACCCACACACACGCACACACACAGACACACACTCACATTCACACACAGAGAGAGAACAAAATGAAATTCAAGCAAATTGAAATTTTATTTCAGCAAATGTCTTGCTCTTTACGCCCCCTTTAGCAGCCACGCCCACTTGCCTTGTCTGCTGTCTGCAGCTTGCTTTTGTCTCTGTCCATTTCTAACTTCAACTTCCACTCCTACTCTCCCTCTCTCTCGCTTAGTTTATTTGCTTGTGGGTTTGTCTGCCACTTTTTGCCTTTTCATCTAGTATTTTTGGGGCAAGTTGTTATCACTGGCAGCGTTTTAGCTGTGCGATTTGTTGCACTTTTCAATTTAGATAAATTAAAAACAATACCACACAAAAGTTGCACCTTTCTCCCTTGCTCTCTGCCACTTGCTCGAACTTTTTTCGAGTGCTCCAAGATATTCACCTTAGCTGCCTGCCAACACTTTGCTCAAGTTGTAATCGCCAGAGAATTGTGTCTCCTCTCGCTCCTCTCTTATTTATTGCCGCACGGCAGCAGCAACGTGAGTCTGCTGGGAACTACATGCAACATACGTGCAATTGTTCAATCGATGCTGCAGCAATTGAAGTGGAAAACAAAAAACAACAGCAACAACAGCAACAACAGCTGAATAGAAAAGACAAACAAACATGCGAACACCCAGTTGTTGCCTGCCCCAAAGTGTTGCCCCCCCAAAAACACTGTTCTTATTGCTTTTGTCTTTCAATTGAAAGTGCTGTCTTATCAACAGAAGTTGCTCATACGCCAGGTGTTACAGGCTGAGGCTTAATCGATGGCCTCCACTTGCCACACGAATGCGCAGCCACACGCAGTGAGTTTATATGAGTTACTTGGCCATAATGAAGTTGGCAGCGTTCCACAAAACGGTTTGTGCTTTAAGCCATTGATTGCATTGCCGTTGCCGTTGCAAAGCCATTGAATATTTATGGCGCTGCCAGCGCAGATTATGCGGCTAAAAACTTAAGCAACTTGCCACCAAATGCACGTTGCACCTGACTTCGCTTCGGCTTTTGGCCCGGCCAATGAAATGCAATTTGGTTTATGAGCTGCGAGCCAAAAAAAGGTGTCTGCACCGCGACCGCGACAGAGATTTGCGCACTGCAAAATGAACTTGGCAGTTGCCTCAAGTAAGGCAAAACTGCGGCACGTTGCACGTTGCAGGTTGCTGGTTGCAAGTTCAAACAACACAGTCAGCAGCTAATTTTCTATTAAGTTTTGCAGCAACTGCTGCAAAAGTGCCAAAGAACCTGTCACGACTTTGGCGGTTAAATATCTGACACTTACGCCGTATTCCCGCATTCCCGCATTCCCGCATTCCCGCATTCTCATTCGCACAACAAACACTTAAGGTTTCAGTTAAAATATCAGTTTAAATTAAGTTGCAGCTTATGGTTAGCTTTTAAGCCAATCTCAAAGTTTGTTTATAACATTATTAAAATATACCTTTCATAAAGGTTTATTAATAAAATGAAATTAGTTTTAGTAACTATAAAAATGTGCAAAATGAATGCAAATATATACACATGTATTCCGCCTTTTTTCAGATACTTTTTACATTGTTTTGTTGACAAGTTTTATGTGGTTAACCGCAGTGGCAATTAGGCGTGACATTATGTATTTAAATCAACTTAATTAACAACAATTTTGACACTAAAAAAGTATACAACATGTTGCCACATTTTAAGATGGAAAATTTATTACGATTTTCCCATTACTTCATTAAGTTAAAATATTAAGTTTGATGATTTTTTAAATTAAACTGAATAAGTTTTATTTTTTTTAAATTAAATGATTTAATTTTTGTTGATTATGTAGTTGACTTTAATTTTCTTAAACTATTTTGGGTAGGCAAAAAAAAATTACAAAATTGTCTATGCACATATACTTATTTCCTAAGCTAACTGAAACTAATTTTTAACATATTTCAGTTAGCAGCTGAAGTATATAGAAGCAATGTAAAAAGTCTGTTAAAGAGGACAATAGATTTAAAATTTTCTTTACAGATGTAAGCGCCTGTATTGTATGACAACAAATGTACATTAAGTAATAATTCAATTGTACTCCGAATGAATGCCTTGAATAGCATAAATATTATGTAAAATATATAAGATATGAATAACTTAAATGTAGTATGTTATGTTAATGAGAGTTTTGTTTAATTTTTGAAGCCTTTAAGTCTCTAGATTCGCTTAGGCTAGGACTGATTTCATTTAAAAGTCATATATTTATTTATTTATTTCTTAAGAATAAAAAGAAAAGTGCAAATCGGTTGTTTGGCTGCCACAAATGTGCACATAACCCACGGCTTGACGAATCTGCAAGGCAAATATTTATAGATCAACACATTCCCACACACACCCGCACACACACTCATAGAGAGAAAAATATAGAGAGAGAGAGAGAGAGAGAGAGAGAGAGAGAGAAAAGGACCCTTCAGAAGCTGCCAGCAGCGACACGCACTTGACTTTCGAAACTCACTTGAAGTCCTCTTGAAAGTTGAGAGTTGAGTTTTTCGTCTGTCTGTCTCTCTGTCTCTCTCTTTCTCTATCTCTTTGTCTCTCTGTCTCTCTGTCTGTTTGTTTGTTTGCTTGAGCTGGCAAAAGTTTAGCTGACTGCAAGCTGTTGTTGTCTGTGCCACAGTTTTGAGTGCAACATGATGTTGCACATTTCGTGTTGCCTCTGCATTGACTATAAAGATGTTTTCATTAGATTTTCCGAGCTGCCACTCGCTCGTGTCGCTTAAAGCGGCATAAAAATAGCAGCCCAAGGTGCAGGTGCTGCATGTTGCACGTGGCACGTTGCTGGTTATACTTAAAGCAAGCTTGCCCCGCGGCAAGCGTTAAATGAGCAAAATGCATTTCAAGCGGAAGGCAGCTCCCTTTTACCACCCTCCCCCTCCCCTTCCCCTTCCCCTTGGCTTTACTTGCCCCAAGCAGCTGCACGGTTTGTGTATGTCAACACATCTTTGCCTAAGCCACAGTGCCGTTGCAAGCTAAACTCCTGACCCCGCAGTGACCCCCAAGAGGTCTAGCCATCCGGCGCAACATGCGAGTACCCGTACTCGCACTCACACCAGAGAGCTGCATTGGGTATGTTCGAGTATGATCGAACATGTGTGCAGAAAATTCAACCAAATCAACTCAACCACTCGGGCGCAGCGTGTTCGATCAGGTTCCGCGCCTCTCTGTTTACGATCTAGTATCGAGCGTGATTGTTTGTTTACGAACTACTCAACCGGATTGAGGTTCGTTTGTGACGAAACCCAAAGCCACGTTTTGGTTTGGGTATGCTTCGAACTTGGGTAGGTATGGGTATGGGTGTGAAAACATGTGTCGGTTTTGGGTATCTAAATGGGTATGGGTATGGGTATGCGAATGAGTGTCGGCGTTTGGGTATGCAATCAGGTATGGGTATGGGTATGAGCATGGGTATCGGTTTTGGGTATCTAAATGGGTATGGGTATGGGTATGAGCTTGAGTGCCTGTGCTTAACAAGAGTGCGACAGAGCGCGCAATAGCGAGCACGCGCGGCGTTTACTTTTACACTAAAATGTGTATGTGAAAGAAATAGTATGTATTGTACAGGTCTAACAAAAGATAAAATTTTACTTTTGCTTAAATAAGTATAACTTTTAGGATTAGGTAAATAAAATTTACAACTATAGTTTCGTCAATAATTTTAAATAAACCTCAGTAACTTCTAGAAATAAGTTAAGTTCAATTGCAAGCCATAAGTTCATAAAAGCAAAACACGTTCAAAATAAAGCAATTCATATATTTTCATTATTAGTTCTTTGTCATATTTATTTTGCCATTCAATAATAATTTTAATACCAACTATAACCCATACCCATTTAGATACCCAAAACCAATACCCATGCTCACACCCATACCCATACCTGATTGCATACCCAAAAGCCGACACTCATTTGCATACCCATACCCATACCCATTTAGATACCCAAAACCGCTACCCTTGCTCATACCCATACCCATACCTGATCGTTTGAACAAAATGAGTAAGCATCAAATCAAGTCAGCCTGCCGGTTCGGTCAGTGCTCGTGGTTGAACAAAAACAAACAAACACAAACGGTCATGAACACAAACTGGCAATGTGTTCGAACTGAGCGAACGAACCGAGCGCTCAGTTCGAACGGTCCGCTCTTGTCGCTTAACCAAAGCAAAAAAATCATAACGGGTTCGAGTCAATGTTTGAGTATGATCGAACATTTCATACCCGTTGCAGTTCTCTGACTCACACTCGTACAACATGCACTCATTCATTCACTTCATTTACCGAGTTACGCACACTCACACGAATGCCAATGCGATTGTCAATGTGAATGTGAATGTGACTGTGAATGTGAATGTGATTGTGAATGTGAATGTGAATACGAGTTGTGGACTGGCCCCTGTTGATGACATCAATTTGCGTAAATTGTGCTAGGAAAACGTTTGCCGGAAACTGGCAGACTAATGGAGCGGAAGTTTTTCCAAAGCATTTCGAATGACTGGCATACGCCCCCTAAGCCAAAGCTCCGCCCTCCCCTCCCCCCCGTTAACCCTTTAACCATCTTTCACCGACTTTAACCAGGCAGCATCTACACTGGAAAAAAATCGGAATTACGGCATGAAATCAATGCAATCCGGTGTCAGAAACAAGGCTGCAAGCCTCCAAAATTTTGTTAAAGATACGGTTCGACGGTTCGAACCATAAAGCAAGACTTAGCTTCGGTTCTCGAACTGGTCTATAAACCCCCTGAACCCAAGGCTTGGGTTCGAACCCTAATTCAATTTAATACAAAACATATTTTAAATGTTCTAGTTTTTTCTCGACGTTATATTATATAAGAAAAAAATAAATAGAATCAAAAAATAAATAGAATGATAAGAATCAAAATTTATTTGACTACTTAAGCATGTCTTATTTTTATTCGACGTCTTAAATAAAATATTTTAATATGAAGATTTTAATATGACTTATTTTAATCCAAAGTCTCAAATAATTGCGTAATATTAGAAAACCTTGAAATTTATGTAATTATTTTTTTTTCGAACCGAACCTTTTATTTTAGAAAGCGGTTCGGCTTACGTACGGGCCTGCAAAGTAAATAATTTCAAGGGTTCGGCTTATGATCCGGTTCAGGCTGCTTAGAAACCCGAACCGAACCGGTTCTACGAGGTTCGGCTCAGAACCGGTTTGCAGCCTTGCATAAAATATATGCAATTATATTTATTTTTTTTAACCGAACCTTTTTTTTTCGTTCAGTAAGATTTGTTTTAGTTAGATCAAATATTTTTGGCTTCTTTGATTTTATTAATGTTAAGTTATTTTTACAATAATAACCTGATTATATACTTAGAAAAACACATGCCTCAATCAAGAATTTTAAAATAAAATTTTAGAATGAATTTTTTTCAGTGTATATATTCCAGGCAGAGTCCAAAACAGACAGTCAGTTAGTCAGTCAGTCAGTCAGTCAGTTGGGCATTTTCAAGCGCATTCAAACGGCATGCAGATGAGTTGCAGTTCGTTTTGTTTCATTTGCAGCCTTTGTTGTTGTTTTTTTTTTGTTATTGTTGTCTGACTGTTTGTCTGTCTGTTCGTCCCGCAAACTGTTATTTAGCAGCGCTGCTAATGAAGCTGCTGTTGCCAGCAATTAAACATTACGCATACGCAGTGTTGTGCAGCTCAAATTTAATGCAATTGTCTACATACAACTCTTTGTCTCTCTTCTTTTCGCTTCATCTCTGTCCCTTGCTCTCACTGACTCTCTCTCTCTCTCTCTTTTTGCCTTTCTTTCTCTCTTTCTCTCTCTCTCTGCGTGTTACGCTTAATTTGCTGTGAGCGTTGTAAAATTAAACTTGTCTGCTGTGCATTTAAAATGTCACCTCACAGCCGCCGTCGCACCGCACCGCATCGCAGCTGTCGCCAAATGCTAGTCCTGGTGATCCGTTAGCAGGTCGGTAGTTCCAATTGTTGGCAGTAGTACCATGGGCATGCAAACGAAAATTTTATCAGCATCAGCATGAAAATGTCGCCGCATATTAACCTGTCATCCATCACTTTTGATGCTTTAGTATCGTCGCGTTTCACCTTCAATGGCAAGCGGGGCGGCAGATGGGGTGCAGTGGGTGGAGCGGGGGTTAACTCAACCCCCCAGCGTTTCCATGTCACGCAGCAAAAAGGGTCAATTCCGTTGCACGACACACAAAAGGATAACGAGCGCAATATGAGTTGGCATTATAATACAACAACAACAACAAGAACAACATCAGTTGACAAGAACAACAACAACTATAACAAAATGACAGCGCATAACACAAAGAGAAAATAAAATGGCGTCGTCCTTGCTGATGCTGCCTCTGTCGCTGCCGCTGCCTCTGTCGCTGCCGCTGCCGCTGCCGCTGCTGTTGATGTCTCTGCAGTGTATGACGATAGAAATGCCAATGACGATGACGCTGACGGTGACGTTGATATCCATGATATAAAATAAAAAACAACAACAACAACAATAATATCGGTTTCAGTTTACAGTTTTAGCACTTTACAGTTTCCAGTTTTATTCAATAAATGTTGAATACAATTCGATTATGGTCAAATGTGGATACGATTAAACTGTAGTTGCTTTCATGTTGAAAAATATAATAATAATAATACGTGGTAATGAAAAGAAAAATAAAAGTAAAATGAGAAATTAAAATAAACAAGTTGAGACCAATATTATTTATATTTATTAATAACATTTTGAGACAAGTAAAAAGGGATTGGATTCGGATAGATTCATATTTTATTTTAATATGTAAAAAAGTGAGAAATACCTTAAAACCAAATTTATATGGTATAATTTCGACAAGTGTTTCGATCATATCAATCAAAAAAAGAGCTAAGTCCAATAGATCTCGCTATTTAATTTTTAATCTTATTCTAAAAATCTATTCAGACTATATAAAAATAAGAATACAAAAAAAATAAAAAAATAAAAAAAAATTAAATGAAATGAAATAAATTGTGAAATTTTTCTATTTTAAAACAAGTTTATATGTATTTTAAAGTATAATTTGAGTTTTTTCTCTTACTGATGGTTCCTAAAAACAGTATAAGATGTAATGTTTAGAGATTAACAAATTATATGATATATTATTAAATAAATATTATTTCATATTTCTTTTCCACATTTCTATTTTAAAACAATTTTATATGTATTTTAAAGTATCATTTGAATTTTTACCTCTGACTGATGGTTTCTACAGGCAGAATAAAATATATAAGAGATTAACAAATGATGTAATATTATATTATTAAATAAATATTATTTCATATTTCTTTTTCACATTTCTATTTTTAAACAAGCTTATATGTATTTTAAAGAATCATTTGAGTTTTTTCTCTGACTGATGGTTCCTAAAGACAGTATGAGATATAATGTTTAGAGATTAACAAATGATGTAATATTATATTATTAAATAAATATCATTTCATATTTTAAAAACTATTCACTTACGAAGTTTGTGTTATCATTTATTTGTAATAAATAGGTGCATTAGACTTTCACTTTAATCTTTTGCACCAACTTTACAAAATATAGACTAAATTTGTATTGTATGTAGGTAAAGTAAAGTGTATAAAATTGAGTGCAAACTTGATAAATATACAAATATTTTGTAGACACTTTTTGATACTCTGCAAGTTCCGTTTCGTCTTCGTTGCATGCAACATAACAAATGCAGAGTGGGAAAAAGAAGAACGATAACAACAACAGTGAAGTCCCTTTAAAATGGCACACATACTAGAGTAACTCCTGCCCCTCTGTCGTTTTACCCCTGCTCCTGCTGCTGCTGTAGTTATCCTGCTTGAAGCTGCCAGCTCTTCTCCCTTCTCTCATCCCAAAGCTGTGGCTTAGCCGTTGATGCGGTTGTAGATAACTTTGGCGTAGCAAAAGGCCAAGTTTAGAAACTGACAGTGTGTGTGTGTGTGTGTGTTCGTGGGTGTGTGTGTGTGTGTGTGGGGAGGGGGGCTATGCTGATGGGGCATCAGTTTTGCCAGCATATGCGAGTGTGTGTGTTTTTATGACTAAAATTGTAAATTATGTCAACTGGCCACGACCCACAGAGCTCGTTATAGTTGGAGTGCGATATCCAGAGACACACACCCACACACACACACCCACACACACACCCACACACACACACCCACACACACACACCCACACACACACACCCACACATACAGAGGCATAGCTAGTCTAACTGCTACACGAAGCTAATGAAAATTTATTGATAATAAATTTAATATGTTTTGCGGCTGCGTGTTTTATGTGCATATGCACACATACACATATGAATTACATACACATACATATATATATTTATATAGCATAACTTGTAGCAGAGACATATCCTTAGAGTTTTGAATATTGTATGTAATCAACATGCAGCCGCACAGAAAATTGGATTGGGGTTCAGTTTCAGTTGCGAGTTTGGCTTTCGTTCGTTCGTTCGTTCGTTGTGCCAACTATACATAATTAATTTATTGTAATTAAATGATAAAAGTGGAATTTGTTGAACACAATATTTAAACCACCCGCTGCACTTTGTTGCTATTGCTATTGTTGTTATTATTGTTATTGTGCATGTTGCTGCCACACACTTTGTAATGCGATATGCGTCAGTTGTCATTCAGCGCTGTTTTTTATACCATCAGCATCATCGTGGCAATTGAAGCCTGGCAATCTCCCTCCGCACTTGCCCCCACTACCCCGCTTATGATGCAGCAACGTTGTTGACATTTCATTGAGTCTCAAGCTCAAACTTCATTATGTCCTGCTGCGTCTGGCGCCAGCGAGGCAAGCTCATGTCGTGCCACATCCCAATGTCCCCTTTTGGGATGCGTGTCTGCAGCGCCTTCATCTTATCAGCTTCCTTTATGTGCGTGTGTGTGTGTGTGTGTGTGACTTGGTCTAAGTTTGTTTGCATAACCTATTTGTATAAATATTTTGCCTTTGCTTCGCTCTGTTGCTCAACTTATTTGCACGTCTCCAACGGCAACAACAGCAACAACAACAACAACACCAACCCCAATGGCAATGTGCCCCTACCGCTTTTCCCCTGCCCCCTTTAACATTTTGATGGCCTTCTTGATGGCCTGCTTGTTGCTCTACAGCAATTGTTGTTGTTTTTGTTGCTGTTGTTGTTATTGTTGTTGTTCTCCTGCTGTTGCTGTAAGTCTCTGGCAGCCTGTTCTCTGTTTTGTAGGTGATAACAATGTTTGTCTTTATTTCTGTAGCAAAAACTTTACTTTTAACATTTTCACTTAAACTTGCTCAACAAATTTGGTTTATTATTTTATAGTTTGGCACGTGTGTGTGCGAGTGTATGCATTGTGAATTTGTTTGTGTGCGTGTGTGTTGCTTAGCTCAGCAGTTTCTATGAACAAAATATAGTTCACTTAATTAACTGCATTTGCAGGCAGCTTAAATTCGTATATGCTATGCCAAACTGATCAAAGTTCGGAGCTAAAAAAATCATTTCATATAAGATTTGAGAATTAATGTTGCAAAAGTAATACTATATCAGTATAAAACTAAGATCAATTAAAATAAATTCAGCTTTGCAGCTTTAATAATAGTTTAACTGATTTAAAAATTTCTGTTGCATACTTTCGGGCAGCACATTAAATATAGCAACTTGTTAGACAGACATAAGCTGCTCACTGCAAACAAGCAGTAACAACTGCTTGCTAAACTGCTTATGCAAACGCAATTTAATGGCCAGCAATTTGTTGACACTTCTGCACCGAAAATTGCAATTGCAAATCCCAATGCAATTTAAGCCCACCCAAAATTAACGTGTCTGTCTGCTTGGCTTAGATTTGATCCCCGACAAATGCCGACAATGCAATTTACGCGCCTGTAAGCAGCTCAAGACCCAAAGCAGATGGCTCTGTCAATGTGCAAGCTTGCCACTTAATGAATTGTCAAACACTTTAAGCCAATAAACGCAGTAATGGCAACACACACACACACACACAAATACATATGTGTGTGTGTGTATGTATGGAAGAAGAAACAGGTGAACAGTTGAGAGACGCTTAGCAATTGCAAGGCGTTTAGCTGTAAAACTTGCAAAAGTTGTGCTATGCCAACACCAACTTTTACCTACACACACACACACACACACACGCACACTCGAGGACATTTGTCATGGTGCTTTGGCTTTTTTCTTTCTTATTTTTGTCAAGGCTATGACTGTCAGCGAAACTTTGCTTTCCTTTGCTCTTCTTTTGACATTCGACGGCAGCAACAACAACAACAGCAAGTGTTTATGTTGGCCGGAAGACATAAAAGCAAAGTGTTGCCTGCTGCTGCCACGCCCCCCTACCCCCCAGTTGTCCGGTTGCCCCGCTGTCCCTACAGAGTCCAGAGTTAGAGCCAGTCGATGGTGAAGCAATGTCAGTGACACGCAACCGCAACAAATCCAACGGAAATCCACTTTAAAGTTGGGGGCAGCACTCCCCACTCCCACTTCTTACCCCTCACTCGACTCCTCCTTCGTGTGTCCTTGCTGCACTTGCACTTGCAATGCTGTCAAGTGTTGTCGAGCACGCGATGGACACACACAGCACAAGACCATCACAAAAGACCAGTATAAGACAGATTTCTAAGCAGCGTAACCGAAAGAGATAGAGAGCGACTGAAAGAAAGAGCGCGATAGTTATATATGTAGACAAAGTCCTTGTCATTTTTCATTGAACAATAATACTTGTAGCAGAAAGAAAACCGTACTAAGAGCAAAAGCGAAAGTGTCTGGTAAATGGGTTTATGTGAATCGAGCATGAATCTTTGAATGTGTTTTCCACACTTTTATGGTTTACTTAAAGCCAACAGCTGTAGACAAGCTGCAGTTATGCTTATGGCTAACATACCACAATCATCCCAATCTATTCAACAACAATTGTCTGTCCGAACATCCACAAAGCCATACGAGTGGCCATTGACCACATGCCCAGCTGGTCCGGGCTCCAAGGTCTCAACTCTGAAGAACTTTAAGAATTTAACTCTTACTGGCGAATAATATAACAGATTCTTACCTAAATTTACTTGTATTTTCGTATTGCTCTAAGCAAAATAAAATTAATCTAAAATTAAAGCATAAAATTTCGGATATTTTTCTTACATAAAATTTTCCATACTTGACATTTTTTCAAAAACTTTGATATTTCATAACTTCATCAAAAATTTACCGATTTTCAAGCGGAATGTCATTTTGATCATGATTTGGCCTGTAAATTGGTTCTGCATTTAAATTTTTATCATCTAAAAAATTTGTTATTTTTTTGATTCTAAGCCATCTATCATCCAATTTTCCATACCTACCCCTTGACATTTTTTCAAAAACTTTGATCTTTCATAATTTTATCACAAACTAACCGATTTTCAAGCGGAATGTCATTTTGATCATGATTTGACCCCTAAATTGATTCTGCATTTAAATTTTTAACATCTAGAAAATTTGATATTTTTTCGACTCTAAGCCATCTATCGTCCAATTTTCCATACCTACCCCTTGACATTTTTTCAAAAACTTTGATATCTCATAACTTCATTAAAAATGTACCGATTTTCAAGCGGAATGTCATTTTGATCATGATTTGGCGTCTAAATTGATTCTGCATTTAAATTTTTATCATCTAGAAAATTTGATATTTTTTCGACTCTAAGCCATCTATTGTCCAATTTTCCATACCTACCCCTTGACATTTTTTCAAAAACTTTGATCTCTCATAACTTCTTTAAAAATTAACCGATTTTCAAGCGGAATGTCATTTTGATCATGATTTAACCTCTAAATTAATTCTGCATTTAAAGTCTTATCATCTAGAAAATTTGATATTTTTTCGATTCTATTTTTTATTATCTAGAAAATTTAATATTTTTTCGACTCTAAGCCATCTAACATCCAATTTTCCAACTCTCTTGATTTATTTGATTAAAGATGCCACATTTTGTTTGTCACTGTAAACTGTATTTCAAAGAATAATCTATAGACTGTAAAAATACTTTGTCAGCTGTAAAGTATAATAAAATATTTGAAAATGGCTTATACAATGCGACAAAGGAATTTGGCAGGAGGATAAAACTGTGAAGCTGTGATAAAATTCCAATGTCATGTAAGTAAAAGTTAAATCAGTGAAACAACAAATATGCATATGAATGGAACTTTACAACAAGAATATGGACAACAAAAGCTGAGGCAGCTGACAGGCAAATAATTGGCATAAAATGACACCAAAAATTGATTAAAAGTGGACGGCAAAACGAAGAGAAGAAAAAGCAAAGGCAAAAGAAAGAACAAGCTGAACATGCAATGAAATATTAAATAACATTAATTTTTTAAAGGCAAACTGTTAACAAGCAACAGCCAAAGAAATGCGATAAGAATGCATAAGGGCAAAGAGAGGGGAAGGGAAAGGGAGGGGGGGGGGAGGGGTGGATGAGAGACGACAGGAAATGAAAAAGGAAAACGGCACGACAAAAGTTAAAAATCAATTCGTGGCAAACTGAAAGCTGATTTATGGCTGCATTTATGAAATGGCCCAAAAAGCAAACGGTTTCAGCTCTTTTGCTGCCCACAAGTTCAGCAAGCAACAAGAAAAAAAGTAAACACCAATATCTAAACACACACACAGACACACACACAATCTATTGGGGGTAACTGTAGGAAATAGAAAACTAAGTGATTGAGAGTTATAACGAGTCCAGCAAATTTACCAGAAAATTGACTTTTTCTGTTTGGAATTAAAGACGATGTGGAAGCCAAGCAGTGGCAATATGTGTGTGAGTGTGTGTGTGTGTGTCTATGACTGTGTGTGTGTGTTGAGAGGGCGTTGCACATGCCACAAACTTGTCAACGTGGCAATTCGAGCTGCTGCTGCTGCGAAATTGAACTGTTTGCAACTGCGAGTACAAATTGCAACTTGTTTTCGCCCGGCTGCATTTTGTTTTATTTTCGACAGGTGAAATAACCGCAATTACGCTGATGCTACCTCAGCTTGCAAGCCAAAATAGCAAAGTGCAAGCCATAAAGCAGCGAGCGAAATGGCCAAATGGCCAAATGAAATTGCAACGGGCGAAAGAGAGACACTAAGAGAGAGGGAGTGAGAGAGAGAGTGGGAGTGAGAGAGAGAGTGGGAGTGAGAGTGAGGTAACATATTTGCTGTGGCAAAAAGTGCGCTTAAGTGCCGCTTTGGAAAACATTTCGTTGCATAAGGCAGGGGGCAACAGGAAACAGCCCTTCTTCCCCCCTCACCCCTTGCTGCTTTCCGCACTGAAGTGAAATACGAAGCAGTTGGCAATAGTTGCCTTGTCCTTGTGCCGCTCTACTCGAAAAACTAACAAAATCGGAAACGGAAGCACACAAAGTCCGAGACTGAGGGAATAAAGCAGAAGAGAGAAGAAGAACTGCAGAACTCGGCAGCAGTTGGAGCTGAAGATGGAACTGGAACTGAAGCTGAAGCTGGAGCAGCATCATCATTGTCGCTTCGCTGCCTGGCAAACAGAGTGGCAGCCAAGGGCAGGGGGAAGAGCAGAGCAGAGCAGGGGTAACTGCTTAAAAGTCGCCTGGCGCAACAAACAAAACGGCGAAAAGTTACAAGAGTTGTGCCACAGTTGCCACAGTTTGCCACAGTTGCTGTTTTCAGCTGGTTGTTGTTGTTCTTGTTCTTGTCATTTTTTGTCGTCTAAAAAATTGCTTGCTCATTTGCTGGCCACTCCAACGGCTCTTGCTAATTTGCTGCCCCCCGCGCAACCCCCATATTTGCCACCCTCAACACAGCCTATGTTTGACTGTTGGCTCCACTCGAATGCTTTGTTCAATTAATGAGACTCTTGACAGTTTTCTGCTGCGCTGCGGCTGCCTTACCCCCCGCCCCCTCCCCTCTCTACGCTGCTTTGCCAGCTCCAGCTTCTTGGCCATTTGATGTCCCTTTTTTTTTTTTGGTGGCTGCCACACTGATTGTTGGCAATTCCAGTTGTTTTTCCCCCCGCTTGCTTTTGCCTGCCTGTTTTGTAATTTATACTGTCAACTTTTTGATTTTTCAGGTCAGGGCGCACTTAATTAATAGAAATAGGTTGCAGGCAAGAAAAGGCAGGGAGAGTGGCAAAACAAAACGGGTAGTTTTGCAATTGAACACAAATACATGCATCTAAATTCAATTACGCTGGCAAACAAAAATCAATAGCAGAGTTTTGTTGCTACACAAAGTGCTTTCCCCTTTCCCCATCTCTTTCCATTCCTTACCTTTCACTCTGCCGCTTTTCTTTTGCTGCTCGCATCGTTTATTAATTGCCGCACGTACATTGCTCATACGTCACGTTGTGCGCAAGGAGCAAAAGAAAACTGTCAGCTGTAATTAGCACAGCTGAGCGAAAACCAAGAGACGCATTGAGTGTTAGCCATGTTGTTGTTGTTGTTGTTGTCCTCGTTGTTGTTTTTGCCGTTAACACAACTTGACGCGCTGAAATTTTTTGACTGAGTGATGCGATGCGATGGCAGCTTAGAAAGCAGCCACAGAGGATACGGGATACAGGACACAGGACACAGGACACAAGGCATTGCCTAAGGGCTGTAGGGACAGAGGGGAGGGCAGGGAGGGCAGGGAGGGCAGGCAGGAGAGGCTGGGCTGCAGCTGCCAAAAGATGAATGTCTTTGCGAAACATGTGAAAAACGGGGCGTGGCAGCATAATTATGAATGCCATCCTTGCTAACGTTAATGTGTGTTCAAGTGAGTGTGTGTGTGTGTGTGTGTGTGAGTATTTGTGTGTTAATGTGTGTCGCCTGCTTTGCCTTAAAGCAGCTTTAATTTATTTTTGATATGGAAAAACTACGTTAACTCCTTAAGCTCTGCCTGCTTTTCCCCTTTGGCCAACTGCCCCCCTCCACACCTCCCCCGTCTCCACGGCACAGCTCAGTTCAGCTCAGCCGCTGGCAAAAATAATAATTTGCAGTGCAAGTTGCTGTTGCTGCTTCTTCTCATCGCTTCTCATCTCATCTCTGCTCTTTATTTTTTTTAGCCCTGTACCTAAAAACTACACAGGGCCTCTTAAGTTTGGCAGGCTCAGAAAACCTCCCTGTTTTATGGGGTTTACTTTAACTGTAAATTGTTGTAAAAATAAAATTTCAGTCAAACAGTTTCCAAAAATTTATCTAAAGGTTACGAAATAACACTTATTTTTTCATAACAGTATGATATAATTAAAAAGCTTTTTAAAAAAAATTACATTTAATTTTGATTTGTATTTCAACAGTTAGTACGTAACTTTTATTTAAAAATGAAAAGAATTAATTAGAAAAACTTTTGAAACAAAATTTATATAAAATATTCCTCATCTATAATTCAATACATTTAATATTATACATCACAAGGCTTTCAAGGACGAATAGTAAAATCCTTATCCTCAATCTATAATCTTTCGAAGATATACAACTTAATTTTTATTTTTGATTCTTAAAATATATATATTAAAACTAACTTTTATTACCAAGATTAAGTAATCGCTTCAGATAATTTTAAAAAATTGTAATTTTATTTTTAATTTACTCATAACTCATATTTAATTTGCTTATTTGAGCAGTACAGGGTCTCTCAGAGTCAAGTTGACTCCACTGTATTATTTCCCACTAGTTTTTATTATTTTTTTTTGTGCCACTTTTTATTTGCCAGCTTCTGCTGTTTGCCTGCTTTTATGTTGTTATATTTCAACCTCGCATACCTTTTTTATATATCTTTTTAATTTATTTTTTTTTTACCGAACTGCTGCTGCAATTTTTCTCGCCGATTTTCACACATATACGAGTAGATAGACACATAGACAGGACAGACACTTGGACGGTGCACATGGACAGGACACGGAGATGACGATGGTGATGGTGTTGGTGTTGCAAGTTGCAAGTCTGAGGCTGAAGTCGGTGCTCATGTTGTTTGGCGCCATTATTAATAAAGTTCACGAATGCAATGAGCGCTGAGCTGTACGCGAAATGAGTAAGTTTGCCAGCAAACACACACGCACACACACACACATACACACACACACACATAGACTTGCAACTTTGCTGCAACTCTGCACAGTTAGTCAACAGCAATGAAAATGCAATGCATGCGCCTAAAGTTGACTTCTTAATGCTCTGCAATTTTATTATATATATATAGAGATCTATACTGTTATTAGCCAAATTAAGCAATACTTATTTCAGCTGCTTAAAACCTTTTCAAAGGAAGTTATTTAACTGCTACTAGAGTCTTCAATGCACATAAATTTTTAATTCCTAAACTCTTTACAATAAAATATTTATAAAAATCATTTAGATTTGCGCTTAATCTTGAGTAATATTGAGGCATAGTTTTATTTTTTATATGCTGTATTTAACTTAAAATTGTAGAGTATCTATGCAGTCGTTTTCAATTAAATGTTGCCACACTACAATATTTGCAAATTATGCCACGCCCGTTGAGCGCTTTCTTTACGCTCTGGCCAACGCTGTGTTATCTGTTACTGCGGCAAATGCAACCACACACACTCACACACACACTCGCACACTCACATACACACACAGACACACCCACAAACGAGCATGCTCACACTTGTAATTCCGCCTAGGTGCATGACAGCCCAAAGTGTTTCTGTTTCATGCCCATTGCAACAGTTGCAACTTGCAACGGCAAATGCCGCATACTGCACATGCACACATTAACACACACACACACACACCAACACACACATGGCTGGGCCTGTGTCGAGTTGTTGGCTGGTTGGTTGATGCGCCTCGAGTTCTGTCGAGTGCGGCTTTTGTGGCAAAAATTAAAAATTTCGAGTGGGCCGCAAGTGGTTTCAAGGATTTGCATTAAGCGCATGCAACTCGCCCCCTCTGCACCATCCCCCCCCCCCCCCTTTCACCGAGCACTGAGTAAGTGTACGAGTAGAGCCTTCATTTCCATTCAAGCCCCTTCTCACTCACTCACATTCCAGCCACAATCCCCTTCTCTTATGTCCCCCTCTCCTTGCTCACCCCTTAGCAGCCCTTGGCTCGAAAGCACATTAACGCTACGTTGTGCTGTTAGTTTATGTGTCTCTTCTGTTTCTCTTCGGTTACTCTTACTGCCTCTGTCTCTGTTTCTGTCTCTGTTTCGGTCTCTGTTTCTGGATTGCTGTCAGCCGACTTACGCTATTAATGCCATTTCTCAAAGCCTACAAATTACGACAGATACTAGCCAACAAGTACTAACTATCTATGTAATTACAATAACTAGCAACAGTCTCGCTCAAATGACAATCACTGTTGTTTCCACTTAATCAGCTACGTTATGTTATACTTAAGTAGGCATAAAAGAGAAAGAAATGGAGACAGAGAGATGGATAGAAATTAACTAAGAGTAGGAGAAACTGAGTTAAGCGGAATGAGAAACAAAATGGTCAAATGTTAATTAATTAATGAATAAATCTGAAATTAAATACGACACTGACATTTGATGTCAATTTTATGCAAATTAGCAGAATTATTGATGGGAAAAACTATTTTAAAACTTAAATTCTCTCTGCAATGCAAGCTATTTAAAGTAAGAAAATTAAATTTGACTTTATACTAATAAAAATGTTGCAACTTAAGATTAAAAATTTGGAATTCTCGAAAAACACAGTGAATTTATAGACCAAACCATGAATAAAATAATATTTCGCTTAAAAATGGATCAGTTTGACAAGGTAATGGAATTTTGAAGTTGATTAAAATTATTAGCTAACAAGTTAACATTTTTGTTATTTCTTAATGTAGAGATTAACAAGATAACATTTTGGTTAATTCTTAATGTAGAGAATAACAAGTTAACATTTTGGCTATTTTTTTTTAAGTAGAGAATAATTATATACATAAAGAAAATATCAAATTGTTTTTAGAAAAATGCACCAAAAACTTACCGATACAAAACGTATCGGTTTTCGGTTCGTGAAACGGTAAGTTTCGGTTACCGTCCTAGTAACAGATCCGGTATTATTCCCTATCTTAAATATAAATGAAACAAACTGAAGATTCAATTAATTTATTTATTTATAGAGCGATTTTAAGGTTTAAGTTTTCTCGTATTCAATTGATTTTTTTTATAATAATCTTTTAAAGTTATTTTACTGACAAAATTTTTAAAAAGCATTAAGATATATTAAAGTGTTATACTTTCTATCTACATTCGTAGTTGCCTGCATTTACATGTATAACAGTTTTTTGAACTCTTAAATGCCTTGCGACTGTTGAATTATAATAGTTTGTTCGAGTTGAGTTAAGAGTTTTAATATCTTCAATATGTCTGCCAACGAAGGAATTAAAATCTGTGCCAGTAACAATTCTATTGCACCTGCCTGCCACATCACTTGAGTGTGAGTGTGAGTGGCTGCCCCTTAAGACACTCATAGTCAAAAAGTCGTATGTACGTGTATTCGTACAGTTACGGGTACGGGTGCGGGTACGGGTATTCGTATGAATATCAACTGTTCTCTCGGTTGCATTCCTAACAACTACACACAGCTCAGACTAGCAAAAACCTTAGCACGGCCCACTAAGCACACTTGTCAGTTTGTCTTGTAACTGTCTCTCTCTCCCTCTCTATCTCCCTCTCTTTCGCTCACTCTTCAGCATCAAATCTCTGTCTACTTTTGTGTTGCTGTTTTCGGGCGCTTGTTCTGTTTTATTCTGTTGTTTTCTATTTACCAAGCGCTTCAGTCGACTTCTCCATATATATACACACACACACACACTTGCACACACATACACAAACCTAAACAGATGTGCATATATGTATAAATGCTATTTTTATTTATTTTTCTGTCTTTGTAGTTGGTAGCTTGTACTTTGAATCAGTACAGTCCCCTCTGCCCTGCCTCTCTCCTTCCGTGTCGCGTCGAAGCTTGTGAAAAATTTCATAATAAAGTTGTTGAACTATTTTCCATAGCATAGTTTTAGGGGCGCCCAGTGCACTTAAGCGTATTAAAATCGCACTCGAAAATGCGAATGCGAATGCGAATACGAATGCAAATGTATGTGTGTACTCAAAGCCAAAATGCAAATGCCAGATAATAATCGGCAGCAGCTTTAACTCGAGACAAAACGGGTCGAGAAAAAAGTGAAAATGAGTGCTTGAGTCTCAGCTACGTGTAATTAAGTTGGCATCAAGGACGTGCACATCACTATAAGTAAGTGTGTGTGTGTGTGAGTGATTGTATAAGTGTATGTGTGTGTTCGTGTGTGTGTGGCACGCTTCAGGGCACTTTAAATTGCGCTCGCCAAGAGAGAAAGAAACGCTGCTGCACCGCAACATGTCCAAGCGAAGTAACAGAACAGAGAGGGAACAAGTGGGCGGCTAAAGTCGAGCATGCTCGACAGTAGGACACTCTGTGCCCAGGTACTCGGTACTAAAAGTTGATTTTCGACCGATGGTTCCTATGGCAGCTATATGATATAGGAAACTGATCTGACCCAAATTTTGACAGGATGTATAACACCAAACTTAATGCATCTTCTATCATTTTGGTCAAGATATCTAAAAAAACAAAACACTTTTTCATACTAAAGCTTGATTTTCGACTGAGCGTCTCTATGGCAGCTATATGATATAGTGGTCCGATTTCAACCAAATTTGGTCGGGATAGATAATACCAGCCCCGATGTATATTGCGTTAGATTGGTTTAGATATCTCAAAAAACCAAGAAGTTTTCATACTAAAACCCTATTTTCGATCAATAGTTCCTATGGCAGCTATATGATATAGAGATCCGATCAAATAATAAAAACAAATTTGATCTGCGTATAGTATCTAGGAACCTACATACCAAGTTGGAAGTCTCCAGCTCTTAAAGTCTTTGAGATCGACGCGATCAAACAGACGGACGGACAGACAGACGGACGGACAGACGGACAGACAGACGGACATGGCTCTATCGACTCGGCTGTTGTACCTGATAAAGAATATATTTACTTTATGGGGTCTGCCACGCCCCCTTCTGCCTGTTACATGCATTCTGCCAAACACATTATACCCTTTTTCGCCTATTTTAAATACGCTCAGGGTATAAAAAGGCTCGAGAGGAAAGAGAAGGGGATCTGTATGTTGCCGAGGGATAGGCGAAAGCACAACGGTTACTTGCACGTACTGCCTAATCCTTTTTTCTCTCTCTGTATGTGTGTGAGTGTGCCCAGAGTCGACAATTCGCGTCGCCAGCTTCTCATGCGGGCTTCAACAGCCAAACAAACAAATCGACCAGCGAACGAGAATAGAGATCCCAAAGGCCACGGGTCGAGTGGCCTCTTGTTTCTAGAGGAGAGAGGCCAGCTGGAAGAGAGAGCGAGAGTTGGAAGTAGGAGCAGAGTCAAGAGTTGTGAGCAACGTGCAACGAAATCAAAAAGTTTGAAACAATTTCGTCGTAAATCTTCGAACATAGTTTTACACAAGCGCAGGCAGGCAGAAACAGGGCAGAAAGCAACTACAACAGTTCTAGAAACAACAACAATAACAACAATAACAACAACAGTGTGCATACCCAAAAATGTGAATTGTCTGTTGACCAGTTTCAGCTACCAAATGAAATTGAGCTTAGAAAATGCCACACACAAAAAAAGAGAGTGAATAGCAAAAAGAAATGTGAAAAGAGTCGATATAATTGTCGTATTGTAAACGCATGCAACGGTCACACTGCGCTGCAATCAATGAATGCAGTCACACTTTATGCAACAACAACAAAAAGCAGTTCAAATACAGCAAAAATCACAAGATACAAACAAACACAGAAACACACATACAGACAACAAGTCTTAAGTAGCTACCTAAGCTCTTCAAATGCCACACATACATATATATAAAGGCAAACAGCACAATGTGGGCGTGGCCTAAACACACACACACACACACACACAAAGCCATAGACATAGACAGAGTTGCTAACCACAAAATGCCAGAAAACTAAGCTGACTGAAATAAAACTGTGAAATCCGTAACGAACAAATAAAACGTTTAAAATTTTCACAAAATCAGTTGCTGACAATGTTCAGCCTCCCCCCAACCCCTTTGTTACTGCCCTCCCCCTCCCACTGCACTTTTACCCCTTGCTTCTTCTCGTCCTGCGAGTCCTGTCTGAGGTTTGTGGCCAACTTTAAACTGCCAGCATGTGTATAGTGGTTGTGTTTCTCTCACTCTCACTCTCTCACTCTCTTTCTCTATCCCTCTCTCTCTATGTGTGTGTGTGTGGGTGGTAAGTGTAACTAATGCTCGGACAGTGGCACTAATTTAATTACGAAAAACGCAAAAGTGTCGCCTTGCCACATTCTGAAGCTAATGCAGCGTCGGGAATCGCTTGGGCTTTTGCCCATTTCCTGATTGCCACAAATTGCTCTAAAGGGGCAATTTTTTGGCGTGTTGCAGAGATAGTGACAGTCAAGGGGCATATGGGCAGTGAGACAAGCAACAAACTGTGCCACAAGACAGCCTCAAAGAGCAAGCACCAAAGAGGCATCCAATTGTGCGCCTGTTACAACTGATTCCCAAGCTCCCTCAGGTTCGCTTCGTGTCTTTCTAATGAACCGCAAATCTGGAACTGATAAGCAAGCTATAAAACTATCGCAGGTACTATCGATAACATGAGTTGAGCAACTCTTGTTAAATTGATCGAGCTATGATTATAGCTTGCCTATACATTTTAAGCAAAATCAAAAAAATGCGATAACTACAAATTTCAAGCAGTCAAACGAGCATTAATACTTTCGATAAATTGTTTGTTACTATTTACCTTTTACAACTTTAACTATATTTAACTATTTCACATACTTAAATTAAATTACGTTCGGTTCTTTATTTTAAATATCATTATACTTACGATAAGGAATGTTAAGTTATCGACTAATCGCCATAAATAATATTTAATTATTCAAATATTGACACTATACCTGAGAGAATTTTAATTGTGAAGCGAATATCATCATACTATCGATTAAGAGGAAAGAAATATTGATAAGTTGCGATAATTAAAACTCAATTAAACATATCTTGAAACTGAAATCTAAAATTCGCAACTAATTAATTAATTAATGCTTCTACTTAAATTCCATCGAACTGTCATTGCTATTAATGATAACAATTGTGTTAATATCGATTGTACACCACAATACATTTATTTATATAACTGCATAACTATATATTCTATCTTAAAATACTTTACACTAGATCTTCAAGTCCAGTTAGTTTGTTTTTTTTTTTCTTAACACATCAGTCCAAGTTGTTTGTATAACAGATCTGCTGATGCTTGTAAATAAATGTAAATGAATAAATGTAAATAAAAAAAAAAATAAAAAAAATATCTTAAGATCCATTTTCAATAATAATTCGACATTTGTTTTATATAAATCTTTTATAAATTCAATATCTAAATTAATTAGTAAATTACTAAATTATACTGAAAAAAAGAAAAAAAATTAATTAAATAATATAAAATTAATTCCAAAAATGTTTATTGAAATAATTCAAAAAAGTTTTTTATTAGATTCAAATTCTTATTTATTACGTGATATCTGACAGTCGTATATCTGCAGCTGACTTGCTTGTTAACTAAGCAGCAACTGCTTGGCACATTACTTTTTGGCAGCCACTGTGTTGGACGTTGCATAAGCAGCAGCCAATTGCCACGGCAACGTGGCAAGCTCAAGCATTGAGCGGCATCAACTCATTAGGCCAGACACTTGCCAAAGGATTTAGCCTGTCTGTGTGTGGAGGAGATATATATGTATGTGTGTGTGTGTGTGTGTGTGTGTGTGTGTGTGTGCTTGTCTCTGTGGCAAATTAATTAATTTAAGTCTTATACAATTGCCATTGGTGCTTGCCACTTGCCACTTGCAACATGCAGCATGCAGCTTGCAAACGACGTCTGAGGCCAAAATAGCAATTGCAAGCAGCAATAAAACATTAGACAACTGTCTGTCTCAGTCTTAGTCTCAGTCTCCGACTCCGTCTCCGTCTCAGTGTCTGTTTTTGTGTTTCTGTTGCAACTTCTATTTGGACTCATTGTTGTTGTTGCCTGCAAACGAGGTTAAACATGCCGCACACATGGGAAATGCCAGACACATTGCCGCACACAGACTCTGCTGCTGCTGCTGCTGCTGCTGCATTCAATATTTTCCGGCAATTTTCCACAGTCACAGTCGAAAGCAAAACGATCAATGCTGCCAGAGAGCGGGACAACAGGGCGTATGAAAAATCGATTTTAGTACAAAATTAACAGGCCTCCAAAATGACAAACATTGGCACTCTTGCGCTCAATTCAGAGATGTGGCACACAGCGACACACACACACACACACAAACACAGACAGGGACAATGCCTTCAAGTCGTTGTCGCCGCACAGGATATTGCATATTTGCACACACACACACACACACGCACGCACACACACGCGGTGCAAATGAAAAATGTTACTTTAAAGCGAATTGGAGCCTCAAATGGCACATGGACAGCATTTGCGGGACATTTGAGCAATTTGGCACACAGTGCCACATACAAAGGCGCATATGGGGCAAGTGGGTTGGGGCTGAGGCAGAGCAACTGCTGCTGCTGCTGCTGCTGCTGCTGCTGCTGTGCGGGCTGCCTGTCATTTTATACATTTTGCTTGCATTGCACACACACACACACACACACACATACGCACATACATTCACATGCAAAAACGAAATTGCAATCGAGCGCGTGTCAAAGAGCAGAGGCACCAAGATATTCTCAATTCCCTACAAAGGTCGCCTCCTATTGCCCTCTGTCTCTCTCCCTCTCTCTCTCTCTCTCTCTTGCACAGGGCAGCTAAATGCCCAATCTGCCTTTGTCCTGCTGCTGCTGCTGGTGATGCTGCTGGTGCTGGCAATCGTGTGGCAGCAGCTCGCTTAAACTGAACTTGTCCACATTGACACATGTGGGCGGTTCGCATGTGTGACGGAAATGTGAAACAAACGTTTCTCTCTCCCTCTCCCCCGCTCTCTGTATGTGTGTGTGTGTGTGTATGTGCTGCCAAAAATGCAGTTGTTTCATTGTCACAATTGCTGCTGCAACTGCCAGCCTCAGTCTGAGTCCGAGTCTCTGCCTCGACAAATTTCAGCTGCTGTTGCAGTTGCAGTTGCAGTTGCCGTTTGCCATTGTTGCCGATTGCATTGCTCGACTGTTGCTGTTGCGGAAACCGGAAGTGGTAAACATTCAGGCAGAGACACACACACATACAGAGTCAAGAGTTTAATGTCCATGCTGACCATGCCTGGCATGTCCTGCATGCCTCTCCGCTCCCCACTCCCCTCATTCTCCCATTAACCCCAGCGGATGTCACTCATATGTAATGAAAAATCAATCAATGCAAAAAACATTTGCACACATCCTGCGACCAACTACTTTGGTCCTGTGCCAAATTAACTCATTGCGACTATAAAGAAATTTCTATTCTTCAAAAGACTTGACCAAAGAATCAAATAAATATCAAATATTTTAGATGATAAAAATTTAAATTCAGAATCAATCAAGAGGCCAAATCATGATCAAAATGACATTCCGCTTGAAAATCGGTTCAGTTTTAATGAAGTTATGAGAGATCGAAATTTTTGAAAAAATGTCAAGGGGTAGGTATGGAAAATTGGATGATAGATGGCTTAGAATCGAAAAAATATCAAATTTTTTAGATGATAAAAATTTGGTTGCAGAATCAATTAAGAGGCCAAATCATGATCAAAATGCCATTTCGCTTGAAAATCGGTTAATTTTTGATGAAGTTATGAGAGATCAAAGTTTTTGAAAAAATGTCAAGGGGTAGGTATGGAAAATTGGATGATAGATGGCTTAGAATCGAAAAAATATCAAATTTTTTAGATGATAAAAATTTGGTTGCAGAATCAATTAAGAGGCCAAATCATGATCAAAATGCCATTTCGCTTGAAAATCGGGTAATTTTTGATGAAGTTATGAGAGATCAAAGTTTTTGAAAAAATGTCAAGGGGTAGGTATGGAAAATTGAATGATAGATGGCTTAGAATCGAAAAAATATCAAATTTTCTAGGTTATAAAAACTTAAATGCAGAATCAATTTAGAGGCCAAATAATGATCAAAATGACATTCCGCTTGAAAATCGGTTAATTTTTGATGAAGTTATGAGAGATCAAAGTTTTTGAAAAAATGTCAAGGGGTGTGTATAGAAAATTAAATGTTAGATGGCTTACAAACGAAAAAAAATTTATTTTGTTAGATGATAAAAATTTAAATGCAGAATAAATGAAGAGGCCGATTTTACGGCATGTATATAATATTATTTTCATTCAAAATGTTTTATCATTCTAATTTTAACGCTCAATTCATTCTATACTCATAATTATTTTTTTTAATATTAGTTTACTATAATATTACATTTTCAGCAATTTTCGTTTTTAACACCAAGTAGAATGCTTCTCAAGGACATTTGATAACAGTTTATTGATCGCTGTGCTAAAGAGATTCTCTTAATCAATTGTTGCTGGCACTTTAGTCAAAGCCCACAAAGAAGCCAAGACTCAAGTCGCCCATTCCACTATCTTTTTGCCTTTCCCATGTTGCCACGTTCCCAGTTTCCTTTGTTTAACGCACAGCCCCTAAAACTATGCAACGCTTCGTGTGGCAGGCAAATTCAGACGCAGACAAACCAAAAGTAAAGCCAAAGGCAATAGCGAAAGAGAAGGAAAAGGAAAAGAAACGTGCGAGAGTCCCCAAAAGGCAGTTAAAAGACAAAAGAATTGTGACTGCTTTATGAACAAAAGTACCACAACAACAATAGCAATAACAACAACAGCAACAACGTGAAGTAAGGAATCGTAGACCGTAGACGGTAAATTGAAATAAATGCAAGACAACTGTTAAAGTTGCCGTCGCACGTTTCAATTGCGTTTGCAGTTTTGGGGGGCATGCCACCATTCGCATCTCGATTCGTGATTCGTGCTACCATACACACAAAAAGCACAGCCAAAAAGCACATCATCCATGAAGTGTTCCCAAGTAGCAGGCAAGAACAATTTTTCGGGCTTATTAATAATGCAGCGGCCGCAATTCAATGAATTTTTGACTCTGCCACAGGACGACGCAGGTAGACAGGACAGCCGCATGTGAGGGGGAGTAAGTGGGCAGCAAGAGAAGAAACATAATTTTCTGGGCTATCTGATGAACCTTTTAGTCACGCAAGGTAAGCCAGCTGAGGGAGGAGTATAGGTAAGGGGAGAGGGGGTAGAGGGTCGTAACATGGCTGCTTAAACCTTTACGTGCGACAAATTTACGACTTGAAATGAAACCGCAACAGAAGCAGCAACAACAACAGCAACAGCAACACACTAAGAGGGTGACCTAAGGGTAGTGGCAAGGAGAGAGGGTGGTACACTGATAAAAAAAAATGTTTTAAAATCAGGATTTTGGTCTAAAACTAAGAGTTTTTGTCTAATCTTTAAATAAGACCAAGTTCATGCTTTTGAAATTAAAATTAAAATATAAAAAAATTTAAATGATTTTAAAATTTGTTTTTATTTATATACAATTATAAGAGTGGGAGTGGGAGTGTTTCATATGATATAGTACATATTTATAATTTCCGAACACTTAAAGATTTTTATTCTTGCAATAAGAACTTTGATTTTTTAGATTAATTTTCTTAAAATTAGTAAGATGGTCTTAACATGTTCTTATTTTAAGATGAATGCTCTCGATTTTATAAGTTCATCTTTTTTTCAGTGTAGAGGGTAGCTTACCGTGTGGGAGTTTATACAAATTCGTTGGTTATATAGATACAGTTACATATGTAGCTACTCCATCTGCATGTTGCTCTTGCCCACTTTTAAGCGCATGTAAACCTTAAACAACAACAGCAACAACAGCAAAAGCAACAACAACATCAACAGTAATAACCGTAACAGTAAGAGCAAGAGTAACACAACAACAAAACAGTTCACTGTCCATTACATAAATATTTTATTTCAATAAAACGTGAGCTGTTTTTATGAATTTCATCGACATTTCATGCAAAGAATTTTGCACTTTACTGTCGCTTAGTGGCATCGTTCGTGTTTTGTTAGTGTTGTACTAGTTGATGTTACGGCAACTTGTTGTTGTTGCTGTTGTTGTTGTTGTTGCTCCAAAGGGTTGCCTCCCTTTGCCCCTGCTCCCTGCTCCCTTTGTGGCACAATGTGGCACATCTGCATACGTGTTTGGTACATATGCAAGCAATGCTGTCGCTGTCCATTGATGTATGAAGCATTTGATTGAATTGACAGCACACACACACACACCTGCAATACACACACACTCACACACACACGAGGTCTTCTTACCCTGCAGCACCTGTGGGCCAATCGAGTGCATATCGCATATCGACACCGACGCTGTTGGCCATAAAAAAACAAAAAAAAAAACAAGTGGGCGGCTACAGACGGGAATGCTCGACAGTAGGATATCCAGTGCCCGGGTACTCTGTACTAAAAGTTGATTTTCGACCGATTGTTCCTATGGCAGCTACATGATATAGCAAACTGATCTGAACCAAATTTTGCCAGGATGTATAACACCAAACTAAATGCATATTCTATCAGTTTGGTCAAGATATCTCAAAAAACAAAAAAAATTTTCATACTAAAACTTGATTTTTGACTGAGCGTCTCTATGGCAGCTATATGATATAGTGGTCCGATTTCAATCAAATTTGGTCAGGATAGATAATACCAGCCCAGATGTATATTGTGTCAGATTGGGTTAAATATCTCAAAAAACCAAGAAGTTTTTCATACTAAAACCCAATTTTCGATCTATAGTTCCTATGGCAGCTATATGATATAGAAACCCGATCCAATAATAAAACCAAACTTGATCTGCGTATGGTTTCTAGGAACCTACATACCAAGTTGGAAGTCACTAGCTCTTATAGTCTCTGAGATCGACGCGTTCAAACAGACGGACGGACAGACGGACGGACAGACAGACAGACAGACGGACATGGCCCAATTGACTCGGCTGGTGATCCTGATCATGAATATATATTCTTTATGGGGTCTGCCACGCTCCCCTCTGAGTGTTACATACATTCTGACAAGCACATTATACCCTGTTTTGCCCATATGCAATGGGCTCAAGGTATAAAAAAACACAAAATGTCATAAATTTTCAACGCTTTACTCAGTTAGTTTTATTTTGAACGCTACTCGTTTTACATATATGTGTATACTCGTACTATGTGTGTGTGTGTGTGTGTGTGTGCTCTTTTTCGACGTGTTTTTATGCACATTAAGTTAATTGAAAAACGCGCTAACGTACATGACGCTCATTTGCTTGGCCTTCGATTGAGCTTGTTAAAAAAAAAAACAAACTGCCCTACATTTCACCCAAGTGTGTGAGTGTGTGTATGTGTATGGGTGTGTGTGTGTGTTGGCTGTGCATTTGTTCGCCTTATTGGCAACTAACCAAAACATTAATCTCCGTTTGCCATTGGCCAAGTACAACAAAAATAAAAGCCACAAAAATGCTACAATGCCATAGCTAATGTCCACACACCGACAGCTGTTTGTACGTGTGTGTGTGTGTGTGTGTAAAGGCACAACAACTTTCTGGTTGCATAAGCAGTAACTACTCCCTCCCCCGCCACCCTGCTAAACAAACAAAACGCTGTGAGTTGTGAGTTGCGCTTATGCCACGGAAAATTGAAAATTTTTTAATCTCTGTCGAAAAGCGGAAACACGCCACACACAGCAACAACAACAATCCTAAGCGTTGACAGGCGACCACAGGCAGACAACATTGATGCATAGAGTCCTGTGTGTGTGCCAAGGGGAAGGGGGGTGGGTGGCATGTCCTGCCAGCGGGCTGCTAACAAGCCAAACAGCACGACACACAAATTGAAATGAGACGGTCCCCAAAAACTGTCACGCACTGTCCGCCCTTCGCCCTTCGTCCACCCACCCCCAACCCTCGACACACCCCGCTGCCCTCAGCCCAGCAAGCCACCCACTTCCCTAGTATTTATATATATAAGTGTAGATATCTGTATATATTTTTAATAGCTCTCAGCATATTTAAATCGCAGCAAAAAGCAAAAGCAGCGAGAAATAAAAACAAACTTTTCACTGGGCTCATTTTACAAATTAGCTGAAAATTTATTTAAATTGTGTTGCCTACTTTTCAGCGCTGGCGTATTTGGGGAATATTATGTTTTAAAGTTGAGCGCGCAACAAAATGTGGCAGCTAAATGACGCATTTTTGCGGTTGTAAAGCAATCTCTAAAGACACGTCGAGAGAGTGATAGAGAGAGATGGGAAATAAAGCGATGCATTAGATGGTTAATAAATAATTTAAGCATTGAATCACGCTTTCTTTTCAAATATATTCCTTAAGATTTTAAGACAAGTTTAACGCTTAAAGGCAACACAAAATATTTATTATTAAATAATTGATCTCTTTAAGATATTTTGAATGGCAGATTATAAGGGATTATGAATATTATTAGTATATCTTAAGCTTAATTTAAGTAATGAAAATTAATTTTCAAGAGCAAAAATTTTTGACATTCTCTAAAGTATTTTTTGGATGATCTAAAAACTGTAAGAACGCCTGTAACAACCAGAACCAGATATTCAACAAAAGAATCTACATTGTGATATTAATAACATAAAGGACAGTAACTGTTATACCTTTAAAAATAAAAATTGCAATCTCTTCATTAATAAAAAATTTTTAATCAAATTATGCAAATTAATAGATAAATTTCTATTTTATTTTTAAAGTCACGAAATATCACAAGTTTTAAATTTTCTCAGTAAAAAAAAAAAAATAATTTTTTTTAAGTAAAAAAAAGTTATTTTTCTAATTGTAACTTTTGAAATAAAAATAAAAAATACTCTATTTATATATATATATATATTTTTTTAGGAAAAGACTACATTTTTTACTTGAATACTTAGTTAAATACAATTAAATTTTTAATATGTATGCGGAACAGAGCTGTATAACTTATTCGCAAGCTATACAAAGTAGAACTTAAAGTTATAATTTGATTTTTTTAAACCAAATGTATTTATACACTATACTTAATCAACAGGTTTACAAAAAATATGCATATAGATCTTTGAATTTCACTTGCATATTCGAAATAGCTACAAAAGTTTAATTAGTTTTAATAGTAATTAAAAGCTGATGAGAAAAGTCAAGACTCTGACTACGTTTTTTTTACTTAAACTATGTGTGATTTTCACTAAAAGTGGAACTCAACCTCAATGCAGATTCCCTTTCACAACTTTGCTTTGCCACAACAAATAATCAAGAATCGTTTAAGCATTTTTGGCCCTAATGCCGTTGACGCGTTTAATTTTAGCACATTGCCATTGACGGCATTACAAAGTCAAAGTTGAAGGCATTCGCGAGTATTTAGCGCATTGAAAGGCGTTGAACCGCCTCCATAAAGTGGGCAACATTTCACTTTTTATATTTTTTGCACATTCGCGTTAATTGCAACCGCGGCAGCAGCACGAAATTGTTGCAAATGCAATTAGAAACGTGAATTTTTTGCCATTTGCCTTGGCCAACATTATCCTTATTAGTTTTGCCTGTTGTTACTGGTGTTTTTGGCCTTTTTATGACCCCAAAAGCGTTAGATGGCCCAGTGAAAGACATTTGAGCTGACCATTTAAATTTACAGCAAACATCAAGCGAAAGTCAAAAGGCTCATTTTGAATTCAATCTAATAATTAACATGGCCATAAAAAGCACACGGTCCGCTCAGTTCATTCATTATGTAACCTTCATTCCCCTCGTTTGCCACACTTCTTCCCACTCATCATCCCCTTGACAGTTTCATCATTTCAAGTTGAAAACTTTTTGTCAGTTTTGTGCCACTTTTTATTGAAACACACACACACACACACACACACACAAGATGACAGCAACCTGACTGGCAAACTCATTTAAGCCAAACAAACATTTGTAGTCTTAATTTTCGTGGCTCATCATAAACTTGGTTACAACTTGGTACCCAGCTATCATCCCCTGTCAATCTTAAAGTTTCAGCCACACTTTGTTAATGATTTTCATTAAATTCTTACGCCTTTTGTCGACATTGTTGTTGGCTGGCTGACAATGCCTTTAAGCATATACAGACACAGACAAGCAGAGAGTGAGTGAGACAGAAAGAGTGAGAGTAAGAGTGAGAGTGAGAGATAGAGATATAGACACAGAGTCAAGTTAAAAATCCGACTCTGCTGTTGCCTCTTTTCCCTTTTCCTGCGAGCTTGCAGTTAACTTTGTGTTTTTATCGTTATTTGTGTTGAACACGCATACTTAACACCAACGCCAGCACACACACACACACACACACCCACGCACACAGACATACTTTGTGCACAATATGGCCAAATTCTCATCAAAATTTAATGCTGAAATTAACAAATCTGTTTACAAATTTATTAAAACGTTCGCTCAGCTCGCTCATTTGGCTGCCTGCTGTGTGCAGGCTGGAGAGGCGAGGGTATCTAAAGGGAGGAATTTTGGACTCTGTTAGGGGTTGCTTTTTAATGGCATGAGCATGATGCGAAAGGTGTTTGCCGCTGATGTCATTCGCTTAACCCTCTCTCTCTATGGAAATTGGACACATTGCAATGATGTGAATGTTCAGCTCGCTCAGTGTCAAGTTGATTGCAACAACTAATCGTACTTATTTCAAACACGCTGCAATACATAATAAAGCTCATTTGGCAACAACAACAAGAACAACAACAATAGCACATGAAAACGCATAACGGTAATTATTCAAAATGTAAACATGCAAACGGCAGCTATTAACATATTATAACTCATACCACACACACACGCACACATGCACCCACACAAGAGGTGTCAAAATTTGTATATGTGTGTGTGTGTTTGTTATGTTTTGTTTGTTTATTTGTTGGTTTGCTTGTGTGTGTGTTGCATAAATTCTCCAAAATTTCTATTGATGAGAATTTCATAGTTCAAACAATTGCCAAAAGGAGAGAAAGAGAGAAAGAGAGAGAGAGAGAGGGTAAGAGAGACAGCAAGAGAGCAGGGACGTGAGGGGAAGTTGGCCAACATTGACTATTAACGCTTACACAAACGCCATAATTATGTGCATCCCACGAAATTAACTCAAGATATTCGGTAAACAACAAATCAACCGACAGACAGACAGATAGACAGACGGACAGACGGACAGACAGAAGAACAAACGTTGAATCAACTAATTCGCCAAATGCGTTAATCGAGCTTTAGGTGGAAAAGCAAACGAAATAAATAAAATTAAAAAAAATATACCAAATGAGTTAAGGAATATTACAGTTGAACGATTTTTAGCAGTTTGTGATGAGTGTACATATGTTGACAGTATGTAAAAATAGAGGGCATTAATGTGGGTTAAATAAGCTCAAAAATAGAAATGTCTTCTAAAGGTGAAATCGCAACAAAATTTACTCGGATATTTCAGCATGTCTTCAAACTTGACAGTTAAGAGAGATGTTTAACTAAACACACAATTAAAAGTTAATTTATAAACTTCCATATCTACACATACTTAATACTATGATACGATATATTTATTAAAATCAGGATTTCGGTATTTATCATTTCTGTAGTTACTTTTTAACATAATTCTTGCAATAGATTTCTTAAGCAAATAAAAAAGTGTAAACTTATTGTAACAAGCCGAGCGTTCCACTAAATATAATATACTTTATACCCAATGATATGATAAAGCAAACAAGGGATTCTAATTCTTAATAATTTTCACAATTTAGTATATTATGTGATATTACTTAGCCCAATTTTTGTCAATGTATAGTTAAAAATTATAAATTTTGATTTTTATTTTATAAATTTAATATAAGAGTTATATTAAGATTTTTAAATTTAAATTTAATTACTGTTTCATAATATTTTATTTGACCAAAATATATTAATTTTAATAATTAAATAATAGTTGCGATACCTGGCATAAATTCTCAGACTTAAACTCAGGCTGTTCCACAAATTTTTTATTATATAAAAATAAACATTTGTTGCCGTTGCAATTTCTCAAAAATCCACTTTTTGTAAAGAAAAAACAGAGCATTAAATTAAAAACGAAAAGTACATAGACAATTTAATGGAATAAGTGTTTTATGCAGATTAAAACAGTAACTTAAATAGTTTGTAACCAACGCATTGGGGGCCGTGTTAAATGGGTAACGAGATTTAAGCCATGTGGCTTAAACACTTAATCAGTTAATTGTTGTTGGCATGGGGCATGCAACAAGATGGCCAAGTGGGTTTTTGGCTGTGAATTTTTAATTAACAGCGCCATTTACACAGCATTACCATGCACACACACACACCCAAACACACACACACACACACACAAACGCACCCACAAAGTGTAAGGCACAACAAAAACGAAAAATGGCCGTTATCACGCCACAATAACCTCAAAATTTATTCACTTTATTGATAATGCAATAAATCGCAGCCAGTGGGCGTGTTGCAACGCTTTGTGTGTGTATATGTGTGTGGGTGTGTGTGTGTGTGTATTTGCAATCGCTGCTTGTATGTGTATATTTGCAATTTTTTCGTAGCATATTTCGATCTTTCGCATATTTTTCATGTTTGCATATTTCATTTCAATTTTATTTCTTGCCGATGCACACACACACACACACATGAGCACTTGCAACAGTATGAGTGTATTTACATGTACTGTAAAATATGCCATGAAAATCAACAAAAATGCATACCCAGCAGACACACACATACACACACACACGCTTACACCTCCAGCGCACACACAACAGACAAAATGCACGTGAATGAGCCTCAGTTTTCAGTTTGCAGCATTCAGTTTTCAGTTTGCAGCAATCGTAAAATTCTCACGCTGCATGCCACACCAAAAGAAAAAAGACTGAGCTGTGTGTGCATGTGTGTGTGTGTGCTTCATTGCAATTGTATTTCGATTTTATTGCTTGTATCTTTAGAAGGCTGAAAAACCAAAAAAAAGAACAAGCTAAAAAGGCTTTAGTCGAGATCCCGACTAAAGAATACCCGTTTTTTATTTCATCATATACACGTATAAAAGTACTGGAGAGATGTTATTTTTCTTACGTCTTAAATGCATTTTATCAACATTTTTTTATTATTTTTTTATTATAAAAGACAAGCTTTGAAGACTTGAAGACTTTCTTGAAAAATGTGAAACCCTGCGAAATGTGGCGAGTAATTTGAAAGAAAATATTCTTAAACCATAGTAAAATAATGTAGTTTTCCGTTTAAGGATTTACTTGGATGTGTAATTTATTTTTTTATTTATTTTATAAGTTTTATTAGTAATATGTAGCGCGACATCGCGAACCTGACAATATTTCCACCTAGTTTTTTGACAAAAAATGTTATCAAAGTTTATTTACTTTGATAACAATAAATAATAAATTCAAAAATTATAAATATATCTAAATTGAATTGTTTTCTTTGCATTTTGATTAACTTTTTGATGCTAGAAGAGAGATTTTGTCAAATAATCGATATAAAACATGCACATAAGTTGGAAGTACATTTTTCAGAAAACAGGAAAAATACAGAAAAACTCAATTTATTTAAATTTGCAGTCGATATGTGCGGTATAGTGGATTAATTTATGTGAAAATTGCTAAAAACAAGTAACTTAACTTCGATTTCGGAAGAAAATTTGACAAGATGTGAGTTTGTGATCAATTTTAAAATTTTGGTCGCTGTGGAGATTATTCTGGAAATGTCCATGTAATTTATAGGATCGGAGATGACTCCTTCTCCCTGTTACATACATTTCAACGAACACAATATACCCTTCTACTTATGTTTTAAGTAACGGGTATAAAAACTCTCACATCCCATTCTCTCACTCAATATAAAAAGGGAACCAACATCAAGAGACAGTTGCAATATTTTCGTTTCATTTTCAACATTGTTCACGACACAATGTGTTGATAAGACAGCACAGAAACCAAATGGACGAGTGAATGCCTTACATGCTCGTTACAATTTCCGTTTCCGGTGTTGACCAGCCTTTCCTCCCCCCCTCTTCCCTTTACCATCGCACAAAAATTGAGGCCGCTGTCAGTTGTGATCCAGTTTTACATACATTTTGCGCACTTAATGCCATGTGTGTCTGTCTGTGTGTGTGTGTTTGTGTGTGACCATGACAAATTATTGTGCATGCTTATTAGCCAAAAAGCTTAAATGCTTTAAGGCCTTAAAGTTGCTACTTGTTCAACTGTGTCCTCATCTTTTTAAGTGTCGGTGTCTTTCGAGTGTGACTATGTGTGTGTTTGTGTGTGTCTTTGGTCACACTTTATTAGACAGGCAGCAAGTTGCAACATCTTTTGGCTGTCTGTCCGTCTGTCTGTCCGTCCGTCTGTGTGTCGTCCTTGTCCCAGCTGCGCAATATTCGCACTTCCGGTTACAGTCCATTTAGAGGCACCATATTGCGGTGTTGCTGTTGGCACTTTTGCGCATATTTTGCAAAATCATTACTTAAATACACAAGGAGAAAGGGCATGCTAGAATGGGAGAGAGAGAGAGGAAGAGGACGGCAAGTGTCGAGTGTCCAGTGAACTGCCAAGTGGCGCCCTTCGCCTTTTTGGCTCGTTTGCTTTTGGCCAGTTTTAAAATGCATTTTCGTTATTTTCACTGCAGCTGCGTCGCGCCACATTGAAGGGAGGCAGAGAGAGGGAGGCAATCCTTTATGTGTGGCAAGCAGAAGACAAAGAGAGAGAGAGAGTGCTGCACTTTGTTTGCACCTTGTTGCAGTTTAGTTGGCACTTAATTTATGAGCTGCATTTTGTACCTGAGACACACAAATGCGACTGCTTAACATATAAATTGTACAATTATTGCCTCAAGATTAACAACGAAATTGGCCGCCATTATGAATATTCATCTGTGTGTGAACTGTTGTTGTTGTTGTTATTGTCTGTAGGCGGTCGCTGTTTAATGGCCAATCGACATGAAACGTTGCTTTAGTTGGCTGTTTGCTGCCTGTTTACATTGGCAAGGTGAGAAGATGTTAAACCATAATCCATATAGGACACAGAAGCACTCGACATTTGCCAGCCAATCATCAATATTGACAACAAGATTAAGTGCCAAGTCCCCCACACACGTGCCCCCGACAAATTCAATAGTTTACTTGCTGCTTGACTTATTCCATAATTACATTTGTTTGCACTCGCTGCCGCCGTTAAGTGTGAAAAATTCCAAGCTGAAAAGAATGATTGAATAAATGATACAAGAATAGATAAAGAAAGATAGAAAGAAAGAAGCTGCTCGGATCAGCGATGCCAATTAGCAGAGTGTCTAAAATCTAACACCTTGTCAAAGTGAAAGGCCCACCGCCAACGTGAGAATGAAGATAGAGTCATCAACATACTGTTGTTGCTGATGGATATACTATACTATATAGTTATGTCGTTGCTGGTGGGTGGGGCAACACATCTTAATGCTGCCAATTGCCCGTTTTATGCATCCACAGTGCCGTCTCTAAGCAAAGAGTTCCCAAAGTGGGTGAGTGCGTAACTGAATAAACAGCAGCCTCAATCCTAACACTCTCTTATTTGCAGTTGTCGGTTTTAACTCATCGCTCATACGCCCAGTATGATATTAACATTTCTATTCACATTAGTATTTGTATAAATTGACGTTGTTGTTATTTTTGTTGTTTAGTAGAGGCGTCCCATGGCGCTTTGACCAAAAGCTGCTTAGCTTTAATCACACTAATTACATGGCTAAAAGGATAATCGTGTCGCTGACCGCAACAAATTCAACTTCAGCTTTCGCTTATGGTTTAGATTCGGATTCTTAATGCACATTCTTTTTCGCTTCTGTAACCCCAAAGTGTTTCCATTGTTGCTGTACAACTTTTTTGACAACTCGTGACACTTAATTCAAGTAACTTGGCCAACAGCTTCATAAATTAATATTGTTTTTTAGATTCACATTTTAAAGACAAATAAGTTATTTTCAATTTGTTTGCATTTACAAGTGATAGAAAAATATTAAATATGTTTCTTTACTGCTATGTTGGTTCATTAGTTTCTTAAATAATATTATTTAATGTTAAAAAGAGAAGTATCTGTTTATTTGAATGTAAATGCATATTTTATTTTTTAAACTACTTAAGAATATTTTTTAAGTTAAAGTTGCAGTTTGGAAAATATTTGTTTCAACTCAATCTGCAATCAAATTTTTGTTCAGCTTATATTTCAAAATTTCCTTAGATAAAAAATCGGAAGTTCTCTTTATAATAGTGCAATATCAAATAATAATAATAAAATCTTTTATAAATCTTATATTTATAATCCGATAGGCATATTTATTATATTTCTATCTAGGGATTTTATTATTGATTTTGTTGAACTTGGCGGAGCTATAAATTTCCCTGCCTTCTAAATCTGATAATTATAATACGCACTTAAGATATTTAAACACAGAGTACTGTCATACTTAAGTGTAAAAGCTTTGTAGAGCTGTGACTAATTCGTAGCTAATGTCAAGAAACCAACCTATTTTAATATTAATTTAGGCCAAGTTGGTAAATATTGAACTTCTTAGCTTGGGCATTGTTTACGTTCTGTTGATTTACTTAAATGGACTTTAAGCACTTAGTTCAATGTACCGAAACAACAACTACTTTAAGTTAATATATTTATTTGGTTAAACCCAAGAAAGAAAGTGTAAAAAGCTGCTATTATTGAAATATTGAGTGCAATGTACTAGAAAATAAAAAACATACACTGATAAAAAAAAATGTTCTAAAATCAAGATTTTGGTCACTGAATTAAGATTTTTGGTCTAAAAAATGCGTCGAAAATATAAAATTCTTTAATTAAGAGAACACATCTTGATTTTAAAAACATTTGAAATAAGACCAAGATCTTATTTTAAAATTAAATGTTCTTAAAATTAAAAAAAAATATAAATAAATAAAAATTATTTTTTATATTTATAATTTTTATTTTTTTAATTTTGATTTATTTACATTTTATTCTGTTTTAGTAATTTTATAAATGTAATTTTATTTTGTTACGAGTGGGATTCGAACCTACTTTCCTAACAATTTAAGATTTTTAATCTTATATTAAGATTTTAAGATTTTTTAGATTAATAATCTTAGTTTTCGTAATTTGGTCTTAGAATAATCTTGTTTTAAATAAAAAATATTTAAGATGAATGTTCTTGACTTTAGAAGTTGGTCTTTTTTTCCTGTGTAATCTTTTCCGTAGTCAGCCACACAACTGTAAATTAACTGGAATCCATTAACATTGATTGCCATCCTGATAATTTCGGTAATTTTAAACCTAACGTGAGGTTTCGTAAAATATTCCACCGTGAGTTAAAAATACAAAAAATGTTTTGTTTTTATTTGTTTATTTAAATATGTAAATATTTTTTATTTGATATGAATTCTATTTAAATAGTTTACATTAAATTAAGTTTTAAAGTTACATGACAGTTTAAATATTAAAATTTTAGAGCACTTTTCCCTGGCTGTAAATGCTATGCACATGGCTAAAACGTAGCTTAATCTAATGGCCACTTAACTGGACAGCTTGCCACTGCCACTTTAGAGAATTTATGTACGCAGGCGATAAGTCAAGCTGAAGCCTGTCTCCTGGGCTGCCTCGAGGGTCATGTCATCGCTGGAGAAGTGCAGCATGTAGGGCGGAGAAGCTGAGGAGGGTGGAAAGGAATAGAGGGAGTGATTGAAAGTAAACCAATATCAAGAGCAGGTCAAGGATGCTGCATGCTGCTTGTTGCAAGTTACTTACCAATTACGATTAGGTTATCGTTGGTGCCACAGTAATAGGTCGGCTGATAGGCCGGATTCTTGGTCAGCATGGACTGTGGTATCAGCAGATAGTCCTCCTGTCTGCCCGTCGTATGCACCGTCGCGTGGCATGCCTCATCATAGCCCTCGACCTCGTCCGTTTGCACCGACATGCTAAACTTGCTAAAGTTGTATCTGTGAAAAGAATGAAGTGCTCAGCTTGGTTTTTGCTTGCCACATGCCACATGCCACTTGACTCACTCAATCATGCTGGCACTGGGCGTCGACTTGATGCAAATGGTGTAGCTGGTGTCCGACATGTAGGGGAATCCCATGCTGGGCTGATAGTTGAAGCTGCGTATGTTGCCCGTCAGCTCCGTATAATACTGATGGCATCCAGCAGGTGCAAGCAGCTCGTAGTCGGCGTGATGTGAGGCAAAGATGTTGCGCAGATCCTGCAGACTGTTTGAGCCACCAAACGGTGTCATCCTGCGCCTGCTGCTGACCTGTGGCCCCTCCAGCTGTGTCACAATCAGGCGCCAGTTCGTCTGACTCCAACGCGTTGGCACCACAAACGTCAGCGTCAACTGATCAATGCCCGCGGCCACGTTGAAGGGCAGATACAAATGCTGGCCGGCATTGACGCCACACAGCTTAAAGTCGGCCGCCTCAAAGTAATCCCTGCACTCGAGCATACGCTCATCCGTTGCACTTGCCACCGGCTGTGGCAACTCGAACTGCTCAAAGTCAATGCGCAATTGTTGCACATTCGCACTGAACGCCTCGATGGTGTACTGACACGTGTCGCTGGCAAAGGTTGCCGGATTCCGGATAATGGTGCGCTTCAAGCGAGTTGTGGTGCCACACGCCATGTTGGCTGTTGAGGAGAAGAAGAGGCAGACAGCGGGGACCGTAAATAAGAGTTATCAATGCAAATTCCAACTCAATAAATGAATGTGAAACAAATATGTTAGCAAAACATGGAATACAACAAAATTCCTATATTTGTCATATTGGAGATATGAATAATAATAATAATAATATAATAATAATAATAAAAAAAACTTATTTTTCCGATTTATATAGTAATACATAATTTTTGAATCTTATTCTTAATTTTTATTTAAATTTTAAGAAGTGCAAAATAGTAATAAAATATTAATTTTAAATTAAAAGTTACGAAATAAAAGTAATTCCGTGATTTTTTATACCCGTTACTTAAAAAATAAGTAAACGGGTATATTGTGTTCGATTTTATTTTAAAAATGAAAAAATTAAAATTAAGATGAATATCTTTTGGATCCTACTTAAAAATCCTACTCTTTACTATTATAGGGTATTAAATCATAGAATCGGAATATCCTTAAGTTAGTAATTAAATATCAATATTTATTTAAAAGTTACGAAATATGAGTAATTCCATGATTTTCATTTTAAAAATGAAAAAATTAAAGTTAAGTTGAGTATCTTTTGAAGCATTCATATGATACATCACATGTACTTCATGGACGTATCTTAAGAATCCTACTTTTTACTATTATAAGGTATTATATCATAGAATCGCAATATCTTTAAGTTTTGGCAATACACCACTTGGTTCAAAAGATATTCAACTTAACTTGCATTTTTTGATTTTTCAATAAACGTTACCGATTAACTCTTATTTCATTAATTTTTCACTAAAAATCATATTTAATTATAATTTTGCACTTTTTAAATTAAAATTTAGAACAAGCTTAAAAGCCACAGTGAGCATAATCACAGTTGTTGCACCTACTTTCACAACAAACACCGTAAGTGCCGCAATAGCCGTTGACTGTGCCACCTTGACGCATGCACTTGAAGCGCGTGAGGCAGGTGCCGGTGGCGCCACCGTTTGTGGTACAGCTGTCCGCCAACGTGCTGCGTCGACGCGACTGTCGCCAAATTCCCGGCTCGCTTGGCGTCGGCGTCGGCGTCTCCGTCAGATTAAGCGGCACAAGGTCGGTTGCCACTGCCACAAGTTGCGCGTATGCGCAGGCGCACATGCCACAAATCAAAAACCAAATCAGTGACTGCATAATCCTTATTCTTGTTGCTATCCCGTTATTCTTGTGATTGTTGTTACCGTTGCTTACGCCTACACTTTCACATTTACAGTGAACGTTTGATTCTTCGGCGCTGCTGCTTTTATACGACGCCAGCGTCGGCAGCGCAAGCAACAGCGACAGCGACTGCGACTGCGACTGCGGCAGAGGAAGAGGCAGCGTCGGCATTGATGAGATTTTCGTGTTAGAAGCCACTTTGTGTCAATATTTGTTAAGTACAGAATCTAAAAGGCGACACAAGTCCGAGATCGATTATTATGTGGGCATTTGCTATGAATACATATGAATATATATGAATATTCAAAAAGTGTCATCCATGGTTTGTTTGCCAAGTGCCAAGTCATTGAACCTCGGCAACTAAACTAGCATCCGTGCTCTGCTTGAATGCCATAAACTGGGTTATGTTTGCACCCAAAATGTCGACATCGGCTTCATATCATTTATATGGCTATGATGATGTCAAAAAGTGAAAAGGTGCTACACATTCCATTCCTCTGTCTTCTATATAAATTGTTCGATAAATTGATGTGTGAATATGACGGAAAAAATTATCAATCAATTTGCTGATAGCAAAGCAATTGCACAATGCCAATTTGATATCGATAAATGCATCAAGCGCAACCCAAAGACAACAACCTGCAATTATAATACTCTGATACACATCACAGTTTATACATTTTTTAATAAATAGACTTGTTCCGATTTCAATTTTGACAAGATTTTTTGTCGAACATTTTGCGGTATAAAATAATAGAAAGTTTGAGAAACAATTTAGTTCCAAAATACACAATTAATTTAGAGTCAACAAATTCTCTTAAAGATATTGTCTCTCGAAATCAGTTAAGTTATAGAAACAGGTTAAATGGTATGTAAGATAAGATACCAACATGTTTACAGGTCAAATTTGACTTGCCACAAGAAGAGTTGTTTAACTTTTGCTAAGTTATAAATATTTCAAATAAATGAAAAATTATTCTACATTTTTGTAAAAAATATTAATATCCCAAATGATCAAAATTGGCAAGGTGCAAAATCGATTAAGATGAACTTGATCAAAAACACTAATGATCAAAATGACATTCCTCATGAATTTCGATTAAGTGTTGCCAGAGTTCTGAAAGCTCATAACAATCAAATTTTTAGAAAAAAATTGAAATTTTGTAAATGACCAAAATTTAGATGTTGAAAGAATTTTGTTGACAAAAAATTATTAAATTTCTATTTTACATGGGAATCGGTTAAGTTTTGACAAAGCTGTGGAAGATCAAGAAAAACGGAAAAATTCAAGAAAGTATGAAAATATACGGAAATAATCTTATATATTTTATTTTTCCAAATGTCAAAAATTAAAATGCAGAATCAAGTTCAAACAATAATCACTTTGAAATTCCGCATTAAAATCCGTTAAGTTTTTACGAAGTTATAATTATACCCTGAGCCCATTGAAAATGGGCAAAAAAGGGTATAATGTGTTTGGCAGAATGTATGTAACAGGCAGAAGGAGGGGTGGCAGACCCCATAAAGTATATATATTCTTGATCAGGATCAACAGCCGAGTCGATCTAGCCCTGTCCGTCTGTCTGTCCGTCTGTCCGTCTGTCCGTCCGTCCGTCTGTCCGTCTGTCCGTCTGTTTGAACGCGTCGATCTCAGAGACTGTAAGTGCTAGAGACTTCAAATTTGGAATGCAGGTTTGTGAATACCATACGCAGGTCAAGTTTGTTTCCAATTTTTGATGCCACGCCCCCTTCGCCCACAAATTGAAAAAAAACGATTTACAGGCGCAATTTTTGACATAGCACTCCCTAACTGAACAATCAGTTGAGAAGTATGCGTATTAAACGACCCTGAAAATTTCAAAGCGATTGACCCATAAATAAAGAAGTTATTTCGGAATTTAGATTTAGTTGAATAATTACATTTGGATGGCAAATCAAACGTGCGAGCGAGACAGCATGTTCACGTTTGTATGCAAGGCGCGCACAAACACAGTAAGAAATAGTACCAATTTTCTTTTGGGCTTCGATTTCAAGTACTATATGACCTAGAGACTTCAAATTTGTTATGTAGGTTCCTGGATACCATACGCAGGTCAAGTTTGTTTCCAATTTTAGGTGCCACGCCCCCTTCGCCCACAAATTGCACAAAACGATTTACAGGCGCAATTTTTGACATAGCACTCCCTAACTGAACAATCAGTTGAGAAGTATGCGTATTAAACGACCCTGAAAATTTCAAACGATTGACCCATAAATAAAGAAGTTATTTCGGAATTTAGATTTAGTTGAATAATTACATTTGATGGCAAATCAAACGTGCGAGCGAGACAGCATGTTCACGTTTGTATGCAAGGCGCGCACAAAGACAGAACGAATTAGTACCAATTTTTTTTTGGTACCAAATAAGAATTAAGCGATAAGCAAAAATATTATCGATATCATGTAATGAAAATGTTAATGTATAATTTATGTATATACAAATATACAATTTGATTAAAATATAATTGTGTTAATATATAAATATGTATTTTTGCATGGCAAAAATCAGCAGAAGCTGATAGCTATGTATGTATGAAATTGCATGAGAGAAATAGCGATCATTATGCAGCACTACTCTTGCATCTTTGCCGAGCACTGAAAGCTGCAAAATAATAATTTTAGTTATTAATATTTTCGATTCCTTACACATATATGTAATAAGTATCTGCTTATTATCGTTGTAAAAAAAAACTTAGCATTATCCGCTTTAAGAATCTCATAAAATTAGACATTGCCTTTTATTTCAAATTTCGCGCGCAATGCAGCAGCCTTTGGCAGGCTTGAATTTGTTGCGTAAGTGGGAGAGAGTGAGAGGAGGAAAATGGGTGCTGCCAGATTGCAGGCTGAGCAAAGTTGTAGTTTGTGGCTACTCTTGACACACATAATAATTTTAATTTACAAGTTTATTATATTAAAGTTTATTATATTAAACTTATTTAAAATTAATTAGAAATTGATAAATTGGTAAATCGCAAGTCGTAATCGTAATCGAGTGATGTATTAGTTCAGTGAGGCATTAATAACGTAGTCTGCAGTGATAAGCACAGTGACTTCAGAAAACCGAAAGTTGTTCATAGTTTCGCGTGTGTAATTTTTGATACCCTGAGCCAATTGAAAATGGGCAACAATCAACTTTTATAAAAGAGTATATGGGCTCAGGGTATCCTACTGTCGAGCGTGCTCGACTGTAGCCGCACCTCACCGCGAGCGAAGCGAGCCGGGGGTAGGCGAGCGAAGCGAGCCGGGGGTAGGCGAGCGAAGCGAGCAGGGGGCGGAGCCCCCTTGTTTTTAACTTAAAATAGATCAAAGTTTTTGATAAAGTGTAAAGCAGTCTAAATAATCTACAATTCATCATTAAATATAATTAAAACTTATAATTTTTTTAACTTGTTATTTGTTTTCAAACACTTTATTTTACGTGATGTGAAAGTTTATATAATACTTTTAATAATTGATACATTTCCAATTACTCAAAAAACATAAATCCAGAGTTTAAATTTATCGTGTGGTTATTAAAGCGTGTTGTCATTTCTTCCAATAAACAAATAATCAACACTTTGTATACTTTATAAATTAATCTCACTTTTTTTCCAGCCTGTCTGTCTGAGTTTATTTATTAAGCTTGTGGCTTGTCTTTTCAGGCAATTACATGCATTCTAATTGGAAATGTCTGCAAGTGACTTATATGAGTATGTAAATTCCAAATGAGACCCCTTGCATATGCGATAAGACTTATCGATTTCTTATCGAGGCGCCTTACATGGCTAATTAGTAGCCAGACGATAGTTGGCAGAGAATTCGCTTATAAAAGGCTGAAAACCTTTGACGGAAACTCAATACCCAAAATGAGGAGTTACATTGCAATTGTCATTCTGGTTGCGGTTGTTGGCGTCAGTGTTCAGGCTGCCTCAGTGGCAACGCCGAACTGTGGTGGCAGCACCTCCTCCAAGGATATCAAGCTGGTGAAGCCAACGAATCCGCCCAGAGAATGTGAATACCGTGTCAATGCCTACAGCAAGAATGTCTGTCAGTTGCGCATTGATTTTGCCATGACGCTGGCACAGCCGACGCTGCAGGAGGAGGGACAGGATCTGTACACGGCGGAGTGCACCCGGGATTACTTCGAGGTGAACGGACTGCGTCTGTGCGGCGTGGAGACCTGGCAACACATCTATGTGCCCTTCAATGCCAGCGCCGGCGTCTCCAGAGTTGACCTGCGTATTGTCCTGGCCAATCGGGCAGGTGGCAACTCCTTGCCCACTCCCGAGTGGAACATGCAGGTGACTCAGCTGGAGTGTCCTGCCGGTGCAGCCATTCGCGAACTATCGCGAAGGTCCAAGCAGCGTGCCAGCTCTATCAACGATGGTTTCCTTGTGGCGCCACCCGGTTGCCTCCAGTATTTCCCGGAATCCAAGGGTGTTGTAAAGTCCTTCAACTACAATGATGGCTCCGGCATTTATCCATCGAATCTGAACTACGCCATCTGCTTCCGTCGCACCACATCTACAAAAACACTCACGTGAGTTAAAGAATTGACTCACTTATACCCTGTGTTCATTAAAAGTGGACAAAAAACGGTATAATGTGTTTGGCAGAATGTATGTAACAGGCAGAAGGGGGCTTGGCAGACCCCATAAAGTATATATATTCTTGATCAGAATCAACAGCCTAGTCGATTGAGCCATGTCCGTCTGTCTGTCCGTCTGTTTGTCTGTGCGTTCGCCTATTTGAACGCGTCGATCTCAGAGACTATAAGAGCTAGAGACTTCCAACTTGGTATGTAGGTTCCTAGATTCCATACGCAGATCAAGTTTGTTTTTATTATTGGATCGGATCTCTATATAATATAGCTGCCATAGGAACTATATGTCGAAAACGAAGTTTTAGTTTGAAAATCTTCTTGGTTTTTTGAGATATCTAAACCAATCTGACACAATATACTTCTGGGCTGGTATTATCTATCCTGACCAAATTTGGTTGAAATCGGACCACTATATCATAGAGCTGCCATAGAGACGTTCAGTCCAAAATCAAGTTTTGGTAGAAAATTTTTTTTTCTCTTTGAGATATCTTGACCAAACTGATAGAATATGCATTTAGTTTGGTTTTATACATCCTGTCCAAATTTGGTTCAGATAAGTTTCCTATATCATATATCTGCCATAGGAACAATCGGTCGAAAATCAACTTTTAGTAAAGAGTACCTGGGCACAGGGTATCCTACTGTCGAGCGTGCCCGATTGTAGCCGCCCACTTGTTTATAATTCTTTCAATTTAATAAATTCCATTTCTTTTACAGAATTCGATCGTACTTCTTCCATGTGGGCGCCGAGGCATCAGCGAGCACTTTGCTCACCGATAGCTCCTGTTATCGAAGTGGCAGTTCCGGTGTTCAAAATGCCGACTATCTGATGGTGCCACAGGCCACGTTAGTGGACAGCAACCAACGCGCCACCTACTTTTGTGGCGCCACTAAAAAGGATGTGGTCATAAGCAGTAAGTTTCAGCTACTCTCCAAAAAGCTATTTCTTCAAAAGCTTTTAATCTATCCCTCTCTCTCTTTAGGCAACAACCCTGGTCCTTTGATTGTGCTTTTCAACAGCGATGAAATGTATACGCCCAACGATTCCGGCTTCGCTTTTACTTATACAGTACAATAAAAGTTTTGCTAGAATGTAAAACCTGCTAAAATAAAGTTGTGAGATGTTCAAAACTGATTTATGATTGTTTGAAAATAGCTTTCTTATCTAAACAGAGCAGTTGTGTTTTCCTTTTACTTTGTTCATATCGCAACGACTATCAATTATAGATACATATATATTTGCACACCTATCAAAATATCAACTTGACTTGACAATGCTTATCACTGATAATTACAGTTGAGATAAATAACTATCTCAAGTAGCGTTACAATTTGTGTGTCAACTTGTCTAATAACAAGAAACCTACTTGAAAACGACACATCAACAACTAATTTAAATTTACAAGTCAATAAATCCAAGTACAAGTATAAGAGCTTTATTGAGCTTAACTGAGCTAAAGCGTGCCTTGGATATGACTTGCTATTGTGAATGAATGAATATACTATGTTTTTAAGTTCAATTGTGCATGCAACAAGTGAGTATGTAATTTTCATTCAGTAATCATAATCACAATCAGAGAATTTACGTAACACGTGTCCCCTTTATTTTTCATAGAGCAATTTAATACAAAAATATTGATAATTTCTTAAATTTATGTGCCGACTCGAGCACTTCACAATTTAATTAGACCACAATTAGAATACATATGTACACAGATTGTGATTTATGAACTGCGTCAGTCCAAAAATAAATATTATAAAAATTATAAATCACAGAAACTGATATAGACAATACTTAAAGAACAACTAATCTGAGCTTATCAGCACTCAGTCGGAACTGAATACTTTTTGTGATGCGACGAGAAACATTCAACTAGCATTTATAGTGAAGACCTAAGTATGTATATTTTTAAATAAAGAAAAAAATTTGCTTTTATTATTTTCAATTTCAGTTTGTTTTGTTTTAACGCACCGATACATGTTAGCGCGCGCCAACGTATTCTGTTATACTCAAAATGGTCATGTTAAGCACACACTGCGTCTGTTAGTGCGCTGTTAAAAGAGAAGATACCCAATAGGAAATACGCGCAAGCAGCAGACAATGTGTAGAAAGCTCAAGCAGCCGGCCGGCGCAATTGTTGCGTGGCCTTTGAATGAATGTTTGTGGCATGCGGATTTCAGTTGCCGTTCAACTGCCGCGAATTCAGAACGTCCCACGCGGATGACAACATTATTTGTGTGGCGCGCAACTCAAAACCAATGTTGCGAAACTCACAATTGTTAAACGCTACGCTTTATTGTGAACATAAAAAAATAAGTTGTGAATGAAAAAAAAGTGGCGGCAATCAAATGAAAAAAAAATGAAACAGAATTTCAATGTGACATCAAATTAAAGTACATAACATTAATAATAACAAGTGTGTGTGTACTGCAAGTGAACATAAAAGGCTTTTAAAAAAAGAGAGTAAAAAGACGCACTTAGTTGTTGTAGTTGCTGGTTTGTTATCACCACTTGGAAGTGCGTGCCGCTTAAGAGCCAATTTAAGTGGCAGGCATTTAATCAAGTAAACTCGACTCGCCGCATTGTCACTGAGCGGGAGTAGGAGGAGTAGGAGGAGGCGACGCGGCGGCGTCCTTCACATGCCACAAGGTGGCAAGCACAGCTTCCCCTGGAGTGGATCTCATTGTTAGCTGCGCGCACATTTTCAAAATTCCCAGTGAAAACATTGCCATAAATTAACAACTAATTCAATTAACTGCTGGCAACGTCAACGAGGCAACGTTGCTGCCTCCCAGTTGCCACTGTTGCACTGTTGCAGGATATGCGACAAGTTGCTTAGAGGCAACACCAACACCCCTCCAACTCCGCTTCCCCTTCAGCCCTACAAATAACTCATTCCGGTAAGTTGATTTCGCATAAAGTACCCTAAAGTACACATGGGCGTCAAGTGGGTGGGCGTGGCACAATTATGAAACTGTACTCGAGTAAATTATTGACTAACACCTAGCTGCGATTTGAATGTGGCCCAGTTTTTATATTTGTCCTGAATTCAAGCATTATGCAAATTTTCAGGGCTCCTTTTTTATGGCCTTACCGTTGGCAAATCTCAGCTGCATAAATCAAAGCCAACTTTCTGACTTTTGGCCATTTGACACGCCCACCTCTATTCAGATGCTGACGTGGCACGTTGCAAAGCCATAAATCTTTAGCCAGTTCGGCAAATGTCTTTAATTGTTTAGCTGAACAACAAATTTTTGCTTACAATTCGAAATTCTAAAAATGGGAAACAAATCGAAATCCGAATACACGTTATCGAGCGTAATCGATGATTTCATGCAGCGCAACTTTACTATCATTGTGGCACGATCATGATGTATCTGCAACCATTTGTCACTGTTCGCTCCAACAACAACAATAAGTTAAGAAGTTAACAAGTTGAGCCTAACGAGCGATCCGATCCCAAAGTAAATACAATTTGCGAGCAAAACATGCCGTTTATTGTCTATTTGACATTAGGCGCTTACCTGGCGCTCCTCCGACTCATCTGCTTTCCCCCTTCCCCTTTCCCACTTATGATAGTCGTATACTATCAGTTGGCTTCTACTACTTACATATTTATCAGCTTTTAGTTTAAACAATAAACTTGGCAGAAGGCAAAATGCACACGATTCTTAGCCAAAATGCGACAATGACGATGACGTTGTGTTTTGGTGGATCTGTGGGTGGTTTTGTTTGTCTTTTTTGCTGTTGTTATTGTTGTTATTATTATTGTTGTTGTGCACGTGGTCGCTAATGCAACCGCAATAAGCAAATAATGGCAGACACTAGATTTATTTCTCATATAGTACATACGCAAACAGCCAGATTTTCTGTGGAATTGGCGACGCGTTGCTTTTAATGATACAAGAAATCTGTATACGAAATAAGTTCAAATATAATGCTTTAGAATTGAAAATGCAAATAAACTTAGTCAGATGATTCCTATTCAGCTGATCTGAAGACCTCATCTTCTTCAGTTTCTGATTTTCTGATTTTCTACATAAAAACAACTATTGAGTGATCTTCTCATATGTTTAAACATTGAAGAACTTGAATGAACTATCTACGCCAATTATTCGACAAGTACTTTTCTTAAAGCGGGGACTGTAATCATTATAAGCTTTATAATAATCAAGAAATAATCATTATTCTACGAGTTTCTTTTTTTTCTCAAAAATAATGATTATTTCTTAAGTTTTATTTTTATGCTCAAATATAAGGAATAAGTAAAATTGCATAGATTACCCTTAACGATACTCTTTGGTATATATTTCACTTTATTTTTTTAAGTTCCTAGAAATGCATGATTTTTCAATTGCAAAAAAAAATCAAAATATTCAATATTTACTGCCCCTGAAAAAAAACCAAATAATAGACTTTCTTTAACGATTTTTTAATTTTTTAAAAGCTATTTTTTCAAATCTTTATGTATATTTTTAAAGTGCACTTTAAAATGATGTCAATATCTTTATAGTCGTTTGATTGCTCAATTCAAATTTCCATTTCATTGTATTTATATTATTCTTTATTTAAATAAGCTATACTGTACAATATACCGGCTATATATTAGACACAGCAAGTCTTGTCTACTACTTCCCCTTAATTTAGACTTTTTAAACATTTTGTTTATCAATAAAATTGATCGCCTGAATAAAATCGATAATAAAATAAACACTATAAATATATTAAGCATTTGTAGAATAATTTTCTAGTCAGCCATTCCACATTAGATTCATACTTCCGTTTAGATTATTGGTTACCCCTTGAACTTTATTTATCAGCAGAAAAATTTGTATCTTTATCGAGATGGCAATCTTTTCACACTGGCTAAATGCCAAGATACATTAAAGCAATTAATTATCTCACTGGATGATAATCATTAAATGTTTCTCACAAATACTGAATGTTTATTGCATGAAGCATTTTTAATTAATTGCAATCGCAAACTATTTTCGGCTGAAAACATCAAAACCGCATTTTCCATCAGATTTTTGAGCTGAAATTTTGTCTGCCGAATCTAAACAAATAATGAAAATATATAGGAAAAAAACATTTTGGCGCGCAAATGTTGTTGTTGATTGAAATTGAATTGTGCGCTGAGCTGTGGATAGGTTCAATCAATTTTCATTATGCCCCACAATGGGCTGGGTCGTTGCCGTGGCAGGGGCAAGGGCAGGGGCAGGGATTGGGGGCAGAGGCTAAATCGTCTGCCTAATCATCGTCATCGTCATCGTCAATGGTCAATCATTAATACTTTTGAATGCTCACATGCTTCGATGCTGCTGAAATTGGCAACGTCAAAGGCTAAATGACGAAATTAGAATTAAAATTAAATTTAATTGTTATTGATCTCCATAAAGAATTACAATGCAAAGTAGAAAACGCGCGCAAAACGCTCATGAAACGCGCGTGCGTTGTGCTGAGTCATCCGGATGGGTCAGGTTTTAAATGCAACAGTTGCGTGTCTTCAAGCCAGAGAAGCAAACAAACAAACCAACAGGTGGACAGGTAAATAAACTAGACAACTAATGTGACTCTTACATGGCCAACTGTGTGCGGGTTCAATTAACGCAATGACAACGCTGAGACGAGATGCTGCTGACAGCCAACAAGATGTGCATCTGTGGGGGCAACTCTGGACCCTGCCACGCCTTAAATGGTAGCGCCTGGTTGCAGCGTGCAGCAAATCGCCAATCGACATAGAAAAAAAGAAAAAAATGTGGCAGAAAAAGTTGTTAATTGGAATTTAACAAGCACTAAAAGCGTCTAATGGAATAGATGCCCAAGAATAGGCTCGATGAGATGAGCTCAACTGAGCTGAGCTGATCTGTGCTGCATGTGCTACTGTTGCCACTTACCACTTAGTACATATTAACCAGTTACCAGTTTACCCACTCAACCAACGCACTAAATTCACTCTGACAGCAGCAACTCAGATATGCCTTGTTCTTGTTGTTGTTCTTGTTATCGTGTCAGCAAATGTAGAAATTAAGTTTTGTCTCATTTGATGGACGCTGTAGTTGAAGCTGTTGCCGGATGAAAAAAAAAAAACCATTGGCATTGAGATCCAGCAGTCATGGGCCTGTCAGTATCATTTACGTGCTGACTGCTGCACAGAACAATCAGCTTATTTGTCTGTCTCGACTAAACATTTCAAAGCCAAACTGATGCCAAAGGCCAGTCCCCAGTCTATCCTTCTGTTGCCTGCTTCCTGTTTCATCTACCGATTCAGTTGCAAGCAGAGAACTGGCTGTTGCATGACCATTCCCAGCGGCAGACACAGTCGTGATGTTCCTCCGCTGCATTCCACTGTCCAAGACATCAGCATGCAATTGTCTTCTCCTTCAGCTACAGTCCAGCCTGCCTATGATCACCAAATTGCCAAATATAAATATAATGATATTCAAGGGATTAATTAATCACATTTACGTTTTCAATTGCTTAAGAAATTATTACTGCATCAAATTACTTGCGAAATTTAATAAACTGATTTTCTACAGTACAACCTCGCTATGATTAGCATAACTATATATTATTTGTGTTGAGTCATCATTAAAGTTTGTTAAACTATTTCAAATAATTCACTATTACGTTTTAAAATGTTGCTGAAATGTTCATAAAAATATATAAAGTGTTATTAAATAAATAAAAATCTTTAAATAACTAAAAATGCTAAAACCATTTCAAATAATTCACTATAACGTTGGAAAATGCTGCTGAAATGTTCATAAAAATATATAAAGTGTTACTAAATAAATTAAAATATTTAAATAACTAAAAATGCTGATTTTGATTGTGACTAGTGTAATAATTTACAAGGATATCCTTGTAGCACTAGAAACTAAGATAAATAAATACATATTAAATAAATAAATATTAAAAAAAAAGTTAAATTTTTTATAATTTTATATTTCACAGAAGAATTTCTGAATTATTCAGGTTACTAGAAATCGGTATATAACTTTATCTGATCTGACAGTCGTAGCAAATTTTCCATATTAGCTGTGATATGAAATATTTATTTAATTTTTCATCCAGTAAGTAACATATTAAAAAACTTTAATTAATTTACGGTCATAAAGTGAATTTGGCTAAGAAATTGTGGCAGAAAAATGTAAAAGGAAATTGAAAATAAAATAACAAGTTTTAATTGAAATATAACTATGTAATTATAAGTAGAAGATGTAGTTTAATCAAAAATTTTGTCTCATAATTGAGTAGAATCTATAGAATTTAACAAAGAGTTTAATTTTAAAGTGAAGCTAATCAATTAGAAATCTGTTTTTCTTGAAACATAGATTTGTACACGGAAATATTAATACTTAAATTCCAATATTAAAGTAAAGCGTAGTTAGAACTGACCGCATACAATACACTTTGTGTATAGCTGGAAAATAGTTGCTATCAAACTTTTGATTACTTTGGTGGTGGTGTTGTTGTTGTCGTTGTTTGTTGTTGCTGCTTCTGCCTTTGACAGGCAACTGGCAACATGGGAATTTTACTTTTTGGGGCACAAGCCACTGCAAATGTTGCTGACAGCTCACGCCGCAGCGTTAGTTCAGCTTTAGGTCGCTGTCAGCGCTAATGAAACAGCAGCAGCAACAAGATGAACAGCAACAGCAGCAACAACAACAACCAAAAGTGGCAATAACCAAAAAAGAACTGCACATGTCACACGTGCCGCATCTTTTGATAAACCAAAAGGCAGTCAACTGGTTTTCCGGCCAAAGCAAATGAACAAGCCATAGAAGAGGACCACAATAGTGGCTGCTCTTGCCCCTGCTCTTGCCACCCTGCCACCCTGCCACATCTCTGCCCACTGTCAGTCTGCCACGCTCAATTTGGGCCGCACGCCGCGTCGCTGACATTAATCAATTGCATTGGGCGAGCGCTCGCTCAGCGGGAGGTGCACGAGGCAGAGGCAGAGGCAGAGGCAGAGGCAGAGGCCAGAGTTGGCTGGCCATAAATTAAAGGCCTGGCTTGTGGCAGCTAGTTGGATAACTGCAACAACACCTGTTGCCACGCTGTATGCACTTTGTCGCCTGGTGGCCACTTCCGTTTTTCCGTTTCGCCTGCAATGCGATCCGATACGAAAGATGATTTGCAGCGTCTTTTAAGGCTGAACACTGATATGCTCTTAAGATAACGCAAAAGCAGCTGCCAAGCGAAAGATGAGAGTGAGAGAGAAAGATAGAGAGAGAGAGAGAGAGAGAGAGTGAAGAATAAACAGCAAGAAAGAGTGAAGAATAAAGACCAAGAAAGAGTGAAAGAGAGATGTACACTGATAAAAAAATGTTCTAAAATCCAAATTTTGTTCTCGAAACTAAGAATTTTGGTCTAAAAAATTCGTCGAGAACATAAAATTCTTAAAGTAAGAAGACACATCTTGGTTTTGAAAACATTTCAAATAAGAGCAAGCTCTTATTATAAGAATAAAGGTTATTTTTATAAGAATAAATGTTCTTAAAATTAAATCAAACAAAAAAATATAAGGAAAATTTTAAATTATATAATTTTTGTATTGTTTTATTTTGATATATATACAAATAAGAGCAAGCTCTTATTATAAGAATAAATGTTATTTTTATTAGAATAAATGTTCTTAAAGTTTAAGTCAAACAAAAAAATATAGGAAAATTTTAAATTATATCATTTTTGTATTGTTTTATTTTGATATATATACATTCTATTTTGGCTAAGTAATTTTATAAATGTTCTTTATCTATGTTTTTTTTTCTGGTAAACAGTGGGTCTCGAACCCGTGCCTGGTTTCATAACTGAAGCGGCGTCTCTAACCCCAGAGCCACGGGTCAACTTTCCTAAAAAAAAAAAAAAAATTTACATATTTATACTTTCCAAACAATTTAAAATTTTTACTCTTGTATTAAGATTATTTTAATTATTTAGATTAATATTCTTAGCACTAATGTGGTCTTAAAATAGTCTTATTTTAAGAACAAAATATTTAAAATTCATTTTCTTGATTTAAAAAGCTGGTCTTTTGTTTTTAGTGTAGTACAAAGAGCAGTCAAAGAACTTGCAACTTTCTCGACACTTGAGCAACAATGTTTAACATGTCGCACTGCCAAGCCCATAAATCACGCGTAAAATACCAACTACACACGTCTCACATTTCCCCCTTTGCTCTAAACACATTCTTCACACTTGTGGAGACACTTGTTGCCATTAGCTGCAAGAAGAAGCCGCCGCAAATACGTTAAGCTCCATTGCGACATTTGCTAAATTTGTTGCCGCCCGAAAGCCGTTGACTTTGCGCACACTTGATTGACACATCAAGAGTTGTGAGTGTGACACATTCACACACATATTTACATAAATTCAGGCACACACACTAACAAGCTTATCAAGACTTTGCTGGCCACAAAACCGGAAGTCGCATGTCAAATGGCATTCGACATTTTGGCGTTGACGCCGACAACTGCAAATCAAAACAACGCCAAGCAAAGTGACATTTCAAATTTACAGAAATCACTGAGAAATCTTCTGGGCATGGCTCCAGAAACCACAAACAACAACAACAACAACACAATGAACACAACTGCGGTTAAGTTTTGCGTGCGTTATTGCAATTAAACGATGCGTGTCTGTTGTGTCTGTTAGGTGTGTGCGTGTGTGGGTGTGTCTGAGTGTGTGGGGTGTTTTTCTTCAAATAACAGATAAATTTCTCACAGTTGTAAATAAATTGTAAAATCTTAAGAGGATTAAACGTTTATAAATTGGCAAACTTTATTAAATGAGCTTAGCTCTGACTTTAACAATAGCTCGGGAATTCTTCATAATAGAAAATTGTTATTCAGAAATCAAAACTCTGAAAGCCAACCAATTTTTCGAAGAAAATTAAATGCCATTTAGAACTTAAATAAGAAAAGGACTTTATTTATTTACTTTATATGTATGATAAGAGTATATCAATAAATAAAAATGTTGTTGACATTTAAAATAAATTTCTGTGTCTAAAACTGTTTTTGAAAAATCAACCTGATTCATATAAATTCTGTCAAACAAGAATATTTCCGGTTTGTTACAAAAACTAAAAAAAATTATATGCTGTAATATATTTAATTTTAAATGACTTTCGATTCGATTTATGAACTGGCTTTTGGAAAAGCTCAGCTCCAAACCAAAATTTAAGCACGCCAGTCAAAAAGCAACAGCAAATTAATCAATTTGCTTATAAGGCATTAGTTTGTTGCATCTTCTGCATGTTAATGCGTAAATCAGGTTAGTCTTTTGGCAACCCGACGTATGCGTAATATTTATATGACGTTGCCTGGGCGGGCACATGTGGCAGCGTGCCAACTGAGGCGACATCGGCGCGTGGCATAAATAAACACATTTGCGGTGTTGCAGCAACAGCAGCAGCTGCTTCTTGTGCATTCAGCATGCATCTCAAAGGCAGACAACATGAAAATTGCATTAGAAGGAGAGAGTGAGAGCAGGGCGTATAAAACTTACACCCACACACACACACCCAGGCACACCCACAGCCCAGTCAGTCCGATGTCATCGTCTCTAACTTTGTCCCCATTCAACTGTAATGAGCAATTAAAAAGCTGCACATAATTTAATTATAAAATACACGAAACAAACAGAGTGCAAAGAAATGTTGCCGCCAGTTTGTCACACTGTCAATCTGCCAATTGCGGCCAATTTGAACGAGTGTCAATCATTTAGAATGTTGCCAAATTAACGTCGTCTTCTTCTTAAATTTGCTGTAACTTGTTTGTTTAATGGCCAATCTTCATGTCAACTAATAACTGAGAGTTAACCATTCTGACAGCCGCTAATTAGTTTGCTTTCTTCCTTCCTCCCTCATATTCTGTATCCTCTTTGCAGAGTGTATAGCAACATTAATTAAAACCACAAAAACCGATGGCTACACATTTTCTTTCAATTAGACAAACTAAAAACTTCCGGATTGCGGCTGGCAGCACTCTGAACTTGCCACATTTGAGAGTGACTGTGGCAACACAACCCCATTAAGAACTTCGGGTCAAGCCAATTGGATTCGTATGCAAAAGGAATTGTAGCAAAGAGAAATCCTGTTACCAGAACAGAGCTCAACTCTGACCCTATTTTTGCCTGTCGTTGAATTAAAAATATGTGTGTAGCCAAATTAAAGCTACAACTTGGCAGTGACAACGACTGCTGTATTTAATGGCCCAACAGCTTTAACCATACCCTGTATGTAGTACCATCAATAGGGTATAAACTGCTTAAAGATGATCTAATGAAATCATATTTTATGACCACGTTTTAATGAGTCTATAAAAAGCTAAGGCAGTTTGGAAATTAAATCCTAAAAGGCGGCAATAAAATTTAAACACTTGCTTTATATAGAGAATTTCACTATAAAGACTAATATCTATATTAGCAAGTTATCAATTAAAACAGCAATTGTTGGTAGATCATCTTCTAAAAATATAAACAATTGAAATTCGATTCCAATTTGTACGAAAATTTTTGGTATAACATTTTTAAAAGTTTATCCGCTTAATTTCTTCCTCTTTTCCATTTGTTTAATATATTTTCTATTTATTTGTACTGTGTTTAATCTTTATTTTTACTAAGTTAAGACCTGCTTAAATGCAGCTTTGAAATTGATTTAATTAGTACTTTCTTATTTATAATTAACTAAATATTAAAAGCTTCAATTTTATTATATTTATTTACAAAATTATTATTTATTTATTTTTTTATTTATTTATTGTCAGGCTAAAATATTTTATTTTTAATTTCAATATTTGTATCAGTTAAAAATAATGAAATTAATTTTTCAACAGGGTATTCCTTATTTAGTCAAGTCAACCGATATAATTAACAGAAAAATTTCTTAATTTTTACTTACATAATTTAATTTTTATATTTGGATGAGTTAAAATGAAATAAATTAATTAATAAACACTTGCAAATTAATTGTTTAGCAGGGTATTTCTTAGTTAGTCAATAGAGATAAAGCTGCCGGGATTTGTCCACATTCCTTAGGCAATATGATAGCCCAGCTAATGAGTTTCGGGCCAGGAGTATAAATAATGCAAAGCGTTTCATAACTACACTTAAAGAGCGACGGCTGGACACTTGGACACTCGACTGGACAGCTTGACAGACGGACAGACGGACAGACTGACAGTTGGATAACAGTCAGCAAATTGAGCAACTGGACAGGACACTCATACGCCATGTGGGACATGAAAATGAACATTTCTGAATGTACATAAATGTATAAATGTAAATGCTTTAACAAATGTCCATCTTCACATGTCTGTGAATCGAACACATTTCACGCTGGTCAAGTTGGTTCTTGGTTGGTGTTGGATGACTCTTCAGGTTGTGTTTATGGTTACTATATCCGGATATTGATATCCAGTCAATATCCTTTTGAACTCGCATTGCACGTAATGGCAATCAAATCAGGGCGTTGTTTGCTCGTATTATTTATGAAACCTCGACGACTTATAGGGCTACTGGAATGAGATTTGGGGTCGAAATTGAGGCTTCTCGACAATTGGCATTTGTTTTTCTTCCGCCCAACTGGGGCAAGTCCTTTTGCAAGTGCGAGTACACACAAAACTCATTGAGCGGAAGTAATTTAAGTTTAAGCAAATTGTTTGAAATTCGTGACTGAGCATAAAATTGCCTACTTACTCGCATACGAATTTAATCAAGGACTATTCTTCTTACTTCTGTGCGATTTATTTTTTCTTTTTCTTTGGCTTGGCTTTTGTGGGCTATTTTAATTGGATCGCGGCGATTTTTGACGTTGCGAGTTGATTAAATATGCATAAGAAGCAATTAAGTGAAGTGTAAACGGGCGTCGGCTGTGTCCTGCATGTATCCTGTGTATCCTGTGAGCATCAGGCATCGCGATGCCTACGTAATTTATGCTAAGTTATTGCATATTATATCAACGAGTATTGCGGCCAGTTTACTGACTTTTATGACCAAAACAAACTCGGCGAAAGATGAGTAAGTGTGTAAATAGAAAAGTGGAATGGCAAAAGGCATTAAGAATATCCTTTTACCAGGGACCAGGGGACGACTATGGCAACCGTTGCCAGCCACTGAAATTAAAACGCTTAATTGAAGTTGTTGTTCTTCGTCCTTTGTTGCTACTCTTGGCCAAAAGTCTTTTGTTCTCTTTTTAGCCCGTTTCGTTTGCTATTTTTTGTGGCTGCAATATTGCAGGTAATTAAGCAACCCCTAACTCTAACGCTTACCCTTACTTTCCTTAGAACAGACCCCAAAGTCAACATAATTCACTGTCTGAATTTCATTTTTGGTATGCTTCCTTTTCACGCCTTCGCTTGGCATTAAGTGGTTTTTTCAAGGTTGCTCTCTAGCCGCAATTCTTCCATCCCCTCTCTTCCCTTCTCCTCAACCCCCTCTAAAATGTTGGCTCATTGTGCGTGAAGGCTTATTTTTTAATTTTATGAAGACCCTTTGCAAGAACTAAGGCGATTGAGTGTAAAATGCTTCAAGTGAAGCTAAGAGCACAAAATCTTCAACTTGAAAGCATTTCTTTAATTTGCTAATGGAGGCTTAAAACCCTGGCTTAAATTTCCACTTGCCTTGCTTAAGCCAAATCTTTCTGACTGAATTCATTTTAATATTTATAACTCACATGTGAGGCCAAAAGATGACATAAATATTTATTACTTGCTGAAACTGACTGGAAAATCGAGGCGAACATCGATGGAAATTATTGCTTCATATGCAAATTTATTAGGCAGAAAATTACTCTTATAATAAATCAAATTGAAGTTGGAACGCCCTTTGTAAATAAGTGCAGATAAGTATGCAAATAAATGGTTTGCGCTTAATTGATATTTACTATCGTCAATACTATCGATTATTTTTCAGTTCAGCTTTTTTTAAGCTATAAAATTTCCTCATTTACTGCTGTTAGTCATGTTTAATGATTACATAAATGTATTTCTGGAGATGGAATTCGATATAGTTAATAGAAATTCGCTTAACTTTACATGAATACATATATAGTTGTTGAAATAAATAAACTTAATTGTTTATCTGCATATAAAGGACAATTTTTGAGTTAAAGAACACTGAACTCTATACCTCATTATATCCAATTCCATAATGTAAATCTAAAGACATTTCCATATAAAGTCAGTCCACATTTTCTATGATGTTGAAACCCAATAACATTAAGCAACCAAAACAAATAGAATAATCAAATAAACTGTTCGAATGACTGAACGAAAATCTTCATGGAGTCAAAGTTCAAGAGAGTTTTGAAATTCTAGATGGGGAAAGGTAAGGAAAGAACCAATCAAATGTTGTTATGCATAACAGTAAATGTTGCATTTGGTTAACCCAGTTGAGTGCTGTGTGGCATGCATGCTTGCCGCATTTATTGCATGCAACATGAACTATGCAAAATTATGCAGCCAAGAAACATGCATTTTGCAGCTGCCACTGAAATTGTTGTGCTTATCTACATGGAATGAAAATGGCCAAGGCAACAGGAGTGAGGCAGCAGAAAATACGAATGGAAAATGAGAAAATGGATATAGTCATGGTCGGATCTGAAAGCAGACATTTCGCATATTGTTGCGGTTTGGTTTGGCTTGGCTTGGCTTGGCAAAAGTCATTTGGCATACTCTAATGGCCATAATTTGCTAAATGCTGAACACCCAACCGAAATCCACCCGACACTATCTCAATTAAATGAGTATCTTCTGCTGGAAGCTCGGATTTGTTTGCAGTCGAGCGAAAAGTTTGCCACACAGTTGCCAGCTCGTCTTAATGGCGCATAAATTGTTGCAAGTTTATTGAATTAGTCGAAGCTGACAGAAGCAACCATAACAACAACAACAACACTGGAGGCAACTGTGTGAAATCTTGCAAGCAAATCGTGAACGTCATTTTAATTGGCAGCCAGGCGAGCAATCACAAATATCCAGAATGTATCTCACTCAGATAACAAGACAGTGCGACCCAAAACAAGGTTCAAAGCACAAAAGCAACGCAAATTCAATTGGCCAACGGGGCCAACATGGCACAAAGCAAAAGGCAAAAGGCAGAAGGCAAAAGGCAAATCAGATAATGCCAAATGGCAGGCACTGTACAATGCGTTCCGCTTGTTGTGCCGCTGGACACGGCAGCCAGTCAACTGGTTTAGGGCATATACATACATATAGATACACAACAAATACACACACACACACAGCAAGCACAACAAACGAATAAAGAACACACGCCTTGTAATGAGCTTGTGATTGTATCCGACAGATACATTTGTGTTATTCACTCATATAGACACACACACACACACGCACACTCATTTGTTGGCATTCAGATTTATGCTCATGTTGCTGATGCTGCTGCTTTTGTTGTTGTTGTTATTATGCTGTTGTTGTCAAGCGCACTTACTAATTAAATGTCCGCACACAGCATCGAGAAAAGTTGCCCCTAAAAAGCAACTTCTCAAGCAGCACTGCTAGCAAATACCCTGTGTCTACTACACAAACTTTAAAGATGAGGAATTTGCTTAAAAACTGGCTTTGAACACAAAGAAATTTATCTGGATGAATAGGAAAATTCGCAATATATATGTTATTTAATTTGGTATCCTGTAAAGGCAGCATTTTTATTTAAAATATAAAAATAAATTAGTTAATAATAAAAATGAATAAAAAAAATTTGAAATTTTTTTTATTTAATTTAGTATCCTGTAAAGAATTATATAATATAATATTAAATTATTTTTTGGTTCTCATATTAGATTACTATTATAAATTACAATGAACACTAAAGAAAATACTATTTTTGATACTGATTTCCCATTGATAAATACCCTATAAAATAAGTAAATATATCTATATATTTATATACTCTTTAAAAATTTTTCCTTTACATTAAGATACTTTTTGTATCCCACTGCGCTGTTTACAGGGTATAAAAAACACAAAAATACGACCGCACACAACTGAATTAATTAAGCCAATGAGCGGGAGCTTCATTAGCGAGTTGCAGCTGTAACTTACGGCTTGGTAAATATACTTACAACAAAGTTAGCTGACATTTTCTTGATAATCCAACTAAGTGAAAGTCATCTCTTTGCCTCCCTCTCTCTTCTTTCCTCTTCACTTTCGCTGTGAAAGTGCATTGCAGTTAGTTTTAAGAATATAGCGTTGCATGTCCAAGTAGCTGAAAGATACTTTTGTATCTCATGTATATACATACTGTTGTGCACGCTCTATAAATAAATTTAATTAATTTTTAAGCCGATCTGATCAATCATTGAACACCTGGCAACTTACCTCAGATTCTTATAGATTTTGATTCGATTTCACAGGCTTCTTTTATAATTGCACTTTTTCTTCTACGGCTTTCGATGCCGCTCCACTTTCAACGTGCAACTTTTGCTTTTAATTAAAAGTTTCTGCAACACAAAAGAAATTACATAAGAAATTTCTGTCAAGCCGTAGCAAAAGTTGAAATGTTCACTTTGCTGGTCATTTGATAGTTTAATTGATTAACTAAAACAAGTAACAGGAGATATTTGTATAAGGAAATTCTTTTTTTTTTTAAATTTATACTTTTACAACAACTGTAATTCTCTCTTTAAAATAAATTGTTGTCATAGTTGATTACTGCATTTATTTTGCTCAACCATGCGAAATACCAGCGTACCAGCCATAGAATATATTATATTATCTCAATTGTCTGGTAAATGGGTTTTCAAAGTAAATTAAATCGCCATAAATCATAAATAAATTGAAATTTTACAAAAGCCAATAAAAAAGTTGAAGCAACAAGTAAACAATGTAAACGCTGGTCAAGTCAAGCAACTTTTTGACTTTTCTTCAACTTTCGCCATGTAAACAAGTTGAATAAGAATATTTATTAGGCTCTCGTTTGCCAAAAGGTCGTCACCAGAGAGAGCGAAATCATTGAGAATTATGGAACAACAGCTGCTGCTCTTCGGAATGTAGATGTGTCTGGGGCTATTGTTCGGCTATTGAGGTCATAACACTTCATTATGCAGATACACAAATAGAGGGAAGACGACACAACTACCCAGACAATAACAACAACATGTCAGCGAGCACATTTCCATATGAATTGAGCAACAATTGTCGCAGAAAAAAAGGCAAAGAAAATTGCAAATGATACGAAATGAAATATGAAAATCAAACTGCCTTTCATTGACATTAACCGAAGTGGCTTGAGGGTCAGGGTAAAGTGGGAAAGCTGCCAATGCCTATAAGTGTATCTGTAGCTGTATCTGTGTGTGTGTGTGTGTGTACTCCCTCTAATCCCCCGCAACCGAAGCGACAGCAAGTCAATTGTAAAAGCATTTTAAACAAAACTCAACAAAACGTGCGGAAAATTGCTAATGTCTGGGAAAGTGCGTGTGCTGTTGGACCTTTTTAGGTGTAAGAGTGTGTGTGTGTGTGTAGGTGTGTGTGAGTGTAGAACTGTGACTGTTACTTGCTATACAATGTTATTGTTATGAATTGACTACGTTATTTAAACATTGATCGGAAGTGGAAGTACAGGCGCGTGAATCGACTAAATAAACTCAAAAAAAATATATATAATCAATTTATTCAGATATTAGAAATTATTCATATTAATTGCCTGGAATTGTTAACTACAGTATAAAATTATTGTGACTGAAATAGCAATGAAATTTCAAATGAATTGCAAATTAAAGACTACAGAAATTCACTTTAACAATCAAAGCAAATTGGGAATTGTTTTGCTTTCGCTTTAACTTAAGCTTTTGCTGCTGCTTGAAAGCCTGTGGGCGTGTTGTGAGTGCTTTAGTTGAGCTGCTAAGGATTTTGTCAGATCTTAGCGTTATCTAGGCTCCAACACAGACAAAAGTCTGCGAAAAAGTTGTCGAAAATCAAAGTATATAAAGTACAAATAAGCACAGTGCCAAGTTTTAACTTACTTGGCCAAGTGACAAAGTAAAATTTAACTGAGATGAGGTAAGCGGATTGTTAAAGGGAAGAAAGGCAAATGCAGGAAGGCTACAAGTACAGCTAAGGACGTCATATACTTTGAAAAGGATATGCTTTGAGCAGCTGTTGTTCTGTATACGTATGTAGATTAATCTCAAGCTCTAGCTACAGATGTATCCGTATCTGTAGCTGTAAGAGGGTCGACTTTACAACCGCGAGACAATTAAAAAGAACAAACAGCTAAAGCAAAGTAAACAAAACAAAACAAAACAAGAAGAGCTCACATTTCAAAAGGTTACACACACACACACTCTAACAAGTTGTCAGCTTGTGTGTGACACAACATATGTAAATTTTCGCAGTGTTGTTAAATTGTGCAATTGTGGCCCAGGATAACAAACTGTAGGTAAAAGCCGCATTTAACACATGTGTCACGTATTTCATTTTAAAACCGTAACGAAACCCAAGCAAAATGTCGGTTAGTTAAGCGAGAAGCAATGAACCTTGGGTCCGGCCAACCAGGCGTATGCGTAACAATGCCACTGGCTGAGGCAAGTAGCATGAAAAGTATAAAACAAAATAAAAATCACAAAGTAAGACACGTAGTTCATGATGAAATTTCCACACTTTGGCCACAGGCAGTAAATAAGGAAAATGAGACAGTGGACGTGGCAACAAAGGCAGAATGTGGCACAAAGCAAACCACAAGACTGCAGCCTGCAGCAAGTTGCTCCTTGCTGCTTGCTGCCTGCTGTCTGTTACCTGTTACCTTTGAACACTGCACAGAAATTCTCTTTTTACACTGCACTTTAAGTTTACGCCTTTAAATGCGGCTAACTGCCTCCTGGTTTAGTTAAGCGCTCTTGAGCACCTTCTGTGGTTTATAAATTATTCGCAGCGTCGACAGCGGCTTATTTAAAGCAAGGCAAATAAAACAGTGAAAGAAAAGCATGTGCTAAATAAATAAATTGCTTTTGCTTTTCATAATCTACAGCAACATTTTTATCAATATTTTATTCCTCTTTAGCTGTGTCTGCTTCCGTTTTGTAAGCTATTTATTTGCTGTCCGACAGTCATAATCCTTGGGGGCACTCTCGACTCTGGATTCTGGATGCTGGACTCCAGACATAAAGAGCATATGTAATATGGTTGTAATGTTGAGCTGGATGAGAGCTGCATGGTATAAATATGCTGTAAATGTCTTTATATTTATTTGATATATTAGCTCCTTTTGTGCGCACTTTACATTTACGGAATACACACAAATATAAATCAAGGATACGCTTTCATATTGTTGCAACGGCAGCTGTCAGTTAATGTTTGTGCTTCGTTATTTGTTACGAATATTCACATTTTAAAAACGCTTTCGCTTTCGAATATCTTATGATATATAGATTGATAGATATGAGCATGATGGCATTTAAATGTTTTGTGTGTGGCGTTTTTCTCTGTTCACTCTGGCGTATACTTGATATTTTCCGTTTCCTGAGAGCTGACATGATTTATTTATGTTTTATTCAACTGAATTTTCCACACATAAATTTAAAGCTAAATTTAAAGTACTTTATAAGAAGTAGTCTAAATTTAGAATTCATCTTGTGTCTTGATTTAATTCTCGCAACTTGTGTACAATTGATGGGCAAAGTATTGGAAAAGTTGTAACAACTGTAATCCCCCAAGTAGTTTATTTAATCCATTGAAACAACTCATAAGCCGAATGTACGTTATTCGAACCAATAACGATGTCATCAATTGTTCAATTTCTACTGCAAATCCCTTTGAAAGTATGCTCAAATACATTCAGCTGCCATCGATAATAAAAATGAATCGCTGCTGAAAATTCTCACATTCTCGAATATTCAATTGAGCAATATTTCCACTGAGTAAATCCCAATGTCGACAGTACTTTAACAACAAATATTTTGTCACAGTTTTTTTTTTTTGAATAAATGGAAAAGGGTTTAAATCAGAACAAAAGCAAACAGAAAGAAATTGAAATATGCAGTCGAGGAAGTTAGTCTATAAAATACCCTGTGCTCTGACTGGTTCTTCTTTATATTTACTGTCTGTTTCAATAAATTTTGGGTTTAAAACAGGGTATCGTAAAACACAAAATCGTGTGAAATCGGATAAAATTAAAGTGTGCTGTTTTTTAATTCAAGGCCAGTCCAAATCTGTTCGATAATTGTTGAAGAATATATTTAAAATGGATTTAATGTTATTTTTTATTGCACTTAATGGATGCGTTAATAAAGCGCCATTGTTTATTTAAGTTCTCGTTAAATTTTTTTAACACAATATCTCTTAAGAACATTGGAAAATATGCGGTAAATTCATGTTTACAATTTATGATTTATGTGCTCAATAAATTTATAGCAAAAGTGATTTATTTATAGATGAGGAAATATAACAATACTTTAAAGATGTGCCATAAACTATACATGTTGAAAGTTCTGACAGCAAACGAATTGGAAATAACTCAAAAGCATTCACACATGCAGACAAAGAAATCGAACTCACATATGGTAGTATGTGTGGGTTTATCGCGGCATTTCCATTACACATACGTCACGTGGGCGTCAGGCGGAAATGCGAGCTGTCATAAAAGTCGGCAAGAAAAATCGAAGTTTTTGTAATATTGCGCCGAATGTATGAATGCAGGTCAAATGTCAAATGTATTTCACGGATCTGGCTAGTTTTTTTTATATTCTTTGTAATTTCCATGTGGCGCATAAAATATTTTAACAATGTTTTTCACTAAGCTACATGTTTTTAAGAGGGAGGAAGTCGCATCTATTCGATATATTTTGTTCAAGTCGAAACTCTCGTACATATGCGGTTTTATGTTGACTTGCCAGTTTTATTACCCACACTTCCAACAAGCGTAATTTTAGCTTGAGCTTCTTGTGGGTGCGATTTGCTGAGAGCTCCATGTTTCCAGTTCTCAGTTACCTATGCCTTGCCTAGGCGCTTTTTATTGCTAATTTCTGTTATTGCCCAACGTTGCGTGCGGCCTGTGCACACTCGTAAAAATATTTTTTATTATCGCAGGACGCTCACTGCCCTCAAAATGATCCTGCTGCCCTTCAGCGCTCTGCCAAATTATTCGACCAGCCCTCGAAAGTATACTACGCTATGTGCAATGACATTTAACGTATGCTCGGCTTATCGATAGCTCAACTTTTATATTAATATTCATTGGCAGCTCGAGGTTCGGTCCTTTAAGTGAACACCTCTTTACCTGGCCATCATTCACAAGTTGTCGCCCTGGCTTGTGGTTCAGCGTACTTGAAGGATTTATGTGCAACCTTGTCGCGTCGCCATCATAAAATTTAAGTGGTACCGTGCTCAAAATTAAACAGTCTGCCTTCTCGCTCCTGCTTAAAATGACAGCACATTTACGAGTATGGCTATCGGCAGTTAATAACCAAATTTGTCTGCTCAGCTTTAACGTAATTGAAGCTGAGCCCGTAATTCGCCTTATAAGTAGGAGTATGAGCAACAGCAACAACAACAACATCAGCTATTGATGTTGCCATAAAACGCTTACGATTTTATACACTAAAAGTGCTACATTTTCCCATACCACCCAAAAACTTAAACTGCACCCACTGAATTCCAATCCGCCAACAATTCATTTCTCTCGTTTATGCTTTGTTTTTATGCCCCTCTCCCACTTGCCTTAAGTGCAAGCTGCAATTTGCCTAAATGATAAGATTACAATATGTCAGTGTGTGTGTGTGTATGTGTGTGTGGGTGAGTGTGGTAGATGTACATTTGTGCATTCGTCTCTAGTCCCGTACCTGGCTTATAGTTGGTTAGAGATGCGCAAATACTAAAAATATCGTTTTTATAGAATTCTACAGATAAAAATAGATTGAATACTTAACTATTTATATCCTATTAAATATCGAAATATCGCATTAAATATCGTACATGACTTTTGTAGAAATATATCTATACCCATCCCTAGTTAAGGTTATTTCTCCTACACTTTATCGTGCTGGCACGCATGATTGCCTCTCCATTTAGAGTTGCTCCATTCCCACTACACCTACTTACATTTGTGCCACACCCACTGCCAATTTGTAGTTGCTTCTAAAATCGGTGCTCTTTGCGGTGTTAGCTTAATGGTTTAGCTTCCAGTTGCATGTTAGCAGCTGTTGACTGTTGCAGCCATTGATTTGCTTTGTCTCGGACCGTTTGACTCGTCTCCTGCCTTCCGGCTGAATGCATTCGCATCCTTATCACCCAATTGACAGTAAACTTGTGTGGTGCACCAGACAAACGATAAACTGACTGCTTGTTCTGAAAGTGTGTTGTTGGAATGTCACTTTCGAAAGACAAACTTATTTGCATACTCGTACTCGTACTCGTATTTACCAGCTGAATGAGCATTGACAAGGACACAAGGAATGCCAAATTTCACAATTTTATTAGTATATCACAAATCAGAAATTTTACGGAATTTACATGCAAACAATAAAATGGAATTTTTACAAATAAAATAAATGAAATATTCATAAGCCTAGTGTGCTTCCAGAAACATTAAATAATTCAATCATTTTTTTAGAGCAGCTATTAAATTATTTTAAATGTATTTGTTAGCGTTTAAAATAATCATTTTCATGTTGAACGAATTCTTAAATATAAAGTAGATTATCAGTTATTTTAATCTCAATTTCTACGACATTTTTACAAAAAAAAACTCACACTTCTTTATATATTTTTACATCTGTTTTTTCCCCCTCTCCGGTTAATCACTTATAATAACACTGCAAATGAAATGAATATAATGTGTTATACATTTTGTTTAAGCGTTCGACAGATCGTATAAAACTTTATTGCATACTTTTGGGCGGTCACATTAAATTGCTTAACCTGCCGTTATATAAGAAAAACGCAATAAAATAACATGAAATGTATAAATTGTGAATATATACCAATGCACAACCGACCCACAGACACACACCACACACACACACACACCAACTCATATACAACTGGCAGGAAAACCAATTAAATTGTGGCTCAAACGAACTGTAAAACACAAAAATCTGCACGCATGCAATGAAGCGTGAGTGGGACACACAAACACACACACACACAGCGACCCTCACACACAAACACACACACACGCATTTCTGTGGAATGTGGGGGAGTTGAGAAGAAAGCATTGCCTACTTTTAAGCGCTACCTAAAAGCTATTTCGCTGTTGCAAACGAATTAAAAGCGAGCTAACATATCTAAAAACTAATTGCAATATGCTTCGCCATGTTTTGCAGTGCAACAATATGGCTGAGCAGAGCAGCAACAGCAGCGTTGGCAGCGGTGGCAGCAACAGTGCCGCCGAGAGTGGACCCGACTTTGATGCCCTGCGTGCCGCCTGCAATGCACGTCTCAACGACAGCGGCCAAGAGCTGGCAGGTGAGTAACAATTGTGACTGCAACATGCGCGAATAATTCAATTATTAATCGTTATATTGTATTTGTACGTTTACTTGCAGGCTCCCACTGTGCGGGCACCTTTGATGGCTGGCTTTGTTGGCCCGACACACCCGCTGGCACATCCGCTTACGAGCTGTGCCCGAACTTCATCACCGGCTTTGATCCGACAAGTAAGTGGCGCGATTGTTGTTGTTTATTGAATTGCACAAAGCAGCATCCGCTTTAGGCTTCAGACATTTGACTTTTGGGTCAGCAACCAGGCTCAGATCTGCATTTGACAACAGACAAACCGAATTTGGCATAAGCAAAGCAAATTCAGTACATGTACATAAATAAGTCAACGACGCAGTCAAATGTCAGTCGCAATATTCCAGCGGAAACGGAAATGGTAGATGGCATAAGGTTTATGATATACGCATAAGCGACCCGCTAGTCAGCCTGCCTGCCCGCCAGAGAGCGGCTCTTTCTAATGAAGACCCACGTTGATTCAATTCCAGCGCCGCAGGCTATACAACCACACACACACACACACAGCCACTTACACTCAGGCATACATAAACAAACCACAAACCAGGTGGCTTACCTAATTGGCAGCATCCCCTCGTGTACCATGTTACCACATCCACATGCTTTCCCTGTTTGTTACAAGTATTTAGGGCTGTCGGATTATATTTTTGTTGCCTGGCAAATCAATTGAAAGCATGTTTTTCTTAAAATTTCATTTTAAGTACACATGCAGCTAATGCTACTTTTCAGCACATTTGCCTATAGATTTTGTAGACCCTGTACCTTAAAAAGCAGAATGGTTTTATTTAGCTATAAGTCAGGCAGTAAAAGGCATGACAGCTTTCTTTGAATTTTGTCATGATAATATTAGTACAATTTTTACTGTACCAAACTTGAACAGGGTCTCTCGTAGTCGAGTTAGCTTGTCTGTAGCTATTTTTTCTTTCCTTCTAGCTGTTTTTTTTTCCCCCCTGGGCTAATACAAACATATGTAAATATTTTTCTGCCTGAGAACTCAACAATCTGACATTCGATTACCGAAGTCTGCAATGTCTACAGCAAAATTATTAAAGAGAAATACAAACACACACAACATGGTCAAAGTATAATAAAATTCCCTAGAATTGACTTTTATTTCAAAAAACTAAGTTCAAAGTTATTAGGAATTGTCGCAAAGTTGTATTGTGTTTTATTACTTTGAAGTAACCAAGAGTAAACATGCTCAAAAGGTCATAAAGAAACCATTTATCGATTGTTTTGCAGACATAAACAAGAAAATACATTTAAATTAGTTCCTTAATAGCTTAAAAGCTCTCATTAAGTTGCTAATTAAGCTAGCTGTGCTTCCAGCTAAAAGCAATAACTAACTTATTCAGCTAAGTAGAGAGATTGCTAATTAATTATTTATAAACAACGAATCACGTTTGTTACTATAAATCCAACTAAATACGCAACTTAATTATGTTTTAAACAAGTTTGCCAATTTGGCAATATCAAAAACATTAACCGCACCCTTTTAGCGTCACGACCACAATGGCACCACTTGCTTCCCTCTTGCCCCACATGATAAAATTAGTGTTCGAAAATAAATAGAATATTAAATCCATTTACATGGAGGATACCTCCTCGTAAATTAACCAAATGAATATTTTGTTGTTAGCTAGCGGCTTTTCTCTGTTTACTTTGGCAGACAACAACAACAACAAACATTGCAACAACAACAAACACTAGAACAACGATCATTCATCATAGAAATTGCTGCAAAAATCCACATATAATTATAAATTATGCAAATTATATGCATTTGTTTTTGTATGTCCAACAAATACAGAAAGCAAACAATTCAAACGAAGCAAAAAACAGAGGGCAAATAAACAAAAATACCCTGTGGAATGATAAAACAAGCGGGATACATGACCATGGCTTAAACCATAATCAAAGCCTTAACCTTTAACCGGTATTAACATTACAACAAATCAATTTTGAAACATTTTAAAATGTTAAGATTCGGTTAATAAAAAATATGACATCGAAATAAATAGCTAGACCTAGAGCAACAAAATATAAAATTATGTAGACTATACAAATTTAAATGCAGAATCAATTTAGAGGCCAAATCATGATCACAATGGTTTTCCGCTTGAAAATCGGTAAATTTTTGATGAAGTTATGAGAGATCAAAGTTTTTGAAAAAATGTCAAGGGGTAGGTATGGAAAATTGGACGATAGATGGCTTAGAATTGAAAAAACATAAAATTTTTTAGATGATAAAAATTTAAATGCAGAGTCAGTTAAGAGGTCAAATAAAGATCAAAATGACATTCAGCTTGAAAATCGGTTAATTTTTTATGAAGTTATGAGAGATCAAAGTTTTTGAAAAAATGTCAAGGGGTAGGTATGGAAAATTGGATGATAGATGGCTTTGAATCGAAAAAATATCAAATTTTTTAGATGATAAAAATTTAAATGCAGAATCAATTAAGAGGCCAAATCATGATCACAATGACATTCCGCTTGAAAATCGGTTAATTTTTGATGAAGTTATGAGAGATCAAAGTTTTTGAAAAAATGTCAAGGGGTAGGTATGGACAATTGGATGATAGATGGCTTTGAATCGAAAAAATATCAAATTTTTTAGATGATAAAAATTTAAATGCAGAATCAATTTAGAGGCCAATTCATGATCAAAAAGACATTCCGCTTGAAAATCGGTTAATTTTTGATGAAGTTGTGTGAGATCAAAGTTTTTGAAAAATGTCAAGGGGTAGGTATGGAAAATTGGATGATAGATGGCTTTGAATCGAAAAAATATCAAATTTTTTAGGTGATAAAAATTTAAATGCAGAATCAATTTAGAGGCCAAATCATGATCACAATGACATTCCGCTTGAAAATCGGTTAATTTTTGATGAAGTTATGAGAGATCAAAGTTTTTGAAAAAATGTCAAGGGGTAGGTATGGAAAATTGGATGATAGATGGCTTTGAATCGAAAAAATATCAAATTTTTTAGATGATAAAAATTTAAATGCAGAATCAATTGAGAGGCCAAATCATGATCACAATGACATTCCGCTTGAAAATCGGTTAATTTTTAATGAAGTTATGAGAGATCAAAGTTTTTGAAAAAATGTCAAGGGGTAGGTATGGAAAATTGGATGATAGAAGGCTTAGAATCGAAAAAATATCAAATTTTTTAGATGATAAAAATTTAAATGCAGAATCAATTTAGATGTCAAATCAAGATCAAAATGACATTCCGCTTGAAAATCGGTTAATTTTTGATGAAGTTATGAGAGATCAAAGTTTTTGAAAAAATGTCAAGGGGTAAGTATGGAAAATTTGACGATAGATGGCTTAGAGTCGAAAAAATATCAAATTTTCTAGATGTAAAAAATTTAAATGCAGAATCAATAAAAAGGCAAAATCATGATCAAAAAGACTTTCCGCTTAGTTTTGATCAAGTTATGTCAGATTGAACTTGTTCAATTCTTTGAGCTAGCAACTTAAGTGTATTTCGGCTACTGTTCCTAAGTCTTGTCCAAGTCTAGCATACCCGTTTAATCAAATTACATGTGCTAGGGTTATATAGACAACAAAACGCTTGAAATGAAATAATAATAATTAAGTGTAAATTTGTTTGTGGCAATTTTGTAGCGTAAATCATTTGCCCTGTCAATTTGCATTAATCGAGTATGCCACGCCCACACGCCCATGCAACAGCACAGTTCACAGTTACTAGTGTCACGTGAGTGCGAACACACAAAAGTTGAATGACTTTTTTCTGTGTTGTTTGCGCCAAAACTGTGACAAGGCGCCTGGCACTAGTTTTAGGCGCCAGCAGAGAGGGGTGCGATGAAAGGGGCTGCTGTTGTGGTTGGGGGTTGGGGGTTGGGAAAAAGCAAATGTTGCTTTCACTACATTTGGCTTATGACTGTTATGGCTCAACTCGACTGTGGCCGCGTCCTAGTCCGTGTCCGTGTCCGTGTCCGCCCATGGCTGAGGCAGCGCCTCGGGGTCGCCAGCTTGTACAAGATTATGTGCTTTGCACTGCGCCGCCATTAACTTTTATGGCACTTCCGTTTGGCGGATGTGGTTGCCAGCAACAGTAGAGGCAACGAAATGGTTTTTTTTTTTTTTTGGCTTTTTTCAGCTGCTGTTGTCGTGTTGTCTACTTGTCTGCCACCCAGCGCGTATACGTGATTTTTTGACTCTGCGTGCCAAATGGCAATAAAACCAAATAGAGAATGGTGGGAACAAAACATACCTGTAAAATTGCTAACATGGAATCTCAAGTCGTTTCGTTTGTCAATGGCGACGACAAGTGTCTGACAACAGTTCTTTCAACAACTTTGATGACAATAGCACAAAACTCGGTTCATAAGTCAACTTCGAGCAGATCGACAATGTCAAAAGCATGGCAAACTTGCTTTGAGTCCAACTTCAATTTCAACTTGGCCATTCAGGTCGCACTTCAATTATTAAATGCGCCCACCACATAAGCATTTTATATTTCAGCAGCCACAGAAAATCAATTAGCTGAGGTCAAATCGTTTACGTTGCGTATACGCAATCAACATTTTTAGTTTGCTGCTAACGCAATTATCTGCACTCGTGTCAACTAAAAGGCTAATGGAATATGCAAATATGAAATTATCTAAATATTAATTATAATTTTATGATACTGAAAAGAGGGTATTAGGAGGTATATTATATTATTAAATATTTAATCAAAAATCAATTAACCATAATTACTTTTTAAATGAATAATTATTTAATTAAAATTTTATCATGAAGTAATTGGATTAATTAAAAAAAATATTCTTGAAGCGCTTGGATTTTAAAAGCTACATAAATGTAAAAATATTAAGAAAAGCAATAAATTATCCATGAGCAAGAAAATATTAAATTTTGTTTTTTAGAAATTCTAGCGTTTAATATAGCCTGTATATAGGGCTATATCTTAGACTATATAGGAAAGTTGATACATTATATTTAAATTAATTAACCATAATTACTTTTTAAATTAATAATTATTTAATTCATATTTTATCATGAAAAAATTGGATTAATTAAAAAAATAATCTTGAAGCGCTTGGATTTAAAAAACTAAATAAATTAAGAAAATTAAGAAAAACAATAAGCTATCCATGAGCAAGAAAATACAGCATTTTGTTTTTTAGAAATTCTAGCCTTTCTATATACAGGCTATATCTTAGACTATATAGGAGAGTTGATACATTATATTTAAATTAATTCATATTATCACTGTCTCTTGACTATTTTACAGGATATGCGCACAAGGAGTGTGGCGATGATGGCGAATGGTTCAGACATCCGTTGAATAACAAAACCTGGTCGAATTACACCACCTGCGTTAATATGGACGATTTTATAGTAAGTGGCAAGTAACTAATTGTGTTTAATTGCTTGCTTTAATGGTGCCATTTTCAATTGCCAGTGGAGTCACAATGTGACCCTGATCTATGAGGTGGGCTATGGCATCTCCTTGCTGGCCATACTCCTGTCCTTGGCCATACTGGGATACTTTAAGTAAGTTTATCTTAATGCTCTTCCTCTCTGTATCAATTAGTTGCAGTCTTTAGTTGAGTGTATCTTGTATCTCTTGCATCAGCTGATAATCCATCTTGTGAGAATGCTGTTGTTATTGTTATTGTTTTGTGGGCACAAATTGGCAGAAGACGCACATGGAAAACCACTCAGAAATAATGAGCTTCATTTGCCATTTGTTGTTATGACCGCTGTGCACTTGGCGCCAAATTTTATTGTTAAACAAAGATGCCAATGGCCTAATCAACTGCCAACCTGGGCCCACGTTGTGGGTGTGTGTATGTGTGTGTGTTTGTGTGTGTGCTCATTGCACTTTTACTTACTTACGCCCATTTAATCCGGCACACTTGACGTCGGAAATGAGAAAATATTTGCTTTCTTTGCCTCACATTATTCCCTGTGTCCTTCTCTCTCTCTCTCTGTCCTCTCTCTCCCTTCATCTCAATGTTTTACGGCTTATTCACCATTCCAGTGTCACACGTCAACTTAGAATTAGATTGTGTGTCTACTTCAAGCAGGATATCGATTAATTTCCACTTGTCTGCAGCACAATTAGTGCTCTCGGCTTGTTTATTATCAACTCAGACAGAACGACAAGCAGACCGACAGATCGACAGACAGACAGACAATGAAATCGTTTTAAATTGGGTGCAAAAGACAAATAAAACGTGGCACAACCTCATGTCCTGGAATTTCGATTATATTCGCAATGACTTCACATTGAGAGTGATAATTAAATACCAGCTTCAATTGACTATTAAAAACACGTGTAAAAAATCGAACAACATTGTAACAGCGACTGTTAGCAATTTAAAATACATTTTCATAGCGCCTAGTTACAAAATATTGCTATTAATCGAAATAAGAGAGAGAAATAAATTGAAAATGTTTACAAAATAGTTAAAACTATCAAGTGAGACTGAAAGATATACTAAGCTTACTGGACTCTAATTAAACATATTTTATTTTAATTATATTAATATTACTGGACACAATCCTGTGCTGAAATTTGTAGATACTTTTTATTCAGGGTTTGTACAACTTCCCTTTGTCAAATTTTAAATAAAAGTTGATTTCTCAATTCTTACGATTTGTTTTATCATTAATGCTTTAAGGGCCGGTTTTTTAATGTCTACTTAAATTTTATCAAAGAGATATTTTTAAATTTGACATTAATTTCTATAATATTCATTACTAGACAATGAAAAATCGGTACTAAAACATCTTTATGTACAGACTGATTACTTTTTTTGTACAGTTCCCTTATTTATGGTTAAGAGACTTCTTGTCATAAATTGCTTAAAATAAGTACATTTGACATTTTGGCTTGCTTGCAATATAGCCACACAATGGGACTCATTCGTTTTAATCGAGTTACTGTCGGATGAAAACTGATGCGAATCTCTGTACGGTATGTTTTCGATCTACTGAAGAGAACTTCTGTGCATTGCATACAAAGAGCTCAACTCAATTTGCATGACATGCATTAATTCGCAAAGAGTCAACATGTTTCCATTAATATGCAGCTTGCCCCTTGGCCGGCTGCCAAATTGAACAGCATAGAGAATGAAAGAAATGAAAGCAGAATGAATGATAATAAAGGAGAGAGTAGAAGAGAGAAGGCAGCACGTGCGGTCAGTGTTGATATTGAAATGTACTTTGAACATGCCCCACCCCCTCCCGCCAACTGCCAGCTTCCTAAAGCTGCCACATCTGTATGGCAAATACGTGTGGCAAGTTGTTTGTCTAAACGAGAACTCGTATTTGTGTCAGCAAATTACCGAACTTGTCGGTGTTTGCCACAATTATTATTTATTATTTAACGTCAATAAGAGGCGACAAAAAACTATTTAAAATAAATTTAGAAATATAATTTTAAATTAAGAATTCCAATAAATGTTAGCTTATTAAATTTTTAAATACGTAAATCATATACACAATTATTTCATGCATTTTATTTGCAGATCTTTAAAATGTGCCCGCATCACGCTGCACATGCATTTGTTTAGTTCATTTGCGGCCAACAACTCGTTGTGGCTCATTTGGTATCTGGTGGTTATAGCCAACCCGGAAATGGTGCAAAAAAGTCCGGTAAGTAAGCAGAAATAGCGCAACTATTATCATATTTAATCGCTATCGCTAACAGGGCTATTGTGTGGCACTTCACATAATACTGCACTATTTTCTGCTGACCAACTACTCGTGGATGCTGTGCGAGGGTTTCTATCTGCATACGGTGCTGGTGGCCGCTTTCATTTCCGAGAAAAAGCTGGTCAAATGGTTGATTGCCTTCGGATGGGGCTCGCCGGCTATTGTCATTTGCATCTATGGGCTGGCACGCGGTCTCACTGGCAGCAACGAGCAAAATCAACAGTAAGTGTGCCTATCTCTCTCTCTCACACTCTCTCTCTATGTGTGTGTGTGTGTGGCTAGCTAAATTGATTGTGCACACGCACACATGTATGATGATTCACAAACTGAAATCAAATCAATTGCGAACGAGCTCGTTTGCAATTCATTAGATGACATTTATCCAACTCTCTGTCTCTCTCTCATTTGTATTCTTCATTTGCCCATCTCTTTCTCGACCAGCTGCTGGATGTTTGACAACAATTTCAACTACATATTGATGGTGCCCGTCTGCATTTCGATATTCCTCAATTTACTGTTCCTCTGCAACATTGTTCGTGTCGTGCTGCTCAAACTAAATGCTCCTGCCAGCATCCAAGGCAGCTGTGGTCCATCCCGCACCGTCCTTCAGGCATTTCGGTGTGTTCTTCGTTTTCTTACATATTTTTTTTTTGGAGTTAAAAGCAACTTCAATTCAATAATAATAATTTGGATTGTCGCATGGCCAAACAAAGTGGTGGGGGTCAACCGTCACCCTTAAAGGCTGGGCCGCGGGGCGTATGCGTAATAAACTTGTTTGTTTGCTTTCATTCTCGTTACGTTTTTGTTTTTTGTTTTTTTTTCTCTTAAGCTTTTTGTTTTATTCGGCATCGTTTCGCTTCGTTTGAAAGTTTACTTCATTTTACATTTTAAATTACGCATACGCCGCGTTGACTTGCATTTTAATACGCTCGTCGACAACGAATTATACACAAGTATAAGTATTATTACAATGCTCTGTTCTCCATCCCTGTTGCCTTTTACAGGGCTACACTGCTGCTAGTGCCGCTGCTGGGTCTTCAGTATATGTTAACACCATTTCGCCCAGACCGCGGACATCCCTGGGAGAATACATACCAAGTCATCTCCGCGTTTACAGCCTCATTTCAAGTAAGTAATTCCTTTTCATTCCTTTCCTCTTTTTTTTCGCATTTTCTTAGTCATTTTTTATACCCTGCTTAGGTTTAAGAGTGTAAAGCAAAACAGAGTAAAAAGGTTAAAACTTTTTCTTAAAATTATTTAAATATTATTTCTTAGTTTAAAGATCAAACAGTTTTTATAAATTTACATATTTTATATATAGATAGTGTTGAAGTGGAATTATCTAAGAATTTTCATATAACTTGACAGTGTTGAATGTGAATTATCTAAGAATTTTCTTATAAAAAACAGCTTTAAAGAGTATTTTTAAGTCTAGCAAGCTGCAAAGTTAACTCCCCGTTGGTTTTAATATTGTTTTATGACTCTGCACAGGTTGAGCACTTTATGATGTTAGTTATGAAAATTCTCTCAGTTTCTTTGGCCACATTTCCGAGTTAAACTTAAATCCTTAGCTTGGAATTTTCTTTCGATTTGCAGCTGAGGTACGTGCTTAACGGCCGAAATATGCACATATAATTGGCCAAGAATTTGCTGATTATAACATCAGATATTTTCCATAATTTATGCAAATACGAGAAAGCCGTTGTCAGTGTTTGTTTATTACTTTTACTTCCCACATCCACGTTAAATCAATGGTCTAAATTATTAAAATGCCAAGCACATGCTAACAACTCCCCAAAGCCATCAGGCTGCAGCTTATCTAAATGTGATGCCACAGGGAGGAACAGAAGAGGAAAGGAAAGGATAGGAAAGGGGGGTATAATCAATATACAAATGCGCTATGCAAAAATTTACTTTGGTATTTTGTCAGAAATTTTCATCAGCATACATATTAAATTGAGTAAAACACAGAGATTCCGACAAACCAAAGATAAAAATCTGCCAGTTACTCGAGCATGAAATACACTGCCAGTAAAAATAAAATTATATACAAATGTAAAAATATAAAAAACTAAAAGTACAAGCACAAGTAAAAGTAAAAGGGGTTAAGGAGTAAGCCGGGAGCAAAGACGCGTAAATCCATAAAATCAAATCGAGCAACATCTCGTCTTCATCTGTTCCATTCGTTTACTCGTTGTGCAAATAACTATAAAAAGCTGTTGAGCAAATGCTTGGGCAAAAGGCTAAATTCCCATGTCTCTGCGGTTCTTCTACATATAAATCTAAATTGTCAAGTCGTCTTTTGGGTGCTTTTAACATTGCCGTTAGCTGCAGTTGAATTACAGTTACAAGACCTTAAAGAAACTAAAGAATCAGCTTAACTCAAAGATACCTGCTATCTAAATTCAATTTATTGATCTATTTAAGAGCGTAGAATAAGCAAAATTAAGTAATTTATTTATTTAATAGTCAAAAAACAATTATTTTATGATTGTATTTTTTTTATAGATTTAAATTTTAAGTAGAAAAACAAATTATATAGTAGTTTTTCTTAGCCTTTTCAGAATCTGAAATTCAGATGAACAAGAACACAAATTTAGTTATAAATTGTTAAAATATTAGCTATTTTCTGGATTCAGAAGTTTGTAGAACTGTTTCCCTCATTTATTTGACGTAGTAACTTCACACGCATCATACCCTTTTTAACCACTTTATTTAGCTAAAGGGTATTGTAACAAAAAGCGCTGTTTATCTGTGACTTTTTCTTGACTCGATAGCAGCAGCCCAAAAAAAAGGAATAAAAGAGAAAAGTGACAAATGCAAAAGCAAAATACTTTTGCTGAATGTTTTTAAAACCAGTCGCAACTTTTTATGTTGATTGTTGTTGTTGTTATTTCTGTTGCTGCTCCCTAAATTGCAAAGTTCTTACAAGTGGCAGGAGAGGCACTTTCTCTGGTACGGATATAATTTGGATTTATTGTGCCATCTGCATTTCGAGCCATAAAAGATGGGGCACAACTTTTAAGCACCATAAAAAATATATGCTCAAATATATATAATAAGTATAGATGTATATAAAATGAATTCATCTAGCGAATGTGAACAACAACTGAATAGAATGCAGCTCAAGAGCTATATAATTAACTATTTGAGACGTTCAAAAAGATAAGAAATATTAAAATATATTAAACTATTTATTTTTCGCCCTTCTTTGTAATGTCTTTTTCTTTTTGAAATTCGTTGAATGTCAACAGCTATATATGAAAAATGATATCCGTTTAATTAAACATCAAGGCCGGCTTTTAATATCTATGGACATCAGCTCAATTAGAGGCAGAGGCTTTTAGTGAAAAATTTCATTTAATTTACGAGTATTTTTCATTCTTCAGCTGGAATTTCAATAAAGCTTAAAAAATATTTACTGTGCGGCAAAAATACTTTTAGAAACGCCACATGAGAACGTAGAAAGAACAGCTGCTCAAATTCCCAGCAATTGTTGTTTTTTGTTTTCTGTTTAAACTGAGTTCAAAACTTGCACTTGGCACTAAAGTTGATGCCAGATTGCAGTTTGAAGTCAAAAGGGAAGCACACACATTTTATGGCAATTTTCGCTGTCTACTTTTCAAATTAGTTTGGCAAACACTTGGCATTTTTGTCTCTCAGTCAGGCTCCATTAAAATAATTAGCAAATCATTCTATTCAAAAAGTATTACGAACTCAGAGTCATGCAAATCATAAGAAGTTTCTACTAACAGGTATTACAAGAACTTTATTTCTAGACTACTAGTTGAGTAATCACCAACATCAAGATGAATAATAACTAGCTAAACATGGTTCAACTAGATGTAAGTTAAGCTCAACAAACACAGCTGAAATTATTTGAATTTAATTCAGCATATAAAACAGAACGAGAGCAAAGAAAAGCTTTACAAATGCGCAACCACCACAAAAGGCAACCAAATGAATACAAATAAACAACCCCAAGTCGACTATAAACTACCCTGTGACCCAACTCTCTGAAACTCATTATTTCGAAGCATTTATGCTTTTTAAAAAAACATGCATTAAATACAATTTATCTGCAATAATTTTAGACTAAATTTATAAATCTAGAGTGCACGCATATTTTATTATGTAAATAATATAAAGTTTTTCATCTTTGAAAATGAAAATGTGTATATATTTTAACTTAAACTTAAAAAGTTGATAAAACTTGTAAGTTTATAAGTAATTGAAATTTTTATGAAAGAGAATTGTTACTTATTTTTAATAAGACTTATTATGAATTATTTCAAAGCTCTACCAAAATGTGTAATAACATTGTAGCTAGTTAGTTTTTAATTCCAATTATTCTCAAAGCCCACGCAAAAGAAAATGTTGTTAGCATATTGTAAAGCTTATTGTTCGAGTCATTTCAAAATGCACAAAACGTTTTCAATATTTATCAAGATAAATGCTAAAAGAACTCAAAGTTTTCTGAGAACTTACTGAGGGAACATCTATAAATATAACTTGTATGGTCTGATTGTGTTGACGTGTGCAGTGGCAATCAAATGAAGCCTTTTGCCAATTTCATTTATATGCAGGCAATGTGTGAATATGAAATCCAGGGAAAAGCTTCAGCACGTACGCAACTATGCATTAAATACGTATACACATAGTTAGAGCCGTGCATACACACAAAAAGACAAATGACAAAAGCAACTCAAGTGGGCAACAACAGGCAAAGCTTCGCACAGAGAAACGAGGAATAGATACAAATACATATATAGATACACAAACAGACACACTTAAAGTTACAGAACACGTTGTGTGGAGAGGCGCTTTTTGTACTCGTAATGCCAGCGAAATGAGGCAGGCAAAATGAATTGGAAACTGTTGAGCCTGCCGAAATAGCAAATAAACAAAATTGCATTAGGTTTTAGGAGCGTTTTTCGCCGGCTGGCAATCTAATAAGGACACTTGTGACTGTATCTCCGTCTGGATAACAATTTCGACTCACTTTTGTTTATTTTCATTTGCAGGGACTGTGTGTGGCGACATTGTTCTGCTTCTTCAACGGTGAGGTGATTGCCCAAGTGAAGCGCAAGTGGAGGACGCTCTGCTTTAGCAATCGGCCACGAACCAACTCCTATACAGCCACTCAGGTCTCGGTAAGATTTGTAATGAGCTTCACATGCTTTCTTCTTTGCCAATGTTATGGGTTACGGCGCGTATGAGTAATGCAAGCTAATGTATGCAATGCAGATAAGGCACACAACTGACACACACACACACACACACACACACGCACACACACACACACACACACACACACACACTAGCACTATTTGGCTAGGAGACTAACATTGTGGCTGTTTTGCTGATATAATCGCATGTTAAGCATACGCCATGTTGTCCAACAACAAATCCAAATTTCAATTGTGTAACAAATGCAGCGCACCGTTTCCAAACCTGCCAACCATCATGATAGCAATCTCTTAGTTCTTTTGATTGTAGTTCGTGCGTTGCGGTCCGCCAATGCCTGGCGAGGAGAAGGTATGACTAAAGGACTTGTCGTCATCGGCCAAGCGACGCGCCTCCGCGCCTCATCGCCAACAGCAACAGCAACAACACCAGCAACATCAGCAACATCAGCAGCAGCAGCAGGAGAATCAACGTGAACGCAGCCAGAGTATGGCATTGGCAGGTTCAACGTCCACAACGTTGCGCTTTATCGATGGTTGGCGCAATAAAATGCATTTTCTGCGCCGCCAGACCATCGATAATTCGCACCAAACACAGCCGCTTATGGAGGAAACAGCTGGACACACAATGCAACTGCAACTGACAGCTAATATGCAGTCAGAGACGCATGTGGAGGCAGAGTCGATGGTGCAGCCGACGCTGATGACGACAATAGCGGAAGATGCCGCCGAAGCAGCAACAGTTGCAGCTACAACTACAACAGCAACAACGAGCGTTGCAACTGACCAGCTACTAAATGGCAGCAGCATGAGATTGGGCATGGAAATGGGCATGGGTGTTGTCATTGTCAGCATGGATGCAGTTGCGGATGCGAATCAACAGCACATTGCCGATGAGGCGCTTTAATGCCATACCATACTCCAGTACTCAATAGATGGTCACAATGCTTCAAACATAATCTCATAGTCTAAGCAACGAAACAAAGGCATAAATACAAAAAATAACAGTTTTAAGTATGTGTAGTAACCCACCCAATAGATAAATGTAATAGCAAATCAAAGAAACCAAATGAGAGAGCACCCCACCAACAATTCCCCAGGCAAAAAAGAAGATTTACAACAAAACTAGCAAATATCATAGCAAAGTTGCAACAACTTTTATCTAAGCATACTTTCTGCAAAGCGTCAACAAGTTGATAAAAACAAACAAATATTTACCTCACGCTTTGTTGTTGTTGCTCTAAGAACACGAATTTGGCATTTTAAACGACGCCCGAAAGTATGCTACGAAAAGTTGTTAAGAAAATGGCAACTTGAAAACTAATTTAATGCATTAATTAATTATAATATTAAACGTGTATGTATATGATTGTAAGAATTTATGTGGATATGAAATATCATTGTTGTCCTAAGTGTTAGATGTCTCTACAAAAAAAAAATTGGCTAATTTAATGTGGTAAGCTCAGCTTTCTGACATTTTCCTACTTAAACCAAACCGAACGCTTTATCGTTTTATCGCCATTTTAGGAATGAATATGCTTCAAATCTGTGTATATCAAATATATATAAATGTGAATTATAATCATTATTAAAATAATTAAATAATTACTGTGTACTGTTCTGTTTATAAAGGTGAGTTGTATAACGAAAATCCGTTTAATTAGCCAACTTTAGTGTTCGTTTCATGAATGCTGAAGAGAGCTTACTTCAGACCTCTCCGTCTCTCTCGGACAACTTGTTACGAATGATAAATTTCGCTGGCCTGGTCCTTTTATTTCTGAGTGCGCTAATTTAGTCAACAACGCAACAGTAAACACAACAACAACAGCAACAACAAAGGATAAATAAGGGCCGAGTTGTCAACGCCAACGTTTTGTTTGACATTTATTGAAACTTATTTGTTCAAGTTGACTTTTGTTTAGTCGCGTTGCCAGCGACCATTTTGCAGCCCCGTGGCAACAACGTTGATGTGATTTTAATGATGTTGCTGTGTCGCCATGACAGCTGGTAGCATGTTGCACGTAAATGCAGCTGCTGCTGCTGTCAACATTTTATGAGCCTTTTGCGTAATGCGTTCATGTTTTATGCATGTAAAGTTACGCGATAAGTGGTTTTTTTATTGCTGTTGCCCGAAATGTGTTAAGTCGAAGAAGAAGATGTTTTATAACATATTAAAAAAAATTATTTACACCCTCTTGCAGCTCCTCTAGCTAGATCATAACGCATACGCCGCGTATGCAGGCAAACAAACTTTACTCATCAAACCTGCAGCAAGCGAGTAAATGAGTTGTTTAATTGAGTGAGTGTGAAGAGAGAGAGAGAGAGAGAGAGAGAGAGAGAGAGAGAGGAGAGAGTGTGTATATAAGTGCGTTAGAGTGTGTGTGTAAGTTAAGTGCATGACATGCTTTAAGCGTCTGCAGCAATTCAAAGCGCATTTCTTTTGTTGAAAGCTCAAGCACTACAATACCAAAGGACTCAGGACTCAGGAGCACTCAAGCAGCCTGAACTGGACACCTTTTGCACAACTTAAGAGAGAATCAAACTGCTGCTCTTCAAGCAACAACTTTTATATACCGAAAAGAATTAAAATTTAAAATAAAATGAATTTAATTTTCATATTTATTATATCAAGTAAAAAGAAAATTCAAATAATTTACAATTCATTAAATTTATCAAATTTGTGGATAGTCTAAAATTAAAAGAATTTAAAGAAAAATGTAAATTTTTTGATTCAGTTCTTAATTGAAAATTGAAAATTTTATAATTGCAACTCAATAAATTTATTAATTGATTAAATTTTAAGAAATAAAGTTGAAAAGAGTTTAAAATTAAACTAATTGCTTTTCTATATTTTTTTGTTCAAGTAAATTGAAATTTGAAAAACTTTAATTTTATAATTTACAATTCAATTTAATTAATAATTCAAATTAAATAAATTTAATTTCTACATTTATTTATTTAAATAAAATGAAAGTCGAAAAATGTATATTTTTTAATTACAATTTTATTCAGTTCTTAATTGAATATTGAAAATTTTATAATTGCAACTCAATAAATTTATTAATTGATTAAATTTAAAGAATTTAAGTTGAAAAGAGTTTAAAATTAAAATTGCTTTTCTATATTTATTTTTTCAAGTAAAATGAAAATTGAAAAGCTTAAATTTTATAATTTAAAATTTAATTAATAATTCAATGAAATGTTGATCTGCTGCAAATTAAAAGAATTAAGTTCGAATACAATTTAAAATGAAATGAATTTAATTTCTATATTTATTTATTCAAATAAAATGAATATTAAAAAATGTAAATTTTCTGAAAATTAAAAATGTTCAATTGATTAAAAAAGAATTCAAGACGGTAAATTTTTGTTTGCTGCTTTTGTTGAAGTTGAAGAAGAAGAATACTCGGATATGAGTTGAAGTAAAGTTGCGCATACGCCCGGTTGTGCTCTGGCTGTGATGTTGCGGCTGTGGCTGTGGCTTTGGCTGCGCCTGTTAAGTGGAGTGTGCTGTTGACGCATTTGCATAATGAACTCAATTAAAAGTTGGTTCGCCTGCCAAGAATGCGACACCTAAACTAATGACAAGCAGATAAAATGTAGAAGAAATAAAAGAAAAGAGTTCAACTTTGACGTTTGCCTTGACATTGGTCTATGGCGTTTGGTCCTTGCGCAAGAGCTCCTGATTGGCCAGCAGCTGAATGCGTTGGCCAACAAGTCCCAGCGGCTTGCGTGATACTAAATGACAAGTTGATTGTCTGCCGGGAATAGAAGAAATACATTAGCAAAATCGACTTGGAATTGGCCAAGTCAACTCTCTGACTCTGACTTACTTGTAGATGATTTTCTCACGATCTGCCCAGGGCCAGGAGCGTTCCAGATTATCCAGCTTGAAAAGCAGCTGCAGCAGCAGAATGTGACAATGTCATAAGAATAAAAATATTGTGTACCTAATGAGACGTCACATTGATTGCTTTTACCTTTTGTGATGGTGCCTCTGTTGTCAGCGTTGCTGTTGCTGTTGTTGTTGTCGTTGGCGGCGCCTCCAATGACAACTGAGTGGTTGATATTAAAGTTGGCGTTGGCGTTGGCGTCGCCGCTCGCACCTTTGAAGTGTCAATCGCATTGTGTTCCGGCTCCAGCTGCGGGCTCAGCGTCAAATTACATACGCCCTCGGCATCGTTTACACGCAGCTTGGGCACATTTCGCAGATTCCACGTGTAAGTGGTGCTCAAGAAATCGCTATCATTATCATCCGCCTCTGCATCCACATCTGCATCATCCTCATCCACATCCTCATCATCGGAACTGATATTCAAAGCGTCTGCTTTAGCTTCCTGGTTGATGTCTCCGCCTGCAGGCAGTTTAATATAGTAAATCTGCCTGTCTTCATGCTTGTGCTCATCCTCATCCTCATCTTCATTCTCATGCTCTTTGTCGTTGTCTGGCTCATCACTCGTCTCATTTGTCGCATAATTGGCTTCCGATGCATAATCCGATTCCGGCGTCGCATCTTTAAGCGGCTTTGATTCGAATTGTTTCAGGGCCAGCTCATCCTGCACCTGCACCAGATCATCCTCATCCTCCTCATCCCCCTCACTAACACACTCGCTCTCCAGCTGCTCCAGCAATTCATAATCGAGTGCATCTTCATCATAGGAACATTTGCGCTTGTACACAGACTCGGACTCGTAGTCGACTTCGCAGTCCATGGTGCCAAAGGATTGTGAGACTGTGGCCAGTGTTGAGCTGAGAATCTTTGGTATTTCAGCAATGGCCGAGAGCTTTCGCTGCATTTCCAGCAGACGCAACTCAATGGAACTTGGAAGCACGCGGCCTGCATGAGAAGCATTTGCATAGACTACACTCTCCAACAGATTTATGGTTTAATAGCATACAATATTTATTGTAAATACACAATACACAAAAGGCAATACATAGACAGATGCACATGAACAGTAAGAGCAAATAGATGCGGGCATTCAAGGGGTTAACGGGTTAACGGGTTAGCGGGTTAAGTGGGGGCCATCACTCGGACTTCGGGGCAGCGGGCAGGGCCAACAGCATGTTCTCAAGTGTGCTGCTGCGCAGCTCCTGATTATCGCCGACCTCCGCAAAGAAGCGTCGAATGTTCCGTATAATGCGATGATGTGGCAACTCCTGCAAAGGGTGGCAAGGCAGTGGCAAGGTGGTGGCAAGGGAAAAAAGAAAACGGTTTTAGCTTTGCAAATGTTGTTGGCATATCGTTGGATTGTTAGACATTCACCTGCTCCTCCTCGTCGGAGGACTCGTCCTCGCTCAATTCAATGATCACCTCGTTGCCCTCCTCATCGAGTTGGGTTTTGGTTTTCTTTTTCTTGGGCTTGGGCGGCTCTGGTGGCTCTTGCCACATAATGGGATGCCAACAACGCGAGCCAAGCAATGGGGTTGGGGTGAAGTCTACAAAAAGATACAAACCAGGTCAGTTATGTGAGTTGCAACATGCCAGTGAATTATGTGGGATATGCCATGCACTAAACAATTTGATCTTGCAGCTAACTCACCCTTTGGCGGTGGCATCGGTTTTGGCACACGCATCACAATCGACTTCTCCTCACCGGCCTCAAACATGCCCGTGGGATCATCCTCCTCCATGCTGCACAAATTACATAAGCTGTGTGAGTGTAGTCAATAAATAAATTAACTGGGTCGACCTACTTGCGCATGAGGAACTGCACCTTCTTTGGGGTCGCGTTGATTCGCTCGTGTGCCTGGGCCAGTGTCAGCTGCGTTGCGTCCTCTTCGTTTATCTCGAGAATTATATCGCCCAGACGTACCCCCGATTTGTCAGCTATACCATCGGGTGTTACCTACACACACAGTTAGTTTCTTAATAAGGCAGCTGTTACTTTCCTTCAATTTTCTTTCCTAAACTGACAATCGAGTACTCCGAACGTGGCAACAGTTGACTCGCAATTGATCGTCAAATGTTGCGTAGTTCGAGTTTAGGTCAAACAATTGCAAATTATATACTCGCTCGTTCTCTGACATGTATATGACAGACAGATACAAATGGTACTCGCTATACATACAAGAGTTTGCTCCGAAAAAACAATGAGATACTTTTATGTATTTCAAAATTGTCTGCTTAAAATGTGTACCCTACAACGGAATTTCTAGTTCTATTTAGCATACCCTAATATAATATATTCTAATACAAATAAAAATTATCTAGTCCTTACAAAGCCTTAATCTTCATTTTAAATGAATTTAAAATAATATAAAAGTTGTATAACTAAATAAATTTGTATTTTAACTTTTATTTTCTTATCAAGACTGAAAATTTGCATCCTTATTTCCTTCCTCTTGTTGTAAACTTTCAAAAACCTTTATGACAATTGCCGCTTTACTTTTTATGAAAACTTTTAGACACACTAAATTGACATTTTCTAACTGAAATGTCTAATTTAGGTATTTAAGCCTCTTCAATATTAATTGGGACTACAAATTATTTAATATCTACCATCTTTCCACAACAAAATTGATGTTTAGCTGTCTCCGTAATTATACATATTTAAAATATTTACATTTGTTGCCCTTACAATTCCAAGAAAGTGAACATTTTAAATAATAAAAAAAATTTGTTTAAACTCAGAAACATTTACAATAACTTGTTATGGCATTAAAAAATTTTTAATCCCATTTAGGCACATTTTTTCAATTTTTAATTATGATGTCAGTTATCTAGATAAAATATATATTGATATTAAATGTACAGAAATGAGTTAAAAATTCAAAATATCTCAGAACTTAAATTTAAAGGGACTATTATTAAATATTACAATTTATCTATCAAACTTCTCTGCCAAATCAACTATTCCTCATTTGTAGCTCATGCCACACAATACAAGAAATAACAATTTATTTATTTCCATCTTCTTCTTTTTGGTTTTAAACTGAAAAGCAGACGTCAAAACGGAAAGCAATACTAGAAATACATAGTCAGAATAAAGCTAACCCAAATATTGTACATTCCCTCGGCTCAATTGAAACGATAACAAAGTGTCGCTGTTGTGCTCTTTGTCTCTCTCTCTCTCTGTCTCTCTCTCTATCTGTCTTCTGCTCATTTTGTCGCACATACGCCCCGTTGGTCATAGCCGAATAGCTTGAAATACGAAAGCGAAATGCGTGCTTTTGGCCAAAGACCAAAAGAGTCTACAGCAATGACGAAACGAATGTTGCAGCTGCCACATTGCCACATTGCTACACTAGAATTACCATGATGCGGCAGTTGCTTTGACTCTTCAACTATCGCGACTTTTGCATAGTTAACCGGGCGTAAGAAAGTCTTTACAATACACTCACCTGGAAAACGGTTAAGGGCATGTGAAATTCGGCGCCGCCGGTTATCAGAAAACCCCATTTCGTATCATCCTTGGAGTCATAGACATCGGACTCGACGTCAAAGGCGGGAAAACCATCGGTATCGCCAATGCCGCAGGATACCTTGATAATGGGCGCCTTTTTCTTTGTCTCTGGCATGGACCACAGAATTCCCAATGGCTCCGGCATCGTAATTTTATTGTTGTTGTTGTTGCTGCTGTTTTCTTACTCTTTCCCTTGTTGTTTATTTATGTTTTTATTTTTCTCGAAGTTTCTTTTGCGTTTGCTCTTATTTTGCGTATCTGCTCGTTTTATTTATAATTTTTTACGCTCTCTCACACTCTTGCGCTCTTCTCTTTTGCCCTTCTCTTTCGGTTGCAACAGTTTTTATATTTTTCGTTTATTTTTTCTACTTCTTTCAGCGGCTGTCAAAATTCAGTTGCCAAAAAATATAGCCAGTGCAAAATAAATATTTATTTGTATTTTGCCGGCTTTTAGCGTGTGTTTGGCCAATGACTTAAGGCAAATGTTTTAAACGCATTTGGTCACAATCTGAAATCCAATTCACAGTTGCCAACTGTCTCTCTGGCTTATATAATCCTCATGCACGCATTGCACAATGCAATGAATCGATTATAAAATTCAATTCTTTTCCAATTCAATTAGTTACAACACTAAATTTTATTGCTTGCTTAGTTATGACAGATTTTCTTGCAGTGCAAACTTAATGAGGGTATGGCCTTTTTTTTGTATTTATCTTGGAGCTTTGCACTTTTCCACAATTTTCTACTTTCTTTGGCTTCCACACGATTGCACACGACTCGGGCAACTAAAACTAAAATAAATTCGAGAAGTTTGCCTTTGTGGTGCATTTGCTTTTTTATAGCTGCCACACGGCGACGGATGCTGCTTTCATTATACCCTAACCCAATTGGGTGTATTAGTTCTGCTTCAAAATGCAAAAAAAAAAAAAAATACTCAAATAGTTTTTTAACGTTTGTGAATCAGTTACTTTAACTAGAAAAGATTTTGAATCACATTTCAAATTATACGGACTGTGATACTACAAATATAAATCTGTAAAATTTGATTTGGTCTTTAAACGATTTAATACATTTTTTTAATATAAGTAAGCTTAGTTTGAGAGCTTCTCAAAAATTTGAGCTTAGATAAGAGTTATAAGAGTTATGAATGCTTATTTCAACTAAAAAAATCAATGTGAAGGAAACTATTAATATCAGCAAAAAACTTCAATTTTCAATTTATAAAATATAATCAAATTTATTCTATATTTACATATCGGGTATATCAGAGTCGGTTGGCAAGTTTAAATCATTTCTTTTCGGCCTTTTATTTCTTTAATTTTCACGGCGCGTTATCGTCGTGATTGTCTATTGGGATAGGTCCATGAAAACTATAGCCGGCTGTTCTCTTTTGTGTAGTTTCTATTTTTGATGTTGTATGTACTGATTTTTTGCTTTTTTAGCTGACAACGAATGTATTGTTGCTTTTTTTAGTACAATGTTTGTTTTTATTTGTCGTTGCAGAAAATCTACATATAAAGCGAAAAAATGCATTCATCTCATTTCGAGTTACAGTTCATATTTATTCCTAGAAAAGGTAAATAATCTCATCCGCCAAATGCGTAATTGCCAGTGCATTTTTTTTACTCGAATTCATGTTGTTTACTGTTGATTAATTCCATAATTCATATTTGTGCTCAATTATTGTTGTTTAAAAATACATAAGTGTGTCGGCAATCTCAAATCGATGTCAAAAGGTTATATATATATTTTTATTTTATTTTTAACGAGCAAGTTGTCAGGAATACATTGCGATTACGACCCGTAACTCTTTGGAAAAGCCCAACAGCAATGGAGCTTTAATTTATTTTGCTTTGACAGTTGTCAGACAAAGGTTTCCAGCACAGAAACTTGAAGAGTTCTTCGAAAGTTTAGTTATAACCCGAGGGCGAAACCCAGAAACTCACTTATCGACCGGACATGTCGTTTGGCCACAATTGCCTTCAACTCCCCCTGCTCTTATCAGCCTCTCGTTCAACTCTTTTTGTCTTCATCTGCTCCCACTCCTCAAATATGCAGATAAAGGACGAACTCAGCGAGACTGATAATGATTACGCCGCCTTGTAGATAAGAAAAAGTTGTGATGCATATATTTTTTTGTTGTCTCGAAATTTTATTATTAACTATAGCTAGGAGTAGAATTATTAAAGCTATAAATTAACTCTATTCTGCGAAGGTTTCGTTGTCGATCCTATTCGCGTGCTCCTCGTCCTCGGCGCAGCCGTTAGCATATTCCACATCATCTAGTTCACCCGAATCTAGCTTGAACTCCGCTTCAGTCAGCACTCCATCCAGCAGTCCAGGTCCGGATTCTGGAACCGCACGCTTGCGACGAACAGACGAACTCACTTCGGACTTTGTCGTTTTCTCCTCCGATGATGAGGATGCACTGTTTGAGCTGCCGCGCTCTTTGTCCTTCGGCACTTTATCCTGATTGTCTTCTTCCGAGCTGCTACTTGAATCCTCACGAGCTCCTCGACGTCTTCGCATGTGCTCTACGCTGTTGGACTCCTCCTCCACACTCTTGCCACCCAGCTGCTTAAGCAGTTCATCGTCGCTCAATGCAACATCCTCAGTTGCATCAATGTTCACAGGCATAGTTAAAGCTGCCTCCAACATCACTGCCGCCATGGCAAATATCAAAACCCATGAATTCATATTTTTAAATGTTGATTCTTTGAGTTGTAAGTCCTGTGTGTGTGTGTAACTGTGTGTGCTTCCAATTAATTTGTACCTCGCGCTGCAACTTGCGTTTTTGAACTGATCGTCAATGCTGTCTACACTCTCTTATGAAACATTGCTTATTATCAGTTTTGTAGAGTCCAGTCTTACGATTGGCTGACAGGCACGTCAACACAGCTGACACTGCCTCAAATCTAATTAAAGCATTATTGATTAGCGAGCTGCAAAGCTGCAACCGATTCAAGATTCCAAGAGAATCCATATCTAGAATTTCAACCCGACTCTGCATGCATCTTTTCCACTTTAGTACTTTCAGTTTACTCTACCAATGGCTACTTACACTTTGATGATTTATTCATATACAAATATAAGTCATATAGAAATACTTAGAAAATATTTATAAGGTATACAAAAGTCGGCAACACACTTATTTCTGCTCACTTTTGTTCATTTTTCTGAATGCGCAATTTACTGGAACTGCCTGGGCAAGTCTATGCGCAAATTTCAACTAGACTTGCATAATGAATACAAATTGAGCTGCTTCTCTATAATATTGATAAGCCATGTAAGATCAGCAAAGATCAACTGAACCGAACGCGCAATTTGTGTGATTAAAGACTAGACTAACTAAAAACCTGACGCACTAAATAACAACATGAAACATTCAAATGAGTGCGAAAACTGTGTGAACACTCGTAATAATCATAATACGTCAGATGCAGCTATGCTTATCAACTGACGACGCAGTTTAATAATATATTCAATCAATATTGTAGAGACGTAAACCACGGTGCGTATGAATTGATTGGATTGTCAGCTTTAAGTGCAAAGGCCGAGCAGACAATGCCAGACTAAGACCCAGGCAAATGCCACTTAATCCCCAACGACGACGGCGACGGCGACGGCGATGGCAGCCTAAAAAGGATTCCCATTGATAAACAGCAACGTGAGCGGCATGCTCAATAAAAATCTTTAGCTCAAACAATATCTCTTTATTTGCAAGTAACTTAAGAGCATTACTCAAAAATGCTGTTTCTATTATTATGTATAAATTACTTAACACTTATGAGTACAAAATGTTTCATAAGACAGTCAAAATTGATATAAAACATTAGCATTGTTTGAGTAAAAGGTGTCAAAAGGTGACGGAAAATTGTTTGAGCATTTGGCGAAATTAAAAGCAAATATTTAACAGTCATGGCTTATGACCTTAAGTAGCTGGAAAAGTTTAAAGCTAAGAAAGCATAACTGAACTCACAGCCAGCTGATTGAATTTGATTCCCCGATGAATGTCCTGCCACTTTAGCACAAAGCAAATACAAATACATATTCCATTGCATAAGTTGGGAACATCAAAAAGCCAAGTGACGAAACGAATTGAAATGAAAATCTACTGCATAATTCAACGGAATATACAATTTATACGCCTCACTGCTTATACCCTGGTAACTGAAAAGGGTTATTGGGTATACACCAAAGAACAAAAATAAAATCATCAAAATAGGTATTTTGTTGTATTTAAAGTTATTTAAAATACAATCCATGATAATGTCATTTATATTATTTTTCTTAGCAATAAATAATATTTCCATATACAAAGATTATAGCAGGTCTCAACTCTGTGAATGGATAATGAAACTAATGAATTTAAAATATTATATTTGGGTTTATTTTCACTTATAAATGTAATTTCAATTTGATTATTTATAATTTAAAAAAGGCAAGTTCAAATATCTTAAATTTTGTTGCCTACTTTTAGGCTTGCAATGAAATACTTAGCTACTTTTTATTAGATTTTATTACACGCTTTTAGGGCTGTGCCTGATATTCGGGGTGTTCCAGAAATGTAAACCATCTAAAAACCAACCAAAAACTCATACATTTTTGGTTGGTTTTCAGTTGTTTTACATTTCTGGAATATCACTAATAGAATTTGCTTTGTTTTCATTGCATACTTTTGAGCTGCGCTGAAATATAAAAACAATGTCTAGCTTATATTTTTTAAACCTCCTTTATCTTGAAAGTACTTGTGGTTATGTCGGCATTGCCAAAGCTTAATAGCGCAAAAAAAAATAATAAAATCGTCTGGCAACTGTTTGTACATTGGAGTTCATACAATTTATGCAAATTGCGTCAACGCGCATTGCAGCATTTTATGGAAATCAACTGGCACCTGATGTCCTAACTAAATATTTGCCAGCTACGCTTATACTTATTTGTTTGTATTTTTTTTTTTATATTTATTAAAAATTTATCAATGTCATAAGTTTGCAAAGACATCAATCAACTTAAAGGCAGTGAAAATTTGCTTGGGCGTAAAATGTCATATATATGTCGAGATAGAAATGAAAAGCAGGCCACAGTTGCTGCATAATTAACAAATTTCGTACATACTTCAAATTTGTGTTAAGCCTCAAATAATGGTATGATTATGATTGTTTTCAAGTGCTATTTCTCCGTTGTTAAATTTGTAGAAAATTCAATTAATAAAAGAATTTAATAGTATAGATGCCTTTGCTTTAAAATAGAAAGTCAGATTTAATGTAAGTTTAACACACATTACACAAAAAAATCAAGAAAAAATATTAAAATATATACAAAAAATAAAAAAATAATTAATACCTTCAATGGACACTGCAACAGGCTCAATTATAACCCCAAATGATCCCGAAGCCATTCAAGGTGATGAGAATCAAGAAGATGTGGAAGGCAATGCTATCCAAGCCGATCAAAAGCTAATGATTGAAGTCCCCAGAAATAGCAAAACTCTTACAACAGTATATTTTCCGGAACCGACAGAAAGAACAGATGAAGAGAAGAGAGAAGAGCGCAGGGCTCGGCTGAAGAAAGCACGAGGTATTCGCTTCAATGTTGACGAAAAAGTAATTGAAAAAGACATGCCAATTGAAATTTCTATGGATAATTCAAGTAGTAATTATACGGAACAGGACACAGCTATTGCCACACCCACACGATATTCAGTTCCTACAGATATTGAGACTATTAGCTTAGAAATGTCAAATGAGAGTGAAGTAGTCGAAAGACTTCTGAATCACTATTCAGATGAGAATCTGGAAAGTCCAAAGATGGAAGTTGTAGAGCCAACAACGACAGCGGATTCAATTCAATTGAAAATGGATTTCTTAAATGCATTTGAGATTCCTTCAATCTCTGACATTTCTGCAGACGCCGAAGAAGAATTCAGGCTCTCCATTATTTCTACTGGACAACCAATTACCTACAGCACTGTAATAGATAAAGGTAAATTTGTTAATCCTCTGACTGGAGAAAGTCTGTCGAGTTCGTCAATTTCATCTTATTCTTCATTTGAATTTGATATGTTCGGAAGTGTGGAATCTCAAATCATGGATGGGGAATCTAAGTCGGTAGTCAGCTTTTCAGATATAAATCAATTAGAACTTTCTGCCCACAATATCTTTCCTGGGGATGAGGATTATGAACAGCTTGTTCAATTTCATTTAATAAACTCACCCCATAAGGAAAGAGATGTTTCCGTGGATGTCGTCTTGAACGAATCTTGTGGAATAATTAAGCATTTTCTATCCGAAATCCTTAATAATGTTGTCAAGCGAATTGAAACATATCCTAACGATGAAAAAGTCCGGAGACAGCTCGATAAAGAGAAACTTTATAGCGCTTTAAAAAATGTATTTGAAGATTATTGCGTTGCAAAAGATATGCATAATTATCTCAATCATAAATTAGTCGAATATCATAGACGACAGAAGATCGTTCGAGTATTCGAAAATCTGTCGCCCAGATTAGCTGAAATCGAATACGATAGATATATCGATGCCTTGGTAGATTATGATCATTATCTAAATCTGATTTCAACGACTAGGGCTAAAAACGCCTTTGCTGTAAGTCGCGCTGAAGAGGAAGTGTCGCAACTCTTTGAAGCATCCCAGCATCGGGAAAAATGTCTGGAAAAAAAAATCCTCAGTACCATTGGTAGTAAATCTGAACATCTGAGAAAAATAGCCAATCGCGAACTAAGGCTTATGAGAAAGTATCGAGATGAGATTAGTGATACACGGTTTTCTTTAATCACAAGAAAGCATACATTTGCTGTAATAACCGCAGTAAGTACTCAACAACATATTTTATACTATTATTTAAATTATACTAATTGTATGCAATGCAGAAAATCCTTAAATATGATCAGATAACTGAGAGCCTCACCGCAAATGAATTTATTGACCTACAAAATCAGGTAATTGCATTGGAAGAGAAGATCGATGGTAATTATTAAAGTTTTGTGATAAATATGCACTTAATCATATCATTTCAATTAGAACAAAATCATGAACTAAAAAGGATGCGGCAGAACTATAATACAAGTGTGCATGTAAGTCAGCATTCTCGCGAATATACACTTGCACTGCAGGCAAAACTGAAAGGACACAGGAAGAAATTGGCGTTGGAAGAAGAGCGTCAACGACAGCTGCGGGACAGTCTCTATCTAGCCAAATTGACACATAATCAATTCAATAAACAAAAAACAGAACTCACCTTTCAGGGTGGTCTTTTAACCATGCCAATTCTTATGCATGACTATGATGAAACGGTCGAAAGGTTGAATTTAAAACGCTCCAATATCAAGGACATGAAGGAGACCCTAAAGCGATTAACCCAACGCATTGCCGAACTGCAGACGACCTGTGCTTCAACTTAATAACAAATCTAGCTGACTCAAATAATTCGATATGAAAATTTTATATAAGCAGTCTGGAATGTGGAAGTTGAGTGATGTAAAATGTCTGCTACCCTGTAGTCAGCTTTGTCATACCCTATTCCGTCTGCTTTTTGGAAGACATCTTCTTATTTACCTACTTTTAATAGTGTAACTATTAGCGATGTAAATCTAAAATAAACATAAAGATTTAAATTAAATTTTAAACATTGCCGATTCATTACGAAAAATTTTACAGATATATAGATTCATTGATTTACCATATAAAATTTTCAAAAATTGATAATAAGTATGTTATTTGATTTTTGATGCATATTTTGTATTTACTAGTAACTACCCACTAATTTCGTATATGAAAATTAAGTATTCGAGTATAAATGTTTTCTTGAACATTAATAAACAAAAATATGTTTGTTAAAAATGACGAAACAAAAATTAATAATATAAATTAAATTAATGATATACTATTTATCATGCAGACCTTCTCACACATACACATACACATTATTTAGCCATGAAATGGACAACAAATCTTTTAATGAACAAACAAGAAATATCAGCACATTTCAGTGTCAAGTTTGATACTTTATGTTTGTTTTTCTTTTCGTTCTTCTCGTTTCTTTGAATCTAACACACTATCATAATTAATTGCACGAAAATACGTAGCTAATTTTTTTGAATAAATTCATATGTATAATTTCTCATAAAAAACTTATACTTTTATATAATTTATACATATGCATTTCTATTTTGAAAATGTGTAAAACATTTCCCTAATTATTAATATCGAATTGTAAACAATTTCAACGTATGCCACGCGCATTCGATTATTTTCATTTGGCCCAATTGCGCAGAATTATAAATATTTACATTTTTAGAAACGCCATTTATTCATTCCAATATAGCTTGTTAACGATTTAAATCGATTATTGAGTCATTTACAACGTGAATTTTGCTCGTCTCTTACCTATAAATTTTTAAATTTCTTAAAAATAGCTTTATATAATTAAACAGATAAATTAAAGAGATAGATAGGCAAAAGAAGAATTTATAATATTGTTAAAAAGGTAGAAAACGTCTCCATGTCTGTTTCGATGTCAATTTGACTTAAATTTGGCATAGATCTTACTAATATTTATATTCAAAAGGACAACATTTTTAAAAAGGTATTGAACTAAAAACTGTTTCTCACTAATCCAAATATCATAAATTTAAAAAAAAAAAACAGCTACATGTTTAGTCTTTTAAAAGAAAATCAAAACAAGATTTTTCCACTTAATCATATTTAGCAAATAGAATTTGTGGAAATGTAGATTACTAAGAGAAATATATTTAGAAAAGTCGTGCTCGCAATTAGCAATAACTAATGAAGTACATTTTTCATTTTAACCCACATAAATGCAGCAAAGTGGAACGCAAAATAATCTAAAAATGTATTAAATTATGATGAATAAATCAAAAAGAAAGCTAAAGAATTTGTCAGGTGCATAGCAAATTAAATGGGGTCGTGAAATTCTGAAATTGTCTGGTCTAATGTTTGTGGCATTTGCCAATAATTTTCAATGTCGTATCACACCTGCATTTTACGTATTACCGAAAAAAAAACAATTTAAATAAAATGCAAAAATTGTGGCAACATAATTTCGAGATGTTTTCCTTATTTCCGTTTAATTGCCAAATTTCTATCCTTATGTCTACGAATGTATCTGATTATCTATTAAGTAGGTGTCTGCAATGACCTCAGCATGCTTCAGTGGAATTTTTCGCACACACTTTTAAAAGAGGCTGTTTATATACTCAGGTATACATATAAGTATTATTACTTATAGATCTTTATATACATATATAAGGCAGCCATATTTAGATCGTATGTGTGAAAAGATTTTTGAGCGTAAATATACAGCTATATATATGTAAATACAGATATAGATAGAGAATCAAATGAATAAATAAAAAGATACACACCCACACAAAAGCAACACACACATTTACAACACACATTATGTATAAGCTGAAGGTTATATTGAAATGCTCTGCTGGAATTTAATTCTCCTAGTTCGCCAAATGTCTCGCAAATGTGCCATTAAGTTTAATGGCCGAAACGCGTTTTAGCTATTCGTTCTACATTAAGAGTTAAATCAGATACGTTTTCATTTTCATTTACATTTTCTCCACATTTTCATCATCTTTATTTTTGTATAAATAAACTTAGGCGTATACTTAATATAAGGCGCATCTACAAGCCTTTGTGTTGTTGCATGTGCATTTGCATTTGTGTAAGTGTGTGTGTATGTTTTTCTTTGTTTTTGTGAGTGAGGAATATTTTTTGTTGGTTTAATGTTGCATTTAAACTTAACAATTAAACATAGATTTAATAAAAAATGATAGAAAGATTGACACAATTAATGAGAACCCCAGGCGGATTTACTTGCCGAGCAAGATCTTGCGGCCAGCGCCCAAGTTCTGGCCAGCCTGTGTGGCACCCTTGTTTGAGCCAGCCTGCAGGCCAACAATGGTCTGGCCAGCCTTCAGCTGCTCCTCGCTGAAGTCACGCTTGCACTCATCGGCGGGCTTGGGGCCCAGGAAGGGACCCTTGAAGTCGTCATGCTTGTAGGTCTGCAATAAAATAAAAATCAAATTATTGATCAATTTTTGGGAGAATTGTTGTTAAGAACTTACAGCACGGCCCAGAGCGAAAATGGTGTTGGTAACGTTGGCAATGTCCTTCTTTTCGTACAAGTCAACGGTCTGGAAGACATCAATATCGGGTACACCGTATTCCTTCAATGCCTTCTGGAAGTTGTTAATGTTCTCCATGAACTTGAACTGGCCACCAGATGAGTTGACCTTGGCAACGGCGTTGGGCGACAGTTTGTTGATCAGACTGCAGAGCACCTGGCCGTCCTTGAGCACATCCTCGTATGCCTGACCAGCGGGGAATTTCTCACCGAGAATGGCCTCAATCCACTCCTGGGCCTCCTTGTCCATCTCGGGATTGCGTTTGCCGGCAATCTAGGCAATTAAATCAAAACCATTAACAACTTGATAAACACATTAACACTTTTAATTTTAATTTTCATTTCTAGTTTCTTCTTTTCATATTTTATCACATATTTTTCCGAAATTTTAAACATATTTTATTCACCTTGGCACGAACAGCACGTTCAAGAGACATTTTGTTTGTGATTTGTTATTGGGGGAGGTTTAGTCGGTTTGTATGATCTTCACCAAAGCTATTGCAAGCCTACACTGATGCCAGTTCACAGGGCGTATGCGGCTTTTAAAGCGCGAGAGCGAGAGATCAACGCACACACACAAGCACACACACTTTTCAAGAATTTTCCAAAAATATATCCGAATTCGGAGTCATCTATACGAGCGAGCGAACTGTGAGATTTTCTAGCCAATGCGTAGGTGTCAGTTAGAACAGCGTGTATGTGTGTGTGTGTGTATTTGTATTTGTGTGTGTGTGTGAGTAATATTTATTCTCATTTTGCCGACTTTGAGCGTCGCCATGGCATGAGTCGTGTGTTTTAATTTTAGACCGGACCATCCAAAAACTCAATTTCAATAATTTTCTCACACGTCATGTGAAAAATAGACGCGCGCCTTAAAGTAAATTTTTACAAGCTGATTTTCATTCCCGCTCCTCCCAGTTGTTATTTTATTTATTTTTTTTTGTTTTTCCACAATCCAATTAACGTATACATAATTTCAACATACTTTGTTGATCCGAAAAATTTCCACTTTTTATTTCGGACTCAACAAATACTTTTAGCCTTTTCGCCTTCTGGCCAGCTGTCTTGTTGCAATTATTTGTTGGCTTGTTGTGCACATTTTTTTTGTTTGTAATTTCCATTTGGGATTTGGAATGCATTGGCTCATGCTCAAAATTGGCATGAGTTGCCTTTCAATTGTGCGCAGCGTCAAAAAATTTGAAAAGTGAAAAGTGCTTAAAGAAAATTCACAAATTTCAAATTCAATTAGCAAATAAAATAATCACAAAAGTATTTATTGCATAGTCACTTCATCTAAGTGTGTCAAAACTTTGCTTCTATTATTTTAATCTCAATTTTAAAGTTGTAAGATTTTACTAGCATTATGAGCAGGCCTTTGTATTGCTTTAAAAACACTGGCAAACAATTGAAATAAAATAAACAGGGAGAAGTTGTCAGAATAAATTGGGAAGTGGTAATAGGATTATGAGGTCGAATATAAGTTTCCCCTTTAATGGACAGCGAGACGCAGCATAAAGAAACTTTAGAAAATACTTCAATTCAAGCAGAGTCAACCACAGTTTTATCTCTTGATTCCAGCGTAAAGTTAACTGAATCAGAGACGGAATCTCAAACAGCGTCTAGGATTAACCTACAAACTGAGAAGTTTAATAGCGAAGCTTTTCAAATAGAGACAGAAATAATTATAGATCCTCCACTGGAAGCTGAAGACCATAGTTTCACATCAAGATCAAGTGCAAAAAATGTAGATAAATCACAGTCAAGCGAGGGAAAAACACAGGCTGAAGAATTAAAGCGGACAGCACGAAGAGAGCGTTTGAAGAAAGCACGATATATACGTTTTAAATCCGGAAATTCGGAGATTTCTTTGCAGTCAACGAAAAGAAATTCAACAAACAAAGATAAACAGTCAGCAGCAGATATAGAAATGTATTCCGATTCAGAAATCGATTGGTCTCTTGACGAAGATGATGATGAAGACATTTTACCACAGTCTGCAACTGCTGTGGATACCATCAAATTAAAAATGGATTTTTTAAAATGTTTTGAAATTCCCTCATTATCTGATATTTCGGAGGACTCTACCGAATTTCAGCTATTCAATATGGAGACCAACTCTGGCACTTCCAATACTAATAAATCAAAAACTCCAGGCTCAGAAAAAGAATTTCTTTTTGAAGAATTTGATGAGGAAGATGATGAGGAAGATCTAGTACAAAAGCCATTAACTGAAAACACAATTAAAGCTAATACCGATTTTCTAAAATCTTTTGAAATTCCCTCATTATCTGATATTTTTGATGATGGGAATGATATATAATCTCTGTTTGTTTAGTAAGTGTAAAACTGTTTTACGATATATTAAATACTTTCAATGGGTCAATGTGGAATTTGGTGTACATATTTTTAAAGTACAAGAAACAAAATACAAATAGTATATGCGTGAAATATAGTCCTTCCCCAAAAATCTAATTAAAATTTTAATACCAATTTTGGATTTAGTTTAGCCCGTTACTTCTACTATAGTACAGATAAAATGCCATAAAAACTTAAATATTACAAAAGAATCTGAATACAATGCCATGATACATGCCATTAGAATCAAAACCATCTAAAGACTGACAACAACTTTTGAAATATACAAGGTCAACGTCACTTTAATGTCCAGGCAATTAATTTAATTTATACGCATTGCGTTATTGAAAATCGCTTTAGGGCAAGCAACTAATTTAAATTATGGCAACTGACAGAGTGAGCCGGAAAGAAGATCATGACTATTTACAAACTGTTGACTATTAAATACTCTACAAAATTTTTTACAATATGATTTGGCTCCTTAATTGATTCTGCATTTAAATTTTTATCATCTAAAAAATTGGATTATAAGCTATCTATCATCCAATTTTCCATACCTTGACATTATTTCAAAAACTTTGATCTCTCATAACTTCATCAAAAGTTATCCGATTTTCAAGCGGAATGTCATTTTGATCATGATTTGACCTCTTTATTGATTCTGCATTTAAATTTTTATCATCTAGAAAATTTGATATTTTTTCGATTCTAAGCCATCTATCATCAAATTTTCCATACCTACCCCTTGACATTTTTTCAAAAACTTTGATCTCACATAACTTCACCAAAAGTTAACCGATTTTCAAGCGGAATGTCATTTTGATCATGATTTGGCCTCTTAATTGATTCTGCGTTTAAATTTTTTTCATCTAAAAAATTTGATTTTTTTTCGATTTTAAGCCATCGGTCATCCAATTTTCCATACTTACCCCTTGACATATTTTCAATAACTTTGATCCCTCATAACTTCATCAAAAATTAACCGATTTTCAAGCGGAATGTCATTTTGATCATGATTTGGCCTCTTTATTGATTCTGCATTTAAATTTTTATCATCTAGAAAATTTGATATTTTTTCGATTGTAAGCCATCTATCATCAAATTTTCCATACCTACCCCTTGACATTTTTTCAAAAACTTTGATCTCACATAACTTCACCAAAAGTTAACCGATTTTCAAGCGGAATGTCATTTTGATCATGATTTGGCCTCTTAATTAATTCTGCATTTAAATTTTTATCATCTAGAAAATTTGATATTTTTTCGATTGTAAGCCATCTATCATCCAATTTTCCATACCTACCCCTTGACATTTTTTCAAAAACTTTGATCTCACATAACTTCACCAAAAGTTAACCGATTTTCAAGCGGAATGTCATTTTGATCATGATTTGGCCTCTTAATTGATTCTGCATTTAAATTTTTATCATCTAGAAAATTTGATATTTTTTCGATTCTAAGCCATCTATCATCTAGTAGAACCTTTTACCGAAATAGTTGTTTCGAAACCGTAACCATTTATGTCTTCGGTTTGATTCCTTGCATTGAATATACCCTTTGGTAGTGTATAACAACAAGACTATTTCCGAGGCTTGTCCGGCATAGAGAATTTGAATTATTTTTTTGCTGAGGCAGTCAAAATTTATGCCCTTAATAAATGAAATATATTATTTATAAAAACGAAGCAATAACATTCATTATGACCTTGATTCCCGACGGTGCCCTCTCTGTCGGTGCGATAATATTTTGCTAGAGCGGATACAATTTCGATAACACAAGGCGATTGGCTGTTGGCATACGCGTATAAGGCGCAGAGAGTCCAACAAATTGTGCTCTGGGTTGCATCTATTTTTGGAAACGTTGCTCTGAGGCACGGCACATTGACAGGTGGAAAGTCAGCCGAAATAGTTGCGCTGCGTCAGCGTTTGAGATTTTCCAGGCAGCAGTGGGAAAAACAGACGCTGCTTTTTGTTTTTCTCAAAACCATTTGGGCATTTGTTTTTCACACATTCTCGTGGAATGGCGTGTTCGTTTATTTTTACAGTCACTGTACGCCAAGACAGTGGCGAATGGTAGCTAAAGCTTTTCCCAAGGCAGTAATTTTTATAATTAACAAAATTTTGATATCACAAATAGCCGGTCCACTGTCATTTTATATATTTAAGTGAATTAAATTCGCCTGTTGGCGCTTTATGGAACGACAATGAGAGCGCGAACGAGAATTTAATGAATGCCCCGCAGATGTGCACAAATTATGATTACAATTACATTATTATAATTGCAAATTCTTTTGCTTTAAATATTATCAACGATTGCAAAATATTTTTATGAAGAACTGAACGAAAACAGTTGAATTTAAACATGACATTTGTGAGTGTGTGGGTGTGAAATTTAATTGAAATTGCTTAAATATTTCAATCTGTAAGTCCCATCATTGTCGATCAAGACATCTCATCAGCTCATCGGCTGAGGCAACAGCTTTTGGCCTAAATGCCAAGTTAGCCACTTCAACACTTTCATGTTTCCTGTTTGTTTGCTAAATTTGATTTGCAGTCGGCTGGGCAAACACTTCAAGAAATACAGCGAGAAGGAAAGGAAGAGTGTCAGCTCCAATGAGGAGCTTAATAATGCCCCAGAGGATGTCTGGCACTCCAATGCTAAATGCGGCAGGATTATTTTCACATAAATCAACATAAAAACGCAACAAAGGCCAAGCTCTAGAAAATGAAAATGGCTAAATTGCCAGCACAATAAGCAAAGAGAAAGTATGTCGAGCTGCAAATACACTGCCATCAGTTTCAGCTGTAAAAGTTTACCTATAAGTTACTATCTATAAATTACAAAAAATTACCACACCACAGATTTTTAAGATAATTCGGTTTTTATGGTACTTTACGTTATCTCTTAATATTATCTATTTTCTTACTTAACCGCAGCATGATCGAACAAGTAGAACGACACTAATAGCTAACCAAAGTTATTAAAATTTAAGGCAATACAAGCTCCCAAAAGTATGCAGTAGTTTTAATTGTAATTTCTATAAAGAGCTTTAATATATATTGAAAGAAGTAACGGGTATTCTATGGTCGGGATCTTGACTTAAAATTTTCTGTCTTGTAAGTTACAAATTCGTTTACTTAAACATTGTACTCTTGTTGTTTAGGGTGTTTAAATGCCAGCTCATATCCCTAAAATGAAGTCAAGCGAAAATGGGATCAATGCGTTTATTCTAGTGGTAGTTAGGAGTTGCTGTTGCTTTCCATTTTTGCTATTTTGTTTGGGCATTTCCACTTGTGGCTATTGTTTAAAGGACTTTTCTTCGTATTTCCGTTGTTCTACAGCCCGGAAACGGAAATGAAGTCAAACATTGCTGCTGGATAACTGCTCGCACTTGACTTTTAGCACTCAATTCATGGGAAAAAAAAAAGGATTACGAAGAAGTAAACAAACCACATTAATGCCACTAGAAAATGAAATGTGGGAAAAATAGTTTTTCTATTTCCACTGCAGACAACAGTCTAAAAATAAACACATTATTTATTTAAACAACAGTCGACGGCTGCTGTCTTAACATTTAATTGGAAAATCTCGCCTCAATGTCGTCATTTCGCTATAAAAATAAACACCGCGCAGCGAGTATACGCCCCGTTGTCCAATGTTAAATCATAGACAACGGGAATAGATAGGAACATATATTTATAAATTTAACACAACTTTCTTGACGTCTGTTGAATTGCTTTGTGATTTCCCACCAGCAATTAAAATTTAATGTGCAAATGAGAAGTCGAAGGGCAAAAAAAAACCTTGGCCAAGTGAAGTAAACATATCATTATCCGTTTACCCTTTTCTTTTCAGAGAATAATTATCGAAATGAACTTTGTATTGACAGAAATTTTATTAATTTTAAATTTAAAATTCTTTAAAAACTTTTGCGTTGCTTTGGACTTCGTCTGAACACAGAACCGTTCGTAGTTTGGTTAGGTGAACCGTTTCTGTTGGCCAAGTTATTTATTAACACCAACCTCAATTACGAATTCTAAGAACTTGACCAAGGCAAAAAGGTTGGCCCAAAACTCCAAAACCAATGTAATATTGCCGCTCATTCAAGCTGAAAGAAGATAAAAATTAGTAAAAAAGCAAATAAAATGAAATATAAAGAAAAGGTGCAGGTAATAATTGGCCCAAATGTAGAAAGTTGAAAGACTCTTTAATCAATAATTCAGCTATGACTGAGTTTCAATTTGTTGCCCATGAGCCAAGTAAAGTTGAGGGAAAACTTGCCTGACCCAAATTAAATCCAGAAATGTGTTACTTAAAGTGATGATGGAATGCCTGGCCAGAAATCGTAGCTTCTCTTTAGTTGACCATAAACTTTGGCAATATTTCTTTCGTTGATGGCCTGACGCGAATGTGGAGCGTCTAATTGAATTTCCTGGCTAACACTTTAAAGACAGCAGCTGGGCCTACTAAGTAGCCCAGACACATAATGAGATATTCAGGCGCAACTCACAACCAGGAAAATGTATCTACGAGGGGCTGAAGCTATGAATTGTTGCTGCGACTTCAAAGCTACATTCTCGCTAAATCAATTTGGAAAATATATTTTTTGGCATTAGGCTCAAGTTGCCAGCCCTCACTTGAAACTTTGAAGAGGGTAACAAAAGCTGGTGGCTATGTTTCTGTTTCTGTTTTCGTTTTGTCATTATAACTCGATTTACGTGCTGAGGTGGGCCGACTTCTAATTTTTAGCAGCCTTACTAATTTACACTCATTATGCCCTTAATTATGGCACCTCTTGACAAAAATTAAAAAAAGCTTGTATGTTTTTAGGCGTTTGTTTATTATAGCCTTTCCTTTCGGTATACCTTTCGCATACAATGGCATCAAATTTCCATCATAATTATTTGCAAATATTAATAAAATTACAATAAATTAAATACATGCTGCACATTCTGTTTTTAATCCAACTTCAACTCATTCGATTCGAATCTTTTATGGTTAACAGAAATTGCCTTATGGTCAGCCGACAGTTTAACATTTAATCGAGTTCATCGCAAAATACGACAAAAAAAATCTGATTTCCCATATCCCAACAACATATAAATAAAATGAAATTATTTAATTGAACTAGTGCATTATTAATTATGTGCAGAGCTCTTTCTACATCCGGTTTCAAATTAAAACCACAAATCTAATAATGATTTAAATAATAAAATGCAGTGTATACTTTCAGGCACTTTTGAAATTAAATGAATGCATGTGTGAAAGGTAAAGTGTAAAACAGGTAAGTTTATTAAACTAATTGTTATCAGGGGAGCTTACATGTTTGTGTAAATATTTTATTACAATTTTAAATGCGTTTATGTTGTTAATAATAATATATTACACTTTTGAGGCTTCTTAAAATAATAAATACTGTGTACTGTTTTTCGAAACTTTGACCTTATTGCTACAATAAGCTAGTTACTTAAACAAAATGAATAAAAAAACAGAATTAGGAATTTTTTCAACAACCAGGAAACTGCAAATTAAATCGACATAACTTTGCTTTGTAATGCACAAAAAATTAATATAAATATGTATTTTTTTGCATGACATGTTTAATATATTATTCCCTGCTGCATTGGTCACAGCTGCAAAGTCATATATGTAAGACTTAAATGTTTATGTAACTAAGCTGGATGTGCCATTGTGTCCCCTTTTCCCCTCCCTTTCTCACTGCTATTTTTTCTAAAGCAAAGCTAACGCGCCATTCGACTTAAATCTAAACAAGCTCTGTCATCGTGTAGCAGATAAATTGAAAAACTTGTTGACCAAAGTTTGCTGCGTGTCCAAAGAAGATGCTTTCTCGGACAGAATGACAGTGGAAATGTCACGTTGCAGCTGTTGCAGCACCACCTGCAAGTGGAAACGGAAACGGAAATGGGTACAGTCATGCTACCAGATAAAGGGGCAAGCTATCTACTTAAACTTTATTTGATTTGGGTGCGTTGAATGACCAGAAACTCTCGCGTGTAATTAGCGCCATGTACGAGAAGTACTTGAAGGATTACCCTACTGAAATTTGTGCGCACTCGATATGGCTATTAGGCATGACATGCTGCCCTCAGTCCTCCAACCTCCAACCTCAAAGCCAAACAAATATTAGCCAACATTTTGAGCGCAAACACGAAACGCGTAACCCTCGAAATCAACCGGGTTCAAGTTGGTCTGGTCGGCTCTATGCTAATGAACGCGTTTTAGAATATCATTAGCTGTTTTTTTACAAGTACTCGTATATCTTTCACAAACAAAAATTTCAATCATATTAAATTAAGCAGCCTTATCGAGTGCCTGACTTGGAAACTCAAACTGCCCGAACTGCTCGACAATTTGACGCAGCTTTTCCAAGCCAATGCGATTCACTTTGTAGGCATCCAATTGCTGCATTGTGGCAAACCAACGCTGCAGTTGCGGCCAACGTTGCTCCGATGTTGTCGTCAGTGGAAACATGAGATTTACGGTGCTCACTGTGGTCACAATGGATACATCGGCGAGCGTGAGCTAAAAGCAAAGCGAAACGCTAAACTCAATTAAAACTGGTACGAAGAATGGATTTAGATTTTGCGGTTTCATTTACCACATGCCACGTTACCTGCTCACCAGCCATATACTGTTGCTCGGACAGATATTGCTCCATGAAGTCATACGCCTCCAAGAGCTTGCGTTCATGGAAAGCCACATCGACGTTGGCATATTTCTTTCGCACGATTTCCGACTAAAAGTTGGAAAGAGTATCAGTAGTGGTATGTAGATTTTAATTAATACCGAGAAGAGTACCATTAAATCACTGTCACGGCGAAACAGAAAAGAGCATTCGAAGAACAAGCGATTAAGCACCTTCAGCCTAGCCAAGGAATCCTTTGGCCACAGTGTGCCGTCTCCTTCAAACTGCTCTACCAGATATATCAGTATCACATGGCTATCAGTGAGTATTACCTCATCGTGGATAAGCGTTGGCACGCTATGCTGTGGGTTTAACTGTTGGACGCAGTATTACTTTACTTAATTCTGCATAGATTTGCATTACTTACTGCCAGGTATTCTTTTTCAAACTGTTCCCCGCGGAATAAATCAACAAATCGCAGCTCGACATCGATGTTCAGCATTTTTATTAACATAAGACAACTGCGCACCGGTGGACTGCGATCATCGTAATATAAGATTGGTTTCGACATTTCTCGAAGCAGGTAAACAGCCTAACAAGCGATCACCCGCAGTGTCAACAAGCAACTGAAACTCAAAGAATATCAGCATCTGAGATAAACTGGATCCTGAAATGGGCTCGAATGAGGACAGGTAGTCGAAATTAAAAAAAATTCCTTTGGCTCATTACATTCAAACATTTTCTTAACATTAAAATACAAAGAATTGTATACACCGTGTATAAAGCATGAAAATAAATAATTAATCTAGAATCGTTTAAGTTTGAATGAAAATTGAAATGCAGTAGTTAAGATAAGATTAGCTTTCGTTAAGTTTAGACCACTTTTCGTTAAGTATACAGCAAATATATTATATCGGCGGACCGCCACGAGCTATCGAATCTCTATCGAACAACCGCGTCAATGGTAAATTTAAATTTTAGGTGATGCATATTGCACTTTAAATAAAAAAAATAATAATTCTATCTACAAAATGAAGAAATTTAAAAGAAAAGGTATTTATTTTTAAGCTACCATTTTTGTTGCTGTACCCAAAATAGTACGAGCTGCCAGGTCGGAAAATGTTGCAGGGTGGCAACTTTTGTACCAGGTGGCAACCTTTGGGCCAAAACAGTGTTTCATACCTTTCTTTAGCCAGTTTTTATTTATAATACGAAAAGTAATTACTTTTAACTGAAAGTGAACAAGTTTTGTAATCAAATTCGCTTACCATGTATCTAACGCGCCAGTTCCGACTGCTGCCCAGCTGCAGACTTGTCCGACACATTGCAAGTGGCAGGAGCACACATTACACAACCGCTGCAACACCGGCAGAAGAGCACATTGAAATCCCAAATCGCATTGAACGCTCGCCAACAGATCTACTTCAGGCGCTGGCCAGCACAGTGGGACGTGATCCGACGGCACCGCATTACAAATACCATGATGATCCCTACCTCATACCCATGTCGAATGTGGCCAAGCGAACCTATTCGCTGTCCAAGGAGGCGGGACGCAAAGCGGCAAGCTGGATCAAAGAAGAACACCGCGAGCTGTTTCTGGTAAGTAACTGTGATATATGTATCAATTGATATATTTAATGAACGCCTGCTTCAATTGTTTATCAGCACCAAGAGGCACAACCAGCCATTGAAAAGTTTGCTCCACGCATGGTCTACACAGAGGAGTCCGAAGTGGATGCAAACTCATTGCAGCAGATAATTGCTCAGGGTGAGTTGGCGGACGCAGTTTTGGTGTACAATCTATTGGAGCAGAAGGGCATCGAAGTCAGTAATGAACTGAAGCAAAGTTTGCTGGAGCTTGTATGCTTCTACAACAACCAGGAACCGCTGCCGGAGGAGTTCATAGAGGAACGTTGGTTTAGCGAGCACAATCGGCGACGTGAGCGACACGGAAAAACATGGAAGGATGGGGATCTTGCCGAGAAACTATACGCCGCCATTGAGCCAAAGACGCCACAATCCTATGCAGCTCTCATACGTGGCATGGCCAAGTATCTGCAGTGTGAGCGAGCATTCGCACTATTGCAGGAGGCCAACGAGAAACAGTTGCAACTGGACACCAATACCTACAATTCCATCATTCAGATCATCAGTTATCTGAAGGAGACGGCCGATCAGCGTTGGCAGCTGTGCAACGATCTGCTGCGCCAAATGGCCGAGCAACAATTAAGTCCTAATTTAGGCACACTGAATGCGATCCTCCAGTGCATCAGTTCATTTGGTAACTTTAAGCTGGCTCGCGGCTCTGCGCTGAAAGTGCTGCCTGAATTCCAGAAACTGGGCGTAGTTCCCAGCCTGGGCACTTATTACTATCTACTCATAATATTCTGTCGCGAACGTGCTCCCGTTTCTCATGTCATTGTGGACATTCTGCACGAGATTGCCGGCAAGCATTTCAAGATTGAGCATCCCAGGGACACGTACTTCTTTGCCACGGCCATGGATGTGTGTCGCAATCATTTGCATGACAAGGCTCTGGCCAAGAAGGTTGACGAATTGCTGCACACGGGCAACAACTACGATCTGATTGGTGACTCCTTCAAAGAATCTGTCTACTATCGCAATTATTTGGCGCTGCTCTGTCAGACTGAGCCTATTGAGGATTTCATGCATACATACGACCTGCTAGTGCCTAACATCTATATTCCCGAGCCGGGCATCATGGAGGAGATACTGAGGGCTTTGGAAATCAATGGCGCTGTAGAGCATGTACCCCGCATCTGGTCCGACATGGTTATCTTTGATCACACACATCGCGAAAGCTTGCTACTGTATTTACTGCGCATCATGGTCGATAATCGTCCCAATGCTGATCAGCCAGCGCAGCAACAGCTGCCGGAGCAGTGCGCCAAGGTGGCACTGGACATGTACAACAAGATCGAGGAGTCAGCGAAGCGTGTGCGGAAGGTTTCCTTCACCGGTCAAATGCTGGGCGATATCCTAACGCTGCTCGTGCGTGGGGACAGCAGCTTCGACAAGGCCAGCGAGGTATTTTCGTACATTGACAAGCAGCAGCATCGCATACCCGGCACGCCAGCCGAGAGCGCACTTCTCGAGTATGTGGAGTCAACTATCCAGAACAAGGCGCCCAGCCAAGCTCTGGCTACGCTGCAATATGCCGTGGAGAACAATATGGAAACAAATACGCTGGCCCAACGCATCCACGAGGGATTCACATTGAGCGAAGTGCATTTGGCCAAGCTGAAATCGCTTGTCGGTGATAGCGTCCTAGATAAGTAAGAACTTGAGCTGTATAGAAGTCGTTAATGTTGTTGTACAATATATTTGCAATAAATACAAAAATTTAAATAAATGCATGGAATGCATTGCTTAATACTAAGTTGAAATAATGTGAATACAATGGAGAAAAATATTTGAGCTAGTTAAGATTACAAAAGTTAAAGTTGATGATTAGAGAGAGAGATTCATTCAGTTTTTGACATGGGTGTCCAGTTGACGCCATCGTGGGGCAGATCACTGCGCACAAAGGGTGATAACCAGGTCAAGTACATACGCTTGCCCAGCACCATTTCCGCATTGGCACGCAGGCCAAGATCGTATTTGGAGCTGAGGCGTTGCTTCATCACAGCACCACGTTTAAAGATGGGATAGTGGTAGATTAGCATTAAGGCGGATATGCCAAATGCCAGAATGTTCAGCTCATACACAAACACATAAAAGTTATCCCAGCTGGCGAAGATGGTAAAGCTCAGAGCAGGCACAAGGATGGTAACCAGTGTGTACGGCCTCCAGTAGTAGTCGGCATGCAGATACCACAGATAAATGCTGGCATTGATCGTCACATAAAATGCGCCAATGCACATGTAAACCAGAAAGTAGAAAAAATAACGATAGTTATGATGTCCTATGCAGCAGCCGGTAAAGCGGCAGTGATGATCCCGTTTGAGGACGCACACATCGCAGATCTCACAGTGCCAGGTGCGAGGTGGCACAAGTGCCTGGCAGCTATCACACATGTGCCACTGGCGGAGGAGCTCCGGCTCCAGCGGAGGCTTAAGTATATGCACTGTTTAATAAATAATATTAATATAAAAAAGCGCATTCAATTGTTAACAACTTGCTTTTAATGGTCGTGTCCACCAGCATGCAGGCCAGCAAATTGGATGTGATGTTGAACAACACAAATAGAGCTAAAAGCCACACAACAGTGTAACAAAATCCACCCACATCATGAAGCTCCGGCATAACTACGGTGACATGGAATATGTACGTAATTGGCACAAAGATCGCAATCAGCAAGAAGCAAGCTGCATCAGCTACGCTTGGTGGCCAGAAAGCCCGATTCAATGGGCGTAGAATCATTTAAATCTATAAAACAAGTCAATTTTTATTTTGTAAACTTTGGAAATTTGTTTTGTCGAGAGTTGTTGTTGTGGTTGAAGCTTGTTGGTTGAAAAACGGTGTGGCAACCTTAGGCCCACAAAACGTGTGGGCAGCCTTGGTTAGTAGAAAAAGGACGAAGTCAGTTTTCTGTCATTTTTGGATGGATCCTTTATTCTAATTATATAATTATATGAGTAAATAAATAATTAAATAAGGATAATAAATGAATTAAAATAAATTCTTAGTTCAAATTGCGCGCCAGCCATTTTAGGATCCGGAACTAGCTATCGTTCACTATCGATTTTCGATAGTATTTAATTATTATATAATTTAATTAAATCACGCAAGCAATCAAGTCACAAGCAAACAGAAATTCTTTTATATATATTTTAATTATGCCTTTTTTGCTTGTATAGCTAAATATGGATTTATGTAACATTTTTCTGCCACTTATGGCTATAGCTAACATTAACGATCCACGGGGAGAAACAGTGACTCGTTCACTGTTAACTGCTCATCTCTGCCGCGAGTAAATGTAGTAGTAAAAATGAAGAAGAAGAACAAAAAGAGAGAGGAGAAGAGTGTAAAACGCCAAACCTAATCGAAATTATTGAAACCATAAAACATTCCAAATGGTAGGGTAGAAATATCATATCAGTCGTTCTCACTGCATTGCACTCTTAACACCTACACCTCAACGGCAACAGAACAACACACGGGCAAAACAATGATTCGTCAAGGTGCGCAGCTGGCACTTTTAACAGTCGTGGTCACAATTCTCGTTATTCTACAATTGGTCTCTGCTGGTGTGCCACTGAAGAGATTCGAGGCGGTGGTAAATCAAATGTCCGAGCCAGTGGACGAGAGCCTCGGACTCTACGACGACAAAGATAAAGTGTTTAGGTTGACAGTGGGCAATTTCAATGATACTGTGCTGGAACAAAATCGCGCTGTGCTCGTCGAATTCTATAATACATATTGTGGACATTGCAGACGCTTTGCACCCACCTATAAGGAGTTGGCACAACAGCTGCATCCTTGGCGGGATGTGGTGATTGTGAGTGCCATCGATTGTGCCGCCGAGGAGAACAATGGCATCTGTCGCAGCTACGAGGTGATGGGCTATCCAACACTGCGCTACATGAGTCCCGGATTTCAGCCAGGCGACAAGCAGTATGGCCAAAAAGTGGATTCCCAGAAACCCGAAGAGATACGCAATCTGTTGGCGGGTTTAATTGCTGCTGAGAATCAGACGGTGAACAACACCTTGTGGCCAAATTTGTCACCAGTCACAGAAATGGAATTCCTCTTTGAGGGCCTGAACAGTCAGCGGGAGTATATAGCATTGATCCATGAGCCGGAGAACTCCACGCTGGGCATTCAAACGGCGCTGTTCCTGCTGCAGTGGCCCACAGTGCAGGTGCGTCGTTTCAGCGATGCCGCCGTTGCAGCCAAATACAAGATCGATACCTCAAAGCATCAGCTGGCACTCGTGGATAGAAAGGGCAATGTGAAGCTACACACGCCCAAAGAACAGACCAGCGAGACTTGGGCCAAGACCATTGAGGCTGCTCTGAGTGCACTGAACTTTACCCCTCGACCTGAACATCATCCAGATCAGCTGCAGCACGAGAGCAGCACGGACAGAAGTGGAGCACTCAATGAAGTCATTAAGGAAGTGCGTCGGAATAAGCACTTCATTTATCAGGCGGATTTGGAGATGGCCATACGCACTATATTACACAACGAGGTGCCCAAGGTGAATGAGATTAGTGGAGAGCGTCTGCTGGCATTGCAACGCTTCCTCGCCGTCCTGCAGCGTTATAATCCACTGGGCACTAATGGACGACAGCTGGTCTCCAAGCTAAAGGATTATGTGGTGCAGTTCAATCAACAGCTGGCGGGCAAAGAATTCGAACAGGAGCTGCAGCGTTTGGAGACACAATTGGGTGGCATCTACTCGGCCAATCACTTTGTGGGCTGCACTGGCTCCAGTCCGCATCTGCGCGGATTCAGCTGCTCGCTGTGGACGCTCTTCCACTTCATGAGCGTACAGGCAGCGGGCAGCGAGGATGCACGGGATCCACTGGAGGTCCTGCAGGCGATGCATGGTTATATCAAACATTTCTTTGGCTGTACCGATTGCAGTGAACACTTTCAGGTGAGTCAGCTACACACAGATACAGATACACAGCTATAGATACATAGATACAAATACACAGATACCTAGATACAAATACACAGATACAAATACAGATACATTTACAATCAAATTCGGCCTACGTGGTAATAATGTAGTTTAGTTGTTAATATAATACGCGCTTTCTCTATGAGATCATCAAGTTGTACTCGCAAAAAACAGAGATCGATTCTATGCATTACTATTTATTTATTATTGACTTTACTCAAACTACAGGGTCAAATAGATCACGACTTTGTTTCTCAGTATAATCAACTAGAGGCTGAAAGAGAGTTTCTCTATTAAAATCTAAGAGAACTTAGTTACCAAATTCGTTTCGATTCTTAAAGCTTATCTACAATATATGTTCATATAAAGTGGGAAAAACCTTTAGTAATTAGCACAAACCTATAATACCTTTGCTATCTGAGGTTAATGGGTATACAAATTAGTAAACCTTTAATGAACATGCTCATTAGTGTTCTATTTATTTTGCTTAAAAATAAATGTATAGTCACGAAATTTCAATTAAACTACTTTTGCAAGTGAGAGAATAATAATGTTAACAAGAAAATTAATGCGATTACACGAGCATGTTAATACTTAAATATAAGCCCTTGTTTGCTATCAATTATCAAACATTATTAAAAGTATATTTTTAAAATTTAAAACAATAAACCATTCTGATAATCAAGTTGTTTATATTTTGATTATATATTTTTAAAAAGAGTAAAGTATTTTTGATATATATAAAATGCTTCCAAATGCTTACAAAAATAATTTACATTTAAAGAAGTTGGATGTAGCCTTTTAATTTGCTACAAAAAAGAGTTAGTGTATATAAAATCTTATACATTTTTTTTAAACTAAGTTTAGTATGAAGTTCTTTAAATAATCAAACAATGGAATTATTTGTTTAACCTATTTAACCCAGTTAGGTCGATATATTTATGCACATGTTTTTTGCAGATTAAGCAAATACATAATTTAATTAAATTTGCAAGTATATACATTTATTTATTTACATATTTAGCACTATGTGGGGTCAAAGCACTTATGATACATAAAGAAAAAGAAGTTATTTGCTGATAAGCTAGTTTAACTGAGCTGTCACGTTTTAAAGTCGATGACTATTTATATTCATGGGTTGTGAAATTGTATAGAAATTATTTCCACAGCAATTTTAATAATGATGAGCGAATGTTACGCAACCGAGAAGCATTAAAGCTTTTAGGTCGATTTATCTTAAGCAGCTGTTTAAATTACATTTCAAGTGCTGTTGATACAGTTGTTTTTATACCTTTGTTGTCCCGTATTTACAGGCAATGGCGTCACGCCGTAAAATCTGGAACGTGCCGTCAAAGGACGAAGCCGTACTGTGGCTCTGGGCAGCACATAATGAGGTTAATCAGCGCCTGGCCGGTGATTCAACCGAGGATCCGCAATTCCCCAAAGTACAATTCCCCAGTGCAAGCAGCTGTGCTCAGTGTCGTAAGCCGACTGCATCTGCATCGAAGGATAATGCGGATATCAACTGGAACAAGGATGCCGTACTGAGCTTCCTCAAGAACATACACAACCCGGAGTTTGTCAATCGCTATGGTGTGCAGCGGGAGGAGCTGCTGCACGAAACGTTGAATACGATGAGACAGAAGCGTCAGATCTCCAATGTCTTCTCCGACATGGACATGCGAATGGGCATGTTCCTGTATGCCTTCTGCATTGTCATGATGGTGGTGGCATTTAAGCTGTTCGCCTTCAAAGGTGGCTATCGCAAAAAACCCTATGGACACGATATACTTGGCAAGGTGTAATTCTAAGTTTCAACTCACTCCTAAAAAGACGCGAACACCAAAAGTGATCGGGAAATCTTAATATTTATATATCGACAACATCTAAATGTCTTGTATGTAGCTCACAATTATATTTAAGTTCAAAGTGTATATATCAATAATCTTCCAGTTTGTAATCTATTATCATAATTATCGTATTCGCTTTTATAAAATTACGTATTGACATGTACCTTCGTTTTCGATAAATTTGCTTTTTATTTTTATTTTTTTACTTCTCTGCGCAATGTTTTCTAGTATAGACAGATACCAAGATAAAATGCTTTATCTATTATCTTCAAATGAAATGTTTTGCTTCCAGTAGTTGTAAACTGTGTTCGACATCTGTTCTATATGTTTATATCATGTTCCTACATATTACAGAGATAACAGGTTGGACATTCATATAAGATAGATATGTAGATATACTGAGGTAGTTCTTAACTGATCCATAGAGTCTTACGAATCATAGTCGTACATCACATTAATTTTATTTAAAAAATCTTTTGAAATCTGGATGCCACCAGGGCAGAACCTTATATTTATCTATACGCGGATATTTCACAGTCACGCTCAATTGATTGTTGCTATTATTGTAATCGACAAAGTCCAGTTCCAAGTTCTTGGCCCGCATATCCGTGCAGAGCATCTCCCGAGTCGCCTTGATACGGAACATCGACTGCTCCTGGTTGTACAGTAGCTGGAGTGGCAGTGGCATAAACTGGCGGCACAACACTATCAACAGTACAACACCTTCATGTCGATTGGCATTGTTGTATGTTAGACGTGCTGGTGCATCCACATCATCACCTGCGAGTGCTTCCCAATCGTTTACCACCTCCGTATCCTCAATATCATTCACTGATTGCATTTGGTTGGGTTGTTTATGAGTCGATTGCTGATTTCGCAGTGTATAGCACACGATCCACAGGCACTGCAACTTCTTTTGGGAGCAGGATACAAATGTGCGCTGCAACAACCAGTCTAGGCTGTAACCCAGCTCCAGTCGCGTCTTTAGCGGCACATAGCAATGGAAGAGTGCTTCGGTGACAAGGGCTCTCAATTTGTTTGTATCACAATTTCGCATTTGCTCCAACTGCAGCTGGGCGGGCAGATCCAGGTTCCAGCCCTTGGATGTTCCACTCTGGCAATGACGTTTGTACATGTTCCGCCAGAAACCTCTGGAGTTCACCAGCCGTGCGAACTGTGTGCATACCAGGGCAAAGGTCTGCACATCCTCCGGATCGATGTGCATGGCTATATGAAACCAAATATCATGGTCAATATCAATATCGTTGCTGTTAGCCCTCTCGGCCATTTCGGCAACTGGTGTCCTTACATTTGCACTGGATTTTGGCTTCAGCTCAACGTAAACATCCGATTGTCGGGCATAGATTGCTGTGTTTTGTTTATTCTAGGCTATTATTCGGAAATTTATTTAAAAGTATACAGTACTTACCACATTTCCCACGACTGCGATACAATTTCTGACGTATATATTCATCGCTATCATCATTCAAACTCATTACTTTAATTTTTTTAGCATTCGAAACAACTGTTTATTCTATCATAGGTATTCCCGAATTTTTATTATTAAAAGAAATAATAAAAAAAAAAAATATTTTATTACAAGTAATACAATATAATGTGCAGTTGATTATCTTAATAATATATTATTTTACTATAAAATTTTGCAGCAAGAGATATTTTATGTTTGCATTAAATATATATGCGAAAGTTATGACTTCTCAAATTACGGGAATACCGCTGTTAACTTTCTGACTTTTCATAGCACTGGCTTTGGACTTATGGGATATTTTTCACCACTAAAATTTATTTATCGATAACTAAAAATCAACTGTTACTGCATGCTCTTTATTTATAAACAATATTGTTTTAAACTTGTTGCTGAATATGCCAATTGATTGTAAAGCAAAATGTGGCAACAGGGCCACCTTGAAGGTGAGTTACTTATTAGTTGAATATTTTCAAGAAAATATAGCAATTTATGTTTCCAGCGTCCGAAAACTGGTGACGCACTGTGCAAGGAATGCTTTTTTGCTGCCTTCGAAGCTGAAATCCATCACACGATTACTTCGAGTAATCTCTTTCGACGTGGCGAGAAGGTTGCTGTGGCTGCCAGCGGTGGCAAGGACTCCACTGTGCTGGCGCATGTGTATGTATTGAAAGTAGTTATCAAAACGTTAATTAATAACTCGAAAACTGCAGGTTAAAGCTGCTCAATGAACGCCACGATTATGGTTTAGATTTGGTGCTACTCTCCATTGATGAAGGCATCACGGGCTATCGGGACGACAGTCTGGAGACGGTTAAGCAGAATCGGGATGACTATCAAATACCATTGAAAATTCTATCCTACGAGGAATTGTACGGCTGGACAATGGATCGAATTGTAGCCCAAATAGGCAGATCCAACAATTGTACATTTTGTGGCGTATTTCGGCGTCAGGCCTTGGATCGTGGCGCCAAACTGTTGGAGGTTGACAGCATTGCCACTGGTCACAATGCTGATGACATTGCGGAAACGGTGCTGATGAATATTCTACGCGGAGACACGGCGCGACTGCGTCGCTGCACAGACATCCGGACAGGCGGCGGCGAGGACTCCATACCGCGTGTAAAGCCGCTTAAATACAGCTACGAGAAGGAGATCGTCATGTATGCGCACTACAAGAAACTCGTCTACTTCTCCACGGAATGCGTGTTCGCCCCCAACGCTTATCGCGGTCATGCACGCGCCTTTCTCAAAGATCTGGAGAAAGTGCGTCCCTCTGTTATCATGGACATCATTTACTCGGGCGAGCAGCTCCGCTTTAAAGACACTGTCAAGAAACCCGTGCGTGGTATTTGTGAACGCTGCGGCTTCGTTTCCTCCCAGCAGCCGTGCAAGGCGTGTGTGCTGCTTGAGGGACTCAACCGGGGATTACCTAAACTCGGCATAGGCAAAAAGTCAAAGGGCGATCGCATGATTGCCCAACAAGATAAAGAACTTGCGCTTAGGGAGCGCGCCAATTTAGTAAAAAACGATTTTTGAAATCAAAATTTCTGTTTATTTATTTATTACCAGTTGATAGTTTGGTTTATAAAAAAATTTATATTTAGCGCTAGTTGCAAAGGGTTTCGGCTATTAATATTTTTAGTTGTTTTTATTTCCGCCATATCCAGACCTGCAAGACAATGATAAAAAGCACAAGTTAATTTGATAGTCGAAAACATGAAAAAAATATATAAAGTAAAAATAGGACTCAGTGCCAAGTTTTTAACCAGGGTCCATAACCGGCTAAGCAAGACTCCCTATCTCCAAAAGAATATTGGAGGAGTTTGTCCACGCTTAACTTTTATATGGCGTCTGTGAATGGTTTATGATATCATCATTGCAGCTGAAATAAGTGCAGATATGCACATGTCAAATCAATACTAACCTAAATCAGTGATTACTTCTGGGTTATTTCAGTGGTGGCAGGAAAATCCTCACATGTGGCTACAAGAAATGCCACCTCTGATCGTGCATAACCTATAATAAAAAGAATAGACATTTTTATTAAGTAAATTCACATAAAATTAATGGAATTTGAAATGTAATAATAACTTCAGTATTTTAATTACAATTAAATTGAATCACAGTGGTTCATATGAGGTGTCAGAAGGTAAAATTTCATCAGAGAAAGCAGCTCTTAACGTTTTTCTAATCAATATTTAAACTTACCTCACATTTTAGAAGATCTGCATAAGAGCAACTTTCAAGGTATTTCTTTCATTTTGTCTGCAAGAGTGAAAAACAGTTTATAAGTAAAGAAATCATTTTAAAATCACATAAAATTTATTGTAGAGGTTACAATGTTGACTTTACAAAAAAATATGCACCGCAAATTTCAGGTAAATGACAAATTTGGGTTATGCTTGGGCAAAGTGCAGTTATTCTGCGAACAAGTAAAAAGCACTAGCTAAAGTTGATTTTCTTTACACCAGCGACTCGTGTTCGCAAACTGGCAATAAATTATCAAATATATAAATTAAACACTTACTGTATTCAAAGTATGCCGCTCGAAACGACACCAACTGTTATGGCTTCACCTGTAAACAGAAAAGCAACATAATTAATATAGAATTCCTAGAGCCAGAACTGTACAGTACAAAAGACAGACTCTCGACCACGTGACTACAATATAAATTGTAGCCGGCATAGAGATGCTCTTTCGTACCATAATTTGATCTTGCAACATTGAGTTCTGCAAGTAGGCGTGTCATGCACTAATCACAGTTATATTTGCTGCAATCTCAATTTACATTTAATTCAAGAATAACAACTTACATCTTGCGCTGACAAATCCAATTGTTGCACGTTCCACGGCCAGAAATAAAGTGACGGAACTCACGAAAGTTGGCTGCGATGGTCCTCAGATCAGAGTTGCACGTCGATTGCCCCTTAATCGAATAGAAGAATGAGTACATCGATACCTTTTGCCGACACCATTCCGTATCGATATTTGAGGTCTGTTTTGATAGATTTATATTTAATCCATCATAAATCGCCGCGAGCTTAAATCACAATTTGTAATAAGAAACAATTGCTTAAATAAGATCAATTAGATAAAAATAAAAGTGATTATTTCAATGAATTTCGTGAGCTTATCACCCTTTGAAACGAGGTGTTAAATAAAAAAATCGAAAAAGGCACTGAAGTGAAAAATTAACTAGATCAGTTTTCTAGATTAGCAGACGTTCAAATTAACTATTTTTGGTATTCAAGGCTGCCATATCGACCAAATACATTCGCATATTGTTTTTAATAAAATAAAATAATTTTTGTGCATTTAAATATATACGTTAGCTAAGTAATGAACAAGTGAAGTGAAGTGAAGTGAACAATCAAGTTAAAATAAATATAAATATATCAACTCTTATTTTTTATTGCAACTCTGCGTGAAATACGCATGAATTTCCCTCAAAACCTAACTGTAAATTCTAAGCGCTGCACAAATTTGCTGCTCCTTCAGCGAAACGTTTTTTAGATTGGTTTGCTATATTTGTTAATGTTTGCCTGCATATTAAAATGACTTCGTTTAGCTCAGCTGGTGCATTGATGCCTCTTGGTAATTAAACGGCCGCTGCAATATTGTAACTTTAAATATATATTCCTTACTTTTACTGTATTATTTTTTCAGATGTGTATTATGATCACTGTGTGCTCCCAAAACCAAATATACCCAAACGCTATCCGGGAGTAATTGGTAACGCAAAGAAAAAACGCGAGGCAGCTCGTTTACAATCATACAAGGACAATGCAGAGGATGATGATGATGAGGAAATAGAGGAGGATGAGGAGGAAATGGAAGTGGAGCGAAAACATGTTGATGAGTTTGATTCTTCAATACAGGATTCCAACATGAATCAAATTGACTATGAGACAAATGAATTTAATATGTTGTACGAAGAGACCAAGGATGTAAAGGACAAAATTGATCAAAATCCCGCTACTGCCGTGTCAGAAACACCTGCTGGTTCAGCTCAGTGGCGGATTCAGCCCAATAATGTGAATAGGCCGCCTGGAGCCGCTCCCTTGATTCCCACGAATGCACCGCGCGGTAATCTCCAATCGGCTGCTGGACGCGCTGGTCGCGGTATCCGAAAAAAGCGCTTCTATCCTAATAACAACAATAATAATAATAATCGCAACAATTCGCCGAATTCTGTACACAATCGATTGGGATACAATGCGCAGCGTGGAAGGTTTCCAATGCGAAACAACAACAATCTATTTAACAATAGCAACAACAATCCATTTAACAACAACAACAACAATAACACTAATAATAATAATTATAATGGCAACCCGCAGCAGCAGGTATTAATGAATATGAACAATCAGTTTCAGAATGGCCAAGCACAGATTAATCTGAGCAGCCAAATGAATTCAATGCAGCAGCATTGTCAGTCACAGATTAATCCAATAATTGGCAGACAGTTTACCAGTTACATGAATCCGAATTCGAATTCAAATGAGTTCAACAATAGTTCCAACAACTTGATCAGTTCCAATTCAGTTACTTCGCTGGTCAGTTCAGCCAATCAAATTGGAAATTGTTCTTATAATCATAACAATGCGCTCAGTCGCCTTGGGCCTCAATCACGCAGCATTCCCCAATCGGTTAACTTGTCATACGGTAATATGATTCAGCCGAATTGTAATTCTCAATTGCAATGTGTTCCGAATAGGAATAATGGTATAGCTGTTTCGGATTCGTTGCGTCTGGCGGACTTGATGAACATGGATAAGAACAGCTGCAAGAACCTAAATGTGGCTGAGGTGGCCAAGAATGCCATGTTGTTGTTGAGTAGTGTTTACCACAAACCCATTTTAAATGAGGACGTGCAGCAGGAGCTTTCGCATCTGCAGGTAAATGATAAAAGTTATTTAAATACTCATAGATAACTACATATTTCGTTAAACAGCAAAATAATGGGCTGCCTGAAGAACCATATGGATTAGAAATGGAAATAAAGCCGGAATTCACCGATCAACGTTTTTATCATCGTTTCAAATAGACAGACAGACAGGGTAACCAACACACAAATTCTTCTTTTAACTTTAAATAATAACGGCTAAATATATTCCCTACAGCAGAATGGTCACCCTAAACACATATAAGTGAGAATAGTTTATAGTATAAGAAGAAGAAGAAGCTGTCAATGTGTGAATGGCAATTCACACAGGCACACAAACACACACCCGATTTGAAGAGAAGTATTTGTGCTTTTGTTTTATTATTATTTTTCTGGCTGATAAGAAAAAACGCCGTGCCGCTTATCAGCAATGCACAACAAGAAATCAACTGACAGCGAGATGTGAGATGTGAAGCGAAAGCGAACGAAAATAGAAACAAAAGGCGATAAATGACGGCTAAAGCAAAAATTTATATACACGACGACGATGTGAGGCACAAAAGCTAAAACGAACGTAATAACAATCAAACAGTTAATCTAATAGAGACTAAGAACGTGGACGTTATTTAAAATGATCAATGGCAACGGATAGCGAATGTAATCAGTGTGATAATTGATCCAGTTTTAGTTCAATAATAACCTCTAATCTAAACGAATTTAATGCAAACAAAGAATAAGACATTTTTCATTTAATTATTTTTTCATCTACTGTTCTGTGTAATATTCGAATTACAAGAAGTTAAATAAAGTGAATAGTTTCACACATACACACAAATACATACATATATGTAAATGATATTTTATTATTGACGCTCAGCATGTTGAAAACGAAGCAATTGCTAAAACAATTTGCCAAAGGTAAGCAGCTCACACTTAGTAAAATAATTTATTTGACAAAGCAAAATATTTTTAAATTAATATTAACAAGCAGTTTAACAATCAATTATCAATTATGAAAAAAATTTATTATATGTAGATTTGTAATTTTGTCAAAACAATTACTTGACTAACTGTATGTATGAGCCTAAATTCCATTGTATTTTAATTTATAGAGCGCAATTTCACTGGGGACAATCTCCTCCAAGTGATTTTCGTTGTTTACTTCATCAGATTTTTGTTTTCGTACATGAATTGCGCTTTCAGAACATTATCAGCTTGGGAAAAGGCATGTGATTGTGATGGCATTGTCGAAATCGCACTTTATCTGGAGATTATCTTGGAAATTAAATAAATACAAATAATGCCAATTTCACGCCATTTCAATTTACATATAAAAATAACAACATTTATTAAGTCTGCAGATATATTGAGTAAACAATTAATTAAAAAGTCTTTCATCTATACAGAATATTCAAACTTTGCGCCCACAAACTTTAATTTGAAGCGTGCTCTGGTCGTAACGAAACTGTCGCGCTATGAAGTGGAGCAACTGCGTCATCCGGAACTGTCACGCGAACAGTTGGACCAAAAGCTACGAGATCGTGGCACCGACGTCGAAATGCTCCTTTATTTGCACAATCTCCACAAGGACTTTGAGCGTCGAGTTGTGCAGAGCTTTAAGGATGTGGGATGCGAGGTTAAAATGTCCAGCAGGTGCGTTCACGTTTGATTTGCAGTCCAAGCGTTAACCGTTACTCATAGGGTCTAGGACCTTAAAAATTTTTACTTATCCCTTTCCGCTTCCACTTAATAATAAAGACCTAGAGACTGTTAATTGGTGGACAGGATTTAAAGTATTATCTGTTATTTATATAATATCTTAAATAGAGTATAATTCAAGACTCAAAGAAATGTTCCCTTTTAATATTTAAAAAAATTAAATTAACTTCGTAGCTTACGTTAACTTACGCTATTTTTAACAGGGATCGTAAATAATAATTATTTTTATAACTTTTTTCGATGTTAAAAAAATAATTATCATATATAATGATTATGTGTGATACTATACATACTTTTAAGGCTTGAACATAATGATAATTATAGTCAGATCCCATTGATGAAATTTCTTTAAAATCATTATATGATCATTATATTTTAATTTTTACGTTACTTAATTTTCACAGTTAAGACTCGATATATTTAAATAGAGTAACGGCTATCATATCATTTAGTCGGGACATCGACTATAGAGTGCTTACTTGTTATTTTGACTACTATTCTAGTACATATTTTTCTAACCATTTTTGCCTGTGTGTCGCTTTATTGTGGCTATGTCTGGTTTGTCTTCATCGTCATTCTCCAATTTGTGATCATCCTCGTACAAAATATAAACAACAAATTGTAATTCCCTGCACACATTCACATATTGTGTCCCTGTCGCTGTTTGACTTTATTAAACAAGCAGACTTGAATTTAGAAGCTCTCTGAGCAAGGATGTCATGAGCTGGGCGGATGTTATAGTGCCCGTTGGCGGTGATGGTACCTTTTTGCTATCCGCCAATCGGGCCAGTCCCTTGTTTGCGCTTAGCCAGCAGAAAACGCCGATTGTTGGCTTCAACTCGGATCCAAAGCACTCGGAGGGTCGTCTCATGTTGCCCAAACACTACTCGGACAATCCCGCCGAAGCCGTGGAGCGCATCAAGAACGTACGTAAAAACATATAGATGTTTTCAGAAAGAACAACAATCAATTTCAAGTCCCCGTTTGTTTTGAGTTGAAAAATTTTGTGTTTTTAGTTTTAGCATGGATGAAAATTATGTTTCAAGGACAATTGGTGCTTTTTCTCTCTACAATTTTGAAAATCTTGGTCTTAACAAGAGTTGTGATACCAATCTTGTCAGGATCGGACTAAAAACTCCAAAGATATGCTTAAAACATCATGTTAAAAATTTCATAAAAATACAGTTTTCAACTCAAAAAACGGAGACTACCATTAGATTTTTAGAACTTTGGTTTCCAGGTAACAATATCTTAAAATTGATCGTAGATTTCAAATTTTTGTTACCATTTTTTTGTGAAAAAATCGATGCTATCGATCGATAATTTACATAATTCTGCTAAATCTGTAATATCTATCACTTAAACAGGGTGACTTTAAATGGGTACATCGGTCACGGATACGCACCACGCTTTTGGGCAGCAATGGAACGATTCCTGAGTCAACGGATTTGTTTAGACACACGGCGGTCAAAATGGAGCAGGTGACCACATCACCGGAGGTTCTCGATGATAACATGGCCAGCAAGTACAAGGCCAAAATGAAGCGTGTTCTACCCTATCTGGCATTAAACGAGGTAGGCAATTTAAATCCCCCTATAACTCGGACTTATTCAGTGTTAATCCTTGCATGCAATAGGTTTTCATTGGGGAACATCTGTCGGCACGAGTGTCACATTTGCAGCTGGTACTGAATCATCAGGATTTGGTGAACAAAACAAAGTGCTCTGGACTGTGCGTAAGCACTGGCACTGGTTCCACATCCTGGCACACTAGCATCAATCGCATCACCGGCTGTGATGTCGATGAGCTGCTGCGAACGCTTCCCAATGCTGATACGCCGGATATGCAAAAGCTGCTCGAGAACGTGGAGGAAATTGCACAGGTGTACAATCAAAGATTGCTCTTTGCACCCGACGATCCTCGACTGTGCTACTCGATCCGAGAGCAAATCTGTGTGGGCGTCTGGCCATCTCCAAAGACATTCAAGGCACGCGATTTTGTGCAGAGTGTGTTTGTCGAATCCCACTGCATTGATGCCAGTAAGTTAATGTTTAGATAATTGAATCAGTTTAATATCTATCTAATGTTATAGATCTGGTGATTGATGGCAGCATATGCTATCCGTTTAACGACGGTGCCAAAGTGCTGCTGGAGGTTTATCCGGAGGATGCGTTGCTGACGATCAATCTAGACTGAAGAAACCTGCAACTGAATTGAGAAAAGTGCCTGAAAGATGAATCCCCGAACCAAGGCTGCAACTGCTGCATTTTTGTTGAAGCATGTCTGAAATATTGAAATTACATACATACATATTTAATGATGCATTGCGCAACTGCTTAGTAGTGTAAGCTCAAAAGTAATTTGTTATAATACATATACACATTTATTTAAATTTAAACTGAACTCTTCGCTTTTGTTTTTCGCTTGGCATTTGTTGTCTTCTTTGTTGCAGTTGCATCCTTGGACACTTTGGCTTTATCTAATCCGAACTGTGTCCTTTTTACTTTGTTGCCATCGTCCGTCGTTTCTTTGGCCGAACGCTTTCGGAATTTCTTTTCAAAGCGCGCACTGTCCACGGACTTGAAGCGTTCATCGAGCAACATGGCTTTTCCCTCCTCACTGGCTGCCGATTCCGTTTGTTGCTGCTTCCGCTTGCGACGTATTTCCCGTAGTTTGTCCTTTTGTTGTTTACGATAGCTGTTAATAGAGATAGATAGAGATTTAAAGTGTATTCAATTAGGGACGGTAAATAAGGTTTATTTTTTTTTTTCAATTGAAAAAAATATTCATTTCTAGAACCTTTAAAAGAGCGTGAAATATAACAAAATTATTCTTTAAGGGTATTTTATTTTGATTTTTATTAGTTTACTCATAAAATAATAATTACTTTTAAGCAAACAAAATAAATGACAATAAATAATAGTTATTTGTCAGCAAAAAAATAAAACTCATAAGATAATGCTAATTTCTTGAGTTTTATTTTTTTTATTTTTTTTTTTGCTCAAAAATAAAATTTAAGTTGTTTTTTGACTAGGAATATATATACATTTTTTTCATATTCCTTATAAAAAGTCAAAATAACAGTTTAAGTTTTGTTTTTAATCAAAAATAATCACTATATAATGAGCTAATTTTTTTTTTCAAAAGTACATGCATAAGTAAAATAATATAATTAAAAAAATAATGAATTCTTGAGTTTTAAAATAAAACTCATAATGATTACAGTCCCTGGTTAAGATAGAATTTTTAAGAGTGTATTCAATACAGCTTTCAATGTGGAGTTTAGTTGCTTACCGTGCCTCCATTTCGTCCGGATCCTTGCCCTCCATTATCCACGTTTTGCGCCTGTAGTTCTGAGCACGTTCGTCAAAGTCATTGTTATCCAGCTTCATCTCAGACTCGCGACGTGTCACATTCACCTGCATGAAAATACGCTCCACCATGCGCTCTAAAAACATTTGAAAAGGACATTTAAATAATGCTCAATTTTTATAATTGATGTTAACACCTACGATCAATGGGATGCTCTGTTAGCTTTGTGTTGATCTCTGCTTCGATGGCGGCCAGCAGTTCCATGTCGCGGGGAAAACGAAAGATAGATATGGATAGACCCTGACGTCCAGCTCTGGCCGTGCGTCCCACACGATGTATGTATTCTTTGGGTGTGCGCGGCAGCATATGATTCATCACCAGCTGCACACTGGGAATGTCCAGACCACGTGCTGCCACATCTGTGGCAATTAGCGTGCGCACATGATTGGACTTGAAGCGACTGAGCGCCGCAACGCGTTCCTTTTGCCTCATAAAGCCATGCAGGCAAACATTCTCAATATCCATATTAGCCAGCGTCATCGACAGCAGTTGACAGTATCTGCAATGATTTATATTATAATGCTATATATAACTACAGGCAGTTCATGTCCCTCTTACTTCTTGGTATTTGTAAAGATCATGACATTGGCGTTTTCATTCTGTTCTCGATATTTGCGCAGAGATTCGATGAGCACCATATCACGATCATAGTCGGCGCAGAGTAAATAACGTTGATCGAGGGTGTCCACAGTGGCCACGTCGGAGTCCTGGGACCATTCCAGGCACTACATTGGAAAAATAAATATTTTGAATAGATACAACTAGTCGGAAAGGCTATAGTCGAGATCCCGACCATAGAATAAAATTCGGACTTGTAAAGTGATTCATTTCGAAGTTTGACCAACTTCAAACTGTCATAACTTTATCAAAACTGAACCGATTTTCAAGCGGAATGTCATTTTGATCATGATTTGGACTCTAAATTCATTCTGCATTCAAATTTTGTTCATTTAGAAAAATAAATTATTTTCGACCAAGATTCGATTTCGATGGTAAGGGTCCCCCCTTTGAAATTTTGAAAATTCAAAATTTTTAAATTCAAGTTTTCACTTTTAACCAACTTCTTATATCGTAATTAGTATCAAACAACACTTTAAACTTGATTTTGAGACCTTACATTTTTTTGTAAAAAATCATGCAGAATTGGACAAAAGTTTTGACTTGTAAAGTGACTAACTCCGAAGTCTGACCAATTTCAAACTGTCATAACTTAATCAAAACTGAACCGATTTTCAAGTGGAATGTCATTTTGATCACGATTTGGCATCTTAATTCATTCTCCATTCAAAGATTTTTAAATTCGTTATATAACATTTTTTTATACTTTTACTTATTTTTTAAGTAATGGGTATAATAAATGTTTGAATATGCAGATAAACACTCACGTCCTTTGCTATGGGAAATATGCTGGAATCCTTAATAAAGTCCTTCATTGTGGCCGAAAAGAACAAGTTCTGTCGCGTTTTTGGCAGGCAACTTTCGATAATGGCCAAGCTCTCATCAAAATCTCCGTTGAGCATGCGATCCGCCTCATCCACGACCAGATATTTCAGATTATCGAACGAGAAGGTGTCACAGCCTGTGAGGTGATCAGCCAGGCGACCTGGCATGGCCACAACAATGTGTGGCCGCTGCATCAGCTTCTGGCTCTCGATCATTTGATCTGTGCCGCCAGAGACAACACACACCCGCACACCCATGGGTTGACCAGCCACCAGGAACTGTTCGGAGATTTGGTAGGCCAACTCATGTGTGGGTGTCAGCACCAGGGCGAAATGACTGACAGGCTCCTCGCTTAATTTCTCCAATATGGGCAGGGCAAACGCAAATGTCTTGCCGGAACCTGTTTTAGCCGCACCAATGCAATCCTTGCCAGACAAAATCGCTGGTATGCAGTTCTCTTGTATTGGCGTCGCTTCCTTGAGACCTAGGAAATTAATTAATTCGTTACAGTTAGAGCATTAACTAGTTTATGTACGGCTTACCTAATTTAATTAGCTGCTTGGTCAGCCAAGGACGCAAGCCCAGCTTAAGAAAAGGATTTGGCTCTTTTCGCTGCATATTTACAGAGCAAACAGCAATCAAAATAAACACAACGTGCACCGAACCAGGGCTGATGTTACGTTTTTATATTTTCGATATGCGATATATATCATTTACACTACGATTGCTATCGATATGCCATGTATCGCAAGTCACAGGAATTCAAAGAAAACTATCGGATTTTGTTTACATATGATGAAATGAAATCCGGAAGTTTCAGTGTAGTTCAACAAAAGCAGCAAGTGCAACAGCAACATGGACGCGGAGACAGAGACAGATGCAAAACCGAAAGCTGAGTCACTCAATGTATTGTGTGCTATTTGCAATGAGTTTTACAATGCAAACGATGTAGTTTATTCCACTAGTAGTTGTGGTCATCTTTTCCACAAGGAATGCCTCTTCCACTGGCTCAGCCGTTCCCGGAGTTGTCCACAGTGTCGGGCTGCTTGTCACCAGCAGCGTGTGCATCGAATATACTTGAATTTCGCAGAACGAACTGAATTCGATGAGGTCGGACGAGTGGAACCTTTGCGACGCATCCAATGGGTACCTATCGATTTGAGTGATCCCTTGGCTTCTGTTGACCTCGAAGGTGCCGTGCAATGTGGAACTGATCACGAGGGACACGACACGTATGTGGCACGAGTCTACTTTCACGAAGATCTGCTGCCGGCTAACTACGTGCCACAAAAGAAAGCCGTATACGCACCATGGGGCTGCCATGCTCATCGACTAAACACGATGGTGGAATTGTTGGTTCTTACGGATTGTGAACTCAAATGGGAACAAGCTTCACATGGCACATTTCCCCCGAACGCCCTCAAAACTGGCTACACCGATAACGGTGAGGCATTGTACACCGGACGTGCTCAGTATAGAAGCCGCTTGCTGCTTGGAAAAGTGCATCCATCCCACAATGTTCTATATATGCCACTTAATGAACGTGAAGTAAACACTCATAGCTATGAAGTCCTTGTGGTTACACCCAAAGAACAAGCCGAACGTTAATTGTATTTGAATTTGAATCTGCCTTTTTTGATCTGTAGTAGTTTTAAACAATACTTATCTAAGTGCAAAACATGTTTAAAACATAATATATTATTTAACTTTAAACATATATATATTTTTTTTTAAATTATATATATTATTTAGATATATTTGGCTTCTAAATATATTTTCTAAATTCTCGTATTTTAAAAGCAACAACAACCAAAATAACGTTTTAATGTCTTCGATATTTCGTTGATTCGGATTATTATTTACACATATACTCAATTTCGCAAACCACTGCAACCTTCAAATAAAAACAAAGAAAACAATCATGCTGTATTTTTAATGCTTCTGTATATATAGGTTTCTTATGAAATGGATATATACATAGGTATGTATAGAGATATATAGTATCATATTAAACTGATTAAAAGATCAGATATAACGAGAGCAACAGCAACATGGATACAGAGGCAGAAACAAAACATATACATAACTGAGTCATTTAATGTATTGTGTGCCATTTGCAATGAGTTTTACAATGCAAATGATATAGTTTATTCAACAAGTAGTTGTGGACGTGTTTTCCTTAAAGGATGCATTTACCCTTGGCTCAGTCGCTCGCAGACTTGTCTAGAATGTGGGGCTGATAGTGACCAGCAGCGTGTGCATCGTATATACTTGAATTTTGATAAAAGAATTGAATTGGATAAGGTGAAAGTAACTTAAGTCGTGAAAGTAACTTAAAACTGATGCCTTGGATTCTGTTGACCTCGAAGGTGCCGCGCAATGTGGAACTGATCACGATTATGTTAAAAAACATAATAATATTATGTTTAAATTATAATTTGCTTTTAAAATTTAAGTACATTTGACTCTAATTGCTGCATACTCGTATTTATTTAAGCAACGCGCTCTTATCAGAGTTCGTTTGTTTCGACTAGTATCGATACACCAAGTATCGCAAATCAAAACAAGTTGCAAACAAGTCCAAAGAAAAGTATCGGGTTTTGTTTACATATATTTGTTTGTTTCATTTCTGATGAAATAAATGGTGAGTTGCAGATAAGGCTGATGGTTAGTTCAGAAATAGCAGCAAGAGCAACCGCAACATGGACGCGGAGACAGATGCAAAACCGAAAGCTGAGTCACTTAATGTGTTGTGTGCTATTTGCAATGAGTTTTACAAAGCAAACGATGTAGTTTATTCCACAAGTAGTTGTGGGCATGTTTTCCATAGAGAATGCCTCTTCCGCTGGCTCAGCCGTTCCCAGAGTTGTCCACAGTGTCGAGCTGCTTGTCATCAGCAGCGTGTGCATCGCTTATACATGAATTTCGCGAAAAGAACTGAATTCGATGAGGTGGAGACAACTGAAATTGGGGAGGAGGAACCTTTGGAACGCATCCAATGGGTACCTATCGATTTGAGTGATCCCTTGACTTCTATTGACCTCGAAGGTGCCGTGCAATGTGGAACTGATCACGAGGGATTCAATACGTATGTGGCACGAGTCCGTCTACACTACGATCTGCTCCCGGCCAATTTTGTGCCAGAAAAGAGAGCCGTATACGCACCCTGGGATCAATCTGCTCATCGTCTTAACACGGAGGTAGAGTTGTTGATTCTTAAAGACTGTGAACTCAAATGGGAACAGAAATCACATGGCAACGTCCCCTGGAACGCCCTCGAAACTGGCTACGCCGAAGGCGGCGAAGTACTGTACACCGGACGTACAATACATGAAGGTCGGATGTTGCTTGGAAAGGTCCATCCTTCCCACATGTGTCTATTTTATCCCACTGAAACCCAAGAACTAAGGGCTCGTAGTTATGAAGTCCTTGTGGTTACACCCAAAGAATAGAGCGAACGTTAATCGAATTTGAATTTTATACTGTCGGTTCTTCGCACAACTGTCATAATCAATGCAAAGCAAGTTTTAAACATTATATATTGTGTTCTTAAATGGTCTCTGAAAATATTAGCATTTAAATGCATATAATTCGAATTTTAACTCAAAGTCTTGGAAATATTTTTTATTAAAGATGTTAGTGTTAAGCTATTTATATATTTGCATATGTATATAGAACATATGTACATTTATATATATCAACTATTATTTAAACGCTTGTTATAATTAAAATACGTATATGTATCATCTGACTACAACTATGCATATATGTATATTATTTTCAATATTCAATTTTATTATTTTCAATATTCAATTTTATTATTTTCAATTCTCTGTCGGGACTCTTTGTTGTTTCAACAAATTGTCACATTAACAATGCGTATTTATTTCTTCAATTATTTATAATAACTTCTCTCTTTAAGGTATGCATGTAAATGTGTATATGTATATTTCTCTTAATAAATCTTTTGAATCTGATTTGTAACATGACATTTAGTTATATGTATATATATTTAGCTAAAATACAACTTGCGCAAAGTGCATGTAACATTTAAACAACAAAATTTTATTCATACAATTATGATAGAAATAGGATTTTTGTTTCATGTTTATGACTTTTGTACTTAGTTTCTAACAGAAAATGTATAAAACATGCTTGGTGTATAATTATTTATGTACCTATATATATATATATATGTATGTGTGTGTTGTGTGTTTGTGGGGGTGTATATATGTTGATTGATCCGTCGTGATTACAATAGATATTTACAATTGGTTCATTCCGATTAAACTATTTTGTATTTGTTGTGTTTTGTTGTGTTGCTTGAGCCTGGCTTTATTTGTGTTTAGTTCTATTTATTTGAGGCGGGACTTGGAGATTAGATGCAAATGGCCACGAGTTAAGTTTAACATTTGAGCTCAATTGTAGATTACAAAACAGTCTCTACACGATTATACAGTATACAACGTATTTAAACGAAAGCCACAACTATTATCTAATAATAATAATAATTGAAAAGTATGCTTAAAATCCAATATAAAAAAAAATACAAAAATCAAAAATATGCAATTACAAATGTTTAGTGAGTAGAGCAAAAAATGTTACGGGACGCGGGGGCAGGTAAATTAGAAATGTTACAAACAAAATCTCGTTGCAGACTTTAAAATCATTTAAATTATTTTACAAAATTATACTCGTGCTTATTGTAATCACTCCATGCATTCATTTGTAGCTGCTGCGGTGACGTTGCTCTTTTACTCTCTTGCAGCGGGCAATTCTATCTCATTTCTTCGCCGACAGATAGTTCATGTACTTTGTGGTCTGCTGTGCATTCCGGACTAATTCACTGTCATCCTTGCCAGCCTCATGCCAGTTGTTACTGGTGTTCTGAGGACGTGGTTGCTGTTGTCCCTCTGGCTGATCCTGTGGCTGGTGTATATTCGGCTGTGAGCGACGTGTAAAGTTGCGATGACGCTGCGGTTGATGTGGATGCTGGTGTTGATGTTGATTTTGATGTGGCGGTGGCTGACGGCGATCAAATGTGCTTGACGCCTCACTTGCCAGGCTGCTCTGGCTGCTGTAACGTGGAAAGCTGCGTGGTCCACTGCCGCCTCCACCGCTACCGCCTCCTCCACCGCGTGTTGGACTCTGCGTATAGCGATAGTTGGACTTTCTGGCTCCCTCGTCCATTTGGGATTTGGGTGGACGTGGTAGCGTGCGTGCACGTGATGAGCTGCGACTGTTTGACTCTGGTCCATTTGAGTTATATGCACAATTCTCATCCTGATATGCATTGTTTATGGCTGTATTGGAACGTCGCCAGGTTTCGCTATGTATTTTCTGTTGATCCTTGTGTTGCTGTTGTTGCTGCTGCTGCTGTTGTTGTTGTTGCTGCTGTTGCTGCTTCTGGAAGCGTGGCGGTTTGTCGTACGTGTTGCGATTGTGATTGTTATAACGCCCGCCGCGTTTGTAGTTGTTTCCTCGCTCATAGTTGCTGATATAAGAGCGTTCGCTGCGATCATCGCGCTGGTCCCAATTGGAGTTAACAATGCTGTTGTAATTGGCCCCACCGCCAAGATTGCGTTCGTAACGCTCTTGCGAATGCTTCCTGCGATCATGTATGCTATATAAACGCAGATTGCCGCCACTTTCACTGCGCACACTGTGATGATCGTCATCACAACTGATGCTGAAACGACGCTGTTGTTGATCTTGGCGCGATCGTCCATTCTGATCCGCATCATTGGTGCGATTGAAGCGAGTCTTGCGCCAGCTGGGCAATGGTTTAGTCTCGTCGCGATCCTCGCTGCTCGCCATGGATGGATATTGATCGGAGCTGATGCTGCTGCAAAAGGATTTGTTTAAAATCATACTCGCATGGCAAATTCGACATTTACTTACTCGGCATGCGGAGCCTGTGCGTGGGAGGGCTTTAGAGGACGCGGCGCATGGCGTGGCTGATATCCCCGTCTGGCTGGACGTCCAGCATTGGACGAGTCATAGCTCTGATATGCAATGCCAGTGCTTTCACTGCCATACTGTTGCTGCTCCTCGACATTGCCACCCGCATCGCCGTATCCAATGTCACACAGGGAATCCTCACAGACCTGCTCGCTCCATTTCTTGGGCACTTCTTGTGCCGAATTATTGGCACTGCTGCCGTTGTTCTCCTCCTCACTGCCGTAGTTGTCCGCCTGTGGTTGCACCTCATCACTACTACTGTTATTGTTGTTATTAACGCTATCATCCTCGTCGTCATCGACAACCAGATAGTCTGTGTACATGGCCTCCAGCTCGTGGCCCACATGCTTGAAATGGCTGTAGAACAAGTCGAGCACCATTAAAAGCATTGCTTTTACTTTGGCTGTCAGCGCTGGTTGCATGATCAGATGCCGCCTAACATGATACAGCAGCTGATCGATATCGGCCTTGTGACGCGATCTCATTATTTCGCCGTTGAGCGTTATCTGTGACAGAACCAGACGTGCCAGGCGAGTAGTCATCACCACCGAGACGTCGTTAATCTCGCGCGTTAGCAAATTGAGCAGGGAATCACCCAATATGGTAATCGGCGCATTATCCGCCAGCCTCACACGATGATAATACTCGCCCAGTAGCGTTATCGAATTGTACAATCGATTCTTGTCGTGCTGACGATACGCATCTGCATTGATATAGTTCGTCTCTAGGATTTTAAGCATGGCGCTGCGCACTTTTGTCTCCTTCATTGCCAGGGCGTCAAAATTGCGCGACGAGAACAATAGGGCGAATTTTAGGGCCGTCTCAGCGTCACTTAAAGCTTTGCTGTTCATGTAATCCATTGATTCGCTGTAAGAAATGCAATGAGAAGTACATAAATATATCATTACATTAAGATCGGTTAGTGTTATTTTAGCATATTAGTTTCACATTTGTGTGAAATTAAAAGCCAATAATATATTGTTACCAGGCAAAGATTGCACTTAAATGAACTAATTACTACTGGTTGCCACAAATAAGAAAATACGAGCTTGATAAGCGGCATAAACTTTTGTTTGCACTGCTTAAATCAAATAAATAATAAAATAAATGCTACACAGGTGTGTACAATGTACATACAAACTAATACACATACATTTAGTATAACGAAAACGTGCATCAATATATTTACCCTATATACCCAATACCCTATATTTAAGAAATACAAAGGGTTTATTAAGTTTGTCAAAAGTGAAATGTGCGTAACATACATCATAAAGCACATATATTCTGGATCAGCTTCAACGGTCGGTTCGTTATAGCCTAGTCCATTTCTAAAGGCACGTAGATCTCAGAGGCTTTAAGAGTTTGAGACACAAAATTCGGTATTTCTTTATATCTTAAAACTCAATACAAGCTTCGTTTTCAAGCAACAAGAACAAGCAACAACAGAATTTAATGCAATCCTGATCGAATAGAAACGTACAAAGCTTGCAAGTGTTTTCATAAATAAAATACAGGGTCTCTCGCAGTCAGGTTCTTTTGGCTGTTGCCTTTATTACTAGTTTATTCAACTGGCGGGAAAATTATGTCTTTTATTCTCTCTCTCTCTTTCTCTTTATTAATCTCTCTGTCGATCTACCAAACTCTCAATTCTTTACTTGCTCTGCAAATGATTTACTTATAAAAATTGTCTGAATTGCGACACCGTTTATAAAGGTTGTAAATTTTGTAATATATATATATATATAAAGTTCTCTGACGTACGTGCAACTTACATATGTATGTGAATAGATATGTATGCTTGTTTTTACGGAAATAAGCGTACATACTATCTACATACATACAACACTACATAACTACATGCATATATATTTATGTATTAATCATCAATGGACGACGCCATGCACACTCACACACACACACATTCAGCAAAAACATACATATGAATTGGTATAGTATACAACAAATATATACATACCATAGCATCGATTCGTCGCGCACAATGTTGCAGAAATCGGTTTCGATCGCCTTTATTTTGTTGTTCAATAAAATGCCATCGTCCTGCAGGTTGAGGCCACGCATCATCGTGATAATGTGATCGTATGGACAACCACCTGTTGGTATCATATAATTGCTTGTGGCGCCTGTATTGAGCATATTACAGACTTCGCGCAACGTTTGCACCTCGCTGCCGACAGCGCCGCCGCTGCTGCCGCCGTTGCTTCCGCTACTGTTGCCGCTGTCCGCACTAACACTGTTGTAATTGTTGTAGGTGTAGGCGGTGCTGCTGCTGCTGGTGTTACTGTTACTGTTGTGATTACTGCTAATCATATTTGTATTAGCCATTTCCTATGATCAACCGCTGTTAATATTGTTGATGTTGCTGTTGTTATTGTTATTATTAATTCTCTGGTTGTTCTTGTTGTATGCGTATTCCCACTGTCTCGGCCTCTATCACTGCCTGCGCCAAGCGAGCCAACTTCTGTGTGTTTGTGCTGGCGACCAACAACAACTCAACTTATTATTTTGCGCAAATAAGCGTTGACAAAGGTGTCGAAATGCGCATCAAATTTCACCTTTCATTCACTTTATGCTGTTGCATAGAACTCACCTAAGACTCTCTGTTGTTTAGAACTTAGCAAACGTATTAATTTAAATGCACAAATCTATTAAAATCTATTTTATTTTATTTATTATACCAAAATAATTTATAGCGAATGCGTTTGCTGCGATGTTGCCACATCCCAGAACAAAATTACCGATAGTTTGAACGTCTGGCAGCCTTTCAGCTCCATAAATGTGCTATCGCACCAGTATTGACAAACTTTCGATACAACGATTTATGCAGTTACTATTTGAAAAATGCTTTAATCAATAATTACCTTCCTATAAAATTCTCCCAATTTCAAATCAATTTACGAAGAATATTTAAAATTGCTTCAAAAATTACTAAGTTAATATGATATGTGTAATAAAACTTCCGTATGATTTTGACTTTATTAACAACGTTTACTGTTTTATCACAATATTCAAAGAAATTATTTGTTAAAAGTCATGTATATGGGTTCGTATGTATATTCGTAATTATTTCCGCCGACGATTTCAAACAAGTCACTTTCACCATCTGTGCTCCACACCCAGGGAAGTCTCTGTAGGAGTTAAACGTTTATAAAAAAAAAATTAACTTTAAAATATCAATTAATTACCGTCTCTTCAAATGAATTTTGATGCAGATTGACTTGCAGTGGTTTGTTGCGTTTTTGGATAATTTGTGATACCATAAACTTATAATTATCAAAAGTAAATAGACACTGCTCAAAGCTGACAAAGTCTACATTGACCATGTTAAGCATTAAACTGTTAAGGCTGCGTTTATCTTGGATACAACAGCTTTTAAAATATAATTGTTTAATATTATCATAAGATTGATTTGCAAATAGCCGCATGTCTTCCAGTAAATAATTATCCGTGACGATTTTAAGGGCATCTACAGGAACATTAGCGCTAATAACAGTGTCCAATGTATTAGTTGAGTTGCATGTCTCCAAGATTTTGAAATGACGTTTTTCCGTAAAGCAGCCCAATTTGCAAAAGAGTACATCAAGTGTTCTTTTTTGTCTAGGTCCACAAATGGTTAACTCTTTTAGATTCTTGATATCTTTTAAATGTTCCTGAAACCAGAGTAACTCGTCGAGATCAATTTTAATTGATTCCAAATGCTTTACACACTCCAGGGGCAGTTTTAAAAAAATAGATTGGTAAAATCTTTGATCCGACATGCAAAGCTTGATTTCCTTAAGTTGGTGAGTCGTCATAACGTTTATTAAGTTTCCTACTAAAAACATCCTGCAATATGTCAGGGTAAGACGTTCCAATTGAGGAATATCGGTAAAATGTACTCCCGAAAAATTCCCTTGCGGACTAAACGTTGTCATATTTGGAAAGGACTTAATAATTTTTGGTATGTCTGCATCGGTCAACAGGTTGCTCGGAATTGTTGCAAAGCGAAAATCATGCACTTTTGGGTAAACCTTGCTAGTGAGCACTTCAAACTGCTCCCATGACATCAATCTCAAACGGATCACTTTTACGGTATCGCGAATGCATTGAAAGAAATAATTGAAATGCTTAATCGAAAAATTTGCCTCGAACAAGGACAAGTTCACCGTCTTGTACTGGGAGCACCAAACAAAATACATCAAGTGGTAAAATCGGGGATGCACACTTATCATAGTTTGCTGCGATTTCAGATCCAAATAGCCTAGTATGCGTATAAGAATATCGTCGTTCAGAGCTTCCATTTTTGCCTTAAAGAAAGAGAGAAAAAATAATATAGCTTAAATGGAAAAATCAACTATTTTATTGATTAAATTTTTTCAAAATTAATGCCAGCCGTTTAAATTTCGAATTCAGTCGATAAATAACAATCGAATCTAATTTGCGTTCACAGCTAACTTCACGCCACTTAGAGAGGACATAAACAGCTGATTAATGACGATCTGGCAGCACGTACGGGTTTTCAGGTTTTTACGCGACAAAGTTAAATTATAAACATGCAGAAATATGACAAAATGGAAAAGATTGGTGAGGGCACTTACGGGACAGTGTTCAAAGGACGCAATCGAGACACTATGGAAATAGTTGCACTAAAGAGAGTACGTTTGGATGAGGATGACGAAGGTGTGCCTAGCTCCGCGCTGAGAGAGATTTGCTTATTGAAGGTTTGTTTTGCGATGTATTGCACCAAAGGTTTGCTCAAAACTAAACGTATGTCACTTTTTCAATAGGAATTGAAGCATAAAAATATAGTTCGGTTATGTGATGTGTTGCACTCCGATAAAAAATTGACACTTGTATTTGAGCACTGCGATCAGGACCTAAAAAAATACTTTGACTCATTGAATGGAGAAATCGATATGGCAGTGTGTCGCAGCTTTATGCTGCAACTGTTGCGCGGCTTGGCCTTTTGTCACAGGTGGGTGTTTCAATAGAAATCCAACATAGATATATAAATATAACATCTATTTATGTTAGCCACAATGTTCTTCACCGAGATTTAAAGCCGCAAAACTTGCTCATCAATAAGAATGGGGAACTAAAGTTGGCTGACTTTGGATTAGCCCGCGCCTTTGGCATTCCTGTCAAATGCTATTCTGCCGAGGTGGTAACGCTGTGGTATCGTCCCCCAGATGTGCTCTTTGGCGCCAAGTTGTATACGACCAGCATTGATATGTGGTCAGCCGGTTGCATATTGGCCGAATTAGCTGATGCAGGTCGTCCACTTTTCCCAGGCTCTGATGTGATCGATCAATTGCTGAAAATATTCCGCGTGCTTGGCACTCCAACTGAAGATTCTTGGCCCGGTGTCTCGCATCTCTCAGATTACGTTGCGCTTCCATGTACGTTTTTATTGCTAACTCTATTTTAACTACATTTAAAACAAATTTTTTTCTCTGTATTCTTATATCACTTAAGCTTTTCCACCAATTACTTCGTGGAGTCAACTCGTACCAAGACTGAATTCCAAGGGTCGTGACTTATTGCAAAAACTGCTTGTTTGCCGTCCGAATCAGAGAATTAGCGCGGAAGCTGCAATGCAGCATCCATATTTCACAGACAGCTCCTCTTCGGGTCATTAACTTGTGGCAATCACTGTAGTTCTAACGACTGTTTCAATAAGATTTGAATAGAAATTGTATGTATATTTTAGGAACGTATTTTTAGTTATATACGCATCGTTTTTATCATCAATTCAATGCAATTCTATTACATAGTTTTTACCAAATTATACTACCAATGATAATGCCATCAGTTGTAATATTTTAAATATACATACAAGTTTAAGTAAATCTAAGAACCAAAATTGCAACTGTACCTAGTTCACTCAATATTTATATAGAATAAATCTTCAAAAATATACATACCCTATTTGTAAACAAATATCTCGCTCTAATCAGAATTTTTAATGGAGCCAAGCACGTGAAACCAGAAATCCAACTAAGGGTTAAATCTATGTAGAACGCACTGCGCACTGCGCACGCCAAGTTTTAGTTGCTTTTTGTATGTTTTCCGGACCGGTCGCTTTTTTTGCGTACTTGTATCGAAAGCAAGAAGTTCAATTATACTATATTTATATATCGAAATACATTTGTTATTTTGATAACGAATCTCAATAAATATTTAGTAGGCAACGCTGTTGTTTATGCGGGTGTGATAAGAGCATCTATCAAAAAAAAAAACAACATAAATTGAAATTGAATCAAAAGCAACAACAAAACAAATCGAGAACGAAAGTAATAGTTGTTAAATTCTAGTTTATTATAATGACTTGGGGATTTGTGACATGTGGCCCAAACGAGGCATTAGTAGTATCAGGTAAATCTATAAATAGATTAATTGAATTATAAAATACTTGTGGGTATTCATTCGTTTTAATAAAATGGATTCGGGGCAGCACCCCCAAATGACGTCACTACTTATCGATTTTTATGTACACGCAAAATAGCTAGAGTCCGAAGCCGTGTGTGCGCAGCAAACGAACGGCGTTGCCACATGCATTGCATACATGTGCAATTTGTATTTTGTTTTGATTTGCTTGTAAACAAGACAGAATTAAACTGTTGTCATTTTGATAGGATGCTGCTACATGAAGCCACTTTTGGTGCCCGGCGGTCGCGCCTTCGTCTGGCCAACGATTCAGCAGGTCCAGCGGTAATTAAATCAAATTGACCTTGATAAATGACATCATTTTCATCAATTGCCCTTTTGTTTTTTGTAGAATTTCATTGAACACTATGACGCTACAAGTGGAGAGTCCCTGTGTCTACACCAGCCAGGGTGTGCCAATCTCTGTGACTGGCATTGCCCAGGTCAAGGTGCAGGGACAGAATGAGGATATGCTGCTGACTGCCTGCGAGCAGTTTCTGGGTAAATCCGAGTCGGAGATAAATCACATTGCGCTCGTCACCTTGGAGGGTCATCAGCGTGCCATTATGGGATCGATGACCGTGGAGGAGATCTACAAGGATCGCAAGAAGTTCAGTAAGCAGGTTTTTGAAGTGGCTTCCAGTGATTTGGCCAACATGGGCATCACAGTGGTGTCCTACACCATCAAGGATTTGCGTGACGAGGAGGTGGGTTATATACTATATATATATATATATTTAAATATATATAGGCGACGGCACCATGTTTGATATTAAGTACAACATGTTTTGTAGGCACTATCTTTATGTTTACGTAACTAAAATATTATATATATATTTTTGCATGTACATACATACATACGACTCATTGCTAACCCAACCAGGGCGACTCCAAGGTGCGTATGGATTGGTCCTTGTTTCTGGAGTCTTCTTAACCCATGACATTGTGATTTTCCTTCGTATGTAAACATGATTTGTTTATTTTTTAACTTTTACAGGGTTATCTGAAATCTTTGGGTATGGCACGAACAGCTGAGGTGAAACGTGACGCTCGCATTGGTGAGGCAGAGGCACGTGCCGAGGCACACATTAAGGAAGCCATTGCCGAGGAGCAGAGAATGGCTGCACGTTTCCTCAACGACACGGATATTGCCAAGGCACAGCGTGACTTTGAATTGAAGCGGGCCGCTTATGATCTGGAAGTGCAGACGAAGAAGGCCGAGGCGGATATGGCCTACGAGTTGCAGGCTGCCAAGACCAAGCAGCGCATCAAGGAGGAGCAGATGCAGGTCAAGGTCATTGAGCGCACACAGGAGATCGCTGTGCAGGAACAGGAAATTATGCGTCGTGAGAAGGAATTGGACGCTACCGTGCGTTGTCCAGCCGAAGCTGAAAAGTATCGTCTCGAGAAAATTGCCGAGGCCAACAAGTTGCGTGTGGTGATGGAGGCTGAAGCTGAGGCCGAATCAGTAAGACATATATATAGTATACTTAAGAGATTAAACATTTAAATCTTTACCTGCTTTTGTAGATTAAGATACGCGGCGAAGCTGAAGCATTTGCCATTGCTGCCAAGGCCAAGGCTGAAGCCGAGCAAATGGCAATGAAAGCCGATGCTTATCGTGAATATCGTGAGGCTGCCATGGTGGAGATGCTTCTGGATACGCTACCAAAGGTATACAGCTACTTGCAGATTCCTCATAGAATCATTTTAATGTGCGTCTTTTGCTTGCAGGTTGCCGCCGAGGTCGCAGCTCCTCTTTCGCAGGCCAGGAAGATAACGATGATTTCCAGTGGGCAAGGCGATATTGGCGCGGCTAAGTTGACCGGCGAGGTGTTGTCGATTGTCAATAAAGTGCCAGAGCTGGTTAAGAGCATTACTGGCGTCGATATTGCCAGGGTACGTTCAAATTCAGAATTTATATAAGCGAAGCTACACAGCAACAAATGCAGCAAATACAAAGCAACAAGAAACAAAAAAAAAAAAACAAATGGCAATCAAAAGACTTGGTAGATAAATGTAGCAACATTATATGAAGTTCTATGATTACATATGTTTCTTCTACAATGTGGCAAATAATTGTACATATTTTTTTAATCTTAAGCTTTTTCATTTTGCGTTTTCTATATGTATATGATTTTTTGCCTTAATTTGATTTATCTCTTTATTCTTCGTTTCAGTCTGTGCATGCTGGCTAAATGTCCGAATCCAAATTACTCCAAATATACCACAAAGAATATATATATATTTAAATAATACGAAACAAATTCTTCGAAACACTTGAATACTTAATCGCATTTACTCTTTGTTTTTGGTTCTAAAAATATTTGTGTGTAACAAACAGTGTATTTTGCACAAAATGTCAAATAGCAAAAAACATATTTTGTATTCCATATAAGAATTCAAAATAAAATATGTATTTATATATGTCTTTATACAAGCGTGGAATAAAGATTTTTTTCTTGAACAAGAAAGTGTTTTTAATTCAATCATTTAAAAAAGCGCGCCAAAAAATCTAGTAAAGCTAGAAGAAAGAGCTAGATACGGCAGCGCCGATAGTTTCGCGAGGTTGTATTTTTGAAAATATCGATTTCTTTTACTTTTTGTCAAGTCTCAACCCTAATTATCACACGACTCAGCACTTTTCGCCCGTCAAGCTGCCAACTCGTTTGCTTCTGTCCAGTTGGCAGCCCAGCAGATATTTAGCTAAATCATTTGTGATTTTGTACAAGACTTGTGCTCTTTTTTAAAGACTTATAACTAATTTAAAAAGCGCCAATTTGTATATTTAAGTTGAAAAGTTTTATCACAAATCATTTACTATGGCTGATTCCAAGGGGTAAGTGTAACTCTTGCAAAATGCAGCAATAAAAGAAAGCCGACACTGAGAAAGAGCTGCACAGTGAGACAGCTTCAATTTCGCGCAGTCATTGGCCCTAGTGAAAAAAAGTACTCAAAGGCCACATAAGAAAATTCACTGAAAATGGTACACAAATGCGCGCCAGGATATTTGTCAAAACTAATAAGTTGAACAAAACAGGAATGTAATTTGTAATTAATGACGAAATGCATGATGCATAATTAACAGGAATTCGTCTGTGTTGCGAAACTAGGGCAAGCCAAAGAAAAACGCCATTCGTCCATTTTAATTTGTTGTTGTTGCAGCCCTTGCTTGCTGTTTCTTTGTTGCCCAGGGATTTTAATTTGTTGGTTGAGGGGGTGGAAGTTGTTGTTGTTGTAGTTGTTGTAGTTGACAACATTTAAATATCTGAGTGAGCCAGGAAAATTATAATGCTCGTTTGAATTAAAAAAAGCGACAACTTTGCGAGTTGTGTGTTTTTAGTTAGAAATAGGATCAAAAGAAAAATCAAAACGGGAATTGCCACAATAAAAATATCAAAATGTCAAACAGCAACGACAAAGCCGGCAACAGTAATAGCAGTAATGACAACAACACTAACAACAACAACAACACCAATTATGATGTAGAACATTCGATGCAAGTGGACGCCGATATCACTGACTTTGTGCGCAGTTATCGGAATGAGCAAGATGACAGACTGAAAAAGAAAGAAGAAGTTTTAGGACAACAAAGCAGCTACGCTGATAAACGGTGCGACATGTTGTCTCTCTCTTAACTAACTCTCTTAACTCTTTTGTGCTTGGTCGAGTGTTTAATATTGATCTTGTTGTTTCAGCAGCGATGACCTGGCTACGGCTATTCTGAAGCGCAAGGATCGTCCCAATCGTCTGATTGTCGAGGAGGCGCAGAATGATGATAATTCTGTCGTGTCGCTTTCGCAGGTAAGTTCCAGTCATCAATAAAAGCCACGTCATCATCACATATCATTTGTTTTGCTTCTGCTTTGATCTGTTATAGGCGAAAATGGATGAGCTGCAGCTCTTCCGTGGCGACACTGTCATTCTGAAGGGCAAGCGTCGCAAGGAGACCGTCTGCATTGTGCTGTCGGACGAATCCTGTCCGGATGAGAAGATCCGCATGAATCGTGTGGTGCGCAACAATCTGTGTGTCCATTTGTCGGATGTGGTGTCCGTGCAATCCTGTCCGGATGTCAAGTACGGCAAACGTGTGCGCATCTTGCCCATTGATGACACCACTGAGGGCGTTACGGGCAATCTCTTTGAGATCTATCTGAAACCATATTTCTTGGAGGCCTATCGACCCATTCACATGGGCGACAATTTCATTGTTCGTGCCGCTATGCGTCCCATCGAGTTCAAAGTGGTGCTCACCGATCCGGAGCCCTACTGCATTGTGGCGCCCGAGACGGTAATCTTTTGTGATGGCGATCCCATCAAGCGTGAGGTAAGTTTCCATTCCCCTTGAGATCTATGGATCTTCTTATATGATAATCGTTTAAAGTAGCAATTAAAATTATCATCATCAATATATGTATATTATTTGTTATGTGTGTTTGCTGTAGGAGGAAGAGGAGTCTTTGAATGCCGTTGGCTATGATGACATTGGCGGTTGCCGCAAGCAATTGGCCCAGATTAAGGAGATGGTTGAGCTGCCGCTGCGTCATCCGTCGCTCTTCAAGGCTATTGGCGTTAAGCCACCTCGTGGCATTCTGATGTACGGCCCACCTGGTACCGGTAAGACCCTGATTGCACGTGCCGTGGCCAATGAGACGGGCGCCTTCTTCTTTTTGATCAACGGTCCCGAGATTATGTCCAAGCTGGCCGGTGAATCGGAATCGAATCTGCGCAAGGCATTCGAGGAGGCCGAAAAGAACTCGCCGGCTATTATTTTCATTGATGAAATCGACGCGATTGCACCCAAGCGTGACAAGACTCACGGCGAGGTGGAGCGTCGCATTGTGTCGCAGCTGTTGACACTGATGGACGGCATGAAGAAGAGCTCCCATTTGATTGTCATGGCGGCCACCAATCGACCCAATTCCATTGATCCGGCGCTGCGTCGCTTCGGTCGTTTCGATCGTGAAATCGATATTGGTATTCCCGATGCCACTGGCCGTTTGGAGGTACTGCGGATACACACCAAGAACATGAAGCTGCACGAGGATGTGGATCTGGAGCAAATTGCGGCTGAGACACACGGTCATGTGGGTGCTGATCTGGCATCTCTCTGCTCGGAGGCGGCTCTTCAACAAATCCGTGAGAAGATGGATCTGATTGATCTGGAAGATGATAAGATTGATGCCGAGGTGTTGGCCTCTCTGGCTGTCACCATGGAGAACTTCCGCTATGCGATGACCAAGTCCAGTCCATCGGCACTGCGTGAAACGGTTGTGGAGGTGCCCAACACCACCTGGACAGACATTGGCGGTCTGGAGAATGTCAAGAAGGAGCTGCAGGAACTGGTCCAATACCCGGTCGAGCATCCCGACAAGTTCCTAAAGTTTGGCATGCAGCCCAGCCGTGGTGTGCTCTTCTACGGTCCACCCGGTTGTGGTAAGACACTGCTGGCCAAGGCCATTGCCAACGAGTGCCAGGCGAACTTTATTTCGGTGAAGGGTCCGGAGCTGCTCACCATGTGGTTCGGTGAGTCCGAGGCCAATGTGCGCGACATCTTTGACAAGGCACGTTCGGCTGCTCCTTGTGTACTCTTCTTTGACGAGTTGGATTCGATTGCCAAGGCTCGTGGCGGCAATGTGGGTGATGCTGGCGGTGCTGCCGATCGTGTCATCAATCAGATACTTACCGAAATGGATGGCATGGGGGCCAAGAAGAATGTGTTCATCATTGGCGCCACCAACAGGCCCGACATCATTGATCCGGCCATTTTGCGTCCGGGTCGCTTGGATCAGTTGATCTATATTCCATTGCCCGACGATAAGTCGCGTGAGGCTATTCTTAAGGCCAATTTGCGTAAATCGCCACTCGCCAAGGAGGTGGACCTAACATACATTGCCAAGGTGACGCAGGGCTTCTCTGGCGCCGATCTGACTGAGATCTGTCAGCGTGCCTGCAAATTGGCCATTCGCCAGGCCATCGAGGCCGAGATTCGACGTGAAAAGGATCGTGCCGAGAACCAGAACTCTGCCATGGACGTAAGTTCATACAAACCAAACTGAGAGCGAACTTAATATTATTCTTAATTCCCTGCAGATGGATGAGGATGATCCAGTGCCGGAGATAACACGTGCACACTTTGAGGAGGCAATGAAGTTTGCTCGCCGTTCCGTGTCGGACAATGACATTCGCAAATATGAAATGTTTGCTCAAACTTTGCAGCAGTCTCGCGGCTTTGGCCAGAACTTCAGGTGAATCAAGCTAAACCTAACGTTTCCCATATGAATTGATTACTTACAGGCATTTCTTTATACTGTTTACAGATTCCCCGGTAATGCCGGCAACACCTCAGGGTCTGGCACCAATATGCCAGTTAATTCGCCAGGCGACAATGGCGATGATGATCTTTACAGTTAGATTTCTAGATTTACGCAAGACAACAACAATTTTTTAAATGAATTTTTCCTCCTAACAACAACAAAAAACAAAAAAAAAAAACCGAGCAAGAAAACAATTTTAAACACATACAAATTTGGATTCTGGAGGCAAAAGCGGCAATCATTAGCAGCACCACCAGCATTAAATTAACATCATCATCAACAGCAGCAGCAACAGCAGCATTAGAATAATGCATAGGAACAACAGCATAAATAATATAACATAACTTTATACAATTTTGATACCAACTATGGATCAGATTGTAATTTGTAATTGGCGACTCAAAAAAAAAAAGAAAAGAAGAATTAGCCTCACTTATCATTCGTGCATTATCGATCGAAGATGAGCGATCGAGATCGGAGTTCTTTATACATTATATAATGATAATAAACAATAAACACATATACACCTACATATAAAGATAAATACATAAACATATATTAAACACCGTAAAATTATAAGTGTATTTGGAGCTACGTTTTTAAGTGAATAAAAATTATAAAGTCGGATAAAGGCTTTTGGAAAATTACAAAAGGGAAATGTAATGATGGATCGTCTATCTTTGTTTGATTTAAATAATTGCTGATTTTAAAAGAAATATCGCTGATTTAGCAAAATGCATTTCCCGGCTTGGCAACTAAATTTAGTTTGAAATCAAACAACTGGTTGTTTTTGTGTTTTAATCGCTTTTATTAAACTTGTATTCATTCGTCATGTTTGCCTCTGCACTGATTGCGACACATTACCCAGTATCTGATCCTATAACTTATATATTTAGTTAGCTTTTTACGATATCCATGCCAATGTTTGCTGCGCTTAAATGACAAATTCAAATAAATATTTATTTTGGCATTCGTAAATGAAAAGCAAATTAATTTAAAGTTCATTTTTTGTTGTTTTTTTTTTGTTTTATCAGCAGCTTCTGCGGCGTTTCAATTGAATATAATTCTCCTTAAATTTATTAACGCCTATTGCAAGTTTCCAATTAAGTTTCGGTTTTTCTTTTCGATTTTTTTTGTTTTTAGCAGTGTCTACACTTTAAATATTTTCATTAAATACATACATACATATTTTTGTTTTTTGTTTATCTGTTACACATACATAATTAAATATATGCTTTATGCATAAATTACAACACAACAGTTAAAATACAAATACATAGTTTCAATTGTTAATTTAGCGCGTTTTTTTAAATTTTTCATTCTTTATTTATTTTTCAACGTTTTTATTGAGCTTCGCTTGTTGTTGCTTCAGTTTTACTTAGTATGTGTGTGTGCGAGTTTGTGTATGGCTGTTGGTGTGCGTGTGTGTGTATGCGTGTTATGTTGTTTTTGTTTTTTTGTTGGAAGAAAATGGCCAGCACTTTCAGCTTCTTAAATAATTAGTTACGCTTCATAACTTTTATCGTATTTATCTTATTTTTTGTCTCTTTTTTTTTTATTTTTGTTTGATATTTTTGTCAATTTATGTACGCTTTGTTTTTGAATTGTTTTTCAAGAATTTTGTTGCTTTAAAGTCTTGAACATAGACTAGACACCAATTAGTAGTAGTATGTAGGATTAAACATATTTTTATTTTTTTGTATTTTTATATTTTTTTAATTTCTTTTCCTTCGTTTTGTATTGTTTTATTTTTGTCACGTGTAACAAGTTTCTGTTTTTTTTTCTTTCATTCTTTAAATTATGATATTTATGTTTTCATTATTATATAAGTAGTTTTGTGAACACCTGTCGACTGTTGGTATGCCAGTAAAATTGTTTATATGCTTTTACATAACTATACTCGTATGTATACGTTTATTATTATTATTTTATTATTATATTATTATGTTATTTATTAACTGTCTAAGATTTGTTTTAGTTACGCATTTTACAAACAATAAAGTAACGTTTATAAAGTACTGGAGTTTGGGTTTACCATATTTAAGCTCATTTCAGTTATAAGTAGATAAATACAGATACATTTACATGCTTCTCTCTATGTCTGTATGTATATGTGCTAGAGTATAGAGTATAAAAGGGAAGGAGAGGTGTGGGTGGGGAATTAGGGGTGGGGTAAAACGCATAAATAGTATCTATTAGCTGCTGTTTTTTTCTTTTTTTTTTTTTGAATTTGCAAACCAAACTCTACTAAGTACACATCTAGGCCTTTGATATTGCTTTGCTTTGCTTTGCTTTGCTTTTCTCTAACTACAACAGAGTAGGACTCGTTATTGAAGCCCGATTATAAACCATAATCAATTTCCATATAATAACTGAGCAGATCTGATTATTTGCTTGCGCTAGATATTTCATATTCATATTCAAAGATTTTCTAAGTTGATCCCATGCAACATATATATTGATTGTGCCTTTAGCCTTCTCTTTTGTAGAGCCAATTGAAATAGAAATGATTTGAAGAATGTTTTTAAAAATTAAATTTCGCTTATATTGAGATCGATCGTTTTGTGCTGTTTGTTGTCGTTTAACGAGCTGAACATTTTTGAAAAAGGTGGACATTTGAAATAGTTCTGTCGAAAATGTTGAAAGAGCTAGTTACTGGCTCGCTGGAAACCCAAAAAACAAAAAGTATCTCTTAATATTTGACGGGTGAGGGTCCATAACATTTCTTTAGCGTTTCTCATATATATAATTCTTTTTAAACAATTTCAAAGATTTATTTTAAATGTATATGCTGAAACATTTTTTCAGCTGGTTTTTTTAGTGTTTCTTTTTGTTTTTTTTTTTATCTTGTGGTTTTTTTCGTAAACACTGCAAGCAGCAATTTTACATATAGACTAGTACAATGATTGGTTTTTTTTACTTTATTTTATAAATAAATTAGATTTGTTTTATGCATATGTGTAGTTTTTACTTTATATAAGTATTTGTATTTCTTGTTTTGTAGATATAAACTCTTTGCTTGATGTGTGTTCATTTGCGACTATTTGATATCCTTCTTTTATTATATTTAGTAAACAATAAACAAGTTTGTTGTTGCTTTGATTATTAAACTTATTTCATTAAGCCAAACGAGTTTTTTTTTTTGCATAGTTTTTTTGCATAGTTTTTGCCTCTGTATTGTGCTAAATTATGCGTAGATCAATTGATAACAAATTAGTATATATTAATAATAATAATAAAAGTAAGAAAAAAACAAGACTATTAACTATGCACTTAACATTTCTTTTGAGCTAATGACACACAAAAAAAAATTACATTTCCTTGTTACTCTACCTTTCTTCTGCCCAATCTGATTTCTTCTCTGGGTATTATTCTCGTTTTGTTTTTGTTTGTTTTTTTTTTTTCAATTAAATACATTAAATTACAATTGCTAATACATACAATACAATATTTCTTTTTTTTTCTGTTTTGTTTTTCTTTTGTTTAGCATAATCGTTATCATTATCATATTATCGTTATCATTGTTTTTGAATTGTATTATCCAGCCTCAGCTTAAAACATAGTTTTAAATCAAAAATTTCTGTATATGTGTGTGTGTGTGTGTTTGGTTTGCGCTTGTATTGGTATTTGTTGTGCTCTCTGCTGTTGTTGTTGTTGTTGTTGCTGTATATATGCCTTCGTTTAGTTGTGTAGAGTCCTAATAACCCATTAGCCTGGTTGTGGTTGTTGTTGTTGTTGTTGTTGTAACTGCCGCTGCTGTTGTTGTTGTTGCGGTTGTTGTGGCGTTTGTTGTTCAGACTTTTTATCGTGTGTCGGTGATATTATTTTTGCTGCCAAATATCTTCACCAGCTGCGACTCGTAATCGTCAATGTTGCGCTTCATAATATCCATGCAGGGTCCAAGCAGACGCTCAAATGCTCTCACATCGAGAACTGATAAGCAAATCGAATAATTTGATAATTAGCCAAGAGGTATAGTAAAAGATTTACACATAAAGAATATTTGGTTGATAGAACATAAAACATGCCTTAGATTTTAATAACTTGCATTAAAGAATTACAGCATAATAATAATGAAAATATGTATTAGTAAACATGACACAAAAATTAACATTGCATGCCACATCCAATTCAAAATTCCATTCCCAGAGACCAGTCGATTAACCCCCTTAGAATTCGTACTTCCACTTAAGGTTGAACCCGATTCCCAACCACAGGCGCCTCAACTCATAAATAAATAATCTATGAAGCAGCGCTTACCATTCGCAAAATGTAACGTATTTTTTGTTCACTCTTTTGTTTACTTAATTTTTGGACGCGGGGGGTGAGGATTTTCAGTTTTGTCTGTGTCGGCAGCAGACATTAATCTGTGGCAAAGGCTTAACGTTGCGTATACGTGATATTCGTGTGTCTCTATGTAAACGTGTGTGTTGTGAATGTGCATGTATGTGTGTGTGTGTGAGAGATTTTTATGAATGAAAGAATTCGATATTTACTTAGCAACTGTACAATTTTTAATCATGTCTCTGAACGTACAATAAATTTTATGGCATTTTAACAAAATTAAATTAAAGCTGAATGAAAAAAATAATTATAAAATAATATGCATTAATACACAGAATGCCTTTCCTGGAGATGCTACTTGCTAAGCAGTTTCATAAACGTTATTGATAAACTTGTCATTATGATTATCGCATTCATAGATTGGTATTACGTCGAGCCATTTCCGTGAACATTTGCTCATACATCAATATATTGCGCTTGAGAACATCGGTGAGGAAGCCCAGGATTCGTTCAAAGGCCTCCGTGTCTAGGACTGGACGGAATTCAATTAAAACTAAATTTTACATCTACAATCTAATAGAAGTGGGTATAAAGATCATAAGTTTATACCAAGGCTGCAAAGCGAATTCTTAAAATTAGCTACCCTTTAGCCTTTAAAATAATGTTTGAGTTCGGAAAAATATAATTACAGAAATATCAGATTTTTTAAATTTTTAATATACTACGATCTAATTTATATTAAATTTTAATCTTTAATAATTAAAGTAAACATTCTTTATAAGCAACCTTTACAAAAGCAACATTTTATTGTAGCAACCTCTGTATTAGCCACTTTTTTCTATGTCAAATTTTCTATACAAGCAACTCGTTTTGTTTTTCTTATTAATATTCCAGACTTCCATAAAAATGGAGAAAAAAAAAAAACAGAAAACCGATTTCTTTAAAAAAAAAAGATTAATTCTTAAAGAATTGCAAGATGGCAAGAAATCATCAGAGGTCTGCAGAAGATTCAATATCCATAATCTTACCACCAAATAAATATGGTTTTTGCGATGAATCAGAGAAAAAGTGTTTTTAATTGATATTATTTTAACAAATAAAACTTCTTAGTTATTTTTAAGTAGCAAAACGTATAAAATATAAAATTAATATTTCTCTATAGAGGAAACTCTTTTTTAAAAATAGGTTTATGTGAGTTACTTGTTAGAATGTTTACTGTATTTTGATTTTGAAGTTGTTAAAATCTAATGATAAAACTATTATCATTATCTTAAATTAAATTTTTAAAAAAGATAGCAATCTTTTATTTAAATAATTTGATAAACTTGTTGAGAAAAATAGGATAAAAATTAAAAAATATTGTTGTAAAGCATGGAACCAAGGTTTGGGGCTTTGCAGTCTTGGCTTACTAATCTACAGGGTATCTACAGCGCCTGCAGGCTATCGAAGTAGGCACGCAGATCCAGTTCCAGATAACGATAGTCTCGTATGCCGCGCTGCAGGAGGCTACTGCAACGACCCAAGAGTCGCTCAAAGCAAACAACATCTAAAACTACATACACAAATCACAACACAAAACACACAACACACAACACACAACACAGTGCAAAATGAACGTCAATGTAAGTGCATAAACAAATTAGATGAAACAAAAGAAGAAAAAACAATAAACAAAAAGCATTAAAAGTGCTGGCTAAGAAGCGAATCATTTAAAAGGTTTTCGTTGTTCGATTCGCTTAGGCAAAGTAACGGGGAATTTTAGGGGTATAACGGGGCTAATGGGGGAGCATTTGACTTACATGCAAGCTTAACAACGCCACCCGTAGCGTAAACTGAAGCAGCACGTGGTCGATGTGTCACCAGCGCCAGTTCACCAAAGTATTGACCCTTGCCCAGCTTGGAAATCTCGATTTCCGAATCGTCCTGATCCATGCGCACCGACACGGTGCCCTCCTCAATGAAGTACATGCCATCGGCGGCATCACCTGTTGTGGAATTCCCAAATAGCAATAAATATAAGCTGATGAACAACTACAATTCGATTGGAACTTACCCTGCTTAATGATACGTTCACCATCCTCGTAGCTCTTGGAGACCAAAGCATCGGCCAGATTCATGCGTTCGTAGTTCTGTTTAAAGATTTCGATATTTATATATTTAATATTCGAGTGAAGGGGCTATTGCTCTCACCTGTAGCGCCTTTAGCATGGGCACACTGTTCAGCAGCTCCTCGTACATTTTTCGCTTCTTGAATGCCGACTTGAGCAAGATGCGTCGGAATGTCTGACGGTCCATGGCCCAGAGTAGGCCATTTGTTTCCGCCTGAACGGTAGCCGCTCTTTATTCAAATCAAGAAAATAAAGTTAGCAATTGATGTGTAATTTTTAAAAATTATATTCTATTCTATTCTTAAAAAAACTAAAAAAATTTTGTGTGCTTAGTGTTTTCCTTAAAACTAATAATCTATTTATTTTTAAATCAGTCTAATTTTTAAATTGCAGCTCTAAATTAATTAAACTTGAAAATTCTTTTCATTTTGTTGAACTAAGTTTTTTATCCCACAATTTTAAGTTTCTTACAATCCAAAAAACTTAAAAACTTTGTTGTTTAAATGATTATCTTAAATTTAAAAGCTTTTGAATATCTATCTTATCTTCCCGAAGAAACGAAATTTTATGATTTCTTATGAAGTTTCATCTAAAATTAATTAAGTTTGAATTTACATAACACGTCAAAGCTCATAAATTTTAAATATTAACAAAATTATCATTAATTACTTTATCAAATAAATGTTTTTTTATTTTTTTTATTCAGGCTCTAAATTAATGAACCTTCACAATTCTATTAATTTTATTAGAATAATTTTATTCTGGTAATCATTTAAAAATTTTGTTAAACCGTTCTAACCATACATTATTTAAACAACTTATTTTCCTTCTGAAATTAATGAATTTTTTACATTTTTTGACTGTATTAATTTGTAATAATGCGAAAATTTCCAAGTGTCGAATTCAGATTGAGAAATTAGCACATTTGTTGGACAGACAACGGCATTGTATATTAATTGATCAAATGAATAAAATACCCAGTTTAACGCGAATTTTTCTTGATATTTATATTTCGGCTTATTCTCACCTGGGCATATTGTAAAGCAGCGCTAATTCACCAAATAATCCAGTATGATTGTAGGTGCTAATGTGTTTGTCATTAATGTAGACTTTGTAGACGCCACTGTGGAAATGGAATGGAATTGGATTGGAAATTAAGCGTGAATTGTGTAAATATTGCGGCAAATGTGGAATAAATGTAAATTAATTGCGCATACGCTGTGTGAAAATACAATTGCCTACTTGGAGGCGGGGATCTGTCCACATGACGTATGCGCAATTTACGAAGCATTGTTCTACTCGACACTTACGATTCAATAACATAAAAGTTATCGCCATCATCGCCCTGGCGTATGATGAAATCGCCCGGTTGCACTTTACGCTCAAACATCGCATCCAGCACTTGGTTCATCTACGTTGGTAAATAGGAAAAGGGCCAAAAGGCATTTATGAGCAGGATAATACACAGTTAGAGTTACAGTTACAGCCACAATTCACACACGTAGAAATAACCGCACCAAAAAAACAAACGTGATTCGGTTTCTGCGGTTGTCTAAGTTGTTTTTCGCTGGCATCCACTCGACATATGCTACAAATTTATGAGCTAAACGCACCTGTTCCTTCTCAAGTGAACGGAAGAGCAGCACATTCTTCACAGACTCGATGAGACGTGCCCGCTGTTCGTCTGTCTTGGGGAATATGGCAGTGGCGCCCTCATCATCATCGTCCGCCTCGGGATCATATGCCTCGGCGAAAACTGATTTGCGACGTGAGCCCTGTACAACTGGTGGTTCCGCTGAAATGGTAGCAAAAGAGACCAAATTAGATTAATATAATTAATATTCTTAAAGTAATACTTAAATTTTTGCCTTTAATTACAATACAATTAATCAGCGGTGCCACAAAAAAGCGAAACTAACCGAAAACCTCTCAACTCTCCATACATTTTTGTTTTGATTTTCGTTTGGTTTTGATTTCTGTGGCACTCCTGAATGTAAATTGCCTAAATTATGTCAAAATTCTCGGTAGATGGTCACATTGTTCATTGTATACATATACACAGCTGCGCTGGTCACACTGCTAATACGTTAAGCGTTAATCTAGATCAGGAATGGGCTCACTTGACTCAACGAGCTCATAACGTTATTTTTGACTAATTTATAACAATAATACACGTGATTAGCTGGAGATTTTTTGATTTAGCTACAATTTATGACTCTAGAAGCTGTCTTAATTGTATTATTGATTTAGATATCTTTTTACACATATTAAGTTTATTATGAAATAAGCTTTTAAAATTTCTGTTGTCAGTTTATCATTAAATAAAGTTACATTTAATGAAATTGTCTGTCCAACTTTTTTATTAGCGCAATTTAATTAAGTTTTTTTACATGACAAAGTCAAAAAGTGTTTGTAGAATTTGCCTAATTAATGAAAATGGACAATACATTTATTTTTTGGGCTTGACAACGAGTACGAGTATGAGGACTCTAATGAGGACAATGTCCTGACAGCCCAGTTGACTTTTATGTGTGCGCACATTAGCTTAAGTATACACAAAATGGGAAATGAAGAGCTGTTCCACTTTTTATCTTTATGGAGCACATTAAATGCAAAGCAGAAGGGGACAGCTAGATAAATGCATAGATACATAGATGGATAGACAGATGGATGATGATCAAAACTGCTGACGGATGCAGTTTTTAGTACATATCATTAGCAGCAACTTGAGGCTACACATAACTCATAATGCATTACGTCAGCAGACACGGAGATATTTATGTGAATTTTAGTTTTATATTTTTTTTTATTGTGGTCCAGCTGCGTCAAGTTGCAGTAGCAAACAACAAATGTCTCTGCAAATCGAATCTAAGCGAGTACGAGACATTTAAGCGAAATGAAATGCACTCTCGCAATGTAAATAGAAATGCAACGCAAACAAACGGACGGACAAACTGACGGACGGACAGACAGACAGACGGACGGACGGACGAAAAGGGGCAATGCTGTGTGTCCAGCTGCCCACACATCCAGTTTTGTGTGTGCTCAAAACTATCTGCATATAGATAGATACATGCCTGCAAACTTGTAGATACAAATACGGGCAGCAGATAGGAATGCAAAACGTATCTACAGTTGCAATAATTGTGCTCGAATGGCACTTTTAATGCCTTTCAGTTAGTGCAGTATTATGGGCTGCTTCTTAAGCTTTGATAATACAACAAGAACGAACACAACAACAATAGAAAAATATCGAGTACTGTTTGCAATTCATCAACGAATGTATAGACAAACAATTGAATTAGTTAACCTATTGCAATAATAATTCATTTCTATTGCATTGCATATATTAGGCTTGTTATATCTTTGCAGTTTTGTTTTTCTTACAACTGTATCTGTATCTATAGCTGTCTCTGTATCTATATCTGTTTCTGTATCTATATCTATAGCTGTAGCTGTCTCTGTATCTATAGCTGTAGCTGTAGCTGTGACATGGCTCTGTCCAAAATGTGTTGTTTTATGGTGCTGTTTTTTTTTTAAGTTATCATATTTGGCATGTTGTTACGAGTATTGGTTTTTGTTATTTTTTTTTTGCTTACCGGCCAATAAATTGCTAGACACTTGTGTAGACATTGCACTTTATTTATTTGTGTTTGTGCTTTAATATTAAGTATTCAAAGTTATAGTTTCAGCTGCAGCTTACAATCTTTATATGTGTTATTTTTGTTATTTTTGTTACTTTTATTGGCAATTTTCGCAGCAACGAAAATGCGAACCTGTTGTGTACAAACACGTTTCAAAACTCAAGGTGAAAACTCATATACGCACACGAGTTAGAGTTATAAAGATTACGCGCGTCACACGCTGCGTATGCGTTATAAATATATATTTATGCACTCGACTTTAACTTTGAGTCAGCGAATCAAGAAATCTGAAAATCGCAGCGTTTCGCACTTTACACTTCACGCTTCGATTTATCATTAAAATTCACAAAAAAAAAAAACAAAAACAAAAAAAGAAAAAATGGAAAAGGAAAACTGTTTGCATTGGCATTCGTTAAAGTCGTGTCAAGTGTGGCACTTGCCACTTTGATGATGCAATTACACACACAATCAAGCACGCACACACACACACACACACACACACACGCACACTACTGCGAGTTGTGTGCGATATCCTTCAGCTTAAGCTGTTAAAAAGGACGACTATTTATTTCAGCTTGCAGTGCGACAGGATACAAGGACAAGGATACGTTCTACGTCCATCCATTGAGTATAGGCATGTGTATAAGTATGTGTGTGTGTGTGTGTGTGATGCAACACCGTCTTGCGGTTGAACTGTTAATGCATTTCATTCAATTTACTCGCCATTCAAAGGCCTTGTGGTTGGCATTATCAAATCCAGCAAATGTCCTGCTGATTACTGTTAATTAATTAAGTGGCTTAACCACGCGCCAATTGATTTGAGCTATATGTAAATAAGTATACATAAATTAATGCATGTAGACTGTAATCACAACTTTAAATTATATTTGATAGGGCTAAGCCAAAATTATAAGCACTTCACTTTTAATCAACTCCTTATATCGTAATTGTTATAAAACAACACTTTAAATTTGATTCTGAGTCCTTTCATTTTCTTGTAAAAAATCAAGTCAAAACTAAGAGAAATTTTGACTTGTAAAGTTCTTAGGTCAAATGCTTGAGCAACTTCGAACTCTCATAACTTTGCTGAAACCTAACCGATTTTCAAGCGGAATATCATTTTGATCATGATTTGGCCTCTTAATTGATTCTGCATTTAAATTTTTATCATTCATAAAATTTGATATTTTTTCGATTCTAAGCCATCTATCATCCAAATTTCCATACCTACCTCTTGACATTTTTACAAAAACTTTGATCTCTCACAACTTTATCAAAAATTAACCGATTTTCAAGCGGAATGTCATTTTGATCATGATTTGGCCTCTTAATTGATTTTGCATTTAAATTTTTATCATCTAGAAAATTTCATATTTTTTCTATTCTAAGCCCTCTTCATCCAATTTTCCATACCTACCCCTTGACATTTTTTCAAAAACTTTGATCTCTCATAGCTTCATCAAAAATTAACCGATTTTTAAGCGGAATGTCATTTTGATCATTATTTGGCCTCCTTATTTACTCTGCATTTAAATTTTTATCAACTAGAAAATTTTATATTTTTTGATTCTAAGTCATCTAACATCCAATTTTCCATACCTACCCCTTGACATTTTTTCAACAACTTTGATCTCTCATAACTTCATCAAAAATTAACTGATTTTCAAGCGGAATGTCATTTTGATCATGGTTTGGTCCACAAATTCATTCTGTATTCAAATTTTTGTCATTTAAAAAATTTAATTATTTTTGACCAAGACTCGACTTTGATGGTAAGGGTCCCCCCTTTGAAATTTCGAAAATTCAAAATTTTAAATCTCAAGTTTTCACTTTTAATCAACTCCTTATATCGTAATTAGTATGAAACAACGCTTTAAACTTGATTTTGAGACCTTTCAATTTCTTGTAAAAAATCATGTCAAAATTAAGAAAAGTTTTGACTTGTAAAGTTGTTAGGTCAAAGACTTGAGCAACTTCGAACTGTCATAATTTTGGCAAAACTGTACCAATATTCAAGCGGACTGTCATTTTAATTATGGTTTGGCCTCTTTATTCATTATGTATTCAAATTTTGTTCATTCAGAAAATTGTAATATTTTTCGACTATCGAAGCCATAGTTCTATAATATGATGAAAATTGGCAACAAGATTGCAGCGACGATTCAAAAGCTGCTCTCATTTGTTCCATTGAATGCTATTCAATTATTCAACAATAGAACCAACACATAGATTAGCACTCAGATATTCGTAATTGATTAATTAATGCAATCCCAAGGCTCTGCTCAGCATTTCTGTGTGTGTGAAGTGAACTCCAGAGATTGAGACAAGCAAATGAATTATTTAGTGCAATCATGTCTCAGTTTATCAATTAGTTTAGAGTGTTAACTTTTGCGTTTGTTTTAAGCACAGAAATTGTAAACAAATTGCAAGCAATTTATGCACTTTTTATTACAAATAAGTATGATTTTTGTAGTGAAATATGAGTACTTAAATGCATTTGGTTTTCAAGTACAAAACACACACACACGCAGAGTAAGCACACACACACACACATATACGCACGCACCACACACACATACACGACAGAAATTTAATTAAAAATGGCAAATAAAAGTTGACTGCATTAATTTCATTAGCAGTTGTCGGCGACACTGTTAATAATGATGATGACGATGATGATGTTGTTGACAACGCGACCCGCAGAGTTGAAAGTATAAATGACTGACTCTCTGTCTGTTTGTCCGTCTGTCTGTCTTTCCTGTTAACGGTGTGACGTCTGAGCTGCAACTAAAGCCGCTGTTGGAGCCACAGCATCCTTTGAGCAGGAAAATGGTCGACACAAAACGACAAACCGAAGCGGAAATAGTGCCTGTATTCAGTAAGTAGGCAACACAGCACAAGAGACACAGCTGTCACTATACCAATCTGTATCCGTGTGTGTGTGTGTGTGTGTGTGTGTGTGTGTGTGAATAGAACTCACACACATTGACAGCTCGTCTGTGTGTCGAGCATAAATATATAGCAAGTAGACTGAGAGCAGCGCTTTGTCTCGATTAACACGAACATTTGCTGTGTTTTTTTTGTTTTTATATTTATCATTAAGCGCAACAGGAGTCGCACACACTCACACACACACACACATACACACAGCTATTCACACTCATGGCCAGCCATTTCCGTGAGTTTTCTGCTGCAAACGCCGTTGGCATGTCAATAATGTTTGAAATGTAACTGCCAGTCAAAGCCCATGTCAGCGGGCGTGGCACTGGCATAATCCCTAACCGCCCTAACGCCTACCCTTCCCCTGCCCCTTTGCTCTGCTCTCTTCTGCTCTCCTCTTGTCCTCCTTGTGCCTGTTGAAGCGTAAGCCAGGCAGCAAAACTGCGAAACTGCTGCTGCTGTTCATTGGCATGCTTCAATGGGCGCCCATTGCTTTAACTCGTCTCCTTCCACCTCTCCTCCTTTCCTTCTTCTCTCCTTCTTCTCTCTTTCTCCTCGCTGTACAAGTCTGCTTGCTCGTTGCTGACTTTTTTGTGGCCAACATGAGCGTTAATAAAATGTACAACATGCTCATCGTTCACACACACACACGCTCACACACACATACACACACGCCCACACTCTCTCACACACACACCTTGGCACACCTTATTAAGCCACATTTTGGCACCCGCAAAAATTGCTGTGCGTACCGCACGGCGTATACTTAATATTCTACATTTTACCAAGCTGCTTCGCTTTTTTATTTTGTGTACACGCTTAAAGCAATTTTAAATAAAGCCAAACAAGCTGACCATAAATAGACATCAAAGCCGACAATCGATGCAAGCGGGGGGCGTGGCACACACACACACACACATACACACACACTTTTAGTTGAGCTATGTGCTATTTGCGTGCTTCTCTCGCTCAGCTGAACTCGCTTCGAATCTTTGAAGGCTTCACTGCACAAAGCCATAGATAATTTGGCTCGTTTCGAGATACAGCAATGTACTATAATGCAAATAAAACAAGAAAGATAAAACTATCTTTGGCACGCCGAAGATTTGTTACCCTTGCATACTCTTCTGTATTCTATATTCGACTGATTTTTCCTACGACAGCTATATGATTTTATATTCTAATTTTATCATAATTTGTTCAGGTTGTATTAGATACAACCAAATATATAATCTGAGAAAATGGTTGAGATATCTTAAGAAACAACAAAGTTCTTCAAACTAAAGGTAAATATTAGAGCGATCGTTCCTATGGCAGCTATATGATATAGTGAAGCGATTGGAAACACATTTGGGCAGAATATAAAAGCCAACAACAAATGTATATACTGTAATTACAGTTGAGATGTCTTACTATAGATATATTCAAGTTTTTCTGACACTTATATATATAATAAAGTGAGCCAAATCGGTCAGTTTTCAATTACTTACTGACTGCAGCAATAAGACAAAATACCAAGTAACAAGTTTCAACCTTTAAAACTGAGCGCTTGATTAATATAGAAACAGACATATCGAATCAATGCGTCGTTTTGATCAAAAATATATATAATTAAATGCTTTACACATGCAGTAGCCATATAATAAAACCCTGTTAAAGGGTCTAAAAGGTCATTGTGACTGTCTAATAGTAAGACGAGACGCTTCAAATTTTAATTAAATGTCAGGCCATAAAGAGCGGAAGAGACAGAGTGAGAGAAAAGGAGGAAGAGAGGGAAAGGTTAGACTTCCTGTTTGCCTATTTACTCTGCTCTTGAGCTGTGTGCGCAATTAATAGATTTTTAATGACAAATGGAATATAGAAGGATACAGTAAGCAGATAATACAGGGGGGAAATCGGGGGTTGAGAGAGGGAGAAAGAGAGAGAGATGAAGTAAACGGGCAAGCAACAATTTCTCACTTGACACGGCGTCCCTTGAGTTAGCTGCGTGTTTGATTAACCGGAAGATAAAAACGCAAGGCAGCCTCCGCACAATGCATGTAAGCATACAGAGACAAAAAGAAGAAGAGAGAGACACTAAGAGTGGGAGTGAGAGAGTGCGAGTCAGTGTTGGCAACTCTTCAGAGCCAAAAAAAAGCTAGAAAAAGCTAGAGCATTTTAAAAGAATCCAGATAAACAGCCAATATATCAAAAATCTAAGCCCACCGAAAACCTTCCAAAAATGTAAACAGATTTGTGAGATTTTCGGTTGCTTATAGGTTTCATTGTTTTTATTATTATTCTAGTAATAAAAAGCATTTGTAGATCTCAGCATAACCATTATCTCACCCACCTATGTAGGTTTGGTTTGGTCCCAGATAATTTAAAATACTTAACTTTATTACTGATATTATTGCAACAACTATCGATTAAAAGTTATGCTATGCTTAGATATTTCGATATTTCGATATGCTTAGATATTTCGATATATTAGATATTTAGATATTTTGTAAATCAAAAAGCCATTGCAACTTTCAATTTTTTTTTCCGGCTTTTGACATTCGAAAAACGTCAGATTTGACGGGAAAAAAGCTGACTTGGCAACAGTGGCGCGAGTGCGAGTAAGCAAGCGTATGAAAGAACTTGGTGACCTGCTAGTCCCGGTCTTCATCCTGCTCTTCCTGCTGACCCCTGACATATTTATCAACATTATTATTTAATTTGCTGTGTGGCCGCCGGTCGAAGATGTATGACCCCAAGATGCATGGATAGCTCTAGTGGCGTGACCGGTTGCCAGCTGCCGCTAATTGTCTGCACACGTGCACCGCATTATCACAAATAATGAGATACAGTAACAAAATTTACTCATACACACACACACACATTGAAGTTTGCCACAAACTCCGCAAACTTTGTGCAAAACCCCGAAAAACTTTTCAATTCGCAACGCACAAATTACATTTTATGCTTTCTACGTTTTCCTTTTATTGGGGTTATCACATTTCCAATTTTATAATTAGAATTTAGTGCAGAGCTTTGGGCCAAATCTTGCTTTGGGCCGAGACCTTCAGTGGTTATTTATGCGTATTGCGCATACGCCCCATTTGACGTCAAATTGCATGACGGCAATAACAAAAAGTTATAAGCTAAAATTATACAAAAATGTATAAAAAAAGAAATAGAAAATGCAGCACGCAGTTAAAGCTGTTAAAGCAATTCCTGAAATGTGACGCACAAACGTGACAGTCAGTGAAAAAGTAGTAATATTGTTGCCAGGACACGCAATGTTCCTACTACTCATTTTCAGACAGATTCTTAACCGAATTAGCTATAACTTATAGCCTTTAAGATATTGATTTTGTTTGTACCTCATACGAATTCCATACATTTTTAGGAATTACAAAAATAAAGAAAAAACAGTAAAATAATAATAAAACTTTAAGAAACCGAAATAAGGATGAATAGAAAATGAATTATAAATTTCAACTAGAAAAAATATATGCGAAAAATATAGGAAAAATCTATTTAAAATCTATTAAAAAATATGTTATACTATTGAATTTTAAGATAGGACGGCACACAATACTTATTTGTAGACCCTCCTTGTTATAAATATTTTAATATAAATGTTTCAACAAAATGTTATGTCTTGTTGCAGGTTAATTTATTTGATTAATTCTGAAAATTTGAAAAACTATAAAACAGTAATAGCAAAAAAAAAATACAAAAATGGCGAGTTTTTTAAAAAAAAATTTTTAGATTTTGTATTTTCCTAATTTTTGTCTTTCAAACATATTTTTTTGCGTTATTTTTATGCCCGTTACTTAAAAAATAGATAAGTGTTCGTTGTAATGTGTGTAACAGGGAGAAGGAGGCATCTCCGACCCTATAAAGTATAATATATATATTCTTGATCAGCATCAACAGCCAAGTCGATATAGCCATGTCCGTCTGTCCGTCTGTCCGTCTGTGTGTAAAATAATACATTTTTTATGGTAATTAACGGTTTCTGTTAATATTATCTATTATCTCACTTAACCGCACCAAGATCGGACAAGTAGAACGGCAGTAATAGCTAGCCAAAGTTATTAAAAATAAGGGCAATACAAGCAAGTATGCACTACTTTTTATTAGGTAGTAATTTCTATAAAGTTCTTTAATATATATTGAGATAAGTAACGGGTATGGTCGGGATCTCGACTATAGCCTTTCCGACTTCTTTTATCTAATTTTACCTTATTTTCGTTTCCTAAGGCTGTTAATTAAATGTAGGCGTAACTTACCGTCGCCATCTTGTGAATTGATGCTCTGCTGATCGTCAGCAATATCGCTAGTGGCTGTGGTTGGGCGGTGAGCCTGTAGTTTGTTAAAATATTCGGCGGCAAAGTCAATTAGATCCGAGGGCTGTTCGACCAGATATGCAATGGAGAACTGCAGTAGCACCTCCTTCAGTTCATCAGGCACCTGAATGCGTCGACTTGAATCGCTAGACATATTTGTATTTGTGCTGTCATTATAAGAGGAAGAGAAGAAAAATGAAGAAACCGGAAACCATAATTAGATTATTATGTGGCATAAGAGAATAATGATAAATGACAATTTGATTAATACAATTACTTGACTGAGCGTCAGCCGTTATTTATAGATTCTTATCGGCTAATATCTTTTATGAACAGCTATAAAAATAACCTGATGGCTTTGCAATCAATTCAAATTCATAAAATTCAAGCTAAAAATAAATCGATTCATGGGAAATTTAAATGCCAGTGATAAGGGGCAAAAGATATTTGCCAATCATTTTTGTGGAAATCAGTTTGGCCCGAAAGTGTACAGTGTCAAGTGTAGGGCATGGGAAAGTAGTCCAGCGATTTCCAAATCAATTTACAACTAACTGCAACAGAGACATGAAATCAAGTGTCCAAACTGAACTGAATTTCAGTGAACCGTTTTTCAAAGCTGCAACTGACATTTGACATGAGCACAGAGCACAGCACGAGATCATCATAATTTGAATTCCTGCACTGGACTAGAGACGGAAAAAGATGAGCTGCCTGACCCTACACTACACCTACACTGAAAAGAAAGACTAGCTTCTACAATCAAGAAAATTCATCTTAAAATAAGAACATTTTTAGACCATATTACCAATACTAAGAATATAAATCTAAAAATCAAAGTTCTTAATACAAGAATAAAATCATAAATTGCTAGGAAATTGTAAATATATACTATTTCATATGAAACAAATGGTTGCCCCGTGGCGCTCTGGTTAGAGAAACCGCTTTAGTTGTGAAGCAGTAGACGCCGGTTCGAAACCCACTCTTAAGAAATTAAAATAACATTTATAAAATTACCAAGACAGAATTTAAATGTATATAAATCAAAATTAAAAATAAAAATGAAAGTAATAAGTTTATTAAACCATTTTTAAGTTTTTTGATTATAACTTTGAATACATTTATTTATAAAATAAGTACTTGGTCTTATTTGAAATGTTCTCAAAACCAAGATGTGCTTTCTTAATTTAAGAATTTTATGTTCTCAACGCACCAAATTCTTAGTTTTGAGATTAAAATCTTAATTTTAGAAAATTTTTTTTGATCAGTGTATTTTCCCTTCTCTCTCTCTCTGTGTCCCACTCTGTGGACATTTTCAGTAATTTGTCAGCGCGTGTGTTTCTGACCTCGAACCACAGTTGACTGTCCGCTGGCTCTCATTGGTCATTTTAAGGCTGCCCGGGGGAGCTATTCCCAACAACAACAACACCAACAACAGCAACACGAACACCTCATCAACAACAATACAAATAGAAATAACATTACCATAACTGTAACTAGCTCTCATTCAAGTGAATATAATTCGCGTCATCGTTTGGCGCGTGATTCAACATTGCACAATTTGAATTTTTTCATTTTCATTTTCAACTTATTTTTTATTGTTTTATTTTAAATAGGTACTTTATTTTTTCACATTTGTCGCCGGTTTGTTGCGTTGCGTTCGTAGAAAACGTTGAACGTGAGCTTCATGCTAATTTACTGTTTGCAGCGGGGCGCCAAAATTACACTCATGCATATTGTATGCACATACGTACAGATACAGATACAGATACATTTAAACAAGTATATACATTCATTTATGCAGCAAGTACGTAGTATGCATAATTTGCACTTCTTAATATACAGCACATAATATACTCACAGTTTACACTCACACACCTATAAGATACACACACACTCGTTGTAAGCATTCAATTTCTTAAAATTAAAGTTAAGTTGAATTGATTGTGTTTTGTGTTTATGTATTTATGGCATTGACAAATAATGTATATTTAATGCTAGCTTTATGTATGACTTCAAAGAGTTTACAAAATAATATTTATTGAATCTTATGTAATGATTTTTTAAGTTTAAACTTTAATTAAAACGTCTGCTTGTGCTGTTTTTCATTTGTTGTTAAGCATGTGTATTTAAAATTCTTAGCATTTATTTAAATTTGACTTAGAAGCTTAAGTTATCCTTAGCAATCTTCTTTACTTATTATACAAAAAAAAGGTATGATTTACAATATTTCAATATTTACAAAAAATGTTGTGTTTCTATATAAAATTAAGACTTGATTATTTTCATGCCTGAATCTATTTGCCCAAAATATGAATAATGCACATAGATACAGACATAAATAGATAAGATTTATTATATTTAAATATTGATAAAAAAAATATTGTGGCTCTATATAAAATAAAGGCTTTATTATTTTTTAGCCTGAATTTATTTGATAAAGTAAATATGAAATAAAATATGATTAATGCAAATTGTTTCAGACAAGTAAATAATTAAACCTTAATTTTAGCCATAAATTGCACTTTAGTTGCAACATTATTAAAACTGCAGCAAAAGTTGGTGTTTTAAGCAAACAACGCACACATTAATACATACATATATAACCTATACATTCTGGCCTGACTCTGTTGCAGTGAAATTTGTCCCCTTTCTCTTTACTTTCCCCCTCGCAAATATTTCACGATTTGCGCATAGTTCACGTCGCAACGTTACGGGAGTTTGAAGAGGAACTTTGTGAAACAACTCCATTTAAAATCCAGCACATAAATATTTATAAGTTTACGCCAAATATGCGTAATTATGTAAATTGTGCATTGAGATACAGTTATTGTTATACCGCATAATATCCTCTGGCAGCCTTCGCGCTTCCTGCTGATGTCTAGGTTGCTTCCTGCCACACTGCCACGCTTTTTGTTGCAAAGTTACCCGCAACATTTTAAGTATTTGTCGTAATTTTGGAAATTAATTTTTGTCTGCGCTGGCGGGCGCATTCAAAGGAGCAATTGTAGCAGCATTGTTGTTGTTGTTGTAGTTCAAAATACACACACACACACACACACACACATACAGTTTTGTTTTTGAGCCAAGTTTTTCAATTAAGTTCATTAATATTCAACTTGGCCTGCGGACGCAGAGAGCAACGAATAAATAAATATTTAAATCAAAAATTACAAACTAATAAAGGCTGACAGCAGCCTGTGGCCTATTGTGGGCGTGTTTGTGTTGGCCCAACTGCCAATTGCCAGTTACCAGTTAACAGTTTGCCAGTTAGCCAGTTGCCAATTGCCACTTGACAGTTAAATGGCTCTGGCTCATGTCCTGCACTAAGTGAAAGACTAAGTGCTTGAACAACCCACGATAACGACCACGCCCATTTCAACTCATGCATAATAAATACGAAAATTGCTTTGCTTTCGCCTACCTCGTTGCAAAATACTTGAAGCTCTGTTTTAAGATTAAATTGTTTGTTAAGTGAATGAAATAATTGATGGAAAAACGCATTTAGATAAGCATATGTATTTATTTAGTCATATTGCAGTCTGTTGCAGTTCTCACCTGGCCATAGAGATCTTATCGATAGGCGCAGCAACAAAAAAGAAAGAAAAAAAAAACAATTCAGAGAGAACAAGTCGAAAAGGCTTTAGTCGAGATCCCGACCATAGAATACCCGTTACTTATTTCAATATATATAAAAGTACTTTATAGAAATTACTATCAAATAAAAAGTACTGCATACTTTTGGGTGCTTGTATTGCCTTAGTTATTAATAACTTTGGTTAGCTATTACTGCCGTTCTACTTGTCCGATCTTGCTGCGATTAAGTGGGATAATTAATAATACTGATAGATAACGTTAATGACCATAAAAAACGTATTATCTTAAAAGCTGTGGGTGTGGTTTAAAAAAAACTTGACCTGTTTCAACGCTATTGGAATCTCTTATAGTCTCTGAGATCTAGGCGCTCACACGGACGGACAGACGGACATGGTTATATCGACACGGCTGTTAATGCTGATCAAGAATATAGATACTTTACAGGGTAGAATATGCCTTCTTCTTCCTGTTACATACATTTGAGCAAACACCATATACCCTTTTACTTTATTTTTAAGTAACGGGTATAAAAACTATTTGTGACTTTAGTGTTGTTGCCGTCACCGTTGCCATCGACGAGGCGTCCAATTAGTGGGTCAAGGTGGTTTACTCGGCATACTCGTAATACGCAATGCAGTGCAGTGCATAAATAAATTACATACTTTGAAAGCAACAACTTAAAATAGCGCACAACCAGCGACAGACTAATCGACAGACAGATAGACAGACAGACGGACAGGCAGACAGACAGACGGACAGACAGACAGACGGACAGACAGACAGACTGTTACTGCGTGAGTTGTTCGATCGCAACTCGAGTGTCATTCAGTTGTTGTGTTGGAAGTGTAGTTAAGCGACTGCAAACTGCAAACTGCACCACATGAAGCCAACAGCCACAGTTCAAGTAAGCGTATCAAGGGGAGTTCACTCGCTAGACAAACAAAAAGAAAAAGAAAAGGAGAGCAAAAAATACAAAACAGAACGAAACTTAAGCCATTCTCATTTCCTTACAATTTCCGTTGCTAGTTCCGCAACGAGAGACGGCAAACACCGTGGAGAGATGTTAAAATGGTGGCTGCCACAGCATGCAGCATGAAGTCAACTTGCATTTGTATACGCGGCGTATACGCAATGCAATGTCAGCATGCTAGACACTTTAATTGTTGACAATTGCAGCTGCTGACAAATTTCAATTTCAGCCGACATCTCTCTCTTTCTCTCTTTATAGAAGTGTTGCGTCTAGTTTGAGACAATATCTTAGCAATTTTAATAGTATGGTGTATAACAAAATGCATTTCTATAGGAACGCAGATGCAAAGATTTGATTTTAGAAGATTGGTAAAAAATACTAAAAAAAAAAAACCTGTAGATTACGAAGATGGGTAACCATTTTTTTTTTCGTTAAAAATCGAAGCACCCTAACGTACACAGTTAATTATGCATTTCTTTTAAATAAATACAAAATGCACATATTAGATTCTGCCTACTATTTTTTAACTGTTTATTAATTAACTTTAAGTTTTTAGAGCAAGTAATACAATTTGAATAATCAGAACCTTTAGTTTAAAAAAAAATACAATATATATATAAATTTTGTATTTTGCCCAAACAGTTACCTGACTAACTGCAAATATAAGTAAATTACATAAATTTTGTAGGCAAAGACTTTTAAGTTAATAAAGTCACATTTTATACAAAATCTAAATCGGTTAGGCAATTTTGCTAATGGCAACCTCCTGCTGAGTGAGCTTTACATGCCTCGCATATGCTACACACACACACACACACACACACACATGCACACACACACACACACACGCACACACTCACATACTTTAACTCACGTTTCTGTCGCAGCTTTAGCAACTCACGTTTTCTAACCACAAGTTGGCATATGACCGCATTGATGGTCATCATCATCATCATCATCATCATCATCATCATCATCATCATCATCATTATCATAATGGTGTTTATCAAGCTTTAGCCGTGGGGTTGCAACGCTTTTATGGCATTAACCAATTTAATTTTGTAATTTTTGTCGCCATTGCAGTCGACAGGAGATCTGCAGACCTCACGCTTCAGCTGCTTCACCTGGTTAACTCACTCTATAGCTCCTTGGGGTAGATTTTTGATGTGCCTGTAAAATGATTATGGTCTACGAGTGGCATTCCTCAGAATGTTGCAGGACTCTGGCACATTAATCAGCTGAGTTGCAAGTGCATTAAGGCAAATTCAGTTTGTGTTCAACTGTAATTTCATTTTAAGCATGCTGCAAATGCAAATGTTGCCAATTGTAGCTTGCCACAGATTCAAAAGTCTCTTACATAATGTGATGGCATATAAGATTCTGACCTTGGCTAAGTTTGTTAGCTGAACAACAACCTTGAACACTTGCCACAGGCAACAGATGACAAAAGTGGCCAAAAAAAGAAAAACAACACTGTGCTGCTTTCCAGGTAACAGCTAAGAGCTAACAGTAAATGACGGTAGCGATTAAATTACGTCAACACAAATGGAACACCTGTGCGTAGGTTTTAAATGACTTTATAATGTTGCGGCCACACTCCGGTCGGGAGTGCAGGGTCTGTCCATAATTAGCCAAAGTGAATGAGCCTGGCTCGAAGCTCGGCATTGGTAACAGTTGTGGCTGCTTCTACTACATGTTACCTAATTAATATGTCCAGCACATTCGACTCTGTCATTGGCCCTCTGTCATTGACAGAAACCTCCCAAACGTCTACACCTTACTTGACCTCAACTGTGTGTGTGTGTGTGTGTGTGTGTGTGTTGGCTTGTTGAATTGGGTCAAGTGTAAATGGGCGGCAAAATCAATTCCGCATATTCAAAATGCATACACACGTTGGTAAAAAGTATCTGTAACCATACACCAACGGTATCAAGGCCAGGATACTAACTCAAGTGCAATGCGATACTCTGATGGCCAAAACAAATCCATAAGCCATCAGCCAAATATGCCCCAATACTCGGCTGAATGGTTAACAAAATGATGGAAACCAACCGAATATGAAATAAATTTATCCATGCCGTGCAATATACCCTGTGGTGGGAATGTAAATAAAAGTGTTTTAGGTGTGAAGGGGAAAGAGGAAAAAAAATGGACATTGATCGAAAAAATATAAATTTTTCAATTTTGATGCATAATGAATGAATAGGCTAAATAATGATAAAATTGACAGTCCGAAAGGAAATCGGATAAAAATTGACAAAGTTATGAAATTTTAAAGTTTTTGGAACTGTGTCAAGGGAAGAGTATGGAAAAAATTGACAGTAAAGGAAAAAAATTGAGTTTTCCAATTTTGATGCAGAATGAAAATATAGGCTAAATAATGATAAAATTGACAATCCGAAAGGAAATCGGATAAAAATTGACAAAGTTATGCCATTTTGAAGTTTTTGGAAATGTGTCGGGGGAAGAGTACGGAAAAATTGATAGTAAAGGAAGAAAAATTGAGTTTTCCAATTTTGATGCAGAATGCAAATAGAGGCTAAATAATGATAAAATTGACAATCCGAAAGGATATCGGATAAAAATTGACAAAGTTATGAAATTTTGAAGTTTTTGGAACTGTGTCAAGGGAAGAGTATGGAAAAAATTGACAGTAAAGGAAGAAAAATTAAGTTTTCCAATTTCGATGCAGAATGCAAATAGAGGCTAAATAATGATAAAATTGACAATCCGAAAGGAAATCGGATAAAAATTGACAAAGTTATGAAATTTTGAAGTTTTTGGAACTGTGTCAAGGGAAGAGTATGGAAAAAATTGACAGTAAAGGAAGAAAAATTGAGTTTTCCAATTTTGATGCAGAATGAAAATATAGGCTAAATAATGATAAAATTGACAATCCGGAAGAAAATCGGATAAAATTTGACAAAGTTATGATATTTTGAAGTTTTTGGAATTGTGTCAAGGGAAGAGTATGGAAAAAATTGACAGTAAAGGAAGAAATATTGAGTTTTCCAATTTTGATGCAGAATGAAAATATAGGCTAAATAATGATAAAATTGACAATTCGGAAGAAAATCGGATAAAAATTGACAAAGTTATGAAATTTTGAAGTTTTTGGAACTGTGTCAAGGCAAGAGTATAGAAAAAATTGACAGTAAAGGAAGAAAAATTGAGTTTTCCAATTTTTATGCAGAATGAAAATAGAGGTCAAATAATGATAATATTGACAATCCGGGAGGAAATCGGACAAAATTTGACAAAGTTATGATATTTTGAAGTTTGTAAAAAGGTATAAAGGAAAGATTATGGAGAAAATAGACAGTGCTCGAAACTATGGAATAAATGGACAGTGGGGGAAAAAATATTGAGTTTTCCAACTTTGATGCATACTGAAAACTGTTTACTGGGTATCTCCAAGTCGAGATCACTTCAGTAAAGCTAACTCATGACGCCAGAGAAAAACAAAGCTGTTGAAAAATTTAAATATTATATGGTCAGGTGGAAAATGCATACTTTCAACAATGCATACTTACTAACAACAACAGCAACAAACAGGAACAACTACAGCAATAACAATAAAGAATTTTATAAATGAAAATTCCAGTGGTCAACACTTGAATGCTGTTGCCGTTGTTGTTGTTGTTTTTGCCTTTTGCTGTGGGCACACAAAAACTTTTGACCCGCATTTTGGCCAGATTTTGCGGCTGGCTGAAATGGCCAGAAATTCATAATTAAAATTTTGATTTTCATTGCAATTGTTTTGGGCAGTGAAACAAACAATAACAAAACTGCGCACACGATCCATTAAATAGGTAATTTATGCACCACTTGAACCACTTGCCACTTGACTTCCACCCGAAAAGCGGCTATCTCTCTGTCGTTTGAACATTTTGAATTACCCTCTAAATCAATATGAGAGTACATAAATCTATCTATAAATTGTGTGTGTGTGTGAGGGTTGAATTTCTAATTGATAAATAATGAAAAATTGATTTTTCACTCATTATGAAAAGTGTTTTGGGCTAAATGCTTTAAAATTTATGAATCAATTTAAGAACGAACACTGTAACAGCACTTTTTTCACAAAATAATTTTATGAAATAAAATTTGTTACGCTATTTGTTATAAGACAAAACAAGCTTAAGAGAAAAAAAAATGTTTTAAAGTAGAAATTTTACAAATTAGATTATTAATTAATTACTAATTAATGATAGCTTTACTTATTCTCAAGTCAAACTTATTTTTCGCCATCTTTATCTCACTTAGGGGCGGTTTTTCAATGTCCATTTAAGAATTTTGATAACTATACAACAAACATTTTGACGTAAAATGTATAGAAAACAATGTCAAATTTGAATTTATCTATTTTATCAAATTTAAGGAGACATTGAAAACCCGGCTCTTAGAAAATGTTATTTTATAATGTATTCAAAAGATATTCAGTGACATTTAAGAATTACTATTTTATGTCCAACTACTTATATGCTTGCCATTTTGCATTCAGACGTTTCCGGTCAATGCATCAAAGTGGCATGCAAGAAAAAAAAAAAAAAAAATATGAATAAAAAAGCGAGAGAAAAAATGAGAAGAAAGCCGCTTTTGCCATGCGACAAGCACTTAATTTTCCGCAAGTCAAGCAAAAGCTGTCCTGAGTGGGTGCACAGACGACTTACATCCAGTCAAGCCTGAAGTCGGCCCCACTAAAACACGCGTTTCGTTCATTGTGACAACAAAAATGACAGACACACACACACACGCACACATGCACACATACAGAGCACAAATATACATATATACGAGAGGCATCAAAGCAATTTTGTGGCATACTTCAGGGCGCCAAAAGCAGACTACGAGTTGAAGACGTAGAAAGAAACGAAACCAAAAAAACCAGAACCGGGCTTTAGTCGGCAACAAGCGTAAATGTCAGAATCAACACACATACACAGGTATATAAATACTTATATATATATATATACACATATATTCACATGTGATGTGGGGTGCTTCATAAAAAAAAATATACCAAAAAAAAAGGAAGAAAAAATACGACTCCCGCAAGTCGTTGGCGCAAATTTCAGTTCGTCACGCAACTTTAATGGCAAAATGCTTATTTGTTTTTGCAACGTGTGCATGTGTATGTGTATATGTGTGTGTGTACAAGGTGTGCTGGCTCTTTTGGCCTGTTCATCAGCTTCAGCGGTGTTAAAGTAAAAAGGTTATCAGCTTGAAATGTTTGTCAAAATACGTCGACTGGGTATTGATTTATTAACGCGCTCGATGTGTTAAAGGACGAGTAACGAGTCAAAGTAGCGAGAGGGTAGAGAGGCGCACATGTCGTATGCGTAATGAGAAAACGGCAAAATTCATATGCAGGAGGCATTAACAATTTGCCATGCCACTAACGCTGACTCATACTCATAATAGAATTGCGAGTACTCGTAGTCGTACTCGTACTCGCATGTCTGGCTATGTGAAATATTCGTTTAACAGCGCTGGCAAGGATATGGCATAAAGGATCTCACAATGGTATTGGCATGTCTTAAAGATGTCGCTGTCAAAAGGAATTTCACAGGAGACAACGGAGTACATAGAAGAAGGAGTAGAACAAGGAAGAGGAGGAGCAGAAGAAGGACTTAAGGCGGTCCAATGACTTGTGTATATATCACATTTCGTTGTCAATTCAACACAATTTGTTCGCATTTGGTTTTTCCAGTGTGTGCAACGAGAACGACAGTTAACTTTTAACGTTATCTCTGTCTCTGTCTGTTGTCAGCTCCTACGCATTCGCTCTTTTTCCCTGTGGTTTTGTCTTTGCCTCTGATTCAATTATATTATAATCTATTTGATTCCCTCTTGTGCATGCATAAAACTTGAAATCGTTTTGCAATATTTCAAGGCATTCGAGATTTATCGTTATTTTTTGCTCTTGAAATGAAAAATCATGGCGCATAAAATTGTCTGGCAAATGCAATTTATTTGAGTTCAACAAATGTCTGCCCATGAATGTCAAAGTTGTACTTTAAATTGTTGACTATCTAAATTAAACAATTTAATATAAAAATGGCTTAAAATCTAACCAAATGTTCAGCTATGAGCATATGCATATAAAACTCTTTGTCCTGACTCACTGACTAATCATTATGGAGCTCAAACGGTAAGAACTAAGAGACTGAAATTTTGACACAACATAGTTAAGACAACTTCAACATATTTATGCCAAATGTCAAGCAAATCTTTGCAAAACATATGCAGATTTAGTTTTTTGAAAGCTGCTCATAGGGATAAAGTTAGCTATCTTTTCTATGGTGTTATGCTGCAACAATTTCCGAATAGCCACCATTAAATGCAACTTTGTGCGACAGTTTTGGCTTTACCCAATCTCTCGGGGCAAAATCTCACACTTAATGTGCCTGACCTTAAAAGAAACTTGGTCGCAAAGTTAATGCTTTTAAAACTAATCCTTGAAACAAAAGCCAGACAATGGACAAGTAGCAAAAGCAGCAGCAATGACAGTTTTGCTAGACTTGAACTTGCCTTGGGTTTTCCGGCTCCCTTTCTCTGTCCCTGTCTCTGTCTTATCTAATGGAATACAGCGAGAAGCTAAAGATAAAGACGAAGCTGAAGCTAAAGCTATAAATAAATAGACACTATAATAAGTATGCAAAGTGCCCACGCACATTTTCTAAAGTTTCTCTTCATGTTTCCCTTTATTTTTGGGTTGATATTTAATCACAATGATGCTCAGATGATGATGATGATGATGGAATGACAAACTGCCTGGCCGAATGATTTGACGCTCATTAGCGTTAAATTAGAGCGCAATTACGAGCCAAAGCAGATGCTTTAAAAGGCAGCAAAATCAACCACACACATACATATCAAAATGCCACCACAGCTGCTGCTACTGTGCGTGTGTATCTATGTATCTTTGTAGCTACAAGTACGAGTATCTACGGTGATTATGTGTTGTAACAAAACGTTTATCTACATGACGCATTTGTCGTGTCGCCCCCATCAAATGTTTCTAGCTGCCATTGTTGTTGTCGTTGTCTCCATTTAATTGTAAACTCACTTTTTGCTAAATTTGTTGCGCGTGTCTGTTAAACGGCGCGTGCTGACGGCAAACAAGCCTCACACAAATTTCAAAATAAAAAAAAAAGTAAAAATAAAAGACGCCTTAACTTGCGCATATGCGTTGTTTTTGCTCTTCTTCCTCTTCTTCTTTTTTTTTTTTTGGCAATTAGCAACATGGCAAGTGGCACCAGATAATAACGAGAAGAAGGTGGCAAATTGAGAACTGAAGGCCCTTTTCCACCCCTGCCGCCCCTCATCAGCCGATATGCAATGTCGTTCCCCATTAAAAGTTCCAGTTCGTTGGGTTGCTTTGATTGCATGCCATGTTGGAGTCGATAACGGAACTCTGCCTGCACACATACACAATCTAAGTGGTGTGTGTGTGTGTATGCGGTAATAATTAAAAGTGTTTTGTTGCGCCATTAACAGGCAGGAAAACAAAACCAATAACGTAAGCAGCCATTCAACTTGAAGAGGAAGAGAGACACAGAGATATGTACATATAAGCTGCACATTATTATCTTCTCTCACACACACACACGCACACGCATACAATCTGCCCAATTAGTGTAGCATACATTTATGCGCTCGATAAGCAAATACATGTACAATTTCACATTTGTTGGCAGCTGCAAATATGCAATTGATGCAGCCAGCCAATTATCTTAAATTAGTTATTGGAATTGTTGTTTGAAATACAAATACATAAATGAAAGTCGAATTGTTGCATAACTGTAAACTTAATTAACTCGAATGGTATTTCACACAGCAATGAAATAGTTGCCAGATTACTTTACTCATGCAGAATAAATGAAGAACGGAATGCAAAAGTACTTGTTTTATAAAAATAAAGTTTTTGTTAAATATTCTACAGTTTCTGTCTGACAAAGACAACTATTTTTTAAATTAGTTTTCATTAGCATTCAATGGTAATGTAAGCAACACAGAAAAAGGAATTTGTCAAAGAAAATTGTTGAATAAATCGATAGTCAAGGTATTCCAAAATCCTTAATATAACATTGACAGCATTTTCTTTTTATACAAAAAATACACTAAGTAAACAGTAGTTTTATATTAAGAAATTGTTAAAGTAACAATATTCAAGATAGATATAATAACTTAAGACCGTCTTCAAAGACTTTTATTCATTTTCTTAATAAATTTTTAAAAATATGTTAATGTGACATTAAGCAATTGTTGGCATGACAGAAAAAGAATATTAAGTAATCAGTCCTTTTACATAAATAAATGTGTCTGAAGCGTTATTCAAGTTAGATATCTCTGCCATATAGCACATACAACCCTGTACAGTGTACACACACATGGTACAGTAGCTCCTACACATACCAACACAACAATGTGTTTATAAACTGGGTCGCGGCATTGCTTAAAAAAACAGAAAAAGAAATTAGAATTCACCAACTGGATAATTATGTAAAAAGCAGTTGGAAAATTGCCTTCGTCTTTGGCCATAACAATGCAAAATGGCCGCTGCGGGCCAAAACAATAGACACAGACACACCTTCAGTGTTTTCTACCCTCCCCTCCCCTTTCACCATTTTCACCCCCCCACATAGACCTCGCTGACTTCCTTTTTGCATGTGGGTTAATGTGCAAAATGTGCTAAACAAGCGGCAAAATGTTAAATCAACCTAAATTTCAGTTATATTCTCATTGCCATTTTCCATGTGTTGTTGTTGTTGTTGTTGTTGCGGCCACTTTGGCATTTTGAAGCACATTTATGCAAATGACTTGTACGACAAATGCAACTGCATTGAAAATCACTTATAACTTGGCCAGAAGCTCTGCCACTCTCCCTCCTTCTCTCTCTCGCTCTTTCTCTCTGTCGACCAGGGACCATTAATGTCATATCCATGTGGCACACAATTCCCATCCCCATCAGACTGCGGCAGTTGACATCAAGTGTGTGTGTGGTGATCCTGTCATTGGTCAAGTGTGTGTAACAATACACTGAAAAAAAAACCAACTTCAAAAATCAAGAGCATTCATCTTAAATATTTTGTTCCCAAAATAAGACAATTTTAAGACCAAATTACTAATTATAAGTATATTAAATTAAAAAATCGAAGTTCTTTATATAAGAATAAAAATCTTAAATTCTTATTAAAGTATAAATATGTCATACTTAATAATAAGATAATATATTTAAAAAAAATATTTTTCTTGACTTAAATTTTATTTTTGTAACCATAAATTGGTCTTAAACGTTCTCAAAACCAAGAAGTGTCTTCTTACTTTAAGAATTTTATGTTCTCGACGCCTTTTTTAGACCAAAATTCTTAGTTTTGAGAGCAAAATCTTAATTTGAGAACATTTTTTCTATCAGTGTACATACGGACACACAACTGCATTGGAATTTGCACTGAATATTGGCCGGATTTGGATAGAAGCAACTGAATAAACAATACATAGACAAATGCAGGTAGCTCTGACGTCATGTGGCGTATACTTAATATTAAATATGCAGACCAGTCTGCGCCACCCTCCTGCCTCGAAAACAGCCCCTAAAAACATGGCAGTGGCAATCAATTCACCCACATTACAAACTGTGCCAAGTCATAAAGATATCGTATGCCGGGCAATGGAATGTTAGCTGTCACTGTTTAGCAACAACAGCAACAACAACAGCAACAACAACAACTACAACAATAACGTAGCCTGCAACGCTCGAGTGACATTTGCTAGAGCGATAAATAAAAGTAAAGGCCATTTAGACGACACACTCGCCATATGCATATTTAAATATTCAAATGTTTAAATTGTCGCACTTATTTACGAAATGTGACAAACACAAAACAACAACGCTTCGTATAAGCATATATATATATATATGTCACTCATTGATATGGGAAAATGTGACACAAACAATGCTGAAAATTTGACAGTTAGATATGCATTCAAATTGCTTATGAGAAGTCATGCCAAAAAGGCCAGAACCTGATTGCGGCTATGGGCACTTAACCCAGAAGCAAGCAAAACAGCTAACAAACCGAAACAAACTCGGACAATTACCAAACAAATTGCTAACAATTTGTTTGCCAGGGAACGTTAATTAATTGCTTAATTTAAAATAGATTATTCATTCAAGTTGTTGGTGCCCATAAGTAGCTAAAGTGTTCTTGCGATTTGCATTTATAAACTTAATTGTTAACAATATAGCAATTGATTATGCCATCAATTCTTAGCAATTTTATTACGAAATTAATTTTAAAACCAATAAGCACAAATATTGACAGTTCTTTATCTACTGTGTGGTTATAATCTTTAGATTTTTATTTGTTTTTGAGTGGCACAGATTAATAACTGTTTTGCAAGAGCCGATGAATAAAAGGGTAGGAGAAAGAGGAAGACTTACACAATTCTTATATAATTATTTTATTATACAAACGAATATTAGCTATTTTTAAAAATGACATGTTATATTAATTTTTGTACTTAAACACAAATTATATCCATAAAAAAATTTTACTAACTTAAACTTATTATTTTATATTTACATTTATTTTTGTATGCCGTAATTCCGTTTGTATTCACAAAATTTGTGTCTATTGGTTTTGTTTACAGACTTAATATATTATATTTATTTAACTAATTAAATATTTATTTTATATAAATAATAGCTATAAATCGTAAATTGTATCTGTATACATTCAAGTTCTTTCACTTGGAAGAGAAATCTTTTTTTTTACACTATTTTAAGCTTTTCGATGAAAATAGATAATGAGTGGGAGAATGTGAGAGTTTAAAAAATTGCCATTTGCAATAACAAAGTTGTTGTGTCATGCAAAAAGCACTTCAAACTTTGCACAGTTAAGTCAACAACAACGACAATAACAACAACAACGACAACGACAGTAACAACAACTATGTACATACGTATATGGGCACACACATGGTCGCATTGTGCGGCTGCTATCGAGCCACGCCCACACGCCTTTGACCAAAGGACAATGCGAAAGTAAAGAATAAAAAAAAAAAATAAAATGAAAAACTGTTGCTTGTGGCATACATATGAAAAAAGGAAATGGGAAATGTTAAAAGGGGAGCGAGAAAGCGGCAACTTATGTTTATTTATGGCTGCATATGCTGCGAGTCCCTATTAGTGTGTGTGTGTGGGGTTTGGGTGTTCACACACACACACACACACACATATGGCTGCACTACAAAAGCGCAACATGTAGCTGGAAGCCCTTAACTTCCACCACGTAATGCCACAAAGCTCGCTTGCCTCATGGTCTCTCTGTGTTGCAACGGAAACATAACTGTCAATGTACATGCACATATGTATGTGTATATATTCATGTATCTATGTATAGACAGGTAAGCAGGGTTTTTCAGTTTTGCATAAGAATTTATGCACTGGGCAAGCAAATGTTGACCCAACTCCTCAAACGAGAACTTCATCTGTAGGTCAGTGTTGTCAGCTATTTTATAGCAACTTTTAGCTATTTTGTAATTTTTTATTTTTAAACTAGAAAATTTTACAAAATTATATTAGCAAGAAATTAGGCTATTTAACAAAAAAAAAAAGAAAAGAAAAAAAAGACTACTTTTTCAGTTTGTCAAATTACTTTGATATACTCAAACTTTGTGCAAAATTATATTATAAATAAACTTATAACAAATTAAAATTGACATATAGGAGTATATTAATCATAACTTTGCAGCTACTGATAAAAATCGGGCAGAGATTTTAAAAATACAGACATGCTGGAGATATTAACATTTAAATAATTGTCGACCGCAGAGGCTAAAACTATTTTAAAACCAATGTATAATGAATTTAAATATTATAATGTGACTATTTTTCTGAAATTATTAGAGCTTAATTAATGTTATTAACCTATTTGTGTAACATTATTTAAGCTTAAAATCAACGAGTTTAATTAACATGTTTGATATTTTTCTAGCTATTTCTAGCTACATTTTTTCTATCAAATAAGTCGTTTTAGCTTGAAATTCTGACAACACTTCTCTGGGCGAGCAAATTGAGAGAAACAGAGAGAGAGATGAGAGATTATATGAAGTCAAATGTTATCCTCTGACTTTGCTGTACAAGGGTCACCCGCTTTAACAAATTTACCGCATTTTAAGCATCTTAACATGCAGCGACATTTTTAAGCTGCTCGAGATAGCAGCAACAACAACAAAAACACCAACAGCAACGGCAACAATGAAATTTGAACCTTTTCTTTTTTGAGACTGGGCCTGGACCCTCTCTAAGCATACACACACACACACACAAAATTGATGAGAAAAGACAGAAGAGCAAAAAAGGGCAAAACGCCAAATACAAAACACAGAAGGCAAACAAAACTCAGCACTCAAAACTTGTGACAATTTTTAACAAGCAGCAACAACAACAACAATGCCGAAAACATAAGCAAACAATTTTCAACAAACAATGAAAGTCAATTTTTTCAAACACTTGCAAGAAAATGAAGCAAACAAAATGAAAAAAGTGACAGAGGAAGAAAAAAAATCTAATCAAACTGCTTTTTATGGTAAAATGAAAAAAAAAATGAAATTTGTTGCTTAAAACGCCAACTTTTGGCAAGTTTAATGCAGTTGCATGCCCCACACAACAATAACAGTAATTTTGATTGCTTTAATGCCCAAGGCGCAGACAACAGCAGACCAAATGTGGCAAGTTCTGGAATCAGCAATTAGCTTGGACAGGCAGCAAACTGACATGAAGCAGGCGAGGACAGGCCATAATTTGCTTAGCCAACTTTCGATAGTTGGCCACACAGTTGATGGGCAATGCCAATGCCAATGCCAATGCGGATGCCACTGCCTGTGTGGCAGCCACATCCAACTGAACTGACATCAATTAGCAGAAGGCCACAGCAGCAGCAGCAACAGCAGCACGTGTCTCTTAAAAGCTAATCAAATTAGGGTAGTCCAATGCAGTCGATGGCAGTCAACGAACTGCTGCCATTACACACAAATACACACCCACACACTTCAATTGAATGGGCATTGCAAGGAAATTGTCTAATCAACAACATGGAACTCAGGAATACTTGAAAGTTTTTCCTGTTAGCAACATGTTACATTCCGTCTATCTCTTTTATTTGCTATGCTTACTCTCTTGTTTTTATCAATTCCTTTCTGTGCGCTATTCTTAAACGTTTGTTCAACAACGCATGTTTTTAAACGCGAAATTCATATCTAAACAGTTTTCAGATCCTTAAATATAAATGCAAAATCTACTAATATCTTTATTATCTTTTTGTAATTTTTATTAATTCTCTTTTGCGCGGTATTCTTAAACGTTTCTTCAGCAGCACTTGACTTAAACTAGAAACTAACATTTAAAAACTGTTCTTAGTTCTGTTAATTCGAATTCATGCTTCTATCTTTCATTTATCTTCTCTATTTTCTATCAATTCTGCTCTATACGCTTTTCTTAAACGTTTCTCAGCAGCACTTCACTTGATTTAGAGAAGTTCGCATTAAAAAATCAGCTTAAAAACTGTTTTTTTATTGCCTTGAGTCAACTTTAAAGTCAACGAATTGATTAAAAATTGTGAATTTGCCCTTTAAGGAAGTTTTATAATAACAAAACGAAATTGAAGTGAAAGCATAATAGTTTCATGTGTTGGTATTGCACACAAAGCACATAAGCAAGTGTACACAGTTAACTTGGCCCACACACAAAACCAGAGCAATAATAACAGTAACAAAGTACACCTACCTATTGAAAGTTTTGCTCTATTGTGTGTTATTGTCAGTGTGGGGGTTGAGCTTAGCAAACTTCAACCATGACTTTGGTCTTTGGCTATAGCTTCGACGTTGGCTTTGGCTTTGGCTTTAGCTATTCGCGTTTTGATCACACAATTGGCTATGGTGTCTGTTGCCTGTTGGCTATTGGCCATTAAGGCCCCATTGGCAAGGGCCGATTGACGTCACACAGCTGCTGCTCTGCTTATTGAAAGTTGTAAGCATGACTTTTATGTTTGCCTCTGACAACAACAACAACAACAACAGCAACAACTACCATAATAATAACAACAACAAGTTAAGGCAAATTGTTAAATCGATTAAACGCAAAGTTTGCAGTTGAGAGCCACAAAATAAAGTAACTTTCAGGAGCCACAGCAGCAAAGAGCCTGATAATGTCATGAATGTCAGTCAGTAAGTTAGTCAATCAGTCAGTCAATCATTTGCTCAATCAGTAGATATTTTTCCTTCTATCTTCAGTCGTTTTAATACCCTGTACATTCGCACAACTTAAAGCCAAGTGCAAAGTTTTGCAATCAGTAAAATCAAAAGTTTTTACGTTACTATAAAAGTTTTTCTAATTAGCTAACATTTTCCACAAAGCCAGAGAGAGTAAGAACTCAGGTGTCATCAAAGCCAAATCCCCAGTCGGTAGATATAAGTTGATTGACCAAAAGACGTCACAAAATGCGAGTTGCCAGTTTTTTATATACTAATGTATTTACTTTACTTTGTTTATATGACTTTTGATAAGCCTTAAATTAAAGTACTCGCTAAAAAGTTACGCAAATACATTAGAGTGGGAGAGAGGGAAAGAAATGCGTCAACAGCATAGATAAGTATATAAGTTATCAGCCAAGCGAACCTGGCCAACAGATGGACGACTCAGACTCCGAATGCGATTAAAATTGAGTCTTTAAATTCCATCCAACTGCAGACTGGGTCAATTCCATTGAATTGCTGCTGTTGTTGAGTCAATTCTTTGGTTTGTGCGTGGGTGTTTTTTCATTACTTGTTCGCATTTCGTATTGTGCATCACTTAATATTAAAAAAAATATATGTGTATATATTTTATAAATACCGAAAATTTAATGCTTTAAATTTATGCTATTCATAAAAGAACAAAAGACAAACATGAAGTATAGAATATATGCATGCGAGGGACTATCCATAAGTTTTTCATAAATATATACAATTTTACCTTTAAATGAATTATAATATGTATATTTCCCATCACAAGGGAAGTTTTATTTTTTTTTGTATTATTATAAAATTCTTCGATTAACCCACGGAAAAGTACTTGTATATTTATAACATTTGTAAGTGGAACGACGACACAAAGTCTAATTTACTGCTAATAAAAAAGACGACGGGAAAAATGCTTCTAACATTTCTCCCGACAGCAGCGGCAGCAATAAAAAATAAAATGGCCAGAAGTGGCAAACAGAAAATTCATTTTCATTTTTTTTTTTTTTTGTATTTTTGATCTGCAACAGAAAAAAAAATTTAATACAGCCGCCAAGGGTATAACAATAGAAGCAACAACAACTACTACAACAACAACCGCAACAACAACCGAAACAACAACAACAGAAACTGTCAAAACGAGCGGCAAAGTTGTCAAATGTGCGGGTGTGCGACATATCGACCGATTTTCCATTGACAAACGAAGCATATTGACAGTTCATATTGGCAGGTCCATGTCAGGCAAGGCTCATATCGTACTTTTAATTGGTATTTAAAAGTCATTTAGTGTTTACTGTTAGCTGTTAGCTATTTGTTGTCAGCTCTTGTCTCGACGCGTACAGTGATAAAAACAATTTTCTAAAATTAAGACTTTGGTCCCAGAACTAAGATTTTTGGTCTAAAGAATTCATCAAGATCATACAATTCTTAAATTAAGAGAAAACATTTTGGTTTTAAGAACATTTCAAATAAGAACAAGTTCTTATTTTAATAATAAATGTTCTTCATATTAAAATATAAAATAATAAAAATTATTTTATATATTTATAATTTAAGTTTTGTTTTAAATTTTGATTTATATACATTTTATTCTGTCTTCGTAATTTTAAAAATGTTAAGATTTTTATTCTTATATTAAGATTTTAAGATTTTTTAGATTAATAATCTTAGTTTTAGTAATTTGATCTTAAAATAATTTTATTTTAAGAACAAAATATTTAAGATGAATGATTTTAGAAGAAGGTATTTTTTTTTCAGTGTACAACACGACGCATACGCAATCTTTTGACTCTTGGCCTCTTTGTGTATTGCCTAAATGTGACAGAAAATAGCTGTGGAATTGCCCAACTCACGTGCTTAGTCTGCTTATCAATATATATATACTTAAATACTTAGTAGCTATTCCACATTTATCTATCTAATATTCTTATCAATTTCGGTCGGTTTTTAAATATATATTTAAACAGCAATGAGTTCTCATTGAGCTGCAAACGCAATTTATGTAAATATATGAGCTATATACGAGTGTCTGCAATTATATAAAAGTTGGTTCTTTGAAATTTCAATAGAAAGTTTGCAAGTCACGACCGCATCCGTTCTAATTAGTTTTGTGACTTTTTTCAAAGAGCGCCAAGTAGAATATGCTAAGCAGCAAAAGTTCAAGCAATCAAATGAAAGACTTGAGAATTTTAAACTACGTTAAAAACATGCACATTTAATAGAACAACAAATTTACATTCGCAAACAAGTATTCTATTATTCTATTGCAATTGGGATTTAAAGTAAAACTCATTTGTCAACTCAATGAAGCATTTAAAGCGGATTATAGATTAGAGATTGTGTCAATATTTGTGTTCTACGAAATAAGCTTGAAGATATATGCTGTATAGATAATTTGTATAGAATATACAGAGAATTGTATCTTAAGGATAACAAATTATAAAATAATAATGCACTGAAAACACAAAGTTATTCAAATATGGGTAGTAATTTATTTCAGATAACTTTCAACTATGATTTATATGAAGTAGGAAAACATTTACTTTTAATTGCATGAAGAAAACTAAACTAAACGGCAACAATGTTTTAGTCGCTGCAATTAAACTCTTATCTTATTTTTGAGTGCTTCACAAAAACCAAGAAAGCCACAAAAATTACATAGAAAAATTGATGAACTTGGCATTTTGTTTGCTTGTTAGCTGGCTTAGAAACAGAGAAAGAGAAAGAAAGAGAAATAGAGAGAAAATGATAGAAATGTGTTGGGATTGAGAGAACTGGGTCCAAACTGTTGGCATCTGTCGAAGGTCGTTGCTTTTATTGTTCGACTTTTGTTTGTTGTCGGTTTTTGTGTGTCTGCTGTTTGTTGTTGTTTTTTTCTTTTTTTGTAGCAAGGCAATTAAACAGATTTTCATTTTCTTGTTGATTGTCGAACATTTTTTGTACTTTTTAATATGATTTCTATACACTTTCGACGGGTATTTCAATTGTGAAAAGCATTGCAAGTGATTTATATCTCTGTATATTTATAAATCTTGGGCAAAATCTTGTAAGGGTATTCAAGCTTTGATATACAACGAGTTTCGTAGTTTTTTGTTGGTTTTAATTTGTGATATACGCAGCATTTATGATGAATATTCATTTTGAAGATTTTGAAGAAAATGATGAGTATTTATTTTGGCAAACTCCCACGCAATAAAAGCAACAATAAGAGGACAAATTGTTTGCCACTTTATTAATAACAAATTCTGCAAATTATGCGCAATATTCGTATCTGTGAATGCCAAATGATTCACTCACAGTATGCATTCATTTGTGTATTTACAAATAATCAATCGTAGAACACATTTCACTTTGACGTCACCGAACTTAAGGTAATTTAAATGGTATTTGTTTTGAAGCTAGTTAAATTAGCGTTAAGTCTGGCAAACGCCAGCAAAACGAAAACTAATTAATAACATTAAGTTAAGTTAACTTATGTTAAGTTTGTTAAATTCTTTGAACAAACTTTGGATACATTTGTTAGAGCTGGGCGCTCGTAAATTGAATTAAGCCCCACGACGCATTAACTTTTTCGCCAGGTGAAAAGAAAAATACATGGGCGAAATTATTGCGCATACGCCATGTAGTTCGCCATATACAAGTACGAGTACAGCTTGCTTTTCCTCTGCCCCAAAAAAAAAAATTTGTTAGTCTTTGAGTTTTGTTTATTTAGCGCAATGCTAAAATTTTATGTGTGTATGCTGCTATTTTTGGCCCGTAGCTATGGCAAAACCTTATGCCGAAATTAATTTGCATATGCGCCGGGGAGTTCTATCAACAATTGCCATTGTTCTCGCTACGAATATTATGAAAATACAGAAAAAGCCCCCTTGAACAATTTTCATCTGATCTCGGACATTATTATTTTCACCTGCATGAAGAAAAACCTATACGAAATATTTGATACGCTTGAGCCAAAAATGAAAATGAAATAATACATAAATTGAAACAAGAAGCACTCGCAATAAAAGTGAGAAAATGAATGGGAAAATTAAACGCTAAAAGAAATGAAAAAGTAATAAAGGTATCAGCCAAAACAACGACAAAGACAACGACAACAACGGAAACAACGAGAACAACAACAACAACAACAACAACCTGCACAATGGTTGCTCTCTTGTCTTTATGATGGGATTTTCACGTGCAGCAAGAAGCACAAGAAGCAGAAGAAAAGGCAACAACAAAACCCTTGTCAATGGCAGAAGCCCAATACACACACACACACACCCAGACACAAAAAGGACCAATGGTTTCCTTGCACACTTCTCCATTCCCCTCTAATCTTTTTCCACCTACGTCTGTCAATAAAAATGCCTTTGAGCTGTGGCATACACAAAAAAAAAAAAAACTTTTTCATGACTTATTACGAAACTGAACACAACGAACCCGGGACCCCAAAAATAACCCCCATCCCATACTCCCTTTCGCCACATAATTAACAGCTATAAAGGAAAATATGTTAACAAATATATATATATGTTTTTTCGATGCTTTTAAGCTGCTTCATTATGCAAAAAAAAAACAAAAAGGCAAAAAACAAAGCTCATTATAAGCTTTACGTATGCGTTACGCTTAATTACAGGAGTAGCCCAAGAGGATGCTGCAGAGGGAAGGAGCAAGGAGCTATCTGTAGCGTTAAGCTCCAATAATGTTTTACATTCATCTTGAAGTTCTGAAGTAGCAACGGCACAGTTCAATCAATAAAGCAACGCCATGCCGCAGTCATCGAAAATTAAATACAAGCAAGACGCCAGGGCCAAAAGCGTGGAAACGTCCAGGAAACGTGCGGACATGCAAGGAATCTGGCTTACAGGCATGTGAAGAGAGCGATAGAAAGAGAGGGATAAAAGGAGAAGGAAGAAGAGCGAGATGGAGAGAGCGAGCTAAAAGCCCATAAACCTAACAGTACACTGAAAAAAAAGACCAACTTCTAAAACCAAGAACATTCATCTTTAAAATTTTGTTCTTAAAATAACAACATTTTAAGACCATATTACTAATACTAAGAATAATAATCTAAAAAATCAAAGTTCTTAATACAAGAATAAAAAACTTAAATTTTTAGGAAATTAAAAATATATACTATTTCATATAAAACAAATAATGGCCCCGTGGCGGCGAGTAAATTAAAAAAAAAATTTTAATTTAAAAAATCATTTATAATTTTTTGATTATAATTTTAAAAATATTTCTTCTTAAAATAAGAACTTGGTCTTATTTGAAATACTCTCAAAGCCAAGATGTGTGTTTCTTAATCTAAGAATTTTATGTTCTCGACGAATTTTTTAGACCAAAATTCGTAGATTTGAGACAAAAATTTTAATTTTAGAGCATTTTTTTTATCAGTGTACTCAAACCCGTAGTTATAGTCAAAGTCGGAGCCGAACCTGGCCGCAGGCTATTGAATACTATACGATATTTGGTATAATATTATTTACTCTATTCCATCTCCATTTCCATTTCCACTACCAGTTCCATTTTCATTTTCATTCCCATTTCTATTCTGGCTTTGTAAGTACGTCAGCTGGTCGTGACTAACGTGACTCCGGTAATGTTGATAGATGATGGACTTTGATGGATATGTGTGTGATTTAATTGAATGCTTGACATATAAAAACCTATTGGAATAAATGCAACTTCCCGTATTAACTTAAGGTTATATATAAGAACATAAAACTAAATATAAATGCCACTTGATGCATATTTTGCTATTGCTGCTCTCCTCCAACTCTCTCTCTCTCTCTGTGTCTCCCTCTCTCGTGGCACTGCTTCACCAAAAAGCTGCTGCGTTTTATTTGTTTATCAAGCAATGCCACCCTTGGGGAGCTATTGATAAGCGTGTAAAATATTTAATCGCGTGGAGAAACAAACAGAGAGCAACAACAAAAATAGTCGCAATAATATTAATAATAATAACAACAACAACAACAAGTACAAACACTCACCTGACTTTGACGCTGCTGCTGCAAAACCACAAAACGTAACGACGACGACGACAACGTTGATGATTGTCTTTCTCTCTCTTGCTGTCTTGCACTCACTCTCACCCGCTCACTCACTCTCTCTCTCTCTCTCTTACACTCTATCTGTCTCCACTCACTTTATTTTGTTGTACTTTATTCTTATGATGATTGTTGTTGTTGTTGCTGCTGCTGTTATGGGCTAAAACCAAATTTAATTTGTTACTCTTGGGTTTGGTTGTTTGGGTTTATCGGGGCGAAAACGAAAACGAAGGCGAAGCGGAGGCGACGGCGAAGGCGAAGGCGAAGTTGAAGGCTCTTACGGCAAAATCAAAGCTTTAGTTTTTGCTGCTGCTGCTGCTGTCACTGTCGCTGCTGACGTTACGACGGCAATTCTGCCCGCGTTTATATTTGTATTTGTTTGTGTGTGACTTTGATGTTTCAACAAAATGTATTTATTAGATTTGATTGAAATTGTGAATTGTGTATACACTCAAAGTCACTGGCTATCAGTTTTCAAATTTAAGGCGACTGCTGATTTTACCGTTAGGTATTATCAGTTCAATAAGATTCACTGATTCATGTTTGTTTAATCTATCGTCTTAGCTGTTCAACTTGTTTTTGGCAATGTAATTGTTCAATTAATCGTGTGTGTGTGTCATTGCGTGTCTGTGTGAATTATTTGCGCTTAAATAAACATTTAATATTTTCTGCGTGTATGCACAGCAATTTGTTAAGTCAGTATACATATATATGTACATACGTACATATAAAGATAGTCTACCAAAGGTACAGTGTGTACACACCTACACACATATATACATACATACATATGTATGCTTCGTACGCTTGTTTGTATTGTTTATTTGCACTTGTGCTTTGTGCTTTTGGACCTGTCTACGAGCTGTTGCTCTCTGCGCTCTCTTTTGTCTGCTTGCACAACTCCCACACAGGCCTACAGCACTTGGATGCGCGATTGACTGAGCGAGCAATTGAGTGCGTGTTCAAGCTCTGTGTAGTTGTGTGTACTTGTCTTATTGGTACAACTACTCTAATTGGCATTTGGCTTATTAAAAGCCGCCTAATTGGAAAAGGGCAGCCCACAGTTAATATCCGCTTATAAGTTTATACCGCAGCTATCGTCCTTATTATTAAAATCGGTTTTAATTAAAGTGTCAAATGCTATTTGCCATACAAAACTTCATATATTTGATAAGAACATAATTTAGTGACAGCTATAAACACTTAAAACACAGTCAAGTTAATAATACTTTAATTAGGTTTAGCTGTCTCATAAACTTGATTAGCCATGACCATGGACCCAATTGGGAATTACAATTTCGATTTGCCGATATCAGTCCAATTCGATTAGACGCCATTCCAATCAGTTGCCTGACTGCGAAGTGTTAACAATCTTTTAATTTCAATTAATTTAGCAAAACCAAGCGCAATTAATTAATCAACTATTGCGACATATTCATTAATTGAGTAATAGGTGACACAAACATACATACAAAGGAATGTATTTAAGCACATACGTATGTACATATGTATGTCAGCTTATCGCAATCGCAATTTTGTAGATCAACTGATTAGAGAAAATAATAATACACTGAGTGGGAGTCGCACTTGTGCGTCAAATCTTGCAATACCGGCGTTTGAATCTCCCGATTCCCCTTCGTCAAATCTAAGCTCAGTTTTGTTCACGAATGCAACACTCTCCAGGCAATTCTAAGCGCGTTTATTGATTGTCCCCCCAAACGAGTAGAAACCCCAACAGGCGTCCCCAAAAACCTTGCCAACAACGACAATGACGACGGCGTCGACGACGACAACAGCAGCAACAACAAGCAGCCCAAGTGATAGGTAGGTAGATTTTTGTATGTATATTTTTTGTGGGAGCCTGCCGACTGCCGACTGCTCTGCCCACCGCCTTCCGTTTACTCCTCGTGCATATCGCGGCCTCGTTTTTTATTACGCGCACATTTTTACATACACTTTGCACAATCAAAATTTCTAATATGAATTGTTGTAAATGGCAAAAGGTTTACGACACCGTTGTTTGCCGTAAGTGGCTAGTAAACAGTCTAAAAATTTAATTAATTTTTTGTGTGATTACTTTGTAATTTTTAAACGCACGCAGTACGCATAATCCGATATGCGACAGAATATATCTACCACTGGCGACGGCACACGTTACTATAATACTGAAAGTTGGATTCTTATTGGGCTGACTGACTCGCCGTGCGGCGTACTTAAACCGAGCGTTGCCATCCCGTAAAAATTTCCGATCTGGCTCGATTTTTCTTACTCAAAAATAGGTACATTTTAGAAAACAGTTGTTCGGAATTTTTGTACCTGTTTTAAAAATTTTTATTGTTTATCTTAATTTTTTGCAGATTTTTTGTTAGAATTTTCTCGATTTTTTTATATCTGTCTTTTAAGAATTTAATTTTCTAAGTTTTCTCCCCGAGGGATGACGAACTTGGAACGTTCATTAAAATGTTAACCTCTATTTTATCTAGTTTTGAATTTTAGATTTTCATTAAATTTATTCATTTTTTGTTTAGTTTTTTTGAATTTTTAAAATTGTAATCTTTATCAGTGTTGGCCGTCAGTGTTGAGATGGCACAGCTGATTTCAAAGTGTAGTTTCAGTGCTGCCAACTCGATCTCGGCAAAATGTGGACAATACTCATGACGTCACTGTATGCATCGATATGCGCAATGCGCGGCATCACTACTGGCTGGCTGGCAGCACTGGCAGTCAACAATTTTGTTCCAATATATAATAAATAGCAATATAAAGCTATTCAAAGCTTTCGTTTTATATCGTTTGCAAATTAGCCAAATCGTATTCTTAAAGCTCAAACAAAGCAAGTAGTGCTTTAAAATTAATTGTATTTATTTGTTCGTTATATTGCTTAAAATTATCGTAAATTTCAACATATCGATATATTATCAACAGCTCAAGCATATCGCCCATCTCTCTTCGCCTTTAGCCATTCAGAGTCGTTTTCCCGTGTATGTGTGTGCAGTAATGTGCGAGTGAATGTGTGCACACAGTTTAATTTAATACTTATATTTCGTACCACAAATAATCAGGTTATCAAAGGAATCGCTTCTTAAACTACTTCATACAACAAGCAAGCGACGACGTTGAGAAAATAAAAGCATTGCAGAATATGGCGTCCAGCTAGAAACAAACACTTTCACTTGCACCCAGCTGTATTCATCGCGGCAGAAGAGAAAAGCAAAAGTGTCTTTGGTATACAAAAAAAAAAAAAAAATACCTTAACCACCAATGAGTTTTCCGTATTGGGTTTGCGGCAATTAGCTAGCTGTGATTCACTAAAGGGTAACCTGCAGAGATAAAGATAAAATCGCGACTCACCTCGGAATTTGACAAAAGGAACAAATAAGGCAATATTACAAGAGCGGCAACGGCGAATCACGACATCGGGCATAATATTGCACCCACACACACACACACAAGGTTGGGCCAGAGAGAGAGAGAGAGAGACGATTCGATCATCGAGGCAGCATTAAATTGTTGCCATAAAACAATAACAATAGCATGGGCAACGACGACAATCGTCGAAGGAAGACACCTTGCGGCTGTTGCATGTCTGTGTTCAAGTGGATTCCCGTTCTATTCATATTCGCCGTTATCGGCTGGTCCTACTACGCCTATGTAGTGGAGCTATGTGTTCGTGAGTAGCGACAAATTCAATATACTATTTTTAAATATCTAAAATATAATCTATTAAATATTACTCCACTCGTTGTTGCAGTAAACACGGAAAATCGTGTGTCCATGATATTCATGCTTTTCTTTTATCATATCACACTGATACTATTCCTATGGTCCTACTGGAAAACCATTTCCACATCGGTTGGCCGCGTGCCGGATCATGTAAGTGCACAAAAGATTATGGTGATTCACACGCCTTCATTTCAACTGATAAGCTTAATGCCCAGCAAAACATTCAAAACGCAGGCGATAACAGCGTTTTTGGACTTCCACAATTCTAGATTTCTTGACAAATCATCATTACGCTAGAAACAAATGATTATGTTCATGATACATGTATAAGTTTTATTGTAAAACTCATTTATTATTTTATTTATAAATAATTTTGAACAAAAAAAAAAAACTCATAAAATATAATTATTTTATGAATTTTATTTTTTTTTGCTTAAGGAATAATTTTTTTTTTACTTACGAAATAATTATTGTTTTATGAGTTTTATTATTTTTTTTTTTTTATCAAAAATAATGATTATTTATTAAATTTTATTTATTTTGCTCAAAGATTATCTTTATTTTATAAGTAAAATAATAATGAGTAAACCATAAATTTTTTGATCGTATTGAATTTATCCTTAAAGAATTTTTTTTTTTTATATTTCATGCTCCTTTAAAGTTAGTATATCCGAATGATTTTTTCAATGGAAAAAAAAGAATAATAATAAATATTTACTGTCTCTGCTAGAAACAAATGATTATGTTTATAATACATGTATATAAATTATAATTTTAGTGGCGCATTCCGGATGAGGAGGTGAATCATTTGTTTCGTGCGGATAATCCGGAGACGCAAAAGCGCATATTAAATAACTTTGCGCGCAATTTGCCAGTAACAAATCGGTTAGTTTGTGATAAACAATCATTTGTTGATTTATTTATTAATCAATTGCACATTTACCAACTACAACTCTAATGTTGCAGCACAATGAACGGCTCTGTGAGGTTTTGTGACAAATGCAAGATCATTAAACCAGATCGATCGCATCATTGCAGCGTTTGCAGTTGCTGTGTGCTGAAAATGGACCATCATTGCCCCTGGGTGAACAATTGCGTTAACTTTTTCAATTACAAATTCTTTGTATTGTTTCTGGGATATGCATTGATCTATTGTTTATACGTTGCATTCACCACGCTGCATGATTTCATACAGTTTTGGCAGGTAAGTTTCTCACAGATACATGTGTAGTTCAATATAGTATACTTATTGTTGCATGTAATTTATTATTACTGCTTGAGTACTGCTTTGTGAATGTGCATTAAACTTAATATATTATAATAACCAATATACATATATATGTTGCAATATGTGTATAATATAAAGAACGAAAACCATTACTTGGAACAGGGACAACTTAATGGCAGCGGCATGGGTCGTTTTCACATACTCTTTCTGTTCTTCATATCCATCATGTTTGCCATTAGCTTGGTAAGCTTATTCGGCTATCACATCTATTTGGTGCTCGTCAATCGCACCACTTTGGGTAAGAATATATCTAAACATATCTATATCAATAATAATCTATAACTATACCTTTTCGACCCATACACAGAATCGTTTCGAGCTCCCGTCTTTCGTGTTGGCGGACCGGATAAGAATGGTTATAATCTGGGCCGTTATGCCAACTTTTGCGAGGTATTTGGCGACGACTGGCAGTACTGGTTCCTGCCCATATTTACCAGGTATATAGATGCATTCATACATTGTTTCATATATCATTAGATCATTGCACTTGTTACTAATATATATGTATATGCTGCACTCTAAAGATACAAACGAGCTCTGACCTTTTCTTTAGTTGTTGTTTTTTGTGTGTGTGTTTTTTTATTGTTATTCGCTTTTTTAAGCTACTTCTCACTATTTGGCAAATTAAAGGCATGTTTTCAAATTTAAATTACACGCTTACGAATAGGAGATACACATTTTTTCATATATACGATTTTTGGCTCTCTGAATGTGTTGTGTGCACCTTAACAAATTATACTAATTAGTTAAAAAAAAAATTGTTTTTAATATTTTAAGTCGAAACCTTGTAAATGTTAAACCAGAGATTGTGTCAAAACGAAAGCTGTATTTCCCTGAGAAATAATGTTCATTTGTTTTTTAGTGTATACGTAATATAGTTTTAAGCAATGACCAATATCGTTACTAAAATTGGCTAATTAGAATTCAGTGCAGTTAACGGATAATGAACAATGTCGAACAATGTCATAATTATAATTTTTTTTATTATTTTCTGCAATTGGTTTAGGGTCAGCCAGACAGTATTATCTATATATATATACATTCTAGACTTTGTAAGCATTGCTGCAGGGATGTAATTAATTATAATTAACAATATGCTTACTTATATCATACACGACTTGTTTAACGAAACTAAACAAAATTTGTATAAAATGCAAAATCTAACAAACAAGCAAACAAAATGCAATTACCACAAACAAACAACAACAACAACAATTTGTTTTCTGTTTCAATTTATGTTAACGAATACAAAACCTACCTTCTGCTTATTCACAAATCAAACAACTCAACAACAACGATTAACATGGTGATTTAGTCATGGTGACGGATTGAGCTACCCAACGGCGACAGATCAGACGGGCAACCTGCGTTACGATGCGATGGGCAACACCATGAACAGCAACAGCAACAACACCAACAACAGGTTAGATGTCCAACCGACAGATAAGTTGATTGACGCAATACCCCTCAATAATCATCAACCTCATCTGGAGCTAGACAATGGCCAACAACAAATCCCGTCTAGTCAAGTAATTGTTAACATTGAGCAAACAATACCATTACCACTGTCTGCTGAAGCTTCAGCGATAGACCCGAGCAATGCCGGCGTTGTCATTGATATAATCGGTGATCAGTCGGTTAAGGATGCTAACGTGTTGAACGGTGGTTCCCAGTTGGCCAATGGAGCTGCTGATAAGATCGTATAGATATCATTTAATTTGTATAGCCAGGATCACATGCAAGCAGAAGAAGAAGTTCCATGATGTTGTTCTTATTAAATGGTAGCTGCCAGAGCTCGTGCCAGTCGATTTGAAATGTGTTGTAAATGTGTATTTAATATATATATTCGTAAGTTTTATTAACGATTGAGATAATGTATTTGTAAAATGTATACCTCTTAACCTGCTACAGCTACTTGCCCAGTTCAAATCGATCCCCAATCTCTCACTTTGATTCCAATTCCCAACAGACAGTACACATACATATATGTTTTATATATCAATTTCAATGAGACTATCAATATATATATTTCATTAAGTACATATTATATATAGGCTAAGTAATTGTTTTCCTATACATATATATATAAATGACACGCCTGACGAAATTAACTGAATTGAACTTTTGGCAATACTAAGTAGTAGCATTAACTTAATTCTTGTTAAATCTTGTACGAATTTTAAGCAACTCTTGAGCACATATACAACTAGTAATTTATATTAATATAATAATAATCATTCGATGAATTCACAATTATACCAGCAAATTGTCTAATTATTTTCTATATAATTTCATAAAAGACTTGTTGTAATACCAAAATGATCCACAGCACAGCCCATGAGAATAGACACGAATTTAAAACTGGGGCATTATTGATGCTTTTATTAACTTTAATAATTACACATACTCGTAGTTAGTTGTTTACATTTTGCAAGTTTGTTTTTTTCACTAGATTTATGGCTTTTTCTTTTGATATAACTATATTTTGTATACTTGACATTAAATCGATAAAGTTGAAGGTATAAATATATATTTATAAATACGCTCAGGTTTGTTTTTAATTTGCCAATATCAAATCGAAGTCGAAGTCTCTGTAAACTCTTCTTGCTTCTTGCACCGTATCAATTAATCATCAAGCATCTCAAGCACAATTTCAAAACACACATCAATTTGCCATAATCATGCTGTAATGTTCGTTATTTCTATATCTGTATTTATAAATCATGTTACATATTATTATGCAAAAAATCTCTTAGCTTTGGAGATGGCATTAGCTATCCCATACGACATCTTGAGGAGGATACCGAATCACTATTGGGCTATCATAGCGATACGCGCATCGAGCTGGAGGAGGAATTTTTGACAGAAGCACGCTTTCAGGACTCAATCATTCCATAGCTAATCATGAGCAGCGATAATGTGGCCACGTATTACATATAGAGAGGAAGGAAGAGTTTATGAATGTACATATGGAAAGTGAAAAACTTTAGGCCATTCCAGTGTGTGTGTCTAGTTTCTAGGTATACTATATTTTGTACTAGAGTTGTATTAAGTTAAATTGTATGATAAGCGCACCATTGTTATCAAATTCTTTGTGTCTTATGTTGACAGTGCAAGTGACTTGACTGAATAACGCCTATTACTCGTATATACTATATATATATCGTATGTAGTAAATGCCTATAGCTGCTTATATCTGCCTATGTATATCGAACGCTGCATTTTAAGCTCAACCCAACAAAAGCGAGTATTGTATTAAGAGACGTTGAACAGATTAGAATTAGATAAGACACATTCCAACATTTTTGTATAGATGCATAAGTCAAATGTTATTAGAGCGTTATGAACAAAAATCAAAGGGTATCTCTCAGATATTAAGATACAGATACAGCTAGTTATGCAAAAGAAATCACTGCAATGTCATCAATATATATATTATGTATATTAAGAGTTTTGGGGAGTATACACTATAGTTAACAAATATAGTTAAAAAAAAACAATAAATTGAAAAATGTAATTCTATTAACATTGCAGAGAACTCAATCGAATCGACTCAAATCAACATCGTTGCCATTGCTGGCCTTAGCTGCAGGAGATGCCACAGCCTTTGTGGCAGGCACCACCTCAAAATCTGCCTCTGTGGCAGCAGCTTGTGATGCACGATCGTTGAATGGATTTGCATGCAGCGGAGCTGGTTTTGGAGTTGCAATTGGAATTGTCGCTGGTGTGGGTGTTGGTGTTGAAGCTGGCTCTGATTCGGCCTGATTTTCAGGCTTCTCTTCGAATTTACGCTTCTTTTTCTTGCTCACCAGGACATCGCGTGTCATAGTGATGCCGGTATCCTCACTACGCGGCAGTAGATCACTCAGATCACTCTCCACATCTGCATGCTGTGGCTGCAGTTTCTCTTGTAGAGCAGCTAGCGCTATGAGCAGCGCCTCCTCCGTGCGTATGGTGCGTGATCCCTGTTTGGGCAACACATTTACATAGTGATCGAAGAGCATTTCGGGTTCGTCTACCGTCAACTTATCGTCGTTTTCCAATGCCTCTTCGAGACCTTGCAGTCCGCCAAAGACAATAATCATATGATTGTATTGATACGATTTGCTGGGCACATCGTGTACGTTGGTGCCGCGATCCGATGTACCCACTGTCACATCGTAGCCACCTTCGTAGGGTGATTTTGTGAATATTTCGGAGAGCGAGTGCGCAATGCGCACCTGATATCCCCAGTAGACTCCGGTCTCCCGACGTGGCTCGTCCGGACTGACCAATGTGCCGCGCTGTTTCCTGCTCGTCTCTGCATACAAAAGTGAAACCTTAAATTAGTTGGTTGATCTTCTTGTTATGGCAGCTGCAATACTCACCACTTGGTGGCTCCATTTTGACTGTCACCCGCACACCTGGCTCCAGGGCCTTGTCGATGAGCACATCATTCAACAAGCCCACATTTGCATAGCTGTGTCCCTCCTTGGCCTGTTTGTCGCACACGACGCCCTCGCGATACCGAAACTTGCTCTGCTGTCGCAGATGATGTGGCGTGTCCAGTGGATTCAGCAATCCCGAGTACTTCAGATCCTTGTGCAGGGGAAAGAAGTATTTGCGCAGATATTGTGGACACTCCAGATATTGCAGAATGCGCGCCAATTGCAGGGAACTACTCCTCACTGTAGCCGATCCATTGCCTTCGGCATCCTGTTCGTAGCTACGCTTTGTCTCGCGAGCTGTTGCCACGCCCACATCGTCGAATACAATAACCTCATTCACCCGGAATATGCAAGCAGCCCGGGCAATTTGTCCGGCAACATACGCACGCAGTTCGGCGGATTGCGCGTTCTCCAGTATAGATCCTGGCACGGCTATGCTCACAGTTGATGGATTGGGCTTCACATTTTTTGCTGCTTCAGAGGCATCCTTTGCCGCCGCTTCATCATCCTGCGCCCTCTGCAAATCCTTTAGCGCCTTGTCCTGCTTCCGTTGCCGTTTAAGTGACTTACGCTCCTCGTTTATCTTCTTCCATGATTTGTGGGGTTCCGTGGGTTTTGTATTTCTACTGCCAGCGATAATTGCAGACATTGTGCTGAGTTTATGTTGATAAATAACTCCACAAGTAGTTGAAAAACATTAAAAACAAACGCCAAAATTGCACGTGTAAATAGCAATTAGGGATGGCATTCGATATGGCTATATCGATACTATATCGATATTGATGATTGTGGGCATTTTAGCGGCTGTGTATCGACAAAGCTATCGTAAATATAATTTGCAGCAGCGCTGCCAACTTTTTAGAGGAAAAAAACTGCTGTTTCTGGCTGGAAAACATTTTAATTTGATTTTGTGGGCACTCTTACGCAGTTTTACAGAAAATATTAAGAGCAAAACATAGCTAAAAATTAATTTAAAGAAGCTAGATATCCAGCTAATAACAATTTTCAAGCAAACGAACTTTGAAAAGAGCCAGGACTAGCTATAAAATAGCCAAGTCGGCAACAGTAATCGACAAAGCTACATCGCTAATACAATTGACAACGGATTTCCCTGTTAAATTGGGTATTCCCTGTTAAAAGCTTCATTAAGTTGCTCATATTATATATTCTTTGCAATAAAATGAGTCGCAACGTTCTTGCACCTGCAACTCAACGCTTGAGTCACAATCGCAACTATCGCGTCAACGCAGTGCACGACGATTTCGGTGGCAGTAAATGGAATTCTAAAAACCAAAATACATCCAAGGGTTATGAAGAACCTGATCTTTACGCTGATGATGATTACGGGGAGGACAGTGCCGAGTGCAACATTGAGCAACTGCCCGACGGCAGCTTCAAATTGGCGCTACATGTGCCCAAGTAAATATTTGTTTATGCTTATCTATTTTCTTTTATAAACTAGATATTTTTATGTACAATTACAGATCTTTTTATGGTGGTCTGATTGGCTTAAAGGGATCTACAAAACGTCGCATTGAAACTGAGACCAAAACTGATATCCACGTGCCACGACAAAATGACATTTCAAATGATTTGCTTATCAAATCAAATGAACGCAGCAATGTTTGTGCTGCACTGAGAAAAATACGTTTGTTAATTGATTCGCTACGCAAGCGTATGAGACCCACTCACTTTCTGGCAGTTCCTCTTAACTCTGGCCAAGTGCTGAAGCGTTTTGTGGAGCTTAAGCAAAGTATTTTGGATGCCCAGCTACCAGGCATAGATCCAGAGTTATTTATATCGGAACGATGCATTCATATTACATTGGGCGTCTATGTGCTCTTGGATGATGCTGAGCGTAAGAATGCTGTTAATGAGCTGCAGACGTGTCGCCAATGGTTGTCCGGCTTGAGCACACCTTTTGAGCTGAAAATCAAGGGACTCGAGATCATGAACGATGATCCAAGCTCGGTTCGAGTGCTTTATGCGGCTGTGGAGTCGCCAGAGCTGCAACAATTCGCCGACAAATGCCTAAAACATTTCCAAACAACCGGACTCTGTGCCACGGACAACAATCAACGGGATAGCATTAAACTGCACATGACCGTGCTTAATAATCACTATCGCAAGGATAACAAGAGTAACTTTGATGGCCGTGAGATCCTTAAACGTTACGGTGACTACGATTTCGGCACTGCCCAATGCAAGGAAGTCCACATGTGTGTGATCAAGTCCTCACAGGAGGTGGAAGACTTTTACAAGATCACTGGCAGTCTGACATTTTAATGTACATTCTAAATAAAATCGAAATAATACACGATTTAAACTTTAATGCATTTTATTTTTATTATATTTTCTTTGTAGGCAAGTTTGTTAGGTTTGTCTTGTACCGTGTCGCATTTATCTTTTGTATTTAGTCACTGGACAATTAATAAATACATTTAGTTTTGTGCATTTCTCCATTTCTCTTGTCCCCGAGGAACGTTCTCAATCCAAACAAATGTGCTCTGCATTTTTTATTATATTATTTTTTTTTTGTTTTGTGATTTCTTTTATTACTATAAATATAAAAAATATACATATGTATATATGTACGTATATACGTGTGTGTGATGATTAAATTTATTTGAAAATAACAAAAAATGGTTTAAACAAAATACATACACTAGTACATGTATAGCAGAAGTCAATGTGCTTAAACTACAAAAGGAGTAGAGGATTTGTTTTTTTTTTTAATGAATATAAACATACAAAAAGTCCAGCAAACATTGCCAGGGAAGAAGAAGTACATAGATTAGATTCAGGCTGTTAAAAGCCTTGGTTTAGTTTTAGTTGTTGTTGTTGTTTTTGTCACACAGGCACACATACATGTATATACTTAGCACACGGCATGTTGCACAATTGCTTGAAAACAATGATAATATCGTTACGGATTTAAAATAAATGTTTCTTAACAACTAACTTGAACTACGCGTGTTTCGTCTGTTTGTTTCAATTATATTTGTATAGTTTTATTACTCTTCAAAGGTTTCAGTCTAAAGTTGAGTTTTGGTTGAGTTTATATGTGATATTTCTGTCAATTCTTATTTTATTGTAGCAAAGGCTTCAGAGGATTTAATTGGTGCCATTTTCCTTTAGGATTAGTTCGATTTGTTCATTCTTCAACTTGATAATATTATACAAATAAGCAGTTGTTTTCTGTTATGTTTTCTCTTCTTTTGGACTTGTACATAGACTATATGGTAAACATGTAAACAAATTGTACATAGTGGAAGAATTCTTAAATACATAATAGATACATAAATATATATGACGTTGCTTGCGCGTAACAAACCAACAACGAAATACATACGATAATTACATACAATTAACAACAATTATACGTCATCAAGCAGCACATTTAGATTTTTCAATATACACAGATAGAATTCATATTCATCCAGTATAAAAAAGCATTCTTTTACAGTCGCTCACAAAAAGAATAATAATAATATATGCTGACGAGGCTGAGCAAAAAACACTTGAACATGAATCAATTTTTGAATCCGTTGTATTTAACTATTTTTTTTTTTTGGCTATTTAGTTTTGACAACTATACAATATTGTTTTTATTACATATCTTCAATTATACATGCATTGTAAAAAACACAATTTATAAACTCTTTGTAATTCTGTTTTTTTTTTATAAATAAAATTTGGAAATCAAAACATGCATTTAAGTTTAAATTAGCTTTTTGATTTTGCAATTATATTGGCGTGGTTTTTGTGTGCGTTTATTTTGTGTGTGTGTGTGTGTGTGTGTTTGTATGTGTGTGTGCAGCAGCACCTACTCCCTCTGTTGAACCCTTCCATTTGTCCCAGCCGTTTCAATTCAAATTGTCCAGTTTATTGCAGCTGCCGTTTGAATACATTGCCCAGCTACTATTTGGCATGTCCATTGCTAAGCACAGCAGGCAATACATTCGCCTGCTGGACGACGGCATTGATCACATCGATTTCCTTCTTTAAGAATGCACCACTGTTCTCCTCCGGGGCATGGTCAGTGGTGGCAGTGCCAGTGTTGTTGCTGTTACTATCGTGGACAGTGGAGGATATGTTGCGTTTGCGTAGACCGGCAGCAGCGGCATCCACCAAATTGGCGGCACCACTGCTCACTGTGCCGGCGGCTAGCTTCAGTTTGGGAAACTCAATGTCGCGCATCAGATCGTTTTTGAACTCAACGATGCCGCTAACAGTTTCGGTAACAGTCTTATCAATAAATTCCTCAATATTTTTGGTTTCCGCTTCAATTTTCTCCTTCAGCTTGCTCGACAATTGATCCATTTCGCATTGATCGTGTGGCACTGTGATCGCGTCTCGAGCGCAAGTTATTATTGCTTGTTGTTGTCGTGCCAATTTTGGACTTTGCGGTTGCTGTGGGCGTGGTTGGAGTTTATCATTATGCTGTGACTGACTCTGTTGCAGATTGTATTGTAGCGTTTGTTGTGGTTGTTGTTGTTGCTGTGGCATTGTGTCATTACGTTTAGCGAGCTTACTATCCTCACCCTCCTCCTCCTCTTCAGCATTGAGATCATTGGTGTTGGCCAACGCCAGCGGCTGATCAGCATTAGCATTAGCCGTAATCTTGCCATCGCAATTGTTAGCCTTCACATCCGTTCCGGCGGAATTCCGGCTGGAACGTTGTGAACGCGGCTCACCCCGTATGAATTTTGGTAATATAAATATGGTCACTAGTGAAATTAAATGAAGGCACAAATAAAATCTCAGGTACAATTTGATGCTGCCCTGTAATATAAAAGAAGCAAATGATTAGATTTCGTTTTACTTTCTTTATAGAAAACAAAGCTGCAAAACTGTCTTGAATTGAAGTTCTTGTACAAAAAATTCGTTGGAAATTGAAAATAAATCATAATTTGCATGCGTCATTATTTGAGAATTTATAAAATAATATTGTAATTCATAATCAGGGAATCAAACCGAAACAAATATAAGCTACGGTTTCGGATTCGAAATAACTAGCTAGACCTAGAGCAAAAAAAAAAACTTTTTTAACAAATTCAAAAATATTGAATGCAGAACGAATAAAGAGACCAAATCATGATCAAAATGACATTCCGCTTGAAAATCGGTTAATTTTTGATGAAGTTATGAGAGTTCAAAGTTTTTGAAAAAATGTCAAGGGGTAGGTATGGAAAATTGGATGATAAATGGCTTAGAATCGAAAAAATATCAAATTTTTTAAATGCTAAAAATTTAAATGCAGAGTTAATTAAGAGGCCAAATCATGATCAAAATGACATTCCGCTTGAAAATCGGTTAATTTTTGATGAAGTTATGAGAGTTCAAAGTTTTTGAAAAAATGTCAAGGGGTAGGTATGGAAAATTGGATGATAAATGGCTTAGAATCGAAAAAATATCAAATTTTTTAGATGCTAAAAATTTAAATGCAGAGTTAATTTAGAGGCCAAATCATGATCAAAATGACATTCCGCTTGAAAATCGGTTAATTTTTGATGAAGTTATGAGAGATCAAAGTATTTGAAAAAATGTCAAGGGGTAGGTATAGAAAATTGGATGATAAATGGCTTAGAATCGAAAAAATATCAAATTTTTTAAATGCTAAAAATTTAAATGCAGAGTTAATTTAGAGGCCAAATCATGATCAAAATGACATTCCGCTTGAAAATCGGTTAATTTTTGATGAAGTTATGAGAGTTCAAAGTTTTTGAAAAAATGTCAAGGGGTTGGTATGGAAAATTGGATGATGGATGGCTTAGAATCGAAAAAATATCAAATATTCTAGATGATAAATATTTGAATGAAGAATTAATAAGGAGGCTAAATCATGATTAAAATGTCATTCCGCTTGAAAATCTATTCAGTTTTGGTCAAGTTATAACTGTTGGAAGTTGGACAACTCTTTGACCTAGCAACTTTACCACAGCCTTACTGGTACAAACGTTTCGGTATTCGGTTCTTGACAGAGAATTAATTTCGTTTACGGTTTCAGTTTCGGTGCTATTCCGGTGTAATTCCCTGTATATAATTAAATTTAATTTCCTATCGAACCTTCTTCAAATTATTGAAGTTTTGCAGCCTTGATGGAAATGAAGACTTACCATAAATTCAAGCAGAACAAATGGGAATGTGGCGTAGCCCATCACAATGCGTGTGGTGATGCAGGTAAGAATGTCGTAGAACATGCGCGTAACTTGTGTGCTCTGGAAGCGATGACGGAACATGCGACGTGCGAAACGTGCTGCTGTAACCATAACGGCGCCCGTGGCAAAGGTCAAATAGTAACCCGGATAGAAACCATGCCACACGGCACTCAGTGCGAAGGTCAACAGTGTGCCATACTTTTTGGGCACACGCTCATAGACGAGTGTGCGGAGCCAGCGATTTGTGCCGCAGTTCCAATTGTTAATTGCATCGCGCATATTTGAGGCAAACTGCAAAAACAGAAATATAATTGTATTATAAGTTGTTTAAAATGTACATATATAAAAAGTATCTCGCACTCACCTCGAATGAGAGCACATTAATATTTGATATTAGATCCCATTTGGCATTGCCATCCTTATCGTAGCCGGTGAAACCCAAGCCAGAATTATTGCATATAGCATCGGCCAAAAGCCATGCATGATAATACTTAAAGCGTATGCAGGTGGTTGCCATCATGGCATACCAGAACTTATAGGGTATGCTTGTGCCATTGATAAAGTCATCGTCTTTCATATTCTTCACTGGATAGATTTTCACAAACTTCATGAATATGAATGCACACACCATGCTGCCCAAAACTTTACGTATCACTGTTTTCGTTGGCGATGGTTCCAATACCAATTCCGATTTCCCATTGTCCAGATTGGCCTGAAATCAACGAAAATCATTCGTAATGTAATGTGTGGAAATGAGAGAATTGCACAAATTGAAATTGATGAGTCAGAGACGATGAACGATGAACAAAGGACAAAGAGGATGGCAGACAACAGACAACTGCTGGCAAATGGCAGACAGTGGATTGAAAGGTCAATTCACTTTGTCCTCACTCTCTCTCCATGTCTTTGGTATGTATTCTAGTTGGATTTGTTTGTGTTGTTGCAACAGTTGCATAGATAATGGATTCATTGCAGTTCTATTATGCAGTTGACCACATAATCACATGCCCCACATGCCACACACGGTCAGCACATCTCTGTGGACCACTCACATTTGATGCCGGACGCTTCAATAGATTGTAGCCCTCGACAAATTCAATGTAATCCTTGTAGAAGACCAACGGGCCGGCCATAATGCTTTGGAAATGCCACACATACGAGAAATATTCCAGAGCTGAGGGCATTTTTCGAATTGCATGATATTGTTGCGCCTTTGTCAAGTCCTGTCAATACGAATAATTGAAAGTTATTAGCAATTAATTGACATCAATTAAAGTTAACTCACCTCATCCTGGCGCACGAAACCATCGTGTATGCTGAACGCCAAACTGGTCACCTTCTGTGTGATGATCATCAGTGGTCCGGTTATGTCCAGTGCATAGGATCCGTAGTCATAGAACTGTCGCATCAGATGCACGCACAGCAAGTAACCCATGGCCACCAGCATGACGCTCCTGCAATTGCAAAACAGATACAAATCAGTTTCAATCTCAATTTGGAGTACGTTTCTGGTCGCACCTCTGGACAATCCGTGGATCCTGTGTGCGTATGACAATGTAACATATTAAGGGCAATCCAGCGATATGAATAGCCTGTTGACCAAAGCAAAAATAGCCAAAGGTCAATCCCAATGACAGTCCAAAGGCGTGACGCACCTCGCAGGACACCTTCGAAGGATGAAGAAATGAACGGAAGAGCGAGGCCAGGAAGAGCGCCGATACTTGGCATATTAAGAAATTGACCTATAAAGAAATAATACGAAAACAAATCATGTTAGGAACAAGTAAAATCATGTTACTTCAATAAGCCAAAAGTGCGCCCTCCAAGTGCGTTAAATTAAAGGTCAAAGTTCCCATGTATTTTCTGTTTAGTGTGTTAGATTCATGAGCAGAAGCTCCGGGTTCGAATCTCGCTTGATCATGGCTTTTTTAAAATCAATTTGACAAATAAATTATTTAATTAATTAACATATATCAGTGTTTGGTTAATAACCCAAACCTAATTAAAAATATGATGGATATAATTTTCATCGAATTTGAATACTTTAATACTCCCACACTTTTTTATTTTTATATTACCTTTTCAGTTTTAAATTTAAGATTGTTTATAATATAATTAAATTGGCTTCTTAAAGTTAATGGTATCAGTTAACTAAGAGATATTAAGAAGCAAATGTATAGAAACAATTTACTGCACTATGAAAAGTGGCAATTTATTTTAATTTTGTCGACTGCCTATAGTTGGTGTTAAATAAATAAATAAATAGAAAAATAAATCAAATCTGAATATACACTTGGCTTGCACTTAAATTGTAGTACTTTAACTAGTTTTGTTGTGCAATTGATTTCCACTCAACTGGTTACAATTCTCAGCCACAACTGCATCTACAACTGCCATATACAGTAAGATACATTTACAAGATACATTTACAGGTAAGGTATATATATATAAATATATGTATCTTTACACTCGTGCATTGCTCTTGAACGTGATCACAGATCAGAATCACACATTCTGATCGATGTACAGTTGCAATGGCCTTGGCCATCGTTTGACTTTTTATGTAAAATACATTCAATATATTCTTTAGAAATATATGTGCATATAGAAATGTGCTCTAATTTCTAGCATACACCTTGGCAATTGACGCAGCAATTAAAATGTGTTGTTGACATTTGTCTCTCAATTGCTATTTAATACCATTAATTAGTTCGAATACTATTTTAACTGTATAGATTGTGATCTATCAAGCAACACCTCAATAAATATAATCAATTAGTGCATAGTTCAAAGAGCGACTTTTTGAAACCTGTTTTTACCCTTTCAATATTAAGAAAATTTCCTTAAAATAATGCTTAAATGTGCATCAAACAATAACAGTCGAGGGTCTCACTATAGTTATTTATCTGTTCTTTTTTTTTTAATTATCAACATCAATTTCAATTTCTGCGATAAAGCATTTTGAGGCAACATTAGAGCTGATATGAAAAAACCACGCCAAATCAGACCATACCTAATCATGCACCGATAACTGAGTGCACAGTGATTATTCATTGTCAAGGAATTACTATACTTTTAAGCCCCCCACTGGAGCGGATGTGACTGATAACATAACCACCGAAAAATCTCAATACGCTTTATTATTCCATAATAATAATATACATAAATATAAATACATTTAATATATGTGATTATTTTGTTATTGTCTGGACCCATTTGGAATCAGTGCAAAAGTATACATAGGTTAATGTGCTACAATCAATCTTTGACCTTTTAATCAGCTGCCACTTGCTGTAAAATAAACCACTTTGAGTATTTACAGCCATGCACAAAGAAATGAGAGCATTGTCTAATCAGCTGTCAATGGCACAAGTCCAAATATAAATAGTACGCTGCTGTAAACAGCTGTTAAGGTTATCTTGATAAGAAGATAATACAATGTAAACAGTAAAAGTTGTATTACACAAGGCGGCAAACCTCCAAAATTTTGATAAAGGTTCGGTTCGCGACATCGGTTCGGTTCGCGAATTGGTTTATATACCCCCTGAACCCAAGGTTTGGGTTCGTACCTTGATTCAATTTAATACAAAAAAATTATTTGTATTGTTATACATTTTTCTCCACATTTTGAGCCAATTAAATTTTTTTTTAAAGAAATCAATTTATGATTATAATTTAAATTTATTTGAAGATTTAAATATATCCATAAAATTTATGTAATAATTTTTTTTTTGACCCGAACCTTTTGTTTTAGAAAGCGGTTCGGTTTAGGTTCGAGTTCGCAAAGTAAATAATTTCAAGGGTTCGGTTCATGATCCGGTTCAGGCTGCTTAAAAACCCGAACCGAACCGGTTCTACGTGGTTCGTTTCAGAACCGGTTTGCAGCCTTGGTATTATATAAACAATTGTCTATTTAAATACAACCTTTATAAACGAAACCAGCAAATTATAACAACTTATTAAAACTAGATCAGAATTTTTCGGAAAAATTAAACAATCAAATTTTTTATAAACAGCGTTTTTAATTGATTTATTGAGCTATTTACATATATATGCATTTCATATTGCAAGTATCAATGGGGTCATTCAGCAGGTAATTCTAATGGACTTTCAAAAAAAATGTATCCTACAGATATAAACACAGATTTCCTACGAACTTTCAAAAGATGTAGTAGGCTGGTTTTTCTATTGATAGGTAATTAAAATTGCCGGCTAAATGCTCCCCATGCTTGCAACTTCTCCACGTTCCTTCTTATTTGTAAGAAAGCTCACGGATTAATTTCGTTGGGCGGCACAGTTGAGCACCAGGCTACGATTACGACATTCTCCGGCCTCAATATCGAACCAACTGCCTGATCTACAACTGTGCAGCTTGCGGACGCCACCTTGACATTCGTAGTATCGGCGACAGTGCCTAGAGTCCTGCAGGAAAGTTCCATCAGTCCGGAGTAGACAGTCCTTATTGGACAAGCTCAGCAAGTTCAGCAGAGGTTTATGGATCAGTTTGTCGAGGAGACTCGGTTTTGCAGGCGCTATTGTTGTTGGCTCACAAGTTGTTGTTCTTGGTAAGTCACAAGGTGTTGTAATTGCTGGGTGACAAGGGGTGGTGGTGGCAGGTGCACATGGGGTGGTTCTAGGTGGTCCACATCCACATGGGGTGGTTGTTGTTGGAGCACATGGGGTGGTTCTAGGTGGTCCACATGGGGTGGTTGTTGGAGGGGCACATGGGGTGGTGGTGAGAGGTCCACATGGGGTGGTTGTTGGAGGGACACATGGAGTAGTTGTGGGTGGTCCACATGGTGTAGTTGTTGGAGGGGCACATGGGGTGGTGGTGAGAGGTCCACATGGGGTGGTTGTAGGAGGGGCACATGAGGTGGTTGTGGAAGGCTCACATGGGGTGGTTTTTGGAGGGGCACAAGGGGTAGTTGTAGGTGGTCCACAAGAGGTGGTTGTTGGAGGGGCACATGAGGTGGTTGTGGAAGGTTTACATGTGGTAGTTTTCAGAGGGGCACATGGGGTGGTTTTTGGAGGGGCCCTTGGGGTAGTTGAAGGCGGTCCACAAGGGGTGGTTGTGGAAGGTTCACACGGTGTGGTTGTAGGTGGACCACATGGTGTGGTTTTTGGTGGGGCACATGAGGTGGTTGTGGAAGGTTCACATGGTGTGGTTGTTGGAGGGGCACATGAGGTGGTAGTGGAAGGTTCACAAGGTGTGGTTGTGGTAGGTGGTGGTGCACAAGTTGTTGTTGTGGTAGGTGGTGGCGGTGGCGCACAAGTTGTTGTTGTTGTGGAAGCTGGTGCACATGGAGTAGTTGTGGGTGGTTTCTCAGGTTCACATGGTGTTGTGGTTTGAGGTTCAGGCTTTGATGGTTCACACGTGGTGGTGGGGGGTGGTGTCTTTATATTGCAGGGAGTAGTTGTCTTTGGCTTATCACATGGCGGCTTTGTAGTTTCTGCGCAAGGAGCAGCTGTGGTCGAAAAAGGTTCCTTTGGAGGATCAGCAGCAGGTTTCAGCCTAGCCGAAACGCGTCGACCTAAGCCATGGAAATCGACACAGTTAACCAAATTGATCAATTGGCAGGATTGGTGGACCTCGTCGTAGAATTGTCCCGAACGGCAGCTGTGATGAACAGCTTTGCCGCTGGTGCAGATATAATAGCCGGCACATCGGGAAGGATCAGGCAGATGGGTGCCTTCTACAAGACTTTCACAACTGGGACGCTGTTGTCTGTGCTCGGCATTTGTGGATTGTACGACGATTGCAACCGCCACAAAGGCCACAAGTTGACTATGAACTGTAAAAAGAGACATTCTTCCATTTACAGGTCGATTCTTTCAGTTAGTGTGGCATTCAACACTTACGAGATTTCATCTAATGCAAGAGATTTTTTCTCGAAAGGATAACTAACTGAACTACGTTACTTTACCGCTTTCGTTTCCGAATTGTTGAAGCTGAATCTTCAACAATGGCTTTTATACAACATTTCCACCCATCTCAAGTGGTTACAACTACGTCTTTTCCAGGCAATTTGGTTAATTGGGGCATTCCATTCCCATGTTGACACTACATTAATAATTGTAATGCATGTTTTGCTCCTCTTTAAATTTGTTTATTTGTATTCTGATTCTGGCGCATACTTGAGCTCTTATCTAGTATATTGTTTTACAAGAAACCCAACAAGTTCGTAAATGACCAAGTCAGTTTCGTTTCAAGTGCAGTTCCTGGAGAACCTACTCAATGTAGTATGTTCCAGAAACTTGAGTCATCCAGAAACAGTTATTTCCGTAGAAATTGCATCATTAGCCATCCTTGGGCGTTAAAGAATCGAAGCATGCCAATTTAAATGCCACCACTGTACACATAAAAATATCTACAGGAATAAGCACAAAGAACCATGCCGATAAGTGCGCCACAGGTCACAAAACAAAGACGATCATGGCCCGATGAAGGCCTCATTTGTGCGTCATAAAGATAAGTTTCGGTTCTAGGTGTATTTATTAAACGCTTTTTGCGATTGACGCATTTAGATATGTGTGCCCCATAGAAGTGTCATAAATACACTTTTATTTTTGCAGGTATTTCATTTATTTCATAATTCCTTACGCTCACAATCTCATCAGGGAAAACGTTGTAAGAAACTGTCCATTAACTGAATTCTCACAACTGAACTCAACATTGAATGTTGCAATCATTTCTATTGCAACGCACACGAATGTTGATCAACCAGTTTTTCAGACAGTAAACCGAGATAGCATCTGTTGAAATTCATGGAGCTACAAGCACTATTCATGTTTTTAGCCATGGCTAAAAGCACTGCATGCTTGTGCGGACAACGAAAGGGAAATCGTGTCTTAGAAGATTACATTTGGGAGAGACTATATATAAGAGTAATATATTCCATTTTAGTTTAAAAAAGTGTAGATTTGTAAAAGAATACTTTTGATCTTCAAGATCGTGCATTTATCTATTTATTGTCGACAAAATTATTAATCAAAATTTAATTTCTATTTTCAAAATATAGTATATTCAATTTAAAAAACGTAGCATATAAATATATTAGCACTATATCATTTTAAAAATCCGTCTTTTTTAAGCTATGTATTTATTTCAGAGAATAACAACGGAGGCGGCACCGGATCCGTTAACCGAAACTAACCGTTTCATTTTTAGTACCGGAACTGAAAGCGTAACTGAAGTTAGGTACGGTTTTTGGTAAAGTTGCTAGTTCAAAGAGTTGACAAATTTTCAACTGTCATAACTTGAAGAAAACTGACCCGATTTACAATCGGAATGCCATTTTGATCATGATTTGGTCTTTAAATTTATACTGCATTTAAATTTTTTGCATTTCTGCTGACCGCTTGAGCCAATGCCAAGGCCTTTGTTTTCAAGTTGGGTGCGGCGGACAGACGGACAAGCAGCCGGACAAGCTGACGGACTGTGCCCTCTTAATGTGTAGTAAACCTTAAACAGGGCCCTTTGAAAGCTCAAGGTAAGAATTGTTAAATTGCGCATGAATTATTGAACTGAAATAGAATTCAATAAAATAAAATTAAATTTCAAATACTCTATCGCTTTTAATATCCCTTTCTTTCATCTTAGCCTGCCTCGCAAGGAATTCGTACACGTCGCATTCATCCGTTGTCATATAAAGCTGGATGCCAGAGAAAAAGATAAGCATGGTGGCATGCAACGTGTGTGTGCACAACAATGTAATTGAATGCATGCAGCAATTTGTTACTCATTCCCCCTCTTTCTTCTCCCCTCTTTGTAGCAGCTTAAAGCACTTGAAATGTTGCAAGTTGTAGCTTAGAATTTATTCAGCCAGTTGCCAATAAAACACAGCAATCAATCACTTAGCGTCTAAATGACTTTTACTCTTCGCATTGTTATTGTTATTGTTGCACACATGCAGTCAATAAAGGAAAGAAAACCTATAAATCATTTAATTAAATTCAAACTACAAAACAGCTGGCAAAAAAAGATGTGGACTTTGCAGGGGGTTGAGGTTTAGGTGGAAAAAGCAAAATCGCCAAATAGCCGCGTACAAAAAAAAAAATAGGTGGCGTGATGACTATAAATAAATATAAAACAATAAAAGCAGCAACAACAATTTGGTGTGTACGCGCGATAAAAAAAAGTTAAATATTTTTTCGGTGCGCCAAAGCTTAGCTACACTCACAAACAAAAACGGGAATACAAATTGTTATTGTTTTAAAATCCCCCATTTAAATATCTGTTAACAAAAGTGCAGCTAACAGAATTGAATGTAAAGCAAAATGAGAAACAGCTGATCAAACTTGCCGACAAACCTTTTGCACTAGTGTATTCACAACAACCGGCAAATACAAAATTTCAGATAAAAATAAAAAAAACAACAACAAACACTAATAATAAAGTGGCGCCACTTGGCAGCAACAGCTGTTAGTTGCCAGCTGACAAGACAAACAGCCAAAGCAAAAGCAAAAGCTGGAGAGCAAAAGAGCGAGAGAGGAAGAAATACTATCTGATGGTAGCAAATAATGTATACGCAACGTGCTGCCAACAATTTATAGAAATATCATATCATAATTCTTCAAGGTCACACCGCTATTAATTTAATATATGTAATTTATGAACTCCAAGTGAAATGGCGAGTGTGAGAGAATTGGTGTAAATAACACAAAACTGACAGTGCGCTCTCACTTTTCTGTCTCCCTCTCTCTTTTGCTCTCTCGCTCTTGCATTGGACGCAACTGGTTGACACGCATGTCAATTACGATTTACAGCTGTTTTTATGTTGCTGCTTTGGACTTTGATCTTTGTGCACATGAACCAGTTCTGGTTCACAGGTCCACAACTGTTGCTGCGCAAAAGCAGCAAAAATTTCCGAAAAGCGCAAAATACGAGAGTGTTTAACAACAACAAAAGTAGAGAAAAAATTAAGAAAAGATCGCCGATACGTGGGTGATGTAGATACACAGAGAGAGACAGAAAGAGAGAGAGAGAGAGAGAGAGAGAGAGAGAGAGAGAGAGGACGAAAGAGCGCCAAGTTGTTTAAAGCCGGCTGTGAGCTGTTTGCGGCAGTTTATTTAATTAACACTGCAAATATAAATGCTCAAAAATATATATTGGACAATTGGCAGTTAAGCCAGAAATACTTCAAAGTGTGTATATACATTTCTTTGTGTATTTGCGTGCTTGATTTTGGCCTTCATAACAATTTACATAATAAAACTAACAAAATATTTGGTGCTAATGATAAGCTAGCAACGATTACACCACGCCACGCCACACCACATCACACCACCCACACCCACACACACACAACCACAGCCACAAGACGACCTTCTTGCGAATTGAAATGTGTCACACGTAAAACAAAAAAAATAAAACAGTAAAAACTGTGAGCGAGCCAATTTACCGCTTATAGTCGAAATACACATGTACGTGAAACACCCTGTGACCGTGAGCCCTGTCTGACCGCACACACTCTGTCTCTGTCTCTCTCTGAGTCATTGTCATCGTCATCGGCATCGGCTCACACTCTCACAGCTGTTGTTAATTTTTTGTTTACAAACAAAAAGCAGCGTTTTAAATTTAAATTCAAATAAATTGATAAAAACAAAAAGTAATACTGTACAGATTTGGGACTTTTGTAAGCATGTGCGTGTGTGAGTATTTGTTTTAGAATTCGTGGGAAACACTTAAGAACTATATTGACATTTCTCGCATCTGCTTTCGTTGCGCTGACGACATTGTGGATTAGATCATCAAACAAATTGAAATTAATACAATTCACAATTCATTTTGTTGTTAAATCTAATGCAAATTGTTAACAAAAGGTTCTAGCCTGCATTTGCATTAGATTAGCAGCCACTAAGCAGCACTCAATACGGATTGAATGTCGTTATTCAAGTGGACCACAAGACGAGCTTATAAGCACAAGTACACATACACACACATACATATGCAATTCAAGTGCTAATCACCTACTCGCTCTTCTTAAAGCCTCTCCCTCTCTCCTTCAGCTCTCTTTGGGTTGCGTTGTCATGCTTGTGTTCATTTATGCAAATGCGAAATGCTTTCCAAGTGTGTGTGTGTGTGAGAGAGAGTGGGAGAACGAGAGAGAGAGGGGGGGAGGGGGGACTGAGAATAGGTTAAACGTGTCTCTGCTGCAGTTGCTGTTTCAACTGTTGACTCAATTGGCATCGTCAAGTGATGTGATTAATTCGCACCCAACTCTTTCAATTACACAATTTTATAAAATGATGCACAAGTTTTAAATATACACGTGCCGATTGCTAACCATAAAAAAAATAGTTAAAGTTTGTAGCCGCAAAAACATACAGCTATATATAAACCGCTGATATGAGACGCTGATTTAACTCAGTTGTTTATGCCATAAGATTGTACAAATATGAAATATACGTGTATATACATTTATGTGTAAATATACACATACACAACAACAGCATTGAGCAAACGGCAGAGGTTAATGACAGCGTGATAGAACACAATGTACACAATACACAACTAGAGCAGAATAAATAAAATAAACAGCCAATCAAATGCTTTTGTTAAACGTCTAATTGGAGCGTCAAAATGCTGTGTGAGTAGTTTTCCCAATAGGAATAAATCAAATCAGCCATAAAGCTTAAATTCTAACTGGAATTCGTGCTTGTCAAAAGTTTGCAATATGACGTGTTGCGCCTGTTTGGATTGAGGAAGAAGGAGTGAGAAAGAGAGAGACGGGGAATACACCTTATATTTCACCTTAAAACAAAATATGCAGCCGGCGTTTAGCCTTCACTAAATTATTGACAAGCTACACAAATACACATACATGCAATTGCAAAAATAAACAACAAACAAACTTGCGCTACTAAAAGTATTGTTTGTACTTCACAATTAATTAATTTTTGTGGTAATTTTTGTTAAAAAGAGAGCAAAGTGTGTATTCTGTCTCAAAGCAATGCGGTTTAAAGTTGCCGCAGCAGTGTTGCATTATTTAACAACAAAGCAGATATACGCACACACACATAGAAAGAGAGAGAGAGAGAGAGAGAGAGAGAGAGAGAGAGAGGGGAAATAAATACTTACCAAATCAACAGACAGGCCAACCATGTCGGCCAGCCAGGTAAAAATGCGGCTGCCATCATAACAATCACTATTCTCAATAAAAGTGGGTGACTCGAGCATTTTAGCTTATTTGTTTTTTTGATTTCGTTATCCTCGTTAAAGCTTCATCTGAACAACGGAACGGTAAATAAAGCGCGTGCTGCGTACAAAGGAAAAGGAAACGCCGCCAATGGAAAATTCTTGCACTTAATTCACAGATAAAACAGCGAACGCTTTGTTAATTGTCGCCTCTGCTTTTAGCCCAAATATTGGGTCACGTTTTCTGTGATTTGCTTCACTTATAATTTTGTGCAATAATTTTGAAAATATTACTGTATTATGTATTTATAATTTGTATTTTTATTCTTATTTTGTAATCGCACAGTGCGTGCGTCAAAATGGCCGTTCCTCTTTGCGCTACTCTTTCGTACTCGCGTTGCTTGCGTCCGACACGATTGAAGGCGAGAATGAAACTGCGAGTTGACTTAATTAAATGCCAAAATTACTACGCTGAAAATTTATCTGTACGTGTGTGATCAACAAAAGCCTAAATGATTGAATGAAATAGTACTAAAACTCAAATTAAGGCATGTGCAACTACGATTTGCGTCTGAAAAAATAGCAAATTATTGAGATAGCGCGCAAACATCGATGTGCAATCGATTGATTCGATTCTTTTGTTACTTGTTAAAAAATACAAGAAATTTTTCAAATAATAATAAATGACCAATTTTTTTGTTATAATTTTATTTACAATAATTTTTTATTTCCCGCTTGATGCATCGATTAGTTCGTTGTAGTATTTTGAAAACAATAGAAATAATCGATGTTTTTCCAGCTTTACCATCACTGTTATTTTATAGCTAGTTCTGGCTTTTTTAAATATATATGCAGCTATGTTTTGCTATTAGTATTTTTTTTAAACGACTCAAAAATACCTATAAATAGGTACTTTTTTCAATGTACCTTTTTATTGGACATGTACTTTATTTTTAGCACAACAAAATCGAACCAGATCGGTAACTTTTACGGGGTGGCAGCCTTCGAATGAGACTACAACTGAAAAAAGTAAACAGAAGAAGCATAAACTCTTGCAATGGCGGGACGCGAATTAACAATAACGCCAACCAAGCGGGAGCGCCGCAAATCGCCAGCAATGAGCTTTGCATCCCCTTCCGGATGCGCATCCGACAGCGGCAGCGTACAGCCGCTACCAATGTCGCCCACCTCATCCGTGGCAGACACGACATTTGAGCCAACTATTGATATGATGGTAAATGACTTTGACGACGAGGCGACACTGAATGAAGAAGAGGCACTCGCGGATCAAGAGGCGCATAATCCGGAAGATGAGATAGCGACACTGCGAGAGGAAAGTGAGATGCCCATCGAAGAGTTGCTGGCCAAGTACAGTAGCATGACAAATGCCGCACTGACAACGTCTCCAGCCGCCGGAACAAGCAGCTTTAAACGTTCCACCAGCAGCAGCAGTTCCCGGCGCAGACGTGCAACGAAGCGACAGTACCAGGAGCCGGAAGTTGGCAACACAACAGCAACAACAACGTCTGTCGAGGAAACAACGAGTGTTGTGACTGACAAGGATGAGCCAGAGGAATCTCTGGCTGCTGTGTCGGATTGTGCATCACTCAATGCAGCTGTCGTGGACACGGATGAAGTGCCAGGAGTATTGCCGCCAGAAGTTAACAAAAAGCAACATCGCTCACACTTGCTGGACTTGTATCCAGATGAATCCTTTGGCAGCAGCAGTGCCCAACACACAATGGAGCAACTGGAAAGCTGTATGTGACACAATTAATTTATAACACCGGAACCGTTATTATTTATTTATTTAATATGTCTATTTTTTTTAGTTACGCCACTGCAGACGCTCTTTGAGGAAATAGAGGCCGGTGAGGGGGAGGAGGAGGAGGAGGGGGACAGTGACACCGATTCGGATGATGCGAGAAAGATAATTATGGTTGGAGCCGATTTTCAAGCTGAAATCCCTGAAGGTCTCTCACTATATGGCGACGTATTGCCCTATGAGAACGAGGATCAGTTGATTTGGGAGCCAAGTCAAGTCAGCGAACGTGAAGTGGAGGATTATTTGGCCAAGATACAAGAGACACGATCGCTGGCCACACCGCCGGAGGAAGCTGTCCTGGCTGAGGGTGAAGAGATCGCTGCCGCCGGCATAGAAGCCAATGTGTCAGCCACAGTGGCTGCCACAGCTCCAGCAGCAGCAACGGTCAGTTCATCCGACCTGGATGCGGTGGTCAAGGATAATGAGCAAGCGTTGCATCTGCTCGTCCAGTGTGGTTACGATTTCAAGGAGGCACTGCGTCGCAAACGTTTAAATGTGCTGCCGCTTAGTGATACCATGAGCAGCTGGTCCGAGGAGGAGTGCCAGAAATTCGAGGAGGGCATACAGAAATTTGGCAAGGACTTTTATCAGATACGTCAGAATCAGGTAAAGGAAAGCACCACGCATGTCTAGAGATGATCAGTGATCATGTTTGTATATGTGTGTGATCCTTTTTAGGTGCGCACAAGAACAATGCGCGAACTGGTACAGTTCTATTACCTGTGGAAGAAGAGCGAGCGTCGGGATCAGAGCTTTGCTCTCAACGATACCATCGATCACATGGATGTATTTATCAACGAAGTCGTCGATCGTCCGGGCAATGGGATGGGGACTGGGAACAGTAATAATAATGGGAACAGTAGTAATAATAATGGGAACAGTAATAATAATGGGAACGGGAATGGTAATGGCAGCTGCTCCTCACACACGAGCAGCTGCAGCAGCAGCAATGGCCACAGCAATGGCAACGGAAACGGAAATGGGAACGTCGCCAACATTGATCACACACTCGAAAAAGATGCGGTGACTGTACGCAAATCAACAACGAAAAATTACTCGATTATGACAGGCGGTCAAGCGGGAGGAGGAAGTGCATCGGGTACTAATCGCAAGCGCGGTGCTTCCTTTGCCCTGGAAGAGCATAACGATGATCAGGAAAATGTCGTCGATAGCTTAAGCTAGATCTAAACAGAGTTATATACATATATAGATTGTCATCCAGGGACATCGGAGCAGCATTTGAGCCAAATGCGCAGGCGCTTTCGACTCAACGATTAATTAATTAAGTTCAAAACAAAAATCAACATTCATTATACATAAACATATTATCATATATAACAATAATATAATACATACTACTAAATCTATCAATATTCGCAATCGATTACCGTACTCTGACTCCCGTTAATGCAAAGCTTTAAGCTTTCGCATCAACATCCGCATCAAGTTGAATTTAATACAAGGTGACGCAACTGCAGATCTGAGTTCCCATTGGTTATCTTTGACAGTATGACAGCAAACGTTGTTGTTGCTCATGGTGAAATTGGCACCTCACCTTGTATCGAAATACGTCAAAGGCAAATACTCCACCTTACTTCAACTTCACCCTGATCCGTATGGGACGGAAATAACGCATTAGTGCAAAAACTCTAGTTGTACTTGTTGCGCAACAGATTTGTCAAACTGTTGAATTTCACATCTGTTCTGCTCCTTCAATTTCAAAGGATCAAATGTCAGCTCAACAATGTGAACAACGTTGCCAGATAAAATAACCTCCAGTGCCAGACAAGTAGCCCATTCTCAAATTCGCTTCGTTTGCATTTTCGCAAACACACACACATAAGTATACACATGCACGGGCACAGACAGAGGCACGTACACATGAGAATAGAGAACTTAATGGAGATAGTAGCTGTTATACAGGCCCAGGCAAACGGCGATCGTGCAAAATGAAGTTTTGTGCTTTGGGGCTTGGGTTTTGCTGATGGTGTACATGTACATGAACTTCTCATTGTAATGGTGTGTGTGTAGTATATCTGCTCTTCTCTTTTTTCCGCAAGCTTCACTGGCGTAGCGTGAACATTTTACGTTCACGTTCCATGGCTCCATGCAGCCGAGCCGTCCAGTCAGCCAGCCAGCCAACGGACCGTAGTGAAAATCCAGTTTTGTTAAAAATAAACAAAGCGCAACAAGAGAAGCACGCTACAGTCCTCAACGTACTGCATATTTGTGTTGTGGCTGCTGATGTACGTAAGTATGTAAGCTCTACTGACGCTAGGACATCTTTGCAGAGTTACCACAACATTATTTGTGAAGTTTATAGGACAGCTAAAACCGATTTAACTGAAATCGTTTTGACTTGCTAATGTATTTTTAATAAGAGTTTGATGATTTTGTTATACATTTTAAGGCGTTATACATACAAATGTATAACACATTAAAGCGACTTCAATTAAAAGCACTTCTCGCGTTGAAGTGGTTTAAAAAAGTGTTCTATAAGTGAGCGATTGCATTTAAAACAGACAATAGCTGCCGTATAAACTTGGTAAATTGCGTGAAAACTGAAGTGCAACAACTGCTAATTGGAATTTGTTGTAAATGCATAATTTCTAATGTAAAAAATCTGTAGTTTTCAAATAAGTAACATATTTCCTGCTGTTATAAATAGTTCACTTAAATTACAAAAATAATTGATTCGAAAAAAGAGTAATTATGCTTGTCAAAATAATTATGGCCACTAGTGTGTACATTTGTGGTTTAAATTTGGAGCGCAGCAGCGCATATGCAATTCGTTACGGGCCGAAACCGCAGAAACTGAGTTAACAACCGTAAAGCGAATACGAAACAGCGGCAACAGCAACAGCCGTCAGGCCACGAAGCGAGCCGAGTTGAGCCAGCGGAAGCTTAACATCCGGATAGTCGTCGTCGTTGTCGTTGCCAGTTGCCAGTGTAAGAAGAAGATCGTTGGCTGCCAGTGTGTTCTTCAATTCAACGCCAAAGCCTGTCTGTTTTGGGCCCTGCCTTTGATCTTATTCTCTCTCTCTCTCTTAGTGCTCGCTCTTTTGCGCTCTCTCGCTTGGCCGCTTTTCATTGCGCCTTCGCCTTTGCCTTCGTCTCTTGGTGAGAAGCCGCAGCCAAAAGGCACGTAAACTGGTTGCTTTGCCGTCGCCTTCGTCGTCGTCGTTGCTGTTGCCCGTACAGCAGTCGTCGATGTCGGTGTCGTCGTGGTCGGCGTGGCGTGCCCGTAGTTTTTGCTGTTGCTGTTTCTCTTTAGTCTTGGTGTAGCGCTTGAGCTGCGCGAGTCGGAGACCTTCAAAGCAGTAGAAAACTATACTGAAACTAAAATTGTATAATCATGAGCAGCAGCATGGATCTGGCTTACAATGCGTCATCATCATCGTCAGTCTCACCGCCTCCGCCGCCGTCGTCGCATGTCTCCTTCAGCTTCACCAACACCGCCAAGCTGCCAATTGAGACAGTGAAGCGTCTCATTGCCGCCGTTTCACGTCGCCCGATTCTCTGGTTGCGGAACAACGTGAGCGGTCAAAAGCGCAGCGATATTACGCCCATTTGGTTTGACGTTGGCAAGGATGTTAATTTGCCAGGTGAGTGTAGCCTTCTTCTTCACTCAAATCTCTCTCTCTCTCTCTGTCTCTAGCACATGTATACACACAGGTATTTACATTGTGGTTAACATACAGTTTACATACGTTATGATTAACATACAGTTTACATACCTTATGGTGAATACATTCCGTTACTTTGCAGCTCAATAAGAAAATCACAACTTGCTGAGCTTTTGAATACATACATATATATACAGTTAGTCAAGTAAATGTTTTGACCAAGTACAAAAATGCCCATACATTTAGTCAAAAAGGTTTTTTTTGACAAATTATCAATTATTTACACAATTTCAGTTGCAAAAAATAATATTTTTATGGTTTTTTATTTTAGTTCTTATTTGATTGGTCTTGTCTATGGTTCTTATAGAAAGTTAAATAAAATAAAAATTATTTTTTATCTAACTAAACTAAATAAATGTCAATTTACTTTTCTGACTAACTAAACTAATTTTTGCAAAAGAAAAGCTTTGGTATTATAATTAAAAGTAAAAATTAAATTATTACTGTGTAATGTAAATGTAAATATAGATATTCTTGGGGTATTAAATTTAGAACAATTTAAAAACTAATGAGACTCATTGTGCTTTACTATTTTTGTAAAAACGAATTATCAAAAATCAAAACAATTACTTGGCCAACTTTAAATCAGCTGATTGACAGTAAATATTATTTAATTTTCAACTTAATAATTTCTTTACAAAATGTATTTATTTATTGCTCTCAACTGATCGTGAGTTCACTTTAACGAGCATTCACAGTATAGGTTTTTACACGCATTACGTATTGCGGTTTTTCTTGTTGCCATACACACTCTCTTACACACACAGACACAGATAACTGATCATGCACTCTTCTTCTTCCTCTTTCTCTTTATTGTGGCACTTGCAGCTGACGTCTGCCGGGTCAAGTGGGGACATCTGCGGGATAATTTTCGCAAGGTGTATATAAGGAACAATCTGTCGAATGAGACTCCGTCCTCGTGGCGCTTCTATAATGACATGCGATTCATGGAGCATGCCGTGCATGAGAATATCCTGCGGCAGGCACGTACACGGGGCAGCAGCAAGAAGCATCCACCTGGCCACTGGACCGAGAATAATAATCTGATACTGGATGAGAGCAGTAAATTTGAGCCAATGATGGCCACCGAGCCCATCTGTGAGCTGAGCGACAGCTACGACTCGGAGCTGCATCAGCCAAGTTTCTCGGACATTAGTTCGTTCTTTGAGGATCGGGATTGTCAGCCGCTGCAGCAACAGCACAAGCGGGTCAAGTTGGAGCCCAGCAATGGCGATGGCAATAGCCTCAATGAGGAGGATCTCAATGATGATGATTTCGATGAGGATGCGGCATCGGACATGGATGAGGAACAGCGCAATAAACACAGCAATAATGCCACACCGGATCCCAGTGTCTTTACCATCGAAGTGTTGGACGATGACGAAGAAATGGCTATGCCCATAAGCAAAAGCAAGCCAAGCATGGCCAAATCCAACAGCAGTCTCAAAAGTGAACCCGATACAAAGCCCCAGACACAGATACAAACACAGATGCAAACACAGATACATTCGACATCCGACTTGCCATTTAAGTACATCAGCATGGATGCAGCCACCAATACAGAGCCAAATGGCATTGACTCTCCGGACGATGCCGATCGCATGTTTCTACTGAGTCTGATGCCATTCCTGCAACGTCTGGACGAGCGTCGCAAGTTGCGTGTGCGTCAGAAGCTTCAAAATGTTTTGATTGAGGAACTGGAGTTCGGCTGATAACGTTTACGGGATCATTGCTTAGTTTAATGGTACATTATAAGCTTAGCTTACAGTATTAAAAAACAAAAAAAAACAAATTACAGTATGTCAACTAATTGTTTCAAAATAAAAAAAGGCACTTAAATTCAACTTTAACTTAAAAATTTAATATAATATAATATATTAATGTATTACTGATAGATAAAAGCAAAACAAATTAACAAAAATAACTCATGAAATAATTCATACTGTCAATTAATTCTTTGCAAAAATGGCGTAAAATGTAAAAAATTAGTAGAAAAATAATCAAATATTTAAAGATCTTGCTCCAAGCCTCTATTTAAGTAGAATTTTTCTGCCTTTTTTGAATTATGTAAAGAATTAGTTGACATACTGTATAACAAGACGACTGAAACACCCATATAATATTATATTACATAGAATGTAATCAGCTCCAACTAGGATAAAAACAAAATCCGAAAAAAGATAACCACAAAGCGTAATTATTATTTTTTTCAAAAGGATGCCTGACACGTTTTACCTGCTGCGTACTGTAAGGTATGCGCCGTTGTCGAGCACCTGCCTTTTTACCTGAGTCTGTCCGCAATTCCATGAAGCAGTGGTGCCATGAATTTCGTTGATGCTGATGATGATTCGCCTGGCCAACACACGAATTGGCCACGGACAGACACCGAGAGCGTTTCAATTGAAATTTTCAAGCTAGCGAGAAACAAATTTTTGTCAGTGCAAGAGGCACGAGATGAAAACAAGTTCCTTAAGGGTGTTGTTTCTGACAACAACAACAACAACAGCAAACGGGCAGCAAGAGCAGCAACAACAATAACAACAACAGCTACAAAAACAAATGCGCGCCACCACCGGCCATATTTTCGCGCCACCGCCACATGCGCCGTTAATGTGCTCGCACTCTCTGGCTCTCTTTCACATTGGCTCTCTTTGTGTGCGCACGTTTTATTTACTGCCAATGCGACTAATGTATGCCCTTCATTTTTACGCAAAACAAGTAATGCGTCCAAATTCTATTTCATAAATCAACACAATTGTTACGATTAATACAAAAAAAAGACTGCAAAAATGTCTATGAATAAGTGATTAAAAAATAAAATAAGTACATCAAATATGTATATTTCATTATTTTGTGATATTACAAATTATTATTATTAATTAACATAAATGTATATAAATTATTATCGCTTTTTAAAAAAAAACTTTTTTTAAGCAATTCATTTGCTTTACTCTATTAGTTGAGAGTAGTTTTACAGAGCACATGTGAGAGTGTCATATGGCTGCTCGCAAAGAAGTGTGTGCATAACAAAAAAACAACAAACCAAAAGGGGCAGCAGAAACGTTGTCGGCGCATGAACATGCATCCAGTTTCATGTTTAAATGCGTGCGTGAAGGTTGGATATTTTGAGAGTGCAAAAGGAGCCCTAGTCCCGCAAACGAAACAAGCCACAAGAAGTGGGTCAAAATTTATTTGAAAACTAAACAAAACAACGCACCAAACATGAACATTCAAATCACAACAACATACACACGCAGACGCCAAAAATAAGTAAAAGCACACGCAGAGAGTTTACGGCACTGTTAAAAAGTATGTTTATAATTTTGATATAAAAGTGCATGTTATTGATATCAGGGCGCGTTTTGATTGCATTTCTTTGCCGCATAAGTGAAAATAAATAGAAGATAAAACAAGCGCACAGACACATGCATACATGCATAATTGTAATGTGCTCGTGCATGTGAATAATACATACACACACACATAAGTATACTTGTACGGGAGGGAGACATACAGAGCAAGAGAGAGTGCGAGCGTGAGCAAGCGGCAGTGAGAGCAAGAGAAGCACGGCAAAAATCCAAAGAGCGAGCAACTTTGGAGCGCGCGCGCATGCAAACATCAAAATCAAAATCAAAAAAGAACTGACTGTGAGATACATTTGGTTTTTATTTTATTTTTTGTTTAGCTACATAGATGATGAGCAAGCGCAGCTATAACAAGAACAACAACAGGAGCAGCAGCGACAACAGCAACAATAACAACAACAGAGCAAGAAGCAACACTCATACACACACACACTCGCACACACACACATGTAGAGAGAGAAACGAGGAGGCATGATTATTATGTTGTGTTTTTAGTCGAATGTATCTTTTAGTCGGGAAAAGGAATACACGAATGTCGGAGTCGCAACGGGCCACAAACGAATTACGCATAAGATCTCACGGTCTTGCTACTTACTATAAAAGAATCTCGCATTTTCGAAACGCATCAAAAAAAATAACAGAAAAACCAAAACGAAAATCATCAATTCAACTTGTAAATCAATAAATTTATATTCAACATAATCAAAAAAAGGAACAACAAATTGAAAAACATATATGAATGAATATGTGTGTGCATTTGTGTATTTATAAGAAACAATATAAAAAACTATAAAGATAAACAACAACAACAACGATATTTTCAGCGAGGCGACGCCACTTGAACATTATTGCGGCTTGCATGAGGCTGCTAAAAAAGGTGTGTAATTATTCTATTTAATTAAGCAACAATTTAATTTCAAAAAATGATTAACCAAGTTTAACAACAATTATTGATTGTGTGACAAATGGGGAGATTTTGCAATTATATTGAGATTTCATATACCGTTGATGCCACTGTTTGTATGTATCGCATATCGCATACATACACACACACACACACACATACACACACACGCATGCACTAACACTTATACTCACATATACCCCACATAGAAACTTGTATTAATACAACCCTCATCCCTTGCCGCTTTTGCGTCGTCGTTTGCACGTATTCCATACCCACACAAACATATCCTTCTATCTATGAGTGTATGGGTGTGTGTGCGTGTGTATACAAATGCAAAAAGGACTTTAACTTCTTGGTCCGTGTTTTTTTTCACGTTTTGAGACAGACTGTTTCAATGGAAATCTTCAAGGGTGACAAGGGTAGTTTCTGCTCAGTCTCTACACGGCCCAAAAACTAGAAGTGCATCCTCCTTGGGGCGTTGCATGTGTATGTGTGCCGGCGGAGAAAGAGAGAGAAATAGATAGAGCGAAAGAGATACGCAGCATATTGTTTTAACTTCCCTTAAAAGCATTATTTTTGTTTTGAAATTGGATTATAATTAACAGATAATTATCTATGGAGCGCCTTTACAGCAAAAAATATTCGAATTTTTGACCAAGGACTGCAACAAATATTTTTATTTAAATTAGTTCACTATATGGAAGGATTATATGGTTTGCTTACTGTGTTTGTCAGAATTCAAATTTGTATTTACTTAAGTAAAATAGTAAATTTATTTGGAATTATTTAAACGAAAACCAATACTTTTATATTCGTAGTGTTATTATACTTTTAATTATTATTAAGATCTAGATGAATTTCCAAACAAAGATTAAAATTACAATTGATAATTGAAAAAATAGGATAAAAGTAGAAAAGTAAAAGTATAGAATGGCAAATAATAATTAATAAGCTTCCAATGCTAAAAGTATACTTGCATTAATGACAACAAATTAAGAAAATCAAATGACAAACAAGCTTCTAACCTTTTTCTTTGAGTGTAGACAGCCGCTTTGAAATCAACTTTGCCTTTTGTTGTTGTTGTTGCTGTTATTATTATTGTTGTTGCTGTCGTCGACGTCGTTGTTGTTGTTGTGAGAGGGGATGAAAGTCGGTCGGTCGGTCGGTCGGTTTGGGCGTATGTCGCGCTCCATCTTGAAGATGGCAACCGAACTCAACAACCAGTTTGTTTTTTACATAGTCTCAAACCAGGACGCTTTGAGGAGGTAACACGGAAAACGCTAGAACATAACGGAAAAAAGTAGAAAGGTTGGGGATATGGGGGTGGTTTTAGCGTTATCTTGAATACAGTGTCCTATTAATAGATATATGTGCGTAGTTTTCAAAATACGCATTTCATTTAGTGGGTCACACGGTACTTCCAAGTACAGCCAGACGAGCTTTCTAAATAATCCGTTAACAGTTCATAGAATCTTAAATGATCATTATAAACTTATAGAAAAATGTGCCTGTATTTTTTATTGATATACAAATAGTTGCTTTTAACTTGATTGTCATATTAAAAATAATTTTTTTTGCTAAAAACGATTATAAAATGTTTTCTAATGCACATTTACTTTTTTCCTTAAAACTTATTATAAAACGAACTTGATTATTAGTTGATTAGATTAGATATTAGATTCTCTATATCTTTTTTGAAATTCAATAACTTATCGATAATTTGCCGCCATTTTCTTTTGGGAGATTTTGTTAAGCGGAATCGTTGAAAACAATGGAAAGAAAACAGTGTCATAAATTGTAAATCGTAGCTGGCGTGCCAAATTCCAAGATTCCGTTGAGGTAATTCCAACAACAGCAAGCAGCATTAGGAGAGGGAGACGAAGAAGAAGAAGAAGGAAAGAAGAACTAGAATCTGACCTGCTCCTTGCGCCATAGACATCTGTTAGGTATCCGGATTCAAATTCGGGTCGCTTGCAATGCTTAAGGGATCACTGAGAGCTCTCAAACAATAGAGTCGTAGAATTTCCCGGGGCATTTTCGCTACCTACGATAAATGCAGCTGCATTCAGGCACACACACACACACACATAGGCAGTCTAGTCCCTTTCTGGTGCACTTGGGTTAAGCAATTTGGACTACTTAATGCACAGCAGTGCGTCCTGTCAATTTAGTTAGCTTCCTTCTCGACAACTGTCAACTTCGTCAGACAACGCGCAAGTTTTTCATCTCAATAGTTGAACTTTGACGCGTTCCAAACGCAAAATACAACAACCCCGTCGAAATCTTTGAAGATATTATTAAATATTGATTTAATTGTATCTTTAACGATTGCAATTACAGCTTGAAAGTGTCTCATTGACTGCCAAAGGCAACGCCGCTGCAACAAACGTGATCTCAAATATCTTCTTATGATGGAACTCTTGTCAAACAATTCGGTTCCGCATCCGCAACAAATGGCCAGCAGCAATGCGCCCAGGGCCAATCCCTCGGTGGTCAATGCCGCATCCAATGCTGCATCCAATGGCGGTGGCAGCGGCAGCGGCAGTGGCAGCATCAGCAGCAACGCCAGCAACTCATCAGAGCGCCTACTGGCCGGTATACTGGAGTCCTTCCCCTCCTGGGATCTCAATGTTGGTCTCCTGCCCAATGTGGGCCAAAACAATGGGTAAGTTAACCAACCCCTCTAAATATAGAGATGATGCATTTAGAACTGTTTTTGTTTTGAAGTTTAAAACAAACTTTAAAAAGAATTATATGTTGGGTTTACTAAATTAATAAGCTAAGCAAATCGCTTACAAATATTTTGAAAGTTAATAGAAATACGTTTTAGTTTGTTTCAATACAAAGTTTTTTGATTAAAAAAATTTGATAATATGGTAAAAAAAAGTGCGATTCTAGTTTTGACTGTGATCCAAAAAAAAAAAAACAATCTCTCAGATTTACTAAACAAAAACCATTTTCAGAAATGCTAAGAATTATTTTTGATTTCAAAACTTTTTAATATTAGTTACATTTGAAAAATAACATTTTCGAAATCTCTAAGCGGTATCTTAGCATCGTATTTTGTTTAGCTCGTTTATTGAAATATCACATTAACAATTTAATTAAATTAAATAATATAAAGTGTTAAATTTAAAACTGCATAGATAAAGAAATTTATAGAATCTGGGAGCATGCAAAAATGTTTAAAAAAATCAATTATTTATTGAACATTATTCGCTAAAATTAATATTTCGACATACAACTTTTTGTATTTCACCACATTAACAATCAAATTAAATAATATAAAGTGTTAAATTTAAAACTGAATAGATAAAGAAATTTATAGAATCTGGGAACATTCAAAAATTATTAAAGTAAACTATTAATAATGGAACATAGAATAACAAAAATTAATATTTCGACATGCAAATTTTAGTATATAATTTAAGTAATTTAATATTTATGGAAATAGCACATTAACAATCAAATTAAATCATATAAAGTGTTGAATTTAAAACTACAGATACAGTTACAGAAATTGTTAGAGTCTGGAAGCATTTAAAAATGTTTTAAGTCCAATATTTATTGAACATAGAATAAAAACAATTAATATTGCGACGTGCAACTTTAAAGCATTTAATTAAACTTATTTACAATTAAATAAATAGCAATTAACTTTACTTTATTTAATTTTGTAATTTTAAATTAAAAAATAGCTCTAAATGCATCACTTTTTATATATTAAGTGTAGTATATTTGCTAATGTCTTGTTTTTTTTTTTTGGAACTTTTGCAGCTCGCCGCCACGCACTGACTTCTTTATTAACAACTTTCTGGGCGGCCTGGATACGCATGGTGATTTCAGCATTGGTCCCATTGGCAGCGGCGTCTCACGCAACCCAAAGATGTCACCGGAATCCTCGAACAACTCGAGCATCAGCTGCGGCTGGTGTGAGGTGAGCGCCTCCATTCGCTGCCTCGAGTGCAACGAGTTCATGTGCAACGATTGCTTGCGTGAGCATCGCAACAGTCCTTTATCCTCGAACCATTCAATTGTCTCGCTGCCCACGCCCATTGGCGCCTCACCCACCGGCGGCAGTTCGGCCAATGCACAGACGCCGCCGAGCAGCAATTTCATCTGTGACATTCACAACGAGATGTTGCGTTATGTGTGCGATTATTGCCGGAAACTGGTTTGCCAGTTCTGCACATTGCATGAGCACAAGGAGCATAGTTATGCGTCCATACAGAACTTTATGGTGGGGTCCAAGGAGAAGCTGGAGGGTGCCATCGAGAGCAGCCAGGTGGGCACACGTTGCATCAAGAGCAGCATTGACAAGGCATTGGCCTTTATCCGGCTCATCGAGCGCAACTGCAGCGAACTGAGCGATAATATACGCAAGGCGTTCCGTCAGTTCATCATTGCCATCGAGGATCGCGAACGTTTTCTGCTCGACTTTGTGGAGAAGCTGCGTCAGCGTCGCTTGGCCATTTTGCATGATCAAATGGCGGGCTTGAAGTCGGCACTGGCCGGACTCTCGGAGACCTCGGATATGTTGAGCAAGGTGGCGGATAATGCCTGTGGCATGGATCAAATTGAGATTGCCATGAAGCTGACCAATGGACAGCGTCAGATGGAACAGTTTGCTGGCATCTACAAGGATCTGCAGCCCAAGCAGGAGGTCTTCGCCTTTGCCCCACCCGACTACAGTCTGTTGCAGGACATTCGCAATCAAGGCGGCGTCATACTCGTGGACGACAAGAACATGCCCATTGTGTCCAGCAGCAATGGCATTGTGGCCAGCAATGTGGTCACCGCACCCGCTGCCACGGGCATTGACATGGCCTTCACCCTGCCCAGCATGGCCAGCAGCGGGCCATTGAGTGTCGCCTCCACAACTGTGCGGCGTCCGTTGTTGCGTGACAATAGCTTCCGCATACCATCGCCCATTATGCAACCACGTGGTGGCAGCGCCTGTGGCATGTCCAGTGCCGCCCTTGACTGGGAGCTGAATGGACTGCGCAGCTCGCCGGGATTGCACTTCAGTGCACCCAGGACTACACAGGCCATACCCGGCTGCATGGATCTGGTCAAGGTGCGCAACTCCAATGCTCTCTCCTTGTCCTTTGCCACCGAGGGTCATGAGGATGGCCAGGTGAGCCGTCCCTGGGGTCTGTGCGTGGACAAAATGGGCCATGTGCTCGTCTCGGATAGGCGCAACAATCGTGTGCAGGTTTTCAATCCCGATGGCTCGCTGAAGTTCAAGTTCGGTCGCAAGGGCGTTGGCAATGGTGAATTCGATTTACCCGCCGGCATTTGTGTGGACGTGGACAATCGCATCATTGTGGTGGACAAGGATAATCATCGGGTGCAGATCTTCACAGCCAGCGGTGTATTTCTCCTGAAATTCGGCAGCTATGGCAAGGAATACGGACAGTTCCAATATCCCTGGGATGTGGCTGTCAATTCGCGACGACAAATTGTCGTCACCGATTCACGTAATCATCGCATACAACAATTCGACTCCGAGGGACGCTTCATCCGCCAGATTGTGTTCGATAATCATGGCCAGACAAAGGGCATTGCATCGCCACGTGGTGTCTGCTATACGCCCACGGGCAACATCATTGTGTCCGACTTTGATAACCACTGCTTGTATCTGATTGATCCGGATATTAATGATGTATGTATAACAACCAGGTTTTATTATCACACACAAGAAATAATCATTATTTTGGATTTTTTCATATAAAATAATGATTATTTTTGAGCAAAAATTAATAAAATTTAAACTCAAGGTGTTATTTTGACTTTTTATAAGGAATATGGAAAAAATTTATATATATTCCTAGTCAAAATAACAACTTGAGTCATAATTAAAAAAAAAAAAATTCAAGAAATAATTATTATTTTATGAGTTTTATTTTTTTTTGTTCAAAAATAATGATAATTTCTTGAGTTTTATTTGTTTACTCAAAGAAAATCATTATTTTATGATGAAAATAATAAAAATCATAAATTTGAAGATCATGGTATAATTGCATATATTAAAGAAAATTTTTCAAATATTTCACGCTCTTTTAAAGTTACTAAAAGTGAATGATTTTTTTCAATTGAAAAAAAAAAAACTTAATAATCATTATTTACCGTTCCTGATAACATTATTAACTGACTTTAATTGTATCCAACTAAACTCTTTTATGTTTATTCCAAAGATTCTGTCTGTCAAGGGACATGAGGGCTCTGGATTCCATGAGTTCAATCGCCCCTCGGGTCTGTGCTGCGATGACGAGGGCCGCATTATAGTCGCCGATTCAAAGAATCAACGCATACTCGTCTTTAACCAGAACCTTGATTTTATGTGGGATGTAAGTACACAAGTATTTGACAACTTTCAACAAAACATTTCTTAAATTATTTTATTTTTTTTTTAAATTTATAGATTGAAGTACGTCCATCTATAAATCCGTTAATGCCGCCAACTTTGGATGAAAAGGATCGCACTTGCGATGTTGCATTAATGCCGGATGGACGTATTGTATTCCTCATCGAGCTGTCGCCGGACTCCAAAGAAGGGTCTAACCCTTACAAGCGGTTTGTGCACGTATTCTAAATTAGTTTATAACAATATGCAACAACAACAAAAACAAAGGGCAGACGACGTTTTTTTAGACCATTTACAAGCGCTAAAATGTTTAGCAAAAAAAAAAAGGAATCCAAAACAAACTTTAAACTTAAAAAAAAGGGCATTAAAATTAGTAAAAATTTTTAGCATAAGTGCTACAACGATTACCTCGATAATGCATAAGAGTTATTAAACACGGTTACGATTTGGTAATTTACATACAATATACATACATGTATGCATAGCTATGTACATAGATACATAGATATATATATATTGTATTTGTATTTAGCGAATATACAAGATGAAACAAGCAACCAACCAACTAGAGAACTTACAACTAAAGCAAAATACCAACAACAGACAACGCGTTCAGTAGATTTTTAGGCTAGAGAACCTAGAAAAAAACTAGAAAAACTTAAACAAAAAAAAAAACAACACTTTATATACAAGAGAATGGAGGAAAAACAAAAAAAAAAAAACAGACACAAGAAAACAAAACAAATTATGTACTAGATGAAAATATTATTACCTGTTAGTTAGACTGAGGGCAGTTTGGCGGTTCAGGTGGTTTGCTTAGGAACTGTGGACGAATACTTGTATGATGGAAATATAGAACGAGAGAGAACCACTAAGTTTTATTTTTTATTTTTTAAATATTCCTTCGATTGATTTTCCATTTGACGAGTTATTCAATGATTTGCTTAGTGGTTTATCGAGTTTAGAGTTTAGTTGTATTTTTTTTTTAAATATATATTTTACAATTTTAATTGTGGCATGCAAAAGTTAATCTAGATATATTTGTTTATTGTTTATTATGACTAATTTCTTATAATTGAGACTGAGAAAGTGAGAAAATGAAACTTTGTAAAAGGTAAATGGTAATTAATTAATGAAAAAAACACAAATGGTAATTATAAATGAAACCCGCTGACTTTTGGTTGAACTCTTAATGAAGACTGATTAACTAAACGGCAATTGTGGAGCCAACTGAAACACCATATATGGTGAGGCCAAAAAAAAAATTGCAATGACATTGATAAACGTAACGTAACGTAACTTAAAAAAAACATAGCTTAACATACAATACATATATACTATATATATACTATTATATAAAGCATATATATGTACGTAACTCAGCGCCACATACATACATACATACAGTCACAAAAAATTCACATCAATTCATCATAATATGGGCATAGCTTAAACCGAGTTTAACTGACATACATTAATACATATATACATAAATACATGCATACATACATACATACATATAACATAGACATACATACGTTGCACCACAACAAGAAACGAGAAATTTCTTTACAATTATATAAATTAATTTTATTGTATGATTATGAATTGTATTACTATATTAATTACGTACAGGTACAGCAAATTTAGCAAAAGAAAATACCTTATCATAATTTTTTGACTCAAATGTGTTCATTAGCATTTAGTAGAGAGCTGAAAGAAAACAATTCTAGCAACATGGACGGACGGAAAAAACATATGAAAAATTCAGAGCAATATGCGCGTATTGAATACATATTTAGGTGACATGTTCCTCGCAAACAAACAAAACAAAACAAAAGAAAATGAAATGAAATGAAATGAAAAACAAAAATATTAAAATACAATACTTAATACAATACATACATATATTAGCCGAATTAACACAGCGGAGCCAAGCTGTAAGCATAAAAGTACGTGTATCTGTGAGATTCATAGATACATGCACTGCAGACTAACGAGATTAACGTAGAACGTAGTTGCAAAAATGCATAAATGTTGCAATGCGTTTGAAATGCGCTTAAAAAATGGCATTAGCCAACTTAATGTCTTCATTTCAAATCACCAAATGTTTTTAGTTTATTAATGTCAACTTTTTGCATTTGCATTTGTATCTGTATCTGTATTTTGTATTTATTGTTGTTCTTCATCAACCTTACTGACCGATCGAACAATTGAGTTTGTGAAGCTTGACAAGATTGTGCATTGAGCATTGAGCTAACACTCCTTCCACGTATAAAGCAACACGCATAAAATGCGCAAAAAAGAAACTAAAACACAGATTGTATGCAATTTGCTCTACGAGAGTGAATGCAAATTATATATATCTTATATATGTAATAAGCATATACTTATATACATAAAGTACATGTATTATGTGTAACTAGAGTTAAACGACAAATGTGTATCGTAACATTTAAGAGAAGATTTTACCTTAGCCATATATAAAAAAACATATTATTTTTCAATATGTTTCTTAAAATTTTATAATTTTGTTAATTTTTATTTTGAAAATTTTTGTAACTGCCATTAACTCATTTACACACACAGACACACTTATATACCTTAAAGCGCCGTTCATTTTATGTGATTGCTGGTAGCAACCAGATCAAAGCATTTCCTCACATTTTTCAAAACCATACCATTGTAATAATAATAACTTAAATGCATATAGATACATATATGAAACATATGAGAAATGCCATATTTTACTAATATTTCTACATGTGTGAGATTTACTAAATGAAAAACAAAACAAAATAAGCAAATACTAAAATCATTACAAATGAGCGCCGTTTTCTAAAAGCCACAGTTTTGAAATTGTGTAAAAAAAACAAAAACAAAAACAAATGGTAAACCAAGATTGAGATTTAAGTACTACCAAATGCCATAATTCAAAATAAAAAGCATTTATAAACAACATATATTATATATGTATATCTAAAGATTATTAAAGTATGTTAAACACTAAACAAACTAAAAGTCATGAATACTGAACAATTTGCCAAAGGCTTAAGAATCAAAAAAAAAAACAAAAACAAAACGAAAATAAAAATCAATATATAGAATCATGAATATCATATTAACACCCACACACATTCACATTCACCCATACACATACACACACAGCTAGCCTATGCATTAAATAGTTAATTAAACATTTACAATACATACCAAAAAGAAAAACGAAAAACAAAATAATAATTTCAAGCAGGTATTTTAATTTTTAAATACAACAAATATTCCAAAAAAAAAACTTTGCTAAAAAAATATAATAAAAATAAAAAAAAATTGATAAGTAAATGCTCATATACAAGTAGCTTAATAACGAACTAAAAACGAATCCAAAACTTAAATCAGGTATTCAATTTTTTGTCATACTTATACGTACATATATACATGTGTATATATGTGTATTTAGCAATAAGTTAATATATACATATAATTATAATTATCTTGTAAAACGCAACAGCAGCTAACAAACTAAAAGAACTCCCAAAAAAAAAATAAAAGAAAATACTATTTATAAATCAAATTTTTATAAAAATGTCGATTAACGATGCTAAATAATGAATACTTATATCAAAATACAATTTTGAATAAATTTTATATGACAAGAGTTTGTCTTAAACAATGAGATCAAGAGCGCTAATAACAAATATATAACTGAATATTAAAAAACAAAAGAACAAATGTAGCAGTAGCAATTAAGTTTGTGACAAACTCCCAAAAATCGAAAACAAAATACAGCATTGTATCTAAATCCATGTTTCATTTGGCAAACATAAATAAATACATACATACATATACATTATACATATAAACATACGCATGCATACATACTAACATACATATATGTAATAATTATGGAGCAATTGAGTACAAAACGAGTACAAATTTAATTTATAAGCATGATCAGAAAAGAAAATACGCTAAAGGATTAAACAAGAAAGAAAAAAATGTAACAAAAAAAGAAGTGAAAAAAATAAAAAAAAAAAAAGAAGAAAAAATACTGTAGGCCAGCTACTGGTTTCTCATATACATAACAAAAAAAAAAAATTTCTATAATGAATACTACATATAGGCATATAGTCTACCTGCGAATTGTATATTTGTAACACTCACACGACAACTCAAATGCTTGGTTCATCAAATGGCGAACGAATGTATTTGTATTCATTCAATGCGAGTACGAATACTACTTAAATAGTAGATACGATAGCAGCATACGTATATACATACTTACTACATACATACATATATGCATTCATAAATAGTAATAACTAAATACAACTCTAAAACGAAATTACCAAAAAAAAAAAAAAAACAACAAAAAAGCAAAGTTTAAACTATTGAAAAAACAAAATTTAAAAACAGGAACTCTCCTCCTTTATTTGATTTGCTTCGAGAGCTCCAACATTTCTTTTGGCATACATTTAGATAATCTACGCATACATTCATACATTTCTCACTTAAATACATAACATATTTACATAGAAAAAAAGCATGTACTAGGTACACAAGTAAATACATACATACATAATATTGCAGCTATTTTGCATAAGTAAATATAAATTAAACAAAATATATGGACGAAAATGCTCTTAGATCAAGGCGACAAATTATAAACAATAACGAGTTGCAGTTAAAAATTGTAATTGTGTAATAGTGAGGAAAAACAAAAAATAATAATACAATACTTGAATTGTAATTTTTCTATATACATGCATACATAAATATATATACATATATATATGTAAATATATATATGTGGGACAAGAGTAAGAGTATATTTTATACGATAAACAAATTTTATAACATATTTAAATAATAAATTATACACTAATAAAAAAAATCCATGGTATTTGTTTTATTTTAAATCAACAGATTTTTGGGGTTAGCCTAAAAGTATGTGATATTTTTGTGTAAATGCTCGCAGTTCAAATTCGATGCAAATAAAAATCATGTTTGAGTTTAAACTGTAAAGTGCTATAAAAAAAATTAAATTTATTAGAATTTTATTACTGCAAAAAATGTTTGAAGAAAACCTTAGTACTGACTAGCATTCCACTGTAGATTTAATTCTCAAATGTAATTCAAATCAGATCTGTATGTATCAAACTGCACTTATGTTTATTATTTGCTATAATTTCAGTAATTATCACAACAATTTTTTATCAGAATTTGGGACCAGTTGGACAACAAAAATACCTATTAGTACACGTAATTGTATCTCCAAGTTGACTGCAAGCATGTGTTTATTGGGACGCTTGCTTTATATTTCTAAAATAATTGCGTGACTTTCTGATAAAATAATTAACAAATATATCTGGTTAATGGATATTCTGTAGAATATAGAAACAAAGTCCAGTCATAATAAAGATTATATAGATGCAAAGTAATGCATATCATATTGTTATAGTCATTTAATGGCAGTAGCAATTGACACTGACATTCGACAGTCTGGCTATGGGTCTAAGTCTAATCTTCATGGTCAGGGTTTGTTCAGTCTGTGTAATACAACAACGAAAATACTTTAAAAATGAATATAAGACGCTTTTTTCAATAACCGGTTCGTTTGCTTATTTGCTTGCGCCCCAGAGCTAACAGCTGATATGGAAAAGGTAAACAATCGATGATCTCCAGGCGATCTTTACTACTTGAAAAGGTGGAGATCTCACTAAATAAGTAGTAAACTTTGCTGAGCTTCTATACTCTTTTCTGGGGAATTTTTATCATCTGTTCAACTCCAAAAAACATATTATGAACTCAGAATTTACACAGGAAACTACACATAAGACTATTACACTATTTTAATCAGGAAATCAAACCGAATTTATTTTTTAATTTGAACGAATTTAAACATATTTGAATGCAGAATGTATTTAGAGGCCAAATCATGATCAAAATGATATTCCGCTTAAAAATCTGTTCAGTTTTGATCAAGTTATGACAGTTTGAAGTTGGTCAGACTGCGGATCTAACCACTTTACAAGTCAAAATTTTTGTTCAATTTCACATGATTTTTTACAAAAAAATGAAAGGTCTCAGAATCAATATATAAGGAGTTGATTAAAAGTGAAAACTTGAGATTTAAAATTTTGAATTTTCGAAATTTCAAAGGGGGGACCCTTAGCATCGAAATCGAATCTTGGTCGAAAATAATTAAATTTTCTGAATTAACAAAAATTTAATAAACAATGAATTTAGAGTCCAAATCATGATCAAAATTACATTCCAGTTGAAAATCGGTTCGGTTTTGATCAAGTTATGACAGTTGGAAATTAACCAACTCTATGACCTTGCAACTTTAAGCTCTCTTTCCTGTGGAGAGCCTTAATTTAAAGCAATAAAATAATTTATTATACCAAGAGTATTTAATCTTCGAACTGTCGTAACATTATTTTTTTTTATGCTTTTTATTGTTATAACTTTTTAATGCGCAAACTCTGTTAAGTGTGTCGTTCATCAATGAGAGATGTTAGGCTGTTATTATTTGCATTTTAAACGTCTACCAAGACAGTACAAATTATAATAATTTTATTATTTCATAATAATTTTAGAAAACAATATCAAAATAAAGAATTAATACATTTTAAATTCAAAGTAAAAAAATGAAAAAAATGTTCGAGAGTTTAAATTAAAAACTTTATTATAAACTTATTTTAGTTTATTAGCGGTTAACTGCTAAAAAGTATTTTTTATGTGGTACACGCGTTTTCGCAGTTTACCAAACCCACCAATTATGTCAATTAAAAGTTTTTGTAGCAATCGCGAAAGATCAAAATTAAACTGGAATATTACATTTTGGCGGAGCTGTTTAAAACAAGAGAGTGCGCGGAAATTAAACAAACAGAAAATACAAAAAGAAAAAAAATTGTTTATACAAAATGCGAGTGGAACTGGCGAACACGAGCCTAACTTGAAGCATTAGTTGCCGGTCTGTCCGGACTCGGCTGAGAGACGTGTTTCGAACGTTGGCGCGACAAGTGAATCCATTCGATTTGAGCCGACGGTGACGAGTACTCGTATAACATTCGCAGGCGCAACACTTTGGGTTAATTTACGGTGCGGAGTGTTTTCAATTTCGATTTCAATATCGCTGCGTGCTTTTAAGATTTCAATATATAATTTTCAATGGTTTTTGGTTTCGTCAAGCGTCGACAGGTTGCGCATACAAATCGATTGGAGTGAAGTGGAGGCGCCACATTTGTAATTATAGCAGTGCTCCCAGAGACTAGCCCAGCTCTGGTATCCAACCACATAGCAGCCAGCTCCAACGTTGGTCAACTCTGATCGCTAACCGCACAATTCACTCAACACAATCATTCAGTTCACAATTGACCGTTGGTATTGCCTGTTTTATGCCACGATCGGATTTTGTCACCCGTCGCGATTAAAGATTATAAAAACAAACAATTTTATGTGTGTTTGCTTCCTTACATAATTAGCACTTTTGTTAATTAGTTGGACTATCAAAACTCACTTTTAGTACTTAATTGTTGCGCTATGCTGTGCTGAAAGTGAAACCAATCAAGAATCTATGAACTGTTATAAACATTAATATTTGTTATTGAATTGTAAACCTAGAAACGTGACCTAGTGTCATCGACCTACAATCCCAGCGGGAAAAGCGCTTGTAATGCCTTCATTGTGCACTTATAAAGTTACTCAAGTAATGGTTTTAACAAAAAAAATACATATTTTATTGCTTTCATAATTTATTACAGTTATTTATGTTACTTAGAACAAGTAAAAACTAAATTAAGAGATCCAATGTGCTCATCTATTTAAAAAAAAAAAATTTAAAACAAACATCAAAATTTTGATTTTGTCAAAAAAATTACTTGTCTAACTGTATTTGCATTGACCATTATGCAATTGAGGTACCCTAAAATAGTCTCTGGTGCTAGCCAAGTTTATGCATACATGACTGTGACCTTGAAACTGTTTATGATAGGGTGTTAACAAACCATATACAATAGGCCCAATTAATTGCTCGTGTCAACAAAAACCCTTTCAACAGTTGGTCAAATAACAAAAGTGATAGTTCGAGAAAACGTGTGTGTGTGAATGTCCTTTCTTTTTGCATATTTATAGGCAAATGAACATGTGTGCTTAGCCAAGAATTTCCCAGTGTTCGAATGTCATTAAAGGACATCCTAAGGTCACAAATTGCAGTCGAACAATTAGCTACCATATAAAATGTTATTAGACATTAGGTTAATATGATATACAGGTGTGTTCCAGAAATTTCTATAGATTTTGAATAGAGATGTTTTTGAAAACACCCGACCGAAATGTTGGTGCTCCTTAAATGTCAGAAATTTAATCTTTTCGAATAATTTTTTTTGTATCTTAAATCAATTTTAAAGATATTTTAATTCAAAATTAATAAATATTTAATTTTGTCAAATCTTTCCAAATTCTTTTAGACATTTGAAAGCAATGGTTTCTTTTTTTCGGTTGCTTTAGCGCTGATATAAAATTCTATAGCACACCTGATAGCGATAGATAACTTTTAAAATACTAAGTGAAACGTGTACAGAAATACACTAAATAATTTAATTTACATTATTGATATTTTAGGTATACGAGGACTTCGACTGTTATTATTTGTAATATTGAGGCCAAAGTGTTAAAAAACCGTTTATAACATGGCTGAAAATTCTGTTAAACAAACCCAGTCAACACCTATTATATTAGTAAGCGAGAAAAACACAATAATTGGTAATTAATATTTTAATAATTACTTAAGCTTATTATTATATGATTAGCAAGATAAACAAACGTTTAATTTTTAAATTGACTGGCCAATTTCAGATGCTGGCAATGGAACGACTGTTATTAATATTGGTAAGTAATGTGAATGATTATGTTTGACTTGTCCTATCATGATGACTGTCGCCTTATAGACTGCAAAATTGTTGAATCATCATTACTTAACAATATTTTGTATTTCGGCTGATCCAGGGAATAGACTCATGGTATACGCTTGTAAATCCATTTTGTCTTATCGATTACCGCATTCTAAAAAAATACATATAGATTATCCATTAATATTTTTAAATTCATAATGCTGATAAGTCAGTTAATTTTTATTACATTCATGAGCTTGTCGATGCAGTTGCTTCAATCAAATTTCCTAACGTCCTTATCAGTTTAAATTTGTGTATACACTGTTTTCGTGTTTATACACACCCAGATTAGTAAAACTGATAACGAACACAGAATAGCTTGTTGGCAAATGTTTCATTCAGTTCCAACCGGCATTTCTGCTGATACACTTGTGTTGCTGAGGTAAGCACTGAAAATAATCATAATTTTGTCAAAATTTCAAAATAAATTTTTATAAATTGTATGTCAACAACATTTTAGATCTGCATTAACTTCGTATTGATTCGTGAAGTAACGTATTTTTATCTTTTATTTATCGAACTGCTTCTATTGAACGATAACAAGTACTAAGTAGTCGCTATGGTTACTTACATATACTCGTACTCGGTAATCGGTACTCGTACTCGTACTCGGTAAATGGTATCGTTCACTAAACAGCTGTTCAGTCAGTTCAATTTGTGTTTTGTTGTTGGCATCCATATAAAGTGAGGGGTATGCGGTACGAGATTTGCATTTTTGAAACGGGTTTTAGAATTGAATACAATTAAAGCAACGGCTGCGACTCATGTAGTCAACTTGCTCGCCGTTTCAATTTCAATCTTCTCGTTGTCGTGAACGCTGTCGCTTGTGCTCTTTTCTGTTGTGCGTCGTCGCTCGGAAATTTGTAGTCAATTATTAATTTGATCTCAGCCTCGTCGGTTTGCATGTTTCTCTGTGCCCCACTACACTAAAAGTATATTAATTTCATACATAGAATAAATAATAATAAAATAAAAGTGATAGTGTTTGTCAGCCCTGGTGTTTGACATAGAATACTCGTAAACAAAGTTGTATATTCTAGTTTTGTGTGTTTCTCTTCTTTTTTTGTTTGTATTCTGCAGAAGCTGAAACAGAAAGCGAAAACGTCGCGCCCACTTCACAGCCTGACATAATGGCAAACTTCGATGATGTGAGTGTTGTTCCAGTTCCAATTGCAATTGCAAATGTTTCGTAAATGACAAATAATAAAGCAAATAAACAAAACTACTTGTGCATGCAATTTAATGCGAGCACAACAAAAACAACAACAATAACGATTATTAACGAACATTTGTGCACGTAACAAACATTAAGCCTTTATTTTTGTCAGATTTTATTTGATTTTTTTCGTTTGCCTTTATGTTTTTGTTTTCGTTATCTTCCTATATGCGTACATACAACGTTCGTTTGTATGTGTGTTGCATGTAACTCCGCCACACAAATTGATCATTGCGAATGTGCAAAAACCAACAACAACAACAATTGCGATGAACAACAACAACGAGCAGACATTGCAGCGTGCTCGCCTCGCATTCGCCAGCGGCAAGACCAGGAACGTAAGCTTTCGGTAAGTATAGTAACTGTAACCAAAGCTAAAGCCGAAGCCAAAGGCAAAGCCCAAAAAAAAGCAACAGTAGTTCGTTTACTTCTTTTTTATTTTTTTGACTAGTACAAGTAACTAGGTCGTTGGCGTTATTGCGTTTATGTAAAATGTAATGTTAAATCCAAGAGATGTCGCAACGTTTTTCAGCGCTTTTTGAAAGTAGCTATTAACGTATATGAACAAATAAAAATACATATGTACATACATATGTACATATGTAGAAACAAGCACTTAAGTACATCTCTAGTTCAGTGTGGGATCACAGTACAAATACACACACGCACGCACACACACACACACGCATACACACACACACGCATACACACTGAAACAGAAAGCTTTTGGACTCATTTCACTTGAACTTTGTCGCTTGGAGCTCTGATAAGAAATGTAGATAACTATTTATATGAATCAAACATGCAGACATACAATAATACAGTGAGCATAAAATAGAATCATTCATGCATGCAGAAATTCTATATTTATAACTCAATCATATTTTATATTATACAGTTTACTTAATTTTTTTTGTTAAAATACAGTTTCCGGGTAGTTTTTTATAATTGTATTTTATTTTATTTGCTTAAAAAAATGTATAATAATAAGACTTATTGGATTAAACTGTTTTTTTTTTTTAACTAAAATGTGAATTGTTGTTTGTCAAAACAATTACTTGACGAACTGTATACAAGCACAAACAAATGTAAATGTGCATGCATGCATATGTATATATTTTATAGTGAGAATCAGGTTGGGATCTTTGATCTTTGCTGTACTTCGCAGTTGATTTTCAGTTCAGTTCAAACTGGAAAATAAGCTACATTTTTTTTTAATAGTCATTAAAATGTTAAATACATTAACTAGAATAATTGCTAGACTAATCGCACTTTAAACCTTTAGTCAGGTCACAACACACGGATGGAAGTATCTATCTATTTATATATATATATATCTATAGCAGCTGCACACAGAGTCAGAGTCAAGATCAAAATTGATATGTTAATAAACAAAAAACTATGTATATGCTTAAGCATACATAGAAATATTTGTATAGGTATATATGTATATATCTTTGGACTTTAAGTGTGAAACGGAAGTGCGGTCAAAATCTTTGGACACCCTCAAGGTTGATAGCCATTTAATTTCATGATCTTTTTCTTTTTTCAAATAAACTCGGAACAAACGTGTCGAGTTCTGCGATTGTTTTCGCCTTTTTTGAGTTGGCTCTTCTACTTCTTCATAGAAGCGCATAGAAATATCTACGTATACGTAATACATATAAAAATACATACATATGTATGTATATTGTCGCCCAAAGTCAAAGCGTTTCTAAATATTGATATTGAATATCAGAGTTTATGCCGCATCATTGCGTGCTTAATGGCTATAATTGCTTCATTGATATGCACAACGATCGTTTCTATATATATATCTATTTATAAGGTATAATTATATGATTTATGTTTGGCAATTAATAAGTGCAATTTCAATTGCAATTGAACTTGACCGTCATTGTCAGCGTTTAAAATATAAACATAATAGTAATCGTGTTTTGTTATATAGCACAAAGTTGATTACCTCTAATAGTTGCCCCAGTTAATTCAAATCTAACAAAATCCTGTTAGTATGGGCCATCTTACGAGCCGGTATCTCAACCGGTTTCTTAGTTCTAATCCGTCTTGAATTCATTTCAATTCCAACAGCAGCTGATGTCGATCTGTGGCGTCACACAAAACGTAGAATCGTTTTCAAAATCAAACGTTGCATAATTTATTATCGAAACGGCAAATTAGCATTGACCTTCTCCATCTTACTCAGCAACAACAGTCAGTCGACAATGACTTTAGATATTTTCTGTATTAGTACTTGTCTTGCATTGTGATTAGCTAAATTTTCTTCTTTTTTTTCTCTTTCTTTTTTTTTTTTTGTTTGATTTTGTTTTGGCCTGACTTTGGTGTTCAGGTGCTCAGATGTTTTAAGCTATAAATAAAAGCGTACAAAATCTAATTAGTTTTAACGTAGCTCGAGTTCCATTAATACTAGAAATGTTTCATAACTCATGTTCACAATTCTAATAAAATTCTTCAACGTAAAGAAAAGTTGATATGGAAATTAGTAGAAAAACTTGTTACTAATAGTTCTGCTTTAAGTATTCTAATTATTCTATTTGTAACTCTAGTATACCCTTGAGACAGTATTATAGCCTTGTGTTGAAATTCCTTATAAATTAACGTATTTTTATTAATAAACATTGTTTAAGATTAAGTTTGCTTTAGGAAAGCATAGATAAAAATAATTATTTTAATTGTTTTTTAGTAACTAAATCAAATTTTATTTATTTATTTATAGCCGCAAGCAATTGGAGAATTTGCTCCGTTGCTATGAGGAGCATGAAAATGAGATTATCAGCGCCTTGGAGGCTGATTTGCGACGTCCCAAACAGGAGAGTTTAATTGTGGAAACCGAATTCATGAAGAATGACATCAAGCATATACTTTATCATCTATCTGACTGGGTCAAGGCCGAGAAGGTATGTTTCTAAATGACTTTACTTTAAATATAGGCAATTAATTATCATATATGTTGCATTTTTTTGTAGCCCTCAAAGTCGTTTGTTAATATGCTGGACGATGTACAAGTCTTTAACGATCCCTATGGAGTTGTGCTTGTGATTGGCGCCTGGAATTATCCATTGCAGCTGTTGCTTGTGCCAGTGGCTGCAGCAATTGCCGCCGGAAACTGTGTGGTACTCAAGCCCAGTGAGATTGCCGGCAATTGTGCCAAATTTATTGCCGAAACATTACCCAAATATCTGGACAATGTGCGTGAGCAGACATCTAGTCTTGAAACAACATGGTTATTAATTCTTTAATTTTTTACCGGCAACAGGATTGCTATCCAATCATTTGTGGCGGACCCAGCGAGACTGCGGAGCTATTAAATCAACGCTTTGATTATATATTCTATACGGGCTCCACGCGTGTCGGTAAAATAATTCACGCTGCGGCAAACAAGCATTTGACGCCCACAACACTGGAGCTGGGTGGCAAGAGGTGAGCTGGAATTAAAATAGTGAATTAATCATAATCTACAATGATATCTATTGCAGTCCCTGTTACATTGACAAGTCCGTGGAGTTGCGCACAGCCGTGAAGCGCATATTGTGGGGCAAGCTGATCAATTGTGGCCAAACCTGCATTGCACCCGACTACATACTCTGCTCCAAGGAGATGCAGGATAAGTTCATAGTTGAGGCCAAGGATGTGCTCAAGGAATGGTATGGCGAAAGCATACAAAGCAGCCCCGATCTGAGTCGCATCATCAATCAAAACAATTTCCAGTAATTCAACTGCACAAATGTCTAATGAGTTTGCATTAATTAATATTTTGTTTTTGCTTGCACAGACGACTCCTGGGACTAATGAAATCTGGACGTATTGCGCTTGGCGGTAAATATGATGCCAGCGAGCGTTATATTGAGCCCACAATTGTGGTTGATGTGAAACCCAATGATCCCATTATGGAGGAGGAAATCTTTGGTCCAATCTTGCCCATTTATACGGTAGAGAATGCCTATGATGCAATGAAGTTCATCAATGCCAGGTATGTTGGTCTGTGCGCCAACAACAACAAGAACAACAGCATCCATATTTATCATCGTCTGTCTTCAAATTGTTGTTACATACATACACACATATATTTATATTATCTTTTGTTTCTTTTATCATTTGTCTTATGCCCATTTATATCACACACACACACAAACACTTTTGTTTTGCGATCCCTGCGAAATTGATGTTATTGAATTGATGAAATAATGTAACTTGTTTACGACCCACGTCTGTTTTTCGAAAAATGTGATAAACCCAATTAGAGAAAATCCGCTCGTCCTGTATATTTTCACATCGGAAACTGAGGTTCTAAATCTGTTCGTTAATGGCACACAATCAGGCGGAATGTGCGTGAATGATACGATAATGCATTATGCCGGTAAGCCATGATCTCAAGATCAATAACCAAAATAAATGGTTAAATTTGCGAGTCCAATATTACGGCTACGGTTAATGATTAATGTTGCAAATGAAGCAATCCCTAGCAAACCCTTCAACCCAGCAACTTCTCCAACTAAGTTCTATGCCTATTTATTTATAAGGATTGTGTAATGATGCTTCAAGTATATGATATGGTTACGGCAAGTTGAAAACCCCCCTAGATACCTGTCCTTCCCCCTCTTGATCGTTTGTAAATATGTATACTTAATTAAATAGCTTATTTGGTGATGGTTTTTGTTTTAAAAATTGACTATGTATGACTAAATTGTAATTTCAACGAAAGCAAATGTGTGAAAATACTTATTTGCGTTGTGTGCAACTGTAGTTTCTCCCTTTCAGACCCGAATTGTTAATTAGCCCTACACTGAGTTCACTCGAATTGTAATTCATCAATATCATATTCCTGAAATTTGTACATTATATGTTCTAGTTATTTAGTTCAAGCTCATTTTGAATGATACATTGTAGCATATTGTATTATCTTAATTGTTTTTAAACCTCTTCCCCCCCTCAACACTTACGCAACTTAAATAGAGAGAAACCACTTGTAATCTACGTATTCTCTAACTCTAATAAGTTGATCAATGAGTTCAAGAAAAACACGACAAGCGGCGGATTCTGCAGCAACGAAACTATAATGCATGTTGGAGGTATATATGAGTATATAAATGTATATATAACATAAGTAAATAGAGTAAATTAAGTAATTATTTACAATTGCCCAGTGTTTTTTGTTAGATGCGTTTTTAATGCACTTCAACTAATGCACAAATCGTTTACACAGTTTCGAACACAGCTCAAAAATTAGTTTGATTATTATTTGTTTGTTTGCAAAATCAACACAAAATCAACGACAATTGCCGATCCCAGTACACAAGCGTTATCCGGACACATAAGTACACACAACACGACAGCGAAAATAATTATTATTATGCATTTGTATATGAGGTATTAACAAAATGCTTCTTGGACTCGGCTCAAATTAATTGTTTTTATTGGTATTATGGCATTAATCGCTTACAAAATGCTTGCTTAAAACAAATTTAGCAAATTGTTGATAAATAATAGTGCGAATTTTTAATTAACAACTGGTGATTGGTGTGAATTGAGTGAATTTATGACTGCGAATATTGCAGTATTGCATCTAACACTAATATATAATAAAATTAGCTTAAGCATTTGTTAACGTTTTTTTTTTTTGGGACTTTTCTTACCAGTTGACACAATTCCCTTTGGCGGTGTCGGCATGAGCGGCATGGGCTGTTATCATGGCAAACATGGGTTTGACACGTTTACACATAAGAAGTCGTGCCTGGGCAAGGATCTGGCTATAATTGGCGAAAAGATGGCATCGTAAGTATTCATTAAAACATCACTTAATAAGTGCCGGACCTGACAAATAATTGGTACCACTAATAAAAAATCCACGTTTTTTTTTTTTACTACTTTTGAACTGTTTTATTAGTTAGGCTCGGGACTTATTGAGTGATGGGTTTTATTTCTCTGCTATCAATAAATATTAATTATTTGAAATGTTAACAATTGTAGAGCTCGTTATCCACCGTATTCGGATCGCAAGGCCTCTCTGCTCTCATTCCTGTTGCGCAAACGACGTCCGCTGCCCAATTTGCATCTGTCGCATGTTCTGGCTGTGGGTCTTGGCGTGGGTCTGACTGTGCTGGTCAACTATTACCTACAGGTAAGAAAGGTACATTTTGCAGCCATTGTTCTAGCAATTGTGTTTGTACGAATCTTAATAATTGTAATTATTTTACATGCATATCATACACAATTTCGCGGCCCAACTGTTCAACTGTTCACCTGCACACGAATATTTGCTTTAAATTCAAATCGAATCCCAATTCATAAACACACACAATGTCCACTTTTCTAGGGCAAGCTGTTGTCGCGTTAAAACAAATTGCATCAATGGCGGATTTAAATCGTTACACCATGAGCCAGTGGATTTATATTAACATTTACATTTGGAACCCTTCGCAGAAAATGCACTAGCATTTAGTATTAGTGTCTTCATTTTTATTTTTGTGGGGTTCTTTTTATTATTATTATTTATACTAACTATGATCTTAAGGCACATACATACTCTTGATTTCAAAACTAATACGATATTATTTGATACATATTCGCATTTCTGATATTAACACTGGTAAACATTGTTTCATGTAAATAAATTAATTATGTAATTTGCTTTTGCTCCTAGGAAACGTAAAATATGTATTTGTATAATTAAATTCTATTATTTATGCCATGTGTAACAATTTATATTTTCAGAAAGAATCAAACTAAATAAAAGCATGCAATTTGTACTTTTAATACGCATATCGGTGGGTGATGTAATGCTATTGGATACTACAATATATATTAGTTATTGTTATTTAGTTGCTATTTAATAAAAATGTGAATGTTAAAAACCAACTTTCAAATGAGCGTTTTATTTATTTATTTGAAATTTGATTTCAGTGTGGCCGTATCAGCGTAATCGATATCAAAACTTGACTACAGCGTTTCATAGCAACCATGATATATGGTCTGGCATATTTAGCCCATTTATTGAAAAATGCGTAGTGACACACTGGCAACAGTAATACTTTTTTTGTGGAGTCACACTGATTTTTTGTCTATCATTATCGTTTACTTGGATTTTAATTTATTTTGTTTTCGCACAGAAATATACATAGAAAATCGTAAGAATGGCCGCTCGCGGCGATCTAATTGCACAATTCATTGAAATAACTGGCACCGATGAAAATACAGCCAAATTCTACTTAACCAGTTGCGACTGGGATATTGAGGTAAAGTTGAACATAAAGTCGTCAACAAAGAAAGGTCAATATATATACATAGTACTTTATTTTAACTGACTGAATATAAAGCAAGCACTTGGCAACTACTGGAGTACACAGTCCGACATGCCTGCCGCTCCAACTGTCGCTGCGTCATCAGAGAATCCGACGCCGACACCGGCAACAACTTCGAGCACGGCAAAGGCTACGGCTACGGCCACAAAAGCTGCTACGGCGGCAAGTGCTGCTCCACCCAAGGGCACTGCTGCTAAACCAAAGTAAGCACACAGTTTATCCGCTTTCAAGTATATATATAATTGCCCCAACTGACGCACACAGGTTTGCCACGCTTAGTGACATGTCCAAGCAGCCGAATAATGATGAAGATCATCAGGCCTTTTATGCTGGCGGCTCGGATCGCTCGGGACAACAAGTGTTGGGACCCGCTAAGCGTAAGAATTTCCGTGAACAACTCACCGACATGATGCGTTCGGCTCAGGAGCAGAACATAGCTGAAGTTGGAGTGGGTCCATCGACGAGCGGAACAGCAAACGCCAGTGGCAGTGTCTGGGGACAAGGCATGCGTCTGGGCATGACGGACACCGACCACACCGCAGTGGGTGTCAATCGCGGTGCACAGCCGGCGGAAAACAAACCCGTAGTGGTACTTAAGCTATGGAGCCAAGGATTCTCAATTGATGGCGGTGAGCTGCGTCTCTATGATGATCCACAAAACAAGGAATTTCTGGAGACAGTTATGCGAGGGTAAATCAAGCAGCAAACCAACTCAATTGTTGTATCTAAGCTTATATATTTAAAGGGAAATACCTCAAGAATTGTTGGAAATGGGACGCATGGTAAATGTTGATGTTGAGGATCATAGACATGAGGATTTCAAGCGTCAGGCAGCGCCACAAACCTTCAAGGGCTCAGGACAGAAGCTTGGCAGTCCCGTGGGCAATATTGTCATGAATAAAGATCCCGTCGCTGCGTCTGCCGTCGCTCCCGGAGATGTGGCCAATCAGGAGGCTAGTGCGCGTGATGAACTCAATTTAAATGCTGAGGCTCCTTTGACTACACTGCAAATTCGTCTAGCAGATGGTTCCCGTTTGGCGGCTCAATTCAATTTGACACACACCGTCTCGGACATACGTCGTTTTATACAAACGTAATTGCCTTTATCTCAATTTGTAGACACAACTATATTGAAAATCTATTACAGCGCACGTCCGCAATATTCGAATAGCAACTTTGTGTTGGTTTCCTCGTTTCCAACACGCGAGCTAAGCGATGATGATTCCACAATTGAGAAGGCTGGCCTCAAGAATGCTGCATTGATGCAGCGCCTTAAATAAGTTAGCAATGCCTCACCAGGATAAGAGTGAATAGTTCCGAATTAATATGGAGAAGGAAGGGCATTGAAACTACATACAAATAATACTAATAATAACAATGGATATGGTGCATTCAATGGGCGATACATGAATACAACTACAACATTCGAAAAACACATTGTATTGCCTATTTGATGTTTTATAATTGTCTATTTATTATTGTAAAATATATAATTCAATCGTATGCATTGCTTTATGGCAGTCAAGAATTGTATATCTCAAAAGCAGGGACTGCTATAATAGAAATTGTCAAATAATTATTATTTTTGATTTTAATAATAAAAATTGAAATTAATAATTATTTTTAATTTTTAAAATAAATATTAAAATTAATAGGGATTTTTCAACATTTTTATAAAAATCAGCAAATAATTTTCATTATATAATTTTTATTTTAAAAATTGTAGCTGCTACAGTCCCTGCTCAAAAGCATCTAAATCTAACTAAGTTGCTACCTATCTAGACTTAAGTTTAAATGAGTAAATCGACCTCATTGCGCAGCGTATTGATGTGATCCATTAGATCCTCACGCACCCCATTTCGCCAGTCGTGGAGTCCGTCCTTTCCCACCTGCTCACAGTCCACATATCGATGCGCCAGTCCGCTGGACAGTGGCAATTCCACTGTTGTCGCCGTGGGCAGCAGCAGCTGCGCCGGCGGCAACTCCAAGCGATACAATATTAACTTATGCGGCGCCTTCACCTCCGGATCATATTGGACATTATCCAAAAGCAGCTTTTTATGCTCATCAAAGCAGACGGCATATGTGGCCAACTCAAAGCGGCATGTTTCTGTGGAGAAGTGACGCAGTTGCTGTTGGAGCGCACGTTTCGTATCGCTGGCAAAGCGTGCATTTGGATACACAAGCTCATTGGGGGTCAATAGCATGGTGAAGCCAGCATAGTTCACATTGCGCAGCAGGCAATCGGAAAGAATCAATTGCCTAATGCGGGCAGTTGTTGTATTTGTTTGTAGAAAGGGAAAATTAAACGGCAGTCCATATAGATGCAGTTTGGTGCGCTCCAACAGGCGCACCACATTCTCTGATAGCTCATCATAGTTGTAGACCAGAAAGTGCTCCACACCAAGTGCCTGATGGAACAGAAAGAACTGCAGCATTGCGTCCGCGTTACGTGCGAACGTTGAGCTCATGTTAAAGCTGACAAGATCCACACAAATCGTTGCCGGTAATCTGACATGGACGGATGGAGTGGACGCTGTGCTTTTTGTAGCTGTGTTGGTAATTGTGGGTTTCACATAACGCAAACGTAATTTCACCTGTCTCTTTGTGGACGCCGTAGTGTCGCTAAAAGAGACGTAATCCGGCTGTCCAAAGTTACGGCTGACTTGACAGAAGAAATTGTAGTAGGTAAATGTGGCGCCATTGTCGTCGACTACGCCTTCAGTTGCATCCCGTTGAAAACGAAATTTACCCTGCACGCTGCGTCCGCCGACCTCAAAGTTGCAGCGAAAATCAACAACAGCTCCCTTCCTGCCCACAACAATAACATGCGCTTCTCCTCCAGCCACCAGTTCATTCCGTTTCCTAACAACAGTTGATTAATATTTGTAAGCAATAACAATGTGAATATTTACTACCAATATGCGGAATAAGCATGAAAGGAGTCGCCTATCAGCTGCCAAACGGGCAATGGCTTGGAGAATGCTGTCCTCAGCACCTGCTGCTCATCCTCGGTTTCCGTTCCATTCTGCAGGCGTCGCAGGACGGCGGCATCATTGCGTCCAAAGAAGTTGACATACTTGAGCACATATTTCAGGCGATTGTTTTCGCTTTTGTACATCATCAGGATGCCAACGCTGAAGCAGGATATGAGCAACAGTGCCAGTTGCTGATACTTTCGCATGTTTAATACCTTTTAAGTTGAGGCAACTAATTGAGACAAACAGCGGCCAGTGTTGCTCTACCTGTTGAGGTAGCACTTAAGCAAGTTTATACGACTGCTACAGACGGCTTAAATTAAATCGTTTTTACGTGAGATGCTACTTAAAAATCTATTTTCAATTGTAATTAAAACCCTTTGAAATGTACTATTAAATCGGCAAATTACCATATGCCATAGACTAAATTGTTATTTGAGTTAATTCAGATTTGACTGCCTTATAAACTTGTTATTTCTAAATTTTCAACACAATTGAGACACAAATTTTTTTAATCGGCTTGTGTTTTTATTTTAATTTACATTTTTATATTTTACGACTTATAGCTTTGGTTCCAGGAACGTTACGCGCATAACAAATAACAGGGTATATTCAATTCGGCTAAACGCAATGTTTTCTGCTTATTGTTGAATATAATTTGATCATAGGGTCACACTGTTTTTGCCACCTTCGTTGAAATAAAACTAAATTAAAGTACTTTATTAATAACAATACAATGAGTTCTAAAGAATCCAAAGCGCTTATTAAAGATATTCGGGAAACAATAAAGCTGGCCAAATATGGAGACGCCATACACAAGTGCCAAGTGATGACCAATGAAAATCCGTAAAAATTGTTTTTGTTTTGCTGACTGACATTTATTTCAGCGGCTACTGAAAAGTGACCCAAACAATCATATGGGTTACTTGTTGCTCGGCGCTGCCTATCAGAATGTTGATAAGGCCGAGGCGGCGAAATATCTGCGAAAGTCCATGGAGCACACGGAAGGACCGGCAACTGTTGCCCTACAAGGACTAGCAAATTGTGCGCCAAGTGCAGAGCTGCCAGAGATTTATGATCAACTAGTGGATTTAATTCCGTAAATATGCCGGACAATCTTGTTTATTTCGTTATAATTCTTTTTAAAATTCCAGTGAAAAATGTTTGGATTACTACGAAAAACTGTTTGCGCTGGCAACAGACGCTACCTTGTCCCAGGCTTGTTTAAATATATTTAAAAAGAGAGCGCAAAATCGTGAAGATGCAAATATCAATAAAATTCAAGAGTATCTCGGAAGAATATGGTTTAGCACTGATATAGAGATAGCAGCGACGGACAATGATCTTGTAAGTAATCATAAAAATAAACCTATACCAAGCTCCAACAAGACAGCCTCCAAATATGATAGATATATGAACAATATATACTATATAGTTTCTTATTTTGTTATTTTCTAGTACAAAATTAGCATGGAAACTCTACTGAGCATTGGCGATGCGGATCTGAAAAGCATGGTATATAAACGCTACTTAAAGTGGCTCTATAAGGAACAGGATCTTGTTTCTTGCTTACGACACGCCTGCAACATGACCGTATCTCATCCACGTGCGGTTTATGGCTACGAGTGGATTTGTAAGATCTATTGCGAATTTCATGATCGGCCGTATAAGGACGCTTGGATGCAGGAACTGAAATTCCCGATACAAGCCTATGCCGAGCAACTCTTGGAATTTAATGCCAACTCCAATTTGGCGCTCCTTATCAAGTCCTTTGATTTGTATCAGCAACAGCAATATATTCCGGCGCGACAGTTGGCACTGCAGGCACAGCAATGTCATCCCAGCTACAAGGTGACACTTCAGTTGCTGGCACGCATCCATATGAAACTTGGTGCATATAGACTGGCGTTGATGCTGTGGCAGGAGATAGGCCGAGAGAACCAAGAGTATGCACAGTGTCTATCATATGAGAACGATCCAACCAAGTTAAAAGAAGCTGTCGAATTGCTAAGGGGATTCCCAGAAAGCGAATTAAATATTAAGGCCTTGGCACGGTTAGTTTTATTCATTATTGTCTATAATTAACTAATATAACAATTTGTACTTTCAGTTGTTATCATAAACTCGGCGACACTCAACAGTTAAAGTCCCTTCATATCGACGATGTTACTCGAGCTGAATATGTACTGTAAGTAAAGGAACTATGTTATTCCTTAAGGGTATTATATTTGGTCTAAAAAAAAAATGTCACACCGACATTTCATCTTTGCATTAAAATCGAAATTTCAAAGGGGGGACCCTTATCATCGAAGTCGAGTCTTGGTGAAAAATAATTAAATTTTTTAAATGAACAAAATTTGAATACAGAACGAATTTAAAGGGCAAATCATGATCATAATGACATTCCGCTTGAAAATCGGTTAATTTTTGATGAAGTTATGAGAGATCAAAGTATTTGAAAAAATGTCAAGGGGTAGGTATGGAAAATTGGATGATAGATGGCTTAGAATCGAAAAAATATCAAATTTTCTAGATGATAAAAATTTAAATGCAGAATCAATTTAGAGACTAAATCATGATCATAATGACATTCCGCTTGAAAATCGGTTACTTTTTGATGAAGTTATGAGAGATCAAAGTATTTGAAAAAATGTCAAGGGGTAGGTATGGAAAATTGGATGATAGATGGCTTAGAATCGAAAAAATATCAAATTTTCTAGATGATACAAATTTAAACGCAGAATCAAATTAGAGACTAAATCATGATCAAAATGACATTCCGCTTGAAAATCGGTTAAAATTTGATGAAGTTATGAGAGATCAAAGTTTTTGAAAAAAAGTCAAGGGGTAGGTATGGAAAATTGGATGATAGATGGCTTAGAATCGAAAAAATATTAAATTTTCTAGATGTTAAAAATTTAAATGCAGAATCAATTTAGAGGCCAAATAATGATCGAAATGATATTTCGCTTGAAAATCGGTTAATTTTTGATGAAGTTATGAGAGATCAAAGTTCTTGAAAAAATGTCAAGGGGTAGGTATGGAAAATTGGATGATAGATGGCTTAGAATCGAAAAAATATCAAATTTTCTAGATGATAAAAATTTAAATGTAGAATCAATTTAGAGACTAAATCATGATCAAATTGACATTCCGCATGAAATTCGGCTCAGTTTTGGCAAAGTTATGAAAGTTTGAAGTTGGCAGGACTTTGATCTATCAACTTTACAAGTCCAAAATTTTTGTGCAATTTCCCATGAATCATAATTTAAGTGTTGTTTTATACTAATTATAATATAAGGAGTTGATTTAAAGTGAAATCTTGAGAATATTCTTCAATACAAAGATAATTTTTCGTTGTTCTTCTTTAAATTAAAATTGTAGATCACCTATAGAAGCTTTACAAGTTATGGCTGGCAACGATTCCTTTGAAGCGCTGCTTCTACGTGGAAAGCTGCATATGAAGCTACAGGATTACGATGAAGCACTCAACTGCATGTTGAAGGCCACAAGGTTGCAGCCGCACATTGCCGAATGCTTTGACTATTTGGCTCGCTTGTATCAGGCCAATGGAGATATAACTCGGGCTCGCAAATGCTTTGAAAAGTGCATCAGTCTCAATGCGTTGTCCGAACAGGCCGTCGATAGCTTGAGCTGCATCTATCAGCAGTTGGGCGAGGAAGATCTAAATGAGACGCTGCTTCTAAATACTCTGCGTTACTTGAACAACGACGAAGCTGTTCGCTTGCAGTACAAACTGGGATTACACTTTTTACGAGTGAATAAATGGGATAATGTATGTCTTAGAGAGAGATTTCCAACTCTGAACATTATTATAATATATTTCTTATATTTAAATTTGTAGGCCATTCAATGCTTTCGCTTTGCCATCAAGTATGATTTTAAATGCATGGTTTACTGGGAATCTCTAGGTGATGCTTACGCGGGACGTGGTTCCTATAATTCCGGCATACGTGTCTTTCAAAAAATACTCGAACTCTCACCAGCAAATCGTTATGCACAACTGCAATTGGCGGTCATTAAGACGGTAAGTAATTAATTTAAATAAAATATATTTAAATCAGCTGCTTCTATTAATATCAGCTATAATTTACAGACTATTCGCATGTATCCCGAGGCAATCGTTGACTTTGATGTGCTGCTCAAAACGCATCCCGATTACTTGCCGGCTTTGAAAGGCGCCGCCGAAGCGCATATTGGCCTGGCCAACAACCTAAAGTCGCAGAATATTTACGGACGTGCCAAGGATCATTTCCAGCTGGCTGTAGAGCATCTGCAAAGGTTTAAAATTATTACATATGCATATATATATTTATTTCAGTTTATCAACTTATCTTCACAGCGCCTTTTTGCAACCCAAGGCACAGGGAATGGTCTGGTTATGGCGTCTCACAGCCAACGTCTTTGTGCAGACAGCTCAGCTGCCTCAGTCCCTGGCTAATTTAGATGTCGCTGGCAGTTTGGCCAAACGTGAGGAGGACATTGCCTACTTGTCACGCAAGGATCTGTTGCAACTGGCTCAACGATTTTTCCTGTGCGCCTTAAAGCTGAAACAAAACACATATTTGTGGTACGAATTGGCGTCATGTAGCTACTATAGTGCTGTCTACATGCCGGAGCAGGCGAAGGATCATCTGGAGACGGCTGCCAAGGTGTGCAAAATGGCCATCAAAGAGAACAGTAATCGCTGGCAAAACTGGAATCTATTGGGCGTTATCAATATGCATGTGGCCAACGAGAATCTGGCAGTTTCTCAGCATTGTTTGATACAATCGGTTATGCTGGAGCGCAAATCCTACACAGCCTGGACAAATCTGGGTGTGCTGTACATAAAACTGGGCGAGGTTCGATTGGCAAACGAGGCCTTTAAGCGTGCCCAACAATCGAGTCCCATATATCCAAATGCATGGATTGGACAGGCCATGGTGGCGGAGACAATTGCCGATCAGGAAGAGGCCTTCGATCTCTTCCGTCATTGCCAACAGTTTGAGTATCATCCGGAGGCAGCCGTCGGATATGCCCACTGGGTATGCCAAGTGATTTCCGATCCGGTGATGCGCAACAAGCCGCACAATAAGCATGCCATTGAAAACTGGCATGCGGATATATATGCCTTGGATGCAATCAATTGGTGTGTTGTTAGCTAAGATTAATTAATTTAAGTATGCCATTATTAGACTTATAATTCCCTTCTTCTCAAAGGTATGTCCAAAATGAGGAAACGGATGCGAGCATTTCATCGCTCACGTTCCAAGGATTCTTGTGCGTTCGCCAGAAACTTTATCAGCAAGCAATCAATGCCTTCACACGTGCCTGTGAACAGTCTGATCCTGGCGAGGATCGAGATAAGCTTTACACGAACCTGGGCTATTTATACTTGAAACTTGGTCAACCTGAGAAGGCGGTAAAAGCGTTTAATGCCATTTCGCATGCTACCTTTAAGCCCATCATTGGCTTGGCCTTGGCCTATTATCGTTCTGGACAGCTGGAGCAATCATATTCCATTTACAACTCGGTGCTGGACAGCGTTGTTGGCCAAGATGATGAAAAGGCAGCGACCATTTTGGTGGCTATGGCCTCCATGGTCTATGAATTCCAAGGCGAAAGAGATACCAAAACAGTGCTCTATCAATGGTAAACATATAATATTCTATTGTATCTGTCAGGTCTAATAACTTTCCATTTCTCTTTAGCTTACTTCTTAAGGGCGTGCCCATTCAAGCCTTGTATTCAGCTTGTGCTTTGGGTGTGTTGCACGGAGACAGCGATCTTTGCCAGATGATTATGTCCGAGCTGAAGGCTCATCAATTCAGTGAGGAGCATTGTGCAGATGTTGCCTATCTCACGGCCTATTATTGGTTGACCAATGTAAGCAATAATTAAATTTAAATTGCAAATAAATTAAATTTTACTCTCTTCTCAACAGGCGGGTGCCCGGCAGGCCCTTAATTATCTACAAACACAAGTACGGATGTTTCCACAGCACGCCGGGTTACGCAGAGTCTTTTTTAAGTTTCTGCTTGATTATTTCCGGGAGGATTCGGCTTATCAACTTGCTACATCCAATACAGCTTTGATTGCTCTCAAATTGGGGCACATTAACTTGCGTTGCAGGTATGATTATTGTTACTTTTTACATATTTAAATTGACTACTATTTAAAAATTCATTATTAGCATAAAAGCCAGCGAGGAAGCGGAAACAAGAATTTATGTCAGCCGCGCATTGGAACCTGTGGACAAAAATCAATCTCTGAAGCTCGTTCAATGCGCAATTCGCTTAAATCCAACCAACAAAGAAGCCAGACAGTTACTAGCTAGTATAACTGCTTGCTAGTAAATATTTATTTATAGAGAATAAGCTCAAAAAATGTATATTTTATAAGCATTAAAAAAAAAATTAAGAAATCCTTTTAACCTTCCAATTTTTAACTTTCCAAAAACAACACCTTTAATTTGGTTCTAGAAAGTTTCTTATTATAAAAAATCATTCTAAGATATTTTATAATAATTAAAAATTAAACAAAAAATCCTTCGAGCCGGAGTCGAACCAGCGACCTGTGGATGTCTACAAGATTTACTCACTACAGTCCATCGCTCTACCAACTGAGCTATCGAAGGTGGTTATCAACTCTGGTCCAAATAGCATGTAACAAATGCCAGCAACTGCAAAGCAATCACTAGTCAGTGTTGTACAATGCGAAATGAGAACTTTGTGTGCGTGTGTGGAAAACGCTCTGTTGAATGGTGTGGTGACACTGGCGACCATTCTTTCTGGTCGGGGTTGAAGCAAAAAAGTCAGTGGCATAAAAGCAGTAAAATGTGTATTAAATAGTGAAAATATCAATGAAAGCAACATGTTATTGTGTTAATGTGTTATCGCGTTGCCTTGTTAGATAGAATTAATTGTTGATAAAGTTGGGCAAGTGCATCAATGAGCTGAGTGAGAACGGCGTCTACGACTGCACCGCTTGCACCAAATACCTATGAATGTACATACATACATACATACATATATGTATGCATGCAAACATATGTACATATGCATGTGTATATGAAAAACCTGCTGCCGTTGGCCGTAATTACAGTTAGACACTAAAAGTAGCAACACGGTCAGTTAATTAAGGAACAAAGCTTGGTTCAGTGCAGTTCAGTTGAGTTGAGGTGGGGAGTGCATAGACGCCCACGCACGCTCCCAATTGCAATTTGCAATGGAAAACGATTCCGTCAAGTCGGAACACAGTGGACGCTCGCGACGCTCTCGCAATCACAACAACAATAGTAGCGGAGGAGGAGGTGGTGGTGGTGGTGGAGGAGGAGGGGGTACTGTAAACAACGGCTACCACAGAGATCGATCGCGTCACTCGCATCGCAGCACGCATTCCTCCAAGTCCGGCAAAGGAGGCGGAGGCAGCCGTGGTGATATGGCACCCTATCAAACCAGCGTTAATATGACGGGTAAGTCTCAAAATAATTAGCTTATCAAACAAAAATTCAAATTCCATTTAATAACTCTTTCAGGTGATGAATCCCGTGATGGACAGGAGGTGATTGAAGTGCAAATACTGCCACAGGATGAGAACTGGGGTGAGAATACGACCGCCGTGACGGGCAACACTTCGGAGCAGAGCATATCCATGGAGGACATCAACAATATGTGGCATCGTGAGAACGACAAAGGATTCGGTTTCGCCTGTCGTCGTTACGTGGAGTCCACCTTCTATTTTCTGCTCGGCTGTGCGGCATTCTTCTCACCGGTTGCCATGGTGGTCATGCCCTACATTGGCTTCTTCCCGTCGGCCTTCCATCCGGAACTGACGCAAACGGTGCGCACTCCACTGCTAACCTGTAGTGAACAGTGCAAGGGTCAGCTGGTCTCACTGGCTGCCCGTTTGCTGCTCCTGGCCATTGGCTTGTGGGCTTTGTTCATGCGTCGCACATCCGCCAGCATGCCGCGCATATTTCTATATCGCGCCATTGTGCTGCTCCTGGTCACAATCTGCACATTCGCCTATTGGCTGTTTTACATCGTGCAGGTCACGAACGGCGCTAAAATTGTGGTTGAAACGAACGGCGATGCTGTCAACTATAAATCTCTGGTTGCCTATGCCACCAACTTTGTGGACACGCTGCTTTTCATACACTATGTGGCAGTTGTGCTGCTGGAGTTGCGCCATCAGCAGCCCTGTTACTATATCAAGATTATACGCTCACCGGACGGCGTATCCCGCTCCTATATGCTGGGGCAACTGAGCATACAGCGTGCCGCCGTTTGGGTGCTCCAACATTACTATGTTGACTTTCCCATCTTCAATCCGTATCTGGAGCGCATACCCATTTCCATATCGAAATCACAACGCAACAAAATCTCGAATAGTTTCAAGTATTACGAAGTGGACGGAGTAAGCAACTCGCAGCAGCAAAGCCAAAGCCGCGCTGTGCTGGCAGCCAATGCCCGGAGACGGGATTCCTCACACAATGAACGCTTCTACGAGGAGCACGAGTACGAGAGACGTGTGAAGAAGCGACGTGCACGTCTCATCACTGCCGCCGAGGAGGCATTCACCCACATCAAGCGCATACACAATGAACCCGCGCCAGCGCTGCCCTTGGATCCGCAGGAGGCAGCACAGGCGGTGTTTCCATCCATGGCGCGGGCTTTGCAGAAGTATTTGCGAGTAACCCGACAACAGCCACGGCATACATTTGAGAGCATACTGAAGCATCTGGCACACTGTCTGAAGCATGATCTGTCGCCACGCGCCTTTCTGGAACCCTATCTGACGGAATCACCCGTCATGCAGAGCGAGAAGGAGCGTCGCTGGGTGCAGTCGTGGTCACTGATCTGCGATGATATCGTATCGCGGCCAATTGGCAACGAGTGCACATTTCAGCTAATACAAAACGATGTCTCCTTGATGGTCACCGTGCACAAGCTGCCGCATTTCAATCTTGCCGAGGAGGTGGTCGATCCAAAGAGCAATAAGTTTGTACTTAAGCTCAATTCAGAGACATCTGTATGACACCACCAACACCAACATAACCATAACCATCAACAGCATCCAAGGACACCGCCAATGGTGACGCCCACGCACAGCAATCAAACGCAATCCTCGTATTTGCATGTCTTTGTCTGATTGTCTGATACTCCAATTTGGTGGCTCCAAATCGTTTCTTAGTCGGGATTATAGATTTATCAAAATTAGTTAACATTAACAATTTAAGTGATTGTAATCACGAGTATTCCAGCTTATTTAATTCCCTATAATCCCGATTAAGAAACGTTCTTATTTTTTCTTGAAGTTAGTATTAATTTATACAAAACTATAACTGAAACTGAACTTAAGGCCAGCATGCGTATATATATACATTAAATGCAGGGAATAACACCGGTACCGGAACCGTTAACCGAAACTAACCGTTTCATTTTTAATACCGGAAGTGAAACCGTAACCAAATAAAAATTCTCTGTCAAGAATCAAATACCGAAACATCTGTATCGGTACGGTTGTGGTAAAGTTGCTAGGTCAAAGAGTTGTCCAACTTCCAACTGTCATAACTTGATCAAAACTGAACCGATTCTAAAGCGGAATGTCATTTTCATCATGATTTGGCCTGCATTTAAATTTTGTTCATTTAGAAAATTTAATTATTTTCGACAAAGCTTCGATTTCGATGCTAAGGGTCCCCCCTTTGAAATTTCGAAAATTCAAAATTTTAAATCTCAAGTTTTCACTTTTAATCAACTCCTTATATCGTAATAAGTATGAAACAACACTTTAAACTTGATTCTGAGACCTTTCATTTTTTTGTAAAAAATCATGTGAAATTTAACAAAAATTTGGACTTGTAAAGTGGCTAAATCTGCAGTCCGACCAACTTCAAACTGTCATAACTTGATCAAAACTGAACCGATTTTCAAGCGGAATGTCATTTTAATCATGATTTGGTCTCTTAATTCATTCTGCTTTCAAATACTTTTTAATTCGTTCGACACGTTAAAATTTTTAAATGTTTCAAAATTGATTTGTTGTACCGGTACTGATACCGGAACCGAAAGAAAAAAATTGAAATAGAACCTTTTACCGAAATAGTTATTTCGGGTCGTACCGGAACCGAAACCGTAACCTATGTTTGTTTCGGCTTGATTCCCTGATTAAAAGTATATATATATATATATGATTTAAGTTAACGATGCTCAAGCCCAGTGTAATATCCTAAGCCAACGCACACATATCACACGTCCCTGGAAATGACTTACAAACTGATTTACAAGTTCCCAAAGTATTAATCTTAAGTCTGCTGCTTTGGCTACCAAAAAAAGCAAAGCAAAGCAAAACAAAACAATTTTCCAATACAGTTTTAATTCTTTACTGCCTTTTTATTTTATTAGCAAGTGTGCATAATTATAATTTTTAGAAAATATATCACATAGATTTTAAGTACTTAATTGATAACCAGAAAAGCTATTCCATTAACCAGATTGATTAAATGGTTGTGGGAAAGACAGAAAGTATATACGACTTGCGCCAAGAGTGTTGCATGGATTTATAATCGACACTGTGATTCGGCGTGATTCGAACGGATTTTAACAGATTTGATAAGTGCATTTTTAAGATTAAATAGAATACTCAAAAAAATCAACAGTTCCCCAACGTTCCACTAAATTGCCGAATGTGGCAACCGCAACTGCAACTGCAACTCGAATGTAACTTGTGACAAATACATAACTTAAGCAAGAGACTGCTATTAACGCATTTTATATAGTATACACTGACAAATTGCCAACTAATATTTGTACTACTAATCTGTGCATAGCAACAATAGAGCACAATATTTTTAGACAAGCAAAATCAACAATTTTTATGATAAGTACGAATATTCAATTGATACTGAAATACATACATACATATATATATATATATATAAATATATTTATTGTATACAAAAAATATACATGCATATTTACAAACTACGTAGAAAACTTTGCTTGATTTCGAACTCTTTTTATTTCGTTTTCTAGCTAAATGCTTTTTATCTGAGAAACTATTATAGCAATAAAACTGAATGAATGTGAAGCAATTTTAAACCGAATACATATTTATAGATTTAATAACACTCTTGATATCATAATTGTGTCTGTAATTAAATACATATAGCTAAACGGCACACAAGCTGTATAAATAAATGCAAAAACCTTTTCGTCAGCTTTAATTCTGCGTTTTGTTTACTTAATGTAATCTATGAAGACCTTGCCTTCTAATCTGGAAGTAAGTATATTTATTTTGTATAAATGTAATCTATAAAGACAACACCACCATAGACACTTCTAATCTAGAAGTTATCAGACCTTCGACTTTCCTCTTGTAATAATAAATAACGTGCAAAATACGAGAGAAACTCTAGCTTTCGTAAGCCGAACACTTAATACCCTTTATAAACATTCTGAGTTATTAAAACATTTAATTTTGAGAGCTTTCATTAAAAACAGCAGCAAATGACACACTCAGGGATTTATTAAGATCATTGAACCTGAAATCAAATTATAATTAAGCAGAGTGTTGATTTCTTTGTGCCTGTTGAAAATGTTTATTTAAATATAATCATTTATTGTTTATAAACATTGTGTTAATGTATACATTTATATAAATAAGCATTCAACACACAAATGCCAATTGGAAATGTTTATTTGGATAAAATCAGTTACTGTTTATAAATATTGTGTTAAACATACATATACATATATTCGTTAAAAAACACATAAAGATCAAGCTATGACTAATTCAACATCTTTTGTCCTATATATATTTGGTTGGTTATAGTGTTCAAGAGTTGTTGTTGCTGCTTTTTGCGGGCAACTGGGAACAATTCACATGAAGAATGTGACATCAAATTCGTTTTATGTATTTAGTCAGAGGCTTTGCGCTGGAGTCCGTTCTTTTCGGGCTCATAGAACTCATTGACAATGGCCTCGACCATGCGGTTAAGTGTTCTCGTCAGCTCATCCCAGTTCTCATCTTTCGGCTTTCCGCACATCTCGGCGTAGTACTTCATTTTGGGCTCGGTGCCGCTGGTGCGCAAGGTCACGATCAGGCCATTCTCGAAGGTAAACGTTATCATCTGGGAGCTGGAGCTGACCGGCAGTGTGGCCTTTTTATCAGCAGCACTGCTGTCATAGCCGGTGGTCAAATCGCGAACATGTTCAATTTTAAATTCGCCATTCAAGATGCTGTTGGGATAAGTGTTTTCTTTGCCATTGTCAAAGGTGCGCAGGCGGTTGAAAATTTGTTTAATTAACAGCTGGTCACGGCAGATGACATAGGAGCAGATGCTGGTGTGATAGCCATAAGTTTTGTAAATCTCATGCAATTTCTCCAGCAGCGTAATGCTCTTCTCCTGGCATCGCAGATAACGTGCCATTGTTGCCACATGGGCTGCAGCACTGACGCCGTCCTTGTCCAGCACAGTGGTGGACACCATAAAGCCAATGGCCTCCTCAAACGCAAACAGCACCTTCTTGCCAGCCAATTCTTCTTCCTCGGCTTTGTTGCCCATCCACTTGAAACCAGTCAGCGTCTCGTAGGATTTGAAGCCTTCGATGGCAGCCATGGACTTCAATATCTTTGAACTAACCGTGCTGTAGATCATAACACAATTGCTTAAATCTCCTTTTGGTTCACGCTCCTTATAGGTGAGCAGAGACCAATAACCAAGCAAGGCTCCCAGCTCATTACCGTTGAATAACTTGAACTTTTTAGTCTTAGGATCATATTCAGCAACTGCCAGACGATCTGCATCCGGATCGTTGGCCAAAATGATTTGACAATTATGTTCAGTGGCTGTTTTAATGGCCAAATCAAGGGATTGCTTGCCCTCTTCGGGATTTGGCATTGGTGTCGTTGGGAATTCTGGATCGGGCTCAACTTGTTGGCTCACAGGCACAACTGGTTCAAGGTTAACATGAACAAATGCCTCCTCTATAAACGGATAACCAACTCCATGCATGGCAGTATAAGCGATCTTCAACGGACGTCCTCGATGCTCTCGATTGTCCTGAATAAATGAGCATGGAAACTCTTTTTTAAGCGCTTCAAAATAAAATGGCACGACTTTGTCATATGGATCGATCAGTAATTCCTTCGACCATAATTCAGACACATTTGTATTCCAATAATCGCCAATGGGCTCCAAGTTTTTGAGTATGGTCTTGTGAATGCCAGCATCGTGTGGTGGTATAATCTGGGCACCGTTGCTCCAATAGACCTACAGACATATATACGTTTATACAGATATATACACATAAATTTTTAAGACTTACCTTATAGCCGTTGTCTTGCTTTGGATTGTGGGAGGCAGTTACCTGCACACCTGCCAGACAATTGAGCTTTGTGATCGCATATGGAACCAAGGGTGTGGCAACAAAACGCTTGTAGAGATGCACACGGAAATTGTTCTGCACAAAGACAATGGCCGATAGCTCCGCAAAGCGTTGGCTGTTATAGCGAGCATCATAGCCAAAAACGACGCCACGTTCAGACCAAGACGACTTGTCCGGAAACTGCTCCTTGATATATTCGCACAGTCCCTGGGCGGTTCTATAACAACATAATCATTTGTAATACAATATCTTGTTTATTTAAACAAATTCAATGGAAACTTACTGCACAACAACCAAATCGTTCATGGAATCGAAGCCAGCTCGCATTTCAGCACGCAAACCTGCCGTACCGAACGCTATACGGTTACAAAGGCGATTCCGGAGTCTGCTTAAAGATTGCACTTGGTATATATCAAGGAATATCAAGAATAATTCATTCACTTACGCATCCCAATCTTGATTCTTAACGGCTTGCGATATTTCAGCCTTTGTTTTTGAATTGCCATCCCATTTGAGCCAGTTTTTTATTTGCTCATCCAGCTTGAGATCGCCTGATAAGGTCATGTTTTCCAGTTCCAGTTCACTTATCTCTCCGGCCATTGATTAATGCGAGTGCGCTGTCGAAAAATCTAGAAATTATAGATACATTTTTTTTCAAGTATTAATTTATGTAAATAAGACAAGTTATAAATATGATGCTCATAGTACGTAGAGTGAGCTGAAGAAATTGGGTATAGCTTTCTTAAAAATATAATTAAAATATCTAAATTTTTCCATATGTATCTTATTAAAACTATTACTGTATGTAACAAACATTTAATTCATTAATGATTCACAATTCACAACATGAACGCACGCAAGCAGAACGTGCAAATTGATGTAAAAAAAATTTCACCATACACACAGCAATTAAATAAATTATTTTTATAGGTTGAAATGGTCAGATAGATGATAATAGACCCACCCTTAATTGATAGGAACAGTCGTTGTGTGTTGACGACTCAGCCTTAGATGAACAATATAATGTACATAATCGCGAGCACAAATACACGCATATAATTTATTTATGAATTGGGACTTATCGCTTAACTCACCCGGTATTTTTAATTGAAGACCCCTTGCGAAGTCTTGAACTTGATTATCACTGATGCCAGCTTTCTAGAGGAAAAACAGCCCGGTCGAGAGCGAGACGCCCACAGCTGATTTACAAATGTAGTGCTAGAGCTGCCAACTTGTTTTAATATTCACATCTTAACAAATAACGGGCTGGCAGGCTTGGCTTAAGTTTTATTTAATAAAATCCAAAAAATGGACAAAATTACAGCAAAAAAATGCAAACATTTTTGAAAAAGAATATATAAAAAGATATTTTTTGGAACAAGGCACTAAAATAATGAATGATCCAGTTCAGTTTTCAAGGCTGCCAGACGTTCAAATTAATTGTTATTTCTTTTTGCCAGGTGGCAACGTCTTTCCAAAAACAGAAAAACGCCGAAAAAATAAGAGAAAAGCACAACACGCGGCGAAATCTATACAAATTGTCCACAAAAAAATTAATAAAGGAAGTATTTAGTGACATAATTGCCTAAGGCTTAATAAAGACCATCAAATCACAATGGCTGATGTGCTGGATATCGACAATGCTGAGGAGTTTGAAGTCGACGAAGATGGAGACCGTAAGTAACAATGAAGAACTGTTTTTTTTTTTTATATTAATTATGCTGTTTTAATAACTCCCACGCGCAGAGGGCATTGTGCGCTTAAAGGAGAAGGCAAAGCACCGCAAGGGACGTGGCTTTGGCAGCGACAGCAACACCCGCGAGGCCATTCACAGCTACGAAAGAGTGCGCAACGAGGACGACGATGAACTGGAGCCGGGACCACAGCGCTCAGTGGAGGGCTGGATCTTGTTTGTGACGTCCATTCATGAGGAGGCACAGGAGGATGAGATTCAGGAAAAGTTTTGCGATTACGGCGAGATTAAAAACATTCATTTAAATCTGGACCGACGCACAGGTTTCTCCAAGGGTTATGCGCTGGTGGAGTACGAGACGCACAAGCAAGCACTGGCGGCCAAAGAGGCGCTCCATGGTGCCGATATAATGGGTCAGACCATACAAGTCGACTGGTGCTTCGTCAAGGGACCGAAGCGTGTCAAAAAGTCCGAGAAACGCCGCAGATAGAGAAAGAATTGATTGATGCGTTGTATTTGGAGGCCAACGAATACATAATATTTCTTAAATTAGAATAATCCAACTTGTCTTAAACATAAAAAAATGAAATAAATTTATTGCAGCGGCAATTCGAACAACAATTATTATTATTATTGTATTGATTTACTTCATTTTCTTTTGGTGCAACAAATGTTTGCGCATCGCCATCTGCTTGTCCCGGAAACTCTTCTTCACCTTGGAGCGCGCCTTGTGCCGCAGCATACCAAAGTTTTTCGTCTTGCGCTTCTCCTTGTTGGTCTTGGAACAGTTCTCGTTGACACGTCCATCCTTCCAGCCAAAGCGTTCACGATCCTGACGACCAGCTTGCACCGTTTCCAGACGCGACTCTTTGTCGTGCTTTCGCTTCTTGTAAATCATCTCAATATTGTTTAGCTTAACGAACTCGGCACGATCCTGTTCCAATGGACGCTTGCGGGCATTTGTCACGGTCTTCTTCAGATTTGCGGCATTAATGCGCTTAAAGTCCTCGTCTGTGAAGATTCGCGTGAGTGCCAATTCTTGTGCGGCTTCCTTTTGATTGAGCATTTTAAGATCAGCTTTCTCCTTTTTCTCAGCCTCTGTCGTCTCTTCGCCCTCACTTTCAACGCCTTCATCAGAGTCTTCCTCATCACTGCCATCATCATCATCTTCATCATCGTCACTTCCGGCTGCTCCCTCTCCGTCACTATGCTGTACATCCACCCACTCGCCATCATTGGAGTCATTGTCGTCGTCGTCATCACTGTCAATGTCAATAGACTTGGAATCCTTGAGCAGTGCTTCGGCACCCAGCACTGTGTCCTGAACATCGCGCTCTCCATAGGCACGCACCTTCCGCTCCGCCTGTGCCTCCGTCTGACGTCCACGATCCTTTTTGTGGAGCATTGCAGGCAATTGATCGCGATACAGGGTAATTAAAGAGCGTGCAGCCATCATCACAGACTTCTCCTTGTACGTCTTATACATGGCCAGATCCTGCAGCAGATCCTCGCCCATGGCCAATGGACAACGCATGCAAATCTCGCGTGTGGCATTTAAGCCAATTGCCATGACATCACTCGAGTTGCGCTCCGTGATAAAGTTGTTGGCAATCGTCTTCAAGATGGGCTCGATGATGTCACCGGGCACCAGCTCATGAGATGCCTGGGCAGCAAACTGAAGCACACGAGTCACCTGACGCTGATGAGGCTGCAGGAATCGCGTTATATATGGATAGTAGCCGAAAAGGAACAGTTCGTGTATGCCAATCAGACGGGATATGACATCCAGATGCATCAGTTTCACTTCAAATCTCTCGTTTGTGCTCTGCAGCTGTTTAAAGAGTCCCTCGGCCATGCCTTGAGGATTGTGAATCAGATGAATGCCAGAGAAGTTAAACGCCGGTGCATTCTTCTTTTTCTTTTGTGCCTTGACAGCCTGTTTCTTGATATTCTGCAGCTGCTTTTGACCCTTTCTGGTTTTCTTGTTCACACGATTGGCCATTAAAGCTCCCTTCAGATCCACCTCATTCTCGCTCTCTGTGTCGGAACCAGCTGCATCCTCATCGTCGTGACCGAGAAAGAACTTTAATGATGTGACCAGTACCTAAAAAATTATGTGATCAGTTAGATAAATGTTGTTTATAGAAGTATATAGTACAGTGACTCAAACAAACCTTAGTTATTGGCGAAAAGCAGCCGACACTGGCAATCACGTTCACCGTCTTTGGATCGTTCCAGATATTCTTCTTGTATAGCTCTATCATAATGTCAGCCGACATTTTAGCTGCCTTGGGATTCGCATCCTTCAACATGCCGTACATAAAGTTTTGCAGACTCTACAAAAGAGATTTTAATAACATATATTTTGTGGAATTCTTTATTTAAATAATGTACTTGTTATAAAATTTTTAAAGGGTTTGCTAAACAAATAATTAAGACAGTCATAAATAAATAAAGTAATTGTTTTGACGGAATAGGAACATTACATATTATACCTTAAAAATACAAAATCATATATGGGATTTTCTATTTCACCATGACTAACAGTAATTAATTAATTCTTTAGTTTCTTTGTCACAACACTTTCTTGACTAGCTGTATACGGATGGATGGATCAACAAGTGGATTCCACTTACCGAATTGAGTTTCATATCCTTGTGCTTGGCATTCATGTTCTTGATGTCCGTGACAATGTGAGTCTGCAGAAATGTGCGCAGATTCTTGTCCTGGCAACGCAGCAGCTGGAAGAACAGCTCCAGAATGTCCAGGGCTGGCACAAGATTCTTATTGCGCAGCAGAATCAAAGCCTTGACAAAACAATTACGCATAGCGGGGTCCAAAACGGTGGCACTGTTCCTCAGCAGATCCGTCAGATGTTTGGGAAACTGTTGACACACTTGCGGATAGCACTGTGCCACCTGAGCAATGAACATTATGATTTCATCCAACGATTTGTTTTCCTCGCCCGGATTAAGAGCGAAAATTTCTAATAGACTTAGAAAATGCTCGTACTGTGTGTGAAACTCATCGCTGTAGGACTCGGGATCACGTTTGATTAGATTTTGCAACTGCGGAAGGTTTTCCGGCAGTTGATTATTGGGTCGCACCATTATTAGACGTAAATTCTACGTCTTGAAGTGAAACCACGTTCAAAATGTAATAAAAAGAATGCACGTGTCTTCTTCTTCTTACTGCAGATTTTTAGAGTTGCCAGCGTGTAGATTTTAATTGATACGACTTGCCAGATCGGAAATTTTTTTGTGGTCCAACCATTTGGGCGCCGTGGCAACACTGCAGTAGAATTAATTTTTTTCCGCAAGATGATGGACTTGCAGTCCAACGACGACATCGATTTGGAAGATGGAGAGGTACATTAGTAATACGTATTAATTGAGTATACCTATACATGATTCCGTTGTCCATTACAGCTGTCAGCAAGTGGTGACGATGAGATCTATACGCCGCTGCAACGGCCGGCGCCCACAAGCACAACTACAACTGCAACAACAACCACAAGTAAACCTGCTGCAATGGTCGCCGATAGCGTTGAGAGTCCGCTTGCAACATGCCACCAGATACAGAGCGCCCTGGATGATGAGTCACAGTCCAACAGCGAGTCCTCGTCGGGTGAATCCTCTGAGGAGGGTTGCATTAAAAAGCTGCGCACCGACGCCGCCTCCACAGCCGGCAGTCATAAAAAGCGTCGCAGGCGCATCAAGCGCACCGTTATGATCCGGGTACCACCGCCCACAGACGCCGAATCGAATCGGGCACGCTTCAAGAAATACAATGTGTGGACGGCCGCACTGCAGGAGGATGCACTGAGCGAAAATATGCGTGGTTGCGATGTAACGCGCAGCAGCAGCGATCGCAATGTGGAAAACTATGATTTCCCCCAAAAGTATCTAATGAACGGAGAGAACACGTTAAAGCGTCGTCTGTCGAATTCCTCGGACGAGGGAGCTTCACATCCAGCCAATAAAAGAGGACGCCAGTGCTTCCGCCTTGCCATGGACTGTGAAAGGGAAAGGTTTCCGATTAAAAGCCGCATTGGTCAACGTTCGCGTTCACGTCGTGGAAACTCATCTACCAGCGGATCGTCGGACAACTCGAGTGAACCGCGACATATACTCGACTTAAAAGATACGGGCGGACGTGATCCGTCCGATGTGGCCAGGGAAATGGCCAACAAACTCTACGAGGAGAAGGACGAACTTTTAGGTCAGTGCTCAACTGCTTTAAAAATGGTTGAAACTTATTTAAAATTGTAATTTGCAGTGCGAGTTGTTAAGGTTCTTGGTTTGGATGTGCCTTTGGAACTATATAAGGAAACTCAACGCATTGAAGCCGACGGTGGCATGATGATCAAAGTAACTAAATACTTAACATTATTTACAGACTATATATTGATATTAATGTTTATATTCGATGACAGAATGGCAGACGCCGACGTACGCCAGGCGGTGTATTTCTATTTCTGCTGAAGCACCACGATAATATAACGCCAGCGCAACAAAAGTCAATTTTTACTGAGGAGCGTCAGAATGACAACAAATCCCGTAAGCAGATTGAATCATTGATACGTGATCGTAAGGTGGAGGAACTCAAGAAATGTCTGAGCGAAAAGAGCACCGAATTGCCTTTACTAATTACACGCAAGGAGCACTATATGCAAGGCGCTGAGTCCATTGATCAAAATCAACCTGGCAGCTGTAAGTAATTTCCATTTAAAGTGTATTTAATAAAAGTTATCATGCTTTTTGGTTATTCAACAGTATCCAATCCGCCGCCTTCGCCTGTTGGCCAGGAACAGAGCAGCCCCGAATATAAGACACACGAAATAAACATTAATCTCGTTGATAGCACCGATCTACCCTCAACATCAAAAGCAGCTTTGACCTCGGGCCTTAAGCAGATGATTAGCTATGATGATGATATTTTGGATGTTAATTGCGGTGAAATGGACCTTTTCTAAGCAAACGAACGCAAAGCGTTTTCAATGCGGGCGGGGTCAGTCATATGTTTATATTAAAAAAATATATAATATATTTGTGGCGATAATTTTTACATCCCCCTAGCTAGACCCATGTACATCTAAATAAATGAATAGCGGTTAAGATTTTTTAGTAAGTTTTAATTTTTTAATATATTATTATGTATACAAAAGCCAAATGTTTGTCTTTTCGAATATGCTGCCAAAAACAGAGCGCCATAACCACTGTTGCCAACTTTATATTATAGGTATATTTGGCAATTTTCAGAGTTCGTTGGGTATAAAAATTTGAAAATTGCTATTAGCTGGAAATTTGGCTATTTTAATATATATTCAGCTAAGTTTTTCTATTAATATTTTTGGTAAAACTGTGCAAATCTGCCTACAATAACAAATTTAAATGGATTCTAGACAGAAACAGCTGTTGTTTCCCCTAAAAACTTGCCAGCACTGGCCATAACATCGAAAGTGTAATCGGTCAGCTATCGGAATTGCGACACTATCGTTATTGGGGCAATAAACATATGCAAGCAGATGATTTCTAAATTTCTAATATTAATTGTTGCAACGTAGCGAAAAGGTAAATACATATTAACAACTATATATATGTGTGTACATTTGTATAAATATATATATATATATGTGTGTGTAGCTAGCGTAAAAATAAAGCGTTGGCAATAGGGCAAAGTTCTGTTAATAAATGTAAACAACAATGACGACAACCTGTGAATTTCAAAACAAAGTCGAAATTAGTGCAAAAACATATAATTACGCGTTATTCGAAGATGTGCACCTGGCATTGCCACCACCAACAACACCACCAGGTGACAATCAAGGTGAAACGCTTTATACGCGCGGGCATTTCACGTATTTTCATTACGGCTGCGATGGCACCTTGGATACGGGTTGGGGCTGTGGCTATCGCACACTGCAAACGGCCGTATCATGGATTATAAATAGGCGCAGTGGCAACCAAGCTGTGCCCTCCATTCGCGAGATTCAGCGCATGCTGGTCACCATTGGTGACAAATTGCCGCAATTTGTTGATTCACGCGATTGGATTGGCACACTGGAGGAGTTCTATGTGATTGACCTTATGTTTGAGCTGCCCTGCAAAATAGTCCATGTACAGCAGCTGAACTCTGAACAGGTGATTGACCAAATACGTCGTTATTTCGTTGAGTATGCCGGATTTATAGCCATGGGCGGAATGAGCGACTTGGCCTCAAAGGGCATTGCGGGCATACATCAGAGTCCAACTGCTGGCGTCTCTCTGCTGATTGTGGTGAGTCATTTAAAGTTGACAGCAACTTGTCATCAATTCTAATTCTCTATGCTTTCCCAGGATCCGCACTTCTCTGGCGTGCCCAGCTCCAAGCAACAATTGATTCAAAAAGGCTACGTTCGTTGGATGCACATCAACGAGTTCCAAGAGAGCGCCTACAATCTCTGCTTTATTTTGCAGCAGTAGAAACTATAGTTAAATTTAACAGAGCTGCCCACATTTCATTTAATTCCGTGTCATAGAAGCAGTAGAATTTTTATTAACTTTATCAAAACTGCCTAATTCAAAGTAATTACACTAGACAGCAACTATTATTTTCAATACATTTAATAATTTATATTATAAAAATAACTTTATGTACATAACAGAACTGCACACATTTAACTTTATTCTAATATCAATATAAATATTATCATAAAATGTTAAAATATATTGCATATCTGTGCACATTTTGGTGGCAAAAATCGCTAAAATGTTAACACTTATCAATGGAATTCATGAAATAGATTGTTTCTAGTTATGTTACCTTCTGTTTTTTTTTGTTATATTTTAGCTCGCTATGGATCGACTCTATTGATACCAGTGATAAGCACACACATTCAAGCAGTTATTCCATGGCGATGTCGCTGATAAGTCGGCGACACTGAACGGTTTCCAATCGACAAGGGAATTCACAGCCACTGCCAAACCATAAAAGACAACACACAACATATAGATAACAATTAACGGGCTAAAACGATAACAAGGCTAAAAGGGCAAAGAATACTTTTGGCCAACTTGAGGCATGGATTTGTTGCAGCGTGCATTGTTTACCGCCTTTAGTGCACTGACGATCTTCTTGGCGCTGGTTAAACTCAGTCTGGGCTATTGGAAACGTCGTGGAATTCTGCACGAGAAGCCGAAATTCCTCTGGGGCAACATCAAAGGCGTTGTGGGTGGCAAGCGTCATCTGCAGGAGGCACTGCAGTCCATCTATGAAAGCTACAAGGGACGTGCTCCATTCATTGGTTGCTATGCGCTGATTAAACCCTTCATAATGGTGCTGGATCTGGAGCTGGTGCGTCAGATACTCGTCAGCGATGCGGGCTATTTCACCAGCCGTGGTCTCTATCACAATGTGAGCGATGAGCCGCTGTCGGAGAATCTGTTGCAGTTGGATGGCCACAAGTGGCGTAAGATTCATGCCAAGATTGTGACTGTGTTCACGTCCAGCAACCTGCAGAAGCTGCTGCCACGTTTGCTGCACGTCTCCGGCAGCTTTCAGAGCCGGATCGGGCAGAAGAAGCTGCAGAATCTGAATGTTAGCCAACTGGTGGATAGCTACAACATTGAGGTGATTGCCTCACTGGCCTATGGCCTCAACGGCGAGCAGTCCGAGTTCCGCGAGATGTCGCACAGTTACTGGAGCAACTTTAGTCTGTGGCGTGCCTATTTGGCCCTGGAATTTCCACTGCTGGCTCGTCTGTTGCAGCACAAGAGCTATGACCAGCTGGCCACGGATTACTTCTACAATCTCGTGCAGGCACAGCTCTATCAGCAGCGTCAGAGAGATCGACAGCCCTTGCAGAACTTTCTGCAGCTATTTGCCGCCACGGATGAAGCGTTGAGTGACGCACAGATCGCAGCACAGGCCTTTGGATTCATTCTGTCGGGATTGGCGCCCTTGAATGCCACCTTGGGCTACTGTCTGTATGAGCTTGCACTGCATCCGGAGCTGCAGGAGCGCGTCAGAGCAGAGATTCAACAGACGCTGCAGCAACATCGTGGAATAGTAACGACAGAATGCTTAAAGGAACTAAAGTACACGAAGCAAGTATTAAATGGTGAGTGATTTGAAGAATTCAAGGACTTTAAGTATATATTATACCCGTTACGTAAAAAATAAGTAAAAGGGTATATTATGTTCGTTGGAATGTATGTAACAGCGAGTAGAAGGCATCTCCGACCCTATAAAGGATATTGTCGCTATAGCTATGTGTGTCTGTCCGTCTATCTGTCCGCCCGTCCGTCCATCTGTAGGAACAAAAGCATCTCAGAGACTATAAGAGCAGATCAAGCCACCACACCCACAGTTTTTAAGATTATACGGTTTTTATGGCAATTAACGCCATCTATTAATATTATCTATTATCCCACTTAATCGCAGCAAGATCGAACAAGTAGAACGGCAGTTATAGCTAACCAAAGTAATTAATAATTAAGCCAATATAAGCGCCCAAAAGTATGCAGTAGTTTTTATTAGGTAGTAATTTCTATAAAGTACTTTTATAAATACTGAAATGAGTAACAGGTATTCTATGGTCGCAATCTCGACTGTATATAGCCTTTTCGACTAGTTTTTAATTGAATTTCTCTCTATGATAGAAACGCTTCGTCTGCACACACCGTATCCCTTCCTGCTGCGACGCGCCACCAAGGAATTCGAGTTGGTCAAGTCGATATTTGTGATTGCCAGAGGCAACAATGTTATCATCCCAACGGCAGCAATTCACCGTGATCCGGACATCTATCCGGATCCTCTGCGCTTTGATCCCGATCGCTTTGAGGCTGCAGCTGTGCAAAAGCGTCCTCCAATGTCCTTTCTGCCATTTGGCGAAGGACTTCGCGGTTGCATCGCCATGCAGCTGGCGGAGCAACAGCTTCTGGTTGGCCTGGTGGCATTGTTGCAGCATCATAGATATGCACCTTGTGCCGAGACACAGATTCCCCTACAGTATGACAATGGGAAGCTTTTACTGATGCCAAAAACGGACATTCAACTGAGCGTTGAGTGTGTGAAAAGCTAGAGAAGATTGTCTCATTTGTTTATACATATATGTTTTCTTTGATGTTTTTGTGTTTTTATATTTGTGTATGCACTCCGGTTATTTTATAAGGCGTAGGCTTGTGTGATAATGCTGACAGATACCTTCAATTCTTAGCTGTAAGTTTGTGGTTAAAAGACCTGCACCAGAAACAAACGAATGAACAAATAATAAATACCTAATTGTTATATATTGCAATTTATTTTAATAGTAGCGTTTTCTTTGTATGTTTAAACTTTAGATTGCGCGCCAATAAAAACCACGTTGATCGAACGGTCTACAGTCTTGTGGCGGTAGGGCGATTTAACGCAAATTCGAGCATATAACTATCGGTAGTATCGAATAATAATCTCAACTATCGATATCGTTATATGTGCATTATTCAACACTGTCTCTCTATCGGCAAACAGAAGCAAAAACAAAGCCGAGCGAGTCGGACGTGCGACAATCGGTGCGCGGGATTTTAAGTTTAATTGTTAAATAATTAAATGCTATTTGATAACACATTGCCCCGTCATGTCGAAACTCCCGCGCCTCAGTAATTCTTCGTTAGTGTTACAAAAAGAATTGCTTTGATTTGCACAACATTCGTATGTGTGAGTGTTAGCGGTAACTGCACTTCTTCCAGTTCGGTTGTTTTTTGTCTACACGAAGTGTCTCTATGTGCGTCCAATTGAATTAAATAACGAATTTGCGAAGCATCTTTGACAGGAGCAGCATTGAAATCGAAATGGAAAAATAACTGTTAAACGAGGGCGGCAACAGCGACAGCAACTTTTTGTAACTGTTGTTTAGCAAAATAGAAAAAGGAAGAGAAAAGATATGAGTGCTTAAAGTGTGAGCTGAAATTGCCAAAAGTGTGTATTTAAATTTTAAGTGAATAATTTAGTGCAACGTACTCACACACACGCATGTTAGTTTATCGTCTGTCTGTGTTTTCGTGTGATTGTGTGTGTGGTGTCTACAACAAGAATAACAAACCCAACAATAACAACAACAACTGTGCAAGGATCAACGACAACGCCGCCGTCGCTGTCGTCGTCAGGGTAGTTTGTTTGAACAAAGCCAAAGCCTAACATCCATACACAGAGGAACCCAGAGACTGTGGGCTGAGGGCAAGAGGCGAGAGCTCTCTTCTCTTTTGTGCGCTTTTGCCGCCTGGAATGCGCTGCAGCCCAACAAGAACAACAGGAACAAGAGCAGCAGAAACAACTACAGCGGGCGACCGTGACGAGCACACATACTCACTCGCACACACACATATACACAAATTCAAACTCACACCGTTACCGGTGGCACGGGGAGGAAACGCTGTTTAATTGCTTGCAGGAGGCAGCAGCCATCAAACAAACGAGTGCACTTGGATTGTGAATCTGTTCCCGTTCCCATTCCCATTCGCGTTTCCATTCCCATTCAGATGTGAATGCATTTTGGGCAAATAGATTCACGATTTAACCGATGACGCCGCTTGAAAGTTTGAATGCATTTCATGTAAGTATCCTTTAAGTGTGTGTGCTTTCAGCTTTTGTTGTTACCGCCCTTCTATATGCGCCTTCTCGCTCTCTCTTGTTATATCTCTCTCGAGTGTGCTAATTATGAAAATGATTTGGAAAATGTAATTAGGTTGAGTGCTGACCTGGGAGCAGACAACAAATGAAGCTAACAACAAGTATGCTCAACACACAGCTTCCAATTCTCATGCACACACACAGACACACACACACAAACACATACTCGTATACAGATGCAAGCTTAAGCAGGCAGAGACGAAAGTATTCCAAGGCCTTCCAGTGCCAATTCCAGTCAGTATGAAACTCCTTTCAATGCCAGCCAGCAGCAGCAACAACAACAACTACAACATCAGAAGCAGCAGCAGCAGCAAAAGAAACAACAACAGCAGCAATTGTATGCTCCCTTTTTGAAGTTGTCGCGCTATTTGCGCAAGTGCAGGGACTCCATGTGCTAGATATGAGTGCGTGTCGTGACACGAAAATTGCGTGCGTGCTCGCTTCAAGTTTTCTATATTTAAATAAAGTTCATAACTCCTATTATATATGGCATTTATAGAATAAATTATGTGTACATGTTTTGTGCTGTGCTTTGTCCTAATTTCCAGCTTGTTAGTGCATAGAAAATCAATTTTTCGTGACTTTAAACTTTGGGGCCCGCTCATCTCTGTTTGTCCTCTGTCTGCTTTGTGCCCCTTCTTCGTTCCCCTCTTGTCTTGTTTATTTTTCCCCCAGTTCTAATAATGTGCACACTTTTTGAGCTTAAATATTTTGCATTATGTGTGGGCTACTTAAATATTTTTGCAGGAAAGCAAAAACATAATAAAAACAACAATCAAAGATAATCAGCATCCAAAAAGGGTCATTGACTTTCTATATTTATGCTATCAAATTTAGATCCATATCAAAGCAACTTTTCTAGGTTTTGAACATTTTTTTGTTACCTTTTTTGGGGGTAACATTTAAAAATATGTTAAGTTTATATATATAAATATATTAAATGGGGTAGTTTATTTTGGGTGCTCAACAACGGGTTTTTGTTATGTCTCCATTTTGCAGTGGAAATTGCTGCGTGTGTCGTAATCAGAGCAGGAATCGGAGCAGCACACATTGTCAGTGTGTGTGTGTGTGTGTAGCTATAGCTGTAAATGTTGTTTAATTAGAATTTCATTTTGTTGTAAAAATGCCGTTCTCTTCTATTATTATTGTTGTTGTTGTTGTCGTTGTCGCTTTTCCTTATCGGCAAGCTCAACACGTTTGTTTGAAATTTCATGTGTCATTTTCTTTGCATACCTTTCAAACGACTTTGCTACGGGGTTATGAGGGTAGCACTGATAAGAGCCCCCGTCACTTAAATGCCATATCGTATATAGACTCTCTAGAGAATAGTAGTAGTACTGATATACTAGAATTTCTCCAACAAATAACTTGACTAGCTTGTTTTTGTAATATTTTTTTAAATAATTACTATTTTATTTATGATTTGCATTTTTTTCGAGTCTAAATCTTGTACAATTCTTATTAAGGAATTTATGCAATTGTATGACAGTTTGTTTAATGTTTATTATAGGACATACTGTACTATTTACTTGGTATTGTAGTTTTCCCAGACTTGGCAGTCAGTTTCAAGTTCTATTTGAATTCTATGTATGTAGTTTTATATGCACATGATATGCATGGAATGCTCAGGTATACATATATGTACTTAGATATGTATGTGCATGTATCTTCAGTGCTTATCAGATACTTTTTTGGCCGCATCCAGCAAGTGTGTAACCTAATCCGAAAAGGTATTCAGCTGCCTCTGCACCTGTTCAACCGTTTAAGATACACTCGGACAGCTGCCGGCATCAAAATAGCTTGGGTTTCTGCTGGTTATGGTATAGGATGGGATGGTCTGGTATACTATGATATTGTGGTATGCTTATGGCCTGTGCCCCTTTCGGCAGTATCAACAAACAAAGAAAACTGCACAGAATTTTATATTTTTGAAGAAAGAAAAGAAATAAAAGTTAACAATTTATTTACTGTCTATTTTAAAATGCAGCAACAGCAACAATTGTTCTTCTGAGCTAAGCTACAACGATTGCAAATCAAACAACAACAGTGGCTACATTTATGTAAATGTGTGTGTGTATGCAACTTTTGCTGTTTGCTTTGCTAACGTTTTTCTAGCCTCTTGCTTTGAGCCGTGTAATTTTTAATTATACTTTGGGCAATAGAAGACAGTGTCTACAAAACGTATACAAACAAATCTACATGCAAACATACAACAACGAGTAGAGAAATATATATACATATATATGTATATGAATATAATGGCCGATAGTCTGGCCGAGCCTGTTTGCTGTTTGGTGTTTGCATACGCCAACGCATTGTATATAGTTGTTAGTGTTGTAGCCGTTGTTGCTGTTGTTGCTGTTGCTGTTGTTATTGTTATTGTTGATAAACAGCTGGAGGAGACTGGGAAGTTTTTTGAGAGTCTCCGAGACTCTTGAAAGTTATAAACTGGCCTCTTTGAGTAACTGCATGAATGAATGCATTTGTTTTGCATCTTGTTCATTCGTTCAATGTTCGCTGTTGTTGTTGTTGCTGTTGTTGTTGCCGTCTGGCACCCACTCGTATTCGATTTCGTTTTCGTTGCTCTGGCTCCAGATGCATGGGTGTAAATTTTGAATGTATGAATGAATTCATGAATATACATACAAATACACACACACCACACGCACACTCATGCATATTAAAGGAGAGGCGTGTGTCCATATGCTACTTATATACATCACACACACACACATACATCAATATCATGCATAATATATAAAGTTAAAGTTTTGTTGCCCACGCGTCATTTGCTAAGCGCTCTCAAGCTTTGCTAATCTCTTTCTCCCTCTCCCTCTCTCCCTCCACCATCTGCTTCTCCTGCTTCAACAAGCTTTTCTCCATCGCCTCTCGGCCCTAATGAGCATCGTGTTTAATTTAACTATCGCCTTTTGCGTGTCGACGTCTCAAACGAGCAACAAAAAAAAAACCAACCAAAGCTCATTAAAAAACTTTTCATTTTGTCGCACGCCCAGCGAAAATGTCAAAAGTTGATCGCACCATAATGTACTTTTCCAAGAGTTCTTTAGCGCATTGAATAAAATATATTTTCGAATTCAAAAAGTGCCTATAGAATATGATTCAGATCGATATAAAGTGTTTTTAACTAAGCAAAGTAGCAGGAAGCGAAAAGGAGCAATTATGTAATGAAATTTTAACTAAATAAATAAATAAGTTACAGGATGATACAAATTTAAACCGTTAACCGAAACTAAGCGTTTCATTTGTAGTATCGGATCTGAGACCCTAACCGAAATAAATTCTCTGTCCAGAACCGAATACCGAAACGCTTATACCGGTACGCTTAAAGAGTTGACCAACTTCAAACTGTCATAACTAGATCAAAACTGAACCGATTTTCAAGCGGAATGTCATTTTGATCATGATTTGGCCTCTAAATTGATTCTGCATTTAAATTTTTATCATCTAGAAATTTTGATATTTTTTCGACACTAAGCCATTTATTATCCAATTTTCCATACATACCCCTTGACATTATTTCAAAAACTTTGATCTCTCATAACTTCATCAAAAGTTAGCCGATTTTCAAGCGGAATGTCATTTTGATCATGATTTGGTCTGTAAATTGATTCTGCATTTAAATTTTTATCATCTAGAAATTTTGATATTTTTTCGATACTAAGCCATTTATTATCCAATTTTCCATACATACCCCTTGACATTTTTTCAAAAACTTTGATCTCTCATAACTTAATCAAAAGTTAGCCGATTTTCAAGCGGAATGTCATTTTGATCATGATTTGGCCTCTTAATTGATTCTGCATTTAAATTTTTTCATCTAGAAATTTTGATATTTTTCGACACTAAGCCATTTATTATCCAATTTTCCATACATACCCGTTGACATTATTTCAAAAACTTTGATCTCTCATAACTTCATCAAAAGTTAGCCGATTTTCAAGCGGAATGTCATTTTGATTATGATTTGGCCTCTTAATTGATTCTGCATTTAAATTTTTATCATCTAGAAATTTTGATATTTTTTCGACACTAAGCCATTTATTATCCAATTTTCCATACATACCCCTTGACATTATTTCAAAAACTTTGATCTCTCATAACTTCATCAAAAGTTAGCCGATTTTCAAGCGGAATGTCATTTTGATCATGATTTGGCCTCTTAATTGATTCTGCATTTAAATTTTTATCATCTAGAAATTTTGATATTTTTTCGATACTAAGCCATTTATTATCCAATTTTCCATACATACCCCTTGACATTATTTCAAAAACTTTGATCTCTCATAACTTCATCAAAAGTTAGCCGATTTTCAAGCGGAATGTCATTTTGATCATGATTTGGCCTCTAAATTGATTCTGCATTTACATTTTTATCATCTAAAAATTTTGATATTTTTTCGATACTAAGCCATTTATTATCCAATTTTCCATACATACCCCTTGACATTATTTCAAAAATTTTGATCTCTCATAACTTCATCAAAAGTTAGCCGATTTTCAAGCGGAATGTCATTTTGATCATGATTTGGCCTCTAAATTGATTCTGCATTTAAATTTTTATCATCTAGATTAAAGGCCATCTGTCATCCAATTTTCTATACGTTCAAAACATTTTTTTAGCTCTAGGTCTATAACACTACATCTTAACATTTTCAAATAATTCAAAATTGATTTGATGTATCGTTACGTACCGGTACTGATATCGGAACAGAAAGAAAAAAACTGAAATAGAACCTTTTACCGAAATAGTTATTTCGGTTTTATTCTTTGATAAAAATTAATAATTGTTATATAAGATTTGCATTTTTAGTTATTTTTATACAATTATTGTAGTTAATAATAATTTATTTGAGAAAGTATAGTAGGAGTTAAAAAAAAGTACAACTTAGCTGTGCGCAGAGTATTGAAATCCTTGCTTTAATTTCTGAATGAAAAATGTTGTAAAATAATGTAATTAATCCCAGAGCTTTGACCAATTAAGCCCAGCGTCGGCACTTGAATTAATTATTTGTTATGCCAGAAAATTAGTGAATTCTCTTTATGGGGGTTTTGGTTTCTTACTCTTCTCCCGGTTCTTGGCAACAATCTGCATGCGAGCCATTAATCGACTTGAGCTGCAGAGCTTTTAAGCCAAATGAGTGGAGACAAAGTAAACAGAACAGTGAAAATTGACATGTGCTGACTACAAAGTTGCCATTACTATGTAAACAAAAAATAATATAAATACATACACTAACACACATTGGTATTTAAACACATGTGTGTACTTTTGTATACATTAAGAAAAGAAATCTGTGTGTTGGGCCAAGCAGAATGCGGCTTAGAAAAGCGACAGAGCGAGCCGGCAAAACGGCGACTGAAAATAACAAACAAGTAAATAGAAGTAAGAAAAATGAAAAAAAGAAAAATAAAATAACAACATGTGCCGGCTAACGGTACTTTTGTTTATCATTAATAAGTGTTGTCTGTGGCGCCGAATAAGAGAACACCCTGTACAATATGCATGGCTTTGCAAAAATCTTTACAATATATTGTACTATACATAGTTTCAATTCCCAAGAATTTCTCTTGTTGCATAAAATTGACGTAAAAGATTCTAAGGGTTACAAATTTGTAGACAAATGGTGGAAAGTTTGGTAGTTGTTGAATGGGTTTTAATTAGCATTCGTTTACAGCTCGCCAATGAGTGAATTGTGAATAGTCTAATGAATAATGTTCATCCTAACGCTAATGTCTGCTTAACGTATTCCGTATTCATCAAAGTGCCGCACATTTTGACCCATAGTGAGTACTCGTTTCAGCAATCAGTCTATCAACCTACATAGATGTCGAGTCTCACATACTTGTAGATGATGAAGTACGTTCAACTTTAAACGAGAACTCGTTGGTTGCTCTAGTTTTATGAAGGGAAGAATATATTTAGGTAATTTTTAAGTTTGTTTTGAAATATTTCCTTGTTGTGAATTCCTTATAAAGTATCCCCTCATCTTTAGGAAATTTATATTGTCATTTACAATTTATAATTCATAATATTCAAGATATAAAATGATTTCCAAGTAAAAATTAGAATTAAATTATTTCTGTACTTATTTAGCCTCAAATTTTCTCATTTATCTTTATAATTTTCTATTGGACTTGATTATTAAACATTCTAATTTCGTCTATCCTTTAATTTTGCCACCATCAGGATAGTTATTTATATCCAAAATAACATGAATATAACAATTAGGTTGATCGCTTTTTTTTTTTACTGTGTTTCGAGTACTTTTTCATTATTCATTTAGTACTTAAGTATTATCAACTGCAATGCTTTTAGTTGTGCTTTTCTTCTCTTTAATTAAGTATTCGTTTAATGGCTGAAGACAGCTTTTTAAGACTTTGTTGTGCAGAGCTTTAACAACTTAATTAATATGTATTCTGTGTAATATAAATAAGATGTATGTATGTTATGTGTTTACATACTTTCCACTCATGTTTTAGTCATGTATTCAATGTTTAATCATCTAATTTTATACCCGATTAAGCTGTTGGGCGTTAATGTGCCGAAAGTTTATTTCTAGAGGCAACCAAAACACATATATACAAATATAAAAACTCTTTTTTTTTGGGGGGTGGAGGGCGGGGAGATTGTTTACATATTGTGGGCGTTGCCATTGCGAAATTTGTGTTGTGTTCTACTTTTGGCTGTTGGTTGTTGGCGTTGCGAGTTGTTATTGTTGTTGTTGCCTCCCGGTTCATGCAGCGCTTTGCTTATGTTAACTTTTCGATCGATAATCGATTGCAACATTTGCGCCAAAAAGAACTCGTGTTGACATCCAACTAGAGATTAGATAACGAATCGCTTACCATGTGTATTTCACTCGCCGCTTATCAATTGACATGGCCGGCAAGAGATAAGGCTAAAGCACCAAGAAGTGGCAGTAGTTGAAGTATTTATTAGAAGCGTTGTGTTTTGCAATTTGTGCTAAATGATTTTGCGTCGATTTGTTTTGGATTTCTCTAATGAGCTGCGAAAAAATTTAATTTTCACAACATAAATATTTTACGCAGCATTGCTCAACACTGCCTATAGGTGATAGAGTGTTTGTGTGTTTGTGTGTGTGCCATTTCGTTTATCCAATTGCTAAATGGTATTTATAGAAATTTGGGTTAATGACGTAGAGCTGAGAGAGCAAACACAGATGCCACAACGCCACTCTCAACTTGAAAACGCAGTCCAATAGATGCATAGATACAGATCCATTGCCAGCAGATACACGCATGTGCTCATCACATAGATTTCATATAAAACATTCATAAAATACAAAAACAACAAAAAAAAAAACAAAACGAACTTTAGATTATCATCATCTTTGTCTGATGAGTTCTTTTCGCTTTTAAAAATGCATTTTCTAAAAAGAAAACACATTCGTTGTCAGCGCTTTCCCACCAGCAACAACGTTGACAACCTACGCCCCAGCCCTGATCAAACCAATGGATCAACCTATGGATCAAAGAGGGGGCGATGGAAGAGGGAGGCGGAAGGCGGGCGTTGTCTCATTGTTGACCACAGCTGTGTGGAGTGTTGTTAAGAGTGTTGTGTTGTGCTGTGCTGTGTTGTGCGGTGAAAGTGTAAAGTCATGATGCGCGTCGTACAATTTGCCATCCGTATATCGTTTACCTTGTGGCTGCAACCTTAGTCTCCGTTTCCATTTCCATTTCCATTTCCATCTTCATCTTCATCTCGGTCTTAGCCATAAGTCCATAAATCTGCTGCAGCTAAAACACCAAGAAGTAATGTCGAAACAGGCTGTAAACATGTTTATTTAACTGAATGCCTTAGCACTTGAAGGGGACTTCAGATGGAATACAATCATATTCTTAGATATTTATATGCCCGTCTAATGGTCTCTGTTGAAGCGGGAAATAGCATAGCATTTACGTTAGAATGTCAATTTTTTGTAATGAGTGGAATTCAAGTTTTTCTAGTTTTTCCCTACGCTCCGAATATAAAAGTGGCTCCAATTACCGATTACCATAAAGCTCAACGAACGATTTGCAACTGCTAAAAAAAATTTTTGTTAAAGCAGGAATCACAAACAATAGATATGAGTTTTCAAAGGGATGAACATGAAAATACACATGTATACTGTTTTTAAATGGGATATTCTGGGAGAGTAATGCATTTTCTTAAATAAATTTGTTAAAGATCTTATTTTATATTTGAATAAAATTTAATTTACGATCAAAGGGTATAATAAAAATTAAATATAAGTGCCAACGTTAGTTTTCTCAACGGATATTGTATATTAATTACTATTTAATAAATATTTTAATTAAATTTGTAATGAAAGTCAATTTATTTTTTTGATATACTAACCTCTGTTAATAACATCGCCTGTTAACAGACATTTAACAGACGTGTTGGATGATTACTTAGCAGTTAAATAAATATTTATCGTTTACCCAAGAATTATCCACACTTACTCATATCCGCAGTAGCTTTTCCATATGAAAATGGATTTTCTAGTAAAGTCTGGTCATGTGTTGCCCTGGCACGATGTCGATAACATTTCAACTTTGGCTCGCATTTACGCATAATTACAGACAGTACACACTGTGCGTGTGCACACATCTTTGGTCGCAATTAGGAATTCTCACTGGGAGCCCTTGAATAAAGTTGACGAAGGGGGAATATCACGAATGCTGGCTGGCAGACTGACAGACCGACAGACAGACGGACAGCAAGGCAGACGAACTCTGTCAAGTCACTTCCTGTAATAGAAACCAAAGCTGAACGTGCAGCATGCAACTAAAACATAAACGTGTACACAAATCTATTTGCCGTATCAGACACAGACAAAGATACAGATACAGACACAGCCCTTGCCTTGACGCTGCAACAGCTTCCGCTGCAACAGATGCAAATCTCAGGGCGCCGTTGAAAACCGCACAGACGACAATCAGATCAGATGAGATGTGAACCGAACTGAACTGAACAGACAGAAGGCAAAAGCAACAACAGCAACAACAGCATCTACTGATCAAACGTAAATAGGGCGGAAAATTATGCGTACCACATACATAGTTGAAATTAAAACGCATTCACAAACGACAAAATAACAATGACAACAACAACCGGCAGATACAACAACCAACTTGACATTTGTGATGCGGGTTCTCCTTTCGTCTGCTCCGTCTCATTGTTTTTGGCAGGCAGCTTTACTTTAAATGGTTTCCCAAACATTCGCCGCTTGCGAAATTGTCGTTTTCCTGTTTGAGAGTTTTATGCACGATTTGGTAATTTGCTGGCTACTGGCCGAGAATCTGGGTCTGCTCTCCTCTGCTCCTCTGCTCCTCTGCTCCGCTAAACGGCATTCACAGTAGATCACATCACGTTTTTCAGCGTGACCTCATGACGTGCCATTGCCGGATGAGTCTCAAGACTGAGACCGACTCACCGACTGGTCTTGCAATTACCTCAAACCCGTTGTTGTTTTTGTTTTTGTTGTTGCTGCTATTCCCGGTGCGCATCTTTGGCCTTTGACAACCCCAAAGATACTGCACCTAATAACTAAACCCTTAACCCTAATCCCTTATCCCTATGCCCCTCTGTGCTCAATTCACAGCTGCAATCTTTGCCACTTCAATCCAATTTTGCTGAGCTATTTCTTGTGGTTAAGCATTTAAATTCATTTCTATTAACTTGCTTCCGCTGGAAGTTCAACAAAAGATAAGTAAACAGATAGAAGTAGCAAAAGTTTGAGTACAATAGGAACAAAAAAATCTAGAAAAAAAAATCATAATTAAGTAATCAAAAAATCCAAAGTGTTGTCGAATAAAATGATAAAATAATAATAATTAATATTTTTTAATGTCTTTGTCCTGACTCACTGACCGATCATTGCATAGCCTAAACCATAAGATGTAGGAGGCTGAAATTTTTACACAACAGCTAAGATTATCTTGAATGTATTTTGTGTAGTTAGTGGTTCTTAATTTTTAGCCTACCTGATTGTACTGTTTTTGAATAAAATAATAAAATAATAATAATTAATATTTTTAATGTCTTACATCTATATATATAAAACCCTTTGTCCTGACTCACTGACCGATCATTGCTTAGCCTAAACCATAAAATCTAGGAGGCTGAAATTTTTACACAACATATCTAAAACTATTTTGTATTTTTTTTTTGTGTAGATAGTGGCTCTTAATTTTTACCCTACCTAAGAAATTTTATACATAATATGCATAATTATTTATTAGGGACAAGATCTTGTTCTTGAGCAGTTTTGCTTATGGTTCAATAAAAGCAGTTCTTAGATTGTAAAATCCCAAAAACTTATTTCCGCGCTGACGGAAATTGCAAACCTACTCGCAACAACAGCAGCTAAAATAACAACAACATCAACAGCTACAACACCAAGAACAAGAACAACAACAACAACAACAACAACAACAACAACAACAACAACAACAACAACAACAACAACAACAACAACAACAACAACAACAACAACAACAACAACAACAACAACCACAACAAGAACAACAACAATGCCGCCATTACGGCTGCTTGGTGGCAACAACTTTATCTTGAGAGGTCATTTACACTGGCCAGAGACGCGCTGGCAGCTCTTTCAGTTGCGCGTTTTCTTCAACTTGTTCTTGATGCTTTTCTCTGCACTTTTCCTAACACACACAAGCACACACAGAGACAGACAGACTGACAGAAATGCATAGAAACGTACTCTCAGATACATAGATACGAAGCGTGGCCAGGCAATCAGCTTTTGTTGTGTTGGCACTCTTTCAAACGTTGTCGTTGTTGTTGTAGTTGTTGTTGTTGTCGCGCTTTTTGTTATAAGTATTTATCATTTGTGCATTGTGCATTGTGTCGCTCTCCTCGCGCCTGAGCACTTGTATCTTTTGTGAGTGTGTATCTGTGTATCTATGTATCTTGTTTGTAATTGCCGCGCTCAGAACTCGCGATGACAGTCGCTGTCAGTGTCATAATCAGCGGCGACACTTTAACTTTTGCCTCAACTCTCTTAAACTTTGCACAGCCTGAAGACTGACCATTAAAATTGAGCAAGCTTTCGAATGTCACATTGTATCTGCAGGCCTTTCTTCAGTTAACTTCAGACTGAACAGAAATTATATTTTCTGACACGTAAATGGGTCAACTATTGCACTTCCTAACCAATACCAAATGTGTATCCGATTAATTGATTGGCTAATGGCATTATTTATATGCTCATAACTCATAAAACTTCAAAACAAGACAGCAGTTGCAACTTCCTGTATACTGTGACTTTGGACACATACGCTTGACATATCAATTATCAATTAACAATTAACAATTGCATTAGGGCAATTAGCCTGGTATAATTAAAGTGTCTTCGAGCACTTGTCGAACACGCACACAACATATAAATCAAAGCTCTGATATTATTATTTGGGTCACATTACATTGCATTGCATTGCATTGCTTTCATTTTCCGTTCAGTGATCCCGCCGCACACATGAGAAAAATGCGTTTAAAACCTCATGCCATATATGAAACTGTGAACACATATATGCATGTATTTCTCTATGCCACAATTTTTATATTGCGCCTACGCGTTGCCCAAAAACCACATGCCTCCATCACCCGCCCCAATCTCTCTTTCCCTACTCAAAAAAAAAAAAAGCAAAAGCTTATTAATAAGCATAATTAAGCATAATTTTTTGTTTTGAAATACGCGCTAGTTTTCATTATATTATTTACGAGCACATTATTACATCGCCCAAGACAAATTTCGAAAATTTATGTTGTGCCTTGCAAAGGGAAATGTATGTGGAACTCTTATGAATGGAACTCACATATGGTATATAGGTTTTATATATACACATATCGCGTCGGATGTGTGACGGTTCTCGCTGTGAATGAATCATCTTCAAGACGCTGATTAGAACGGAGTTCACATTGGGGGATGTTGCGCTATATATTATAAAAGATAAATCTATCTATTAAAAAGGTTTTTTACAAAAAAATAGCGTTCCTCTGTTGTATATTCATTTTTTAAAATTTATATTTGTCGAATTAGAGCTTGTAACTTATTAGTTTGTTACAGTATTATATATTTTTTATTAATAAATACATTTAAATTTCTTTAACTAAAAATATTTAAACTGATCTTGTACTAAAAATAGTTATAGTTCTAAATTTTAAATCTTAATATATTTTATTAAACAAAATTTTTTTTCTCTTACAGTTGCTGCCGAAACTCCACATTGAACTGAATCGAACGCGAACCGAATAAAATGTCGATTAAACGTAAAAATAATAATAAGCTAAAGAAAAAAGAAATTTTCATCGTTTTGCAATCCATCGAGAAGTGAATTTACAAACCCAAATCAATTAGAAAAGAACGTGTAAGCAGATAACGAAAACGAATACGAATATTCGAATCGATTGCATTGATATTGAATTAGTTGGAAGAAGAATCCCGGAATCAGACACTTACGGAAATGGATCTCAGTCTAGAACGCGACAGCTCTGCGCTGGGCAGTCTGTTTCAACAGATTATCAATGACATGAAGGTAAGCTATCGATTTATCGTATATTGCAATAGCTATGCAAATGATCCTTAGGTGATATCTGATTAATGCACGTTCAACTTACCGGAAAAAACATAATTTAAATGGAATAGAGAAGGGAGAAAACCAACAATTGAGTTTCCTCACGAACTGCGGCTGCTTTTCTTTCCGATTTGACTCTGTTTTTCCAGTTAAAACATGAAATTGAAAGTTTTGTTCTGTTTAATTTCAACGAATTGAATCGGACACGTGTCAGAAAACCGTGTAATGTGCAATCGATGTAATGAACCAAGATTTCTTACCAAACACTTGCCAGTTGTGTTCATTTTCTGTGCCACAATTCTTGAACCCTATCAAATAACAACGAAAACATAAATCAGAAAAACCTTTTTGTCAAACGAGAAAGCAAAGAAAATACTCATTACTCTCCATATGTTGCCTTTGTCTTAATTGGAGTGTGTCAAGAACTTTCATGCTGGGTCTTGGGTTTAAATATTCTCTTTGTGTAAACAAAAACCAGCAAAAATAATTAATGCCAAGGTCAAATAAGAGTCATAAGTTATGTGTAAACAAAGCAAAAAGCCGAGCACCGAGTTTTAGATAAACAATCGTATATTGGAAATATTTACGCTTTCAAACTAATGAGAAAGATACATATGTGGTAATAGACACAGATACTTAGTATTTATATATCTAATTCAAGGCGTATACATAAATATTTCAGCGATTCTTAATTGATTTTGTTTCTTTGTGTGTAGCAAAAAAACAAATAAATGCCAAAAATTTTTCTAATTAATCTGCGCGAAACGGAACATTTCAATTCAATAAAAAAGATACGTTCGCTTTTATCATTAATTGCTTTTAATACCCTGTAGCTGAAGTTAAGAGATACACGCGCTGAACATGTCTAGTTGATGAATTATCAAACTTCTCCTTTCGTATTTTTTTTTGCGGACAGATCGAAATTTAGAAGTTTTCTTGTTATAAAAATTTGGTAACAAAAATTGCAATAGAGAGAGATAAAAATAATATTGTTTAGCTGTTGATAACAATGTACAGGGTATATCCATGGTCTGACATCAGACTAGCTTATTTTATTACGATGCTGGCCTCTAGATACATGCTCGTCCATATGTATTTATGTATCTCATTGCAGTCAATCAATAATTTATAGCAATCATGACGCCATTCGTGTCGACTACTTTCATACATAAATGTATCTATTATACAGAACTTAATAGCAATTTCAATTAACGTTATCAAAGTAAATATGCTGTTAATATATACTATATTGTAGATACAGGCTGTACTTGAGGGGAAAAGTGACCTTTTAAGTTTTCAGCCATTTGGCAATTAAAAGTTTTCGATTTCTGTTGCTATTTATGGCCAACAATCATGACTGTTTAATGCCTTGGCGCTTGTTTGTCTTTGGGCCAACTCTATGCCTCATGTTGACTTAAGCTCTGTTGTCAGGCTAATCCTCAAAGCAGAGCTCTCTTGCCGAGTCTAATTTATGGCTCTAGATACTAATGCCTATGTAGATGTATTTCTATTTTGGTTGCCACAACAACAACAACGACAACACTTTGTTGCATAGCTAGAAAGTTAACAAGAATTTACATGTGCCACATTTACTGGGCTGTTGAAATGAAATTCTTTGGCACGTTTGCAGACCTTGTAGCCCATTTCCATGTTCATTTCCGACTTGCTGCCCCGTCGACAGGTGTTGAACATTTTGGGATGCCTTGCAGCTTGAAACAGAGGCAAAACTCCAGTGGCTGAAGATAAAAGTACGCCGCTGTTGCTATTTATAATGCCATCATGACAGCACTCTTTTATGTGGCCTATGAACGACCCGGTGCGCACCTTGGGATCACACTGAGAGCAAGACAAAGATACAGATACAGATGCGAGGGTGGACTGATAAGTCAATGGCCTAAGTGGGAAGACGCAACTTGTTGGCATGAAGATACATTTACTTATCTGTTTCATATTATAAATTGAAGAAATGATTTCTGGAATAATTCCTTGTATAACAAATTTGTTTTTCTAAAACTTAACTCTTTGTATTGCATGCTCTCCGATTTTGAAACGGAATATTTTTTTTAAATAGATAATTTCAATTACAAAAAAACAATTCTTTTAAGTTTTTAAAATTTTTTGATAAATTTTTTTGTCATTTTTTATTCAATATACTCCTGAGCTTATATTATAAAATTTTTATCGTATTGATAAAATTAAAAATACAAAGCGTAGAAGTTAATTAATGAAGTAACTAATTTTTCTAAAATAAATAAAAAAATTTAGTTATGAAATTTGCAACATAAAATTTTAAGCGCTATTCAATTTCAAAAAATCACAAAATTTGTGAAAAATGCGATTATATAGTGTGAAAAACATATTAATATAGAACCAAAAGATAGGAATTAAATAATATGCGTGTTTTAGATACATATAAAATCAAAACGTTGCAGATTTTTATTTTAAGATCTGAGAAATATAAGTAAAATCGGGTTAAGACTTCAGCAAAAGACTTCAGTAAACTGAAAAATTTTAATTGTTTCATCCAAAAAATTATAATTTGCTTTATAAAAGTTGCGTTTCCTACTTATGCCTATGACTTATCAGCCTACCCTCGTAGATATAGACACACTCTAAGGCTGAGGCAGCTGTCAGGCTATCTTGGATGCGGGCGGTTGCACTTTGTATTTATGAAATTTGGAAATGTGCGCTCTTGCCACGCAATTGTGCAGAAGTTCGTTGTTCATTGTTGATTGTTCGGTTTTCGTTGTTGGTTGTTGCTTGTAGGTTGTTGCTGGTGTTGTTTGGCCTGAGTGCGAATTAGAGCAGAAAACATGCCTTGAAGCATGTGCATCATCTGTGGAACAGTCTCATGTGTCTGGCTCTCATTCTATGTACATATATATTTCTCTCGGTGTATGCTGCGCTTTGTTACTTGGCAATTGGCATTGCCGTCTGGGCATCATTTTACTTGTTTAAGATTAGTCTTTAAGGTTGAGAGCTCGAGCTCGAGAAATGCCAATGTAAATGTCAGCAAGGTGTTTTTTTTTCTTCTTATTTCTGTGGCGTATCTAACAGATGCAAATGGTGAGCGAACTCTTAGAAAACTTTACATTTTTCAAGTTACTAAAATTAGTTGCTTTGTTTTAATTGGTTCGCTGAGTTTTGTCTGCCTGCTGCTTTGGCTTTTATGTATGTACATATATTTAGCAAAAAGCTAAATAACCACTAAAATAAAAGAAGAAGATCTTAAATGCCATCAGACCAGAACAAATTTATGCCCCCAAGGCAAATAACAGTCTGGAGAAATATGTACGAATATGAGTACGAATTCAATTGCTAACGGCATTTGTAAGTAGCTGCAATTAAATGCGGCTAATTTCAATTAAGTAGTCTACTTAAATCGCAGTCCGCAGTCCAAAGTCTCTTCAGACTTACAATAAGTGTAAAATAATAAAAAATTAAGCAATGCGCGCACTTTAAAAGGTTGTTCACATTTTCAAGTGAACGTCTCGCTCTGTTGATTCCCTTCGACTTTACGCCGACGAGTGGAAATCCATGAGTCTGTCATTCGGTCTGTTAGTTTGTCATTTAGTTAAATTGTCGCCATATTTGATGACACTCGCTAAATATGTATAACACAAAGCGGCGTGAAATGCGTAATTTCAACTGCAGCATGACTTTTATAATAATACATTTTATATTGTATTTTTTTTTCGCTTCTTATTTATATTTTTCCGCAAAAGTGAAATTCGCTTTTGAGCTACGCTTTCTTTGCCCACGTTTGTCACTTTTCTGGCTTCCTCTCTTGGGGCAACAACAACAGCAGCAACAGCAACAATAACAATTGTGGCGAGTTTGTCTTTAAGGTTATATTATGCTTGTTTCTTTTTTCTTACCCCTCATACACTCATTAAGCTCATTAATGTCCACGTAATAGCCAAGAAAATTAGTTTCTACTTTAATAGAGTATATGTTTTTTCTATAAAGCGCGACAGAAACTTGTAAAAAAACTAACATACTTAAAGCTGGAAAATATTGATTGATTTTAATATCGTCACGAGTTTTCTATATCAGGGCTGCCACAGATACCGAAAGCAACCGAAAATCTTCCAAAAATATATAAAGAATTGGGAGATTTTCGGTTGGTTTTATTATCTGTATAAGTTAATTTTTAAATTTGCTACAAAATAGTTTGCTTAATTTTTCTCCACAGCATTGTCTTTTTTACATAGTATTGGATATTTGCATTTAACAATCAAAAAGTGTAAAGCCAAATATATTAAGCCATATATGGTCATAAAACTGGCACCCAAAAAGAGACCTATGGCACCGCCAAATGACATGATCAGTTGATCCGTGCTGAAGACAACTCTTCGTTTCATACCCATTTTGGGCAACTCCACATATATTTGAATGATACGTTCGTACCCCTCGCCTTTGTAGTCATCCCCTCCCTTTGCGGTAAATAGAAATAGTGGCGAAAATTATAAAATAATTTGTCAATAAATTCACACTCACCGCACTTTGTCCGAGATCTTCGGTAACGATAAAACTATTCTCCTTACATAGAGGCAGACAATCACAGGGTTTTTCCAGCCACTTTTTACGCTGGAGACACAACATTCCTTGGATATTACAAATCGGAGTTTTGGGTCCAGCGGCATAGAAGTATGGCTTGCATTTGCACATACGTAATGCCCATTTAATGCGACATTCCATGCGACACAGGCTGGGATAATAGACCTGCAATTGTATATTATTTATTATCGATTTGATATCGATTCTCTTGTCACTAACGTTAAAGTACTGCAAATCCGATTCCCTTGTGTAGCGACACTTGCGATAGGCAATTGGAACATGTCTCACATCATCATCAGCTGATATTGTATTTAATTTCACCCTTATCGAATAGAAGATCTTAGAAGCCGTATTAACTGTTATTGTACGTCGATCCTGAGGCAGCATCATTTCGTTTACATCATGTATGAACTAAGGCATAGATTGTTGTAATTAAATTTTAAAAAATTAAATAAATTTTAGACTAATGGTATTACCAATTGTACAATAGTAAAGCTATGAGATGGCTTCACTTGAATCTGAGTGGGAGTAAAAAAACTGCCATTTTTCACAGGAACCACTTTGCTATCGACCCTGTATAAAGAAATTGTTTTAGCATACAGTTCGTATACGTAATTTTAATAATACAAACAGTTTGCCAAAGGGATTGCCATATCGTGTTAGCCTTGAGTTCGTCTGGCATAATCCCATTTCAGTGAGATTCGGTACAAAGAGTCGCTCTTCATCGTCGGACCCGTTAGGATAGACGTCTCTGTGCAGATGTAGCAAAAGTTTCACAAAGTCCACATCGGCCAGGGTAGTATCATTTTCGTAGGGCAACATTATCTCCATGTTGTTGTACTGCAAGTTAGTTAGTGTAACTAGAAATTTTCGATAATAGTTGCCTTTGTCGGTATCCAAGCTAGAATTTATCTGCCAGGTTCTGGCCAGCATAAAAATTGGTTAATAATAAATGGTATATATTTATTTTGTACTCACTCATAAATCAAATCGTCTGCATTATCCAGTTTAGGAAACATTGTGCACAGTGTAAATCCCGGTAAAGAGAAATTGCGAAGCATATAAATATATTCATACTCGTAAACAAGGGGACTATTGCGATATCGTTCCCATTGTGAGTAGCAACTGCTGATCGCATAATAAGTGGCTGCCACAATTGTTGCCACCCAGAATAAACGCTCTGTCCAATGCACATCCTTGCGAGCTAGATACGGCATTCCATGTATCGACGATTCCTTGCAAAATTCTGACCACCAATCGTGCTCATCAGGTACAAATGCTTCTGCCCGTGAACTGGACTTCTTTTTCTCTTCAATGTGCTGCGTCATGGTGAACTACAGAGCCTGGCATGTGGCATACTGCTTTTTATACGAAATCTAGTCGAGTCCTGTAAACGATGCGCCATGAATAATTGCTTGACGAGGTGATTCAAAGGCGGAGTTCTCTCTAATGGCATTCTGCTGTACAGCAATTTAGTTTTGACATGCATTTTAAATTAAGCTTCAAATCAAGCATACAACTTTATGTGAAATTCTTTTATACCTGGTAAAAAAAAAACAACTTGAGATTCATAAAATTGCATTTCGTCTATTAACAATAAACAACAAAACATGTGGTGAATATAAATTAATAAAAAACTGAATTAATATGATAATTTCCATGCAAATGCCTAAATTTGTTTAACACTCAATTCATTAGTTATTAATTAACCAATATAAGAAACCAGTTGAAATGCATTTAAATTGGAATTGGGCCACATTTGCTTTACAAGGCCCTCAAACTAACCGGTACATGGAATTTTGATAAGTAAAAATGTCTCAAGAAAAGCCCTAAAAAAATTAAACAACCTATAGTCAGGTGATAACCTTGATAGAACTCGGACGCGTTGCTTACAAGTGCCCGGCTAGCTCAGTCGGTAGAGCATGAGACTCTTAATCTCAGGGTCGTGGGTTCGAGCCCCACGTTGGGCGAAATTAAATTTTTTAGTTTTACTTTTTTTTATTATGTTATTTTAGTAAGATATTTAAAACATTTTTTTTTTTGCAGCAAACGCGTTTTCTGCCGACTAACAATTAATTTTAGAAATTAAATAGACGAAATATTCATTATATTGCTGTCTCCCCTGTTGCGTTATGTGGGCTGCGGGACTTAGTCCAATTTATACGTATTATATTTATAGTTAATAAGTTTTTATTTATAGCACTGAAGCTGAACACTGTGCTAAGCAACAACAACAACAACAACTTTTTGAACAATGACAACAGTTGGAATGACGCAATATGCTGTCATTTACCATTGGTATGACAACATCTCGTTTTTCTCGGATTGTTTGAAAATGGCTAAAAGCCACATTCAAGGCCAAAATGCTCGACTGGATGTGAAATGGCCCAGTGTTGTGTGTTGCATTTGTATTTGCCATATAAATGTATACTGAACTGTTATTGTTAACTGGCTCACTCTCGATAAAAACAGAGTGCCAGGAAGTGCACAGGATGTACGCAGGATGTGAGACATCAAAGCAACTAGAAACTGGCACAAGGCCATGTCACAGGATAAAAGCAGTTATAACAATAATATATGCACAGCAAAGTTACAGTTAAATCATTGAATTGATTATCTGAGAAATGGTTTAAAATATTGTAAACTGTATTTAATATATATTGAGTCTACAAGCTGAACTAAAACGTCATAAAATATATAGTTATATTATTTATAAAGTAAATATAAGACTAAGACTTACTTGCTTTTATTATTTTTGATATCTTGTATGCCTCCTACTAAATATAAAAACAATAATCCTCTTCAACCTCTTTTAACTGCAACACTTTGTGATCTCTTTTGTATCAAGTGCTTTCAGATTTCAGGTTTTGAAGATCTTTTGTTCGCTTAAGACGTTTAACACTTTGTAAATTAAAGTATGTAAATGAAATTTCACACAACAAAATGTCGGATCTTCTGCTTGCCACAGACAACGATCCTCCGCTTATGGTAATCTGAGGCATCATGCGAAAAGTGTTTCCTCTTCGGGCGCCACAAACAATGAGAACGGGGCATTGTTGCACTGGGGAGTAAACTGCGATGATGTCGACGTTGTCGTTATATTAATTACTTTGCATTATTGTTTAAACCAAAGTGCGGGCAATTGTTGTTGCTTTGAGTTGTTGTTGTTGTTGATGATGTTGCTGATGTGAGAAGACTGTCGTTTAGCTTGGCATTTTGACATGATGTGCATGTGAAATAGTGCTGTGATTGAATTGCGATTGAAGCTATATTCCGAGTATATGAGACTCGGTCTCGGTCTCCGAGGGGGTTCCACATCATTGCCACAACGTGAACAAGCTGCAATTAATTATAATGCATATGAAATTGTTGAGTTATGCAGATAAAATAAAAAAAACTCGGCTCGTGTGTGGGTTGTGTGTGGGAGTGTATGAGTGTGTGTATGAGTGTGTGTATGAGTGTGTGTATGTGGGTGTGTCGTGATCAACGTTGTTCTCGTTGTCTACAATTATGCATAAAGTGTCTGGACAAGATTGCCGGCATTTCTTATTAACCAAATCACCGCTCAATGTCAGATGAAAGTTCAACAATTAGAATGCACATCAGTCATACATTTTAATTGTAACACTCTGATTTTTATACCCTGAGCCCATTGAAAAGGGGCAAAATAGGGAATAATGTGCTTGTCAGAATGTATATATATTCTTTAACAGGATCAACAGCCGAGTCGATTGAGCCATGTCCGTCGGTCTGTCCGTCTGTCTGTCCGTCCGTCTGTCCGTCTGTTTGAACGTGTCGATCTCAGAAACTATAAAAGCTAGAGACTTCAAACTTGGTATGTAGATTTCTGGATACCATATGAGATATGAGATATTAAAACCAAACTGATAGAATATGCATTTAACTTGGTTTTTTCCATCCTGGCCGAAGTTCTTTCAAATCGGTCGACTATATCAAAAGCTGTCATAGAACCAATCGGTCAAAATCAACTTTTAGTATACAATTTTTTTTTTGTCTCTCGAAACATCTTAACCAAACTGTTAGAATATGTCTTTAAAAATGGGTTTTGTACATTCTAACCAAATATGGTTTAATTCGGTTCCATATGTCATATAGCTGCCATAGGAACAATTGGTCGAAAATCAACTTTCAGTACAGAGTACCTGGGCACAGGGTATCCTACTGTCGGACGTGCTCGACTGTAATCGCCCACTAGTTAAATGGTTTATCTTGTATTCGTGTTTTTTTTTTTTTTCTTTTTGGCTTGTCGATGATATCGTGAATTGTGTTAATTTGCAACACGTTGCAATGTAAACAACAAGATTGATTAGTGTCGTTACATTGTTGTGCCACCAATTAGCCAACTGAATAACATGTGTGGATTCACATATAAATATAACTTGACCAGAACTGCAACTTCAGTTTGGATTTTGATTAAAATGTGGCAAACATTATTGGCGATCACACTTTGCTGCTGTTGTATCCTGGGCAACGGTCAAAAGGCGGAAGATTACAAGATGATTATTGATGATCCGGAAATATTTATGCCCTGCAGGGAACCGCCTCCTGGCTCAGAAGATATCTTTGGTCTAATGAATGTTGATGAGTTAAAATTGACACTGGATGGAGATAATATTCATATTGAAGGCAATGCAACAACTGTCTGGGATATAGAACCGGGTGATCGCATTGCGGTAAATCATTTAACTGCTTGCAATAACTTTACATAACCTCTTCTCAATTTGGCTTAAGGCTACTGGCAGATTGATGCACTTTGACCGCGGCTCTTGGGAGCCCACCATTTTTAGCATTGCCGCAAACGATTTTTGCAATATCATGTATGATCCGGAGCAGTATTGGTACAAATATTGGACAAAACATGTGACAAACGTTGACAATGTCAAAGGCAATTGTCTTCACACTAAGGGCGTAAGTTTCATCACCAGATCATTAATAGAATCACGATTTACTTTTGATTCTGTTACTATTGCAGACCAAGTTGATACATGAACCGTTTGATCTCAATATGATAATTACCAATATGCGAGGCTCTTTCAATGGCAATTACAAGATCATTCTCACCATGGAGGCCTTCGATTCAAAGAATATTAAGCGACCCAAAAGCATTTGCTTTGAAATCAAAGGGGATCTTGAGAAAATCTAAATGCAGACAGTATGCATAATATAATAAGCTTTTAAAACAGTGCTGTTAAGTGCTAAAAAAGTAAAGTTGTAATGCTTTTAAAGTCAAATTGTCTTAAACTAAAAATTTATATTAATCATTATAGATGGAATTTTGAAAAAATTTAAAGACTGTGTCTGTTGTCCTTCCACTTGAATTGATGATTTTAAAGATTGTTTTCTTAAAATAAATCCCTTATTATTAAAGAAATCAAGTTATCCTTAGAGCTGAGTATTTATTGCATTTATAATCTTATAATTCAGTATTGGGCTACATATTAAAAAAAAATTTTGAATGCATTTCAAGTGGAACTATCTGAAATTCTTAAAATATTTTTTAGATGTCAGAAATTTTCTAATTTCACCAGCAGACTTTCTTAAATTAAGATATGTTTGGTATATCTACCATGGGTCAATTTCGCCGTAATATTTAGAGTAAACTGAAAAGCAAAAATACCAAATTTTTTAATTTTTTTTAAAGCCGTTTTTTCTATACTTTAGAAAGTATTATTTCTTAAAAACACTTTAGGGTGATTTTTTCTATAGTTGAGAAAAACATTTTCGATAAAAAGACATTTTTCTAAATATTATGGTGATTTTAAATCAAAGACGGATATCTAAAACGTGGGTTATATTTTTTTCTGAGTGTATATGAAACTCCAATCAATTGGCTTGGTCTTAATGACTTGGCTGTGGCTTGTGCCACGTTTAGCTTTACTCGTAGAATAATCTCGTATTGGATTTTGTGGCTGCGGCACGCGCTGATGTCAACAGTCATTCAACTGTCATACGAGTTGCCTTTGTTTGTTGTGCGAGTGTGTGTGTGTGTATGAGTGTTTTTTTTTAGTGGCCAAAGAGTTCTTCAAGCGTTTCGTTTTATGCATGTTGTGTGTGCCGCATGTTGCATGTTGCAAGCGCAGAGCCAAAGTCTTGCAAAGTTTTGGATTACATTACATGGTTTCACAGTGACTGCTACTAGTATTCCGTCAGCAATATTGCCATGCTGCCATGTGGCAATTTGTGCATTTGTAATCGGTTTTACATTATAATGAATAGACAGACTGGGAAATGCTAAATTGTAAATGGCATATGCAAATGCACAGCTGTCAGTTATTAAATTACTTGATGAATGGCATAAGATCGTGGTGGATATATTCTCAATAAACTTGAACGCACGACTGCCAATTGCTTGTGCTTTAATATCGATTTGGTATTTGAATTTATATTACTTTTTTTTGCTAACTCATTGCGCCTTTTTTGCTGACCAGCTGAACTAAAACTTTCGTTTCGTTTGGAACTGAATTGTGCAAAAAGAAGTTATTATTCATCATCATCATTATCATTATCATCGTCGTCATTACTGGCAACAGCAGTAGCTTTATCATAATCGCATTCAATCAAGGCGTTCAATCTTGCAACACTTTCATTTCAAGTTCCTTGATATTGTATGAACAATATATAATCTGTGTGCAACTTTCTAAACACAACAACACACAACACACAACAGCAACAGCACAAATCTGGCCAAAAAGGTGCAAATTAGCTGCGCACGATTTTGTCCAACAGGCAGGAAATTTATTGGCCCCCGGGCCAATAGCCTGGCCATAATATGGTGGACGTATGGAAAATCAATCGGTAGAACTTTGTTTTATGGCCGTTAGTCATAAAAACTGCCGCTCGTTTTGCATATTGTGCCAAAAAAAAAAAGTCTTAGTAATTTTTATTTTTTATTTTTATTTTTTTTTTCATTTAACCCAAAAAGTGCAATGTAGGACGAGGCGACGTGCAGCTGAACCCGTTTTTCCAGCCAGCTCCCAGTTTTGCATTTCAGCTCTGGCTTAAGAGATTCACAAGCACGGGAAGCGCAAAAATTATCAAACGACAACGAAAACAACAACAACGGCGACAGCAACTGCAACATGGGGCATGAAATTGTTGCATGAATGGCTGTGAAGCAGCTGAGAGGCTGTTGCAAGTTGCAAGTTGCCAGCGAGCAAAGTTTTCAACTCGTGTAGGATGTTTGTAGGCTATTGGAAAGATCAAGAGTTTATAATGCCAACAAAGTGTCTCTCTCTCTCTTTCTATACCTATTGCTTTGTGTATGTGTGTGTATCTGTGAGAACCTTTCCAGTTTTCGTTGCTGCCGCTGGCTGTGGCTCGTTGCCGCCTCTCGCTGCTGTTGTGTTTGGCATAAATTGTGGGTTTTTAGGTGTCTCGCACAGTTGCAGTTAAATAGAGATACACAGATACACATGCACACACAATAGATACAGATACATTTGGCCATTCAGCTGCCTACAGCCTGCAGTTAAACTGGAAAGTGTTTGCCGCTTGCACTCGTCACACATCTCATTTCACAATGATTGTGTTTGGCTTCCTTTTTTTTTATTTTTTTTTGGATATGACAGCTAATTTTTGGGCCACAATTTGTTGTGGCTTCAGTCTTAATGTGCTTAGAGCCTTAGAATAATGTTTTCAAGTACATATTTCGTTTTGATGGCCACACACAGCAGTTGGGCCTAAATTCCAAAAAATACTACCATTCATAAGTATCAAGTTGAACCATAACAAAATGGTTAACATGCGAGTTTAAGGCGCAACGCCAACGTTAAAGCCAACGCCATCAACCTGGTCATAATACTCGTAATGACAGCCTTGCGTGTGCTTTACTGTGTGTGTGTGTGCGAGTGTGTGTGTGTGTTGGTGTGCTGACCGTCGCGGCTGTTCGACTGGGGATCTGTAATACAAAAATTTCATTCATAAAATGCCGACAAGTCCAAGTCACGTCAACATAACGACCCAAAACCCACGCATCAAAATTCAACATCACAGCCAAATACGCTTATCAAGTTGTTGTTGTTTTTCTCGCTGCCACCAAATCGGGTTATTGAACAACAAATTTGTTGTATAAATATTGTTATAATTTTTCTTATTCTCAGTTTCTCAGTATTCTCTTTTCATGTATCGCCAAAAATTGCATGTGGGTTGACATTTATGCCACGCTTTGTCAATCATCCGGAAATCGTGTGATTTTTGAAATTATTTGATTTTTGTGTTTGGCTTAATATGCAGTTTTCTCAAATTATTTTAGCGTTTCGCCTTGGGCATTCAATTATTGCCTATATGTATGAATTAATTTATACATATATCTTTGTTCTATTTGTAAAGCCCACGCGATTCCCATGAGCTAACATTTTGCTTGCAACAATGTTCAGAATACAAGCTGTGACTGTCAGTAATTTAATGAACTCAGTAATATCACAAGAGGTACAGAAAAAAAGCACATAAGATACAGCTAAAATTGAATAGATACTCTAAATATGTCCGGTTAAGCTTATTTTGATATTTTTAAAGAAAAAAAGTAGAGGTAATAAATAATTTATTTTTTGCAGCAAACATTTAAATAATTTCAAGAATTATAATAATTTTATACTTACTAAATTTACTTCTATACTAGACACCTGGGAATACTCAATGCTTTCGTTAATTCCACATACACAATTCTATGCTTCACCTTTTGAGATAATATTACATAAATTAATGTCCAATCCGGTTGTCATTCTGATTGACGATTAACATACAATCGATTGCGGTAGGTCAAGTAATCAATCGGATTGTTCCCGTCCAACCATATGGTTGAGATTTCAGAATTGCAGAACAAAAGGAGCCTTAAATACGCGACATGTGCCAAATAAGGCGCAACAGACAGTTTGTCGGGGCCATTGACTGACACCACAGTCTGTTGCGTTGCCAAGATTTACCACAACTAACATATTCTCCATCTCCATCTCCATCCTCATCGTCGTCATTGTTGTTGTCATCGTGTTATGAATTATAAACCTTTTGCCGTCGTAAGTTGACATGTACCGGCTTTATTAACGTTTAGATGCCACTTTGGTGCCCATTACGTTAAAGTTGCGGTCAGGCCAACTAAACAAAAGTGCTTATACCCTGTAAGCAAGCGTTTAACGGGCATATAGATTGTGTATATTACTAACAATATTTTTAATATTAGCTGTATTTTAAAACAGCGAAAAAGTAGTTATAATACACATCAATATTAAGTTAGATTTTAAAAAGAATATAATCTGTTGTTACAAAATTTTGTAGAACTAAAAAAATAAAAAAAATAAAAAATAAAATAAATAAAGATAAGAATGAAATTTTTATGTGTGTAAAAAAAAAGCCAAAAAAGGGTATGCTTTAGTCACGTTGGTCTTGTGTTTTTTTGTCCCATTGTGGTTGCTGTTCTTTACTTTTGTTTTTGTGTTGTCGCAAAAGCGAAATAACCGAAATCGATTTCCGTTTATTTTTGTTGCACCTTTTTTCATGCCGCGGCTTCAATGCACCGCGTCACCTCTTTATGCAATGCCCTCTTCTCGCTCTCCTTCTCCATATACTTTACTCCTCCCCCTCTGCTGATGCCGCGAATTGTTGTTTGCAGTTTGGCATTTTTTTTTTTTACTTTTAAATGGATTTTGCCGATTGGCATTTGCACACAGTCTTTTATTGTATTCGTATTTTTGCGCTTGAATGCAAAACTCGAAATCGAAAGCGAATTCAAATTGCATTGTGGACCTTGCCAAAAAAAAAAAAAAACACAAAATAAAATAAAAAAGGGCTGAAAACAATCGATTCGAAGCAAATCGAAAGCAAAACCAAACCGAATCGCAGCGAATTGAATTTGAATTGAAACGAATCGATGCTGCTTCTTATTTTTTTTCTTCTCCACTTGATTGACCATTAAATTGTTGCATAGACATGAACTGTATTCATCATTATATTCCCGGCGCGATTTCAATGTCAATTTGCTTGAATTGAATTGAGTCTGGGCAGTAAAAGAAAATAAATATATAAAGTGTAATAACTTGGTCATAACGAGTTTATTATTTTGTTTGTATATTCACACGTAATGTGTAACTTGGCCCAAAACCTGTTTTCACTTTTATTGACCATTTGCGCTTCTTAACTTACGATTATTCTTAAATTATGTATAAATCTTTGCCCACTTTTTATGGTCTGCACAATTTGCTGCCGTTTGTCTTTTATGGCCTGACAATGAAACTAGAAAAAATTAAATAAAAAAAACCAAGTAACAAAAGCAACCACTTTTTAACTGGTTGCGTCTTAATCCTGCTGTGCTTTGTGGTTTTGACCATATTCTGAGCGTCAACATTTTGCCATTGTGAGAATCGGTGATCTGCTTTTGGCCACTATTGAAACTGCTTAGCTGGTCGATTGCTGGTCATTGGCCCATCAATCGAACTCTCCTCAATCACTTTCATTCTGTTTGTTGATTGCAAAAAAAAATACAGGGTAAAAAAACTTAATTAGACACACCACAGGAACAGCTTCACAGCAGACCTCTTGGGGTGTTAATTGCAGTCACCTTATAAACCAACAGACCATATGTCTGTATCTATAAGTCTGGAAAGAAATTGGTTCGTTTAACTATTTCAATTTCGATTTAAATTAAAACTTTGCACTGTTTGTTGTCTGTGATATCATCATGAAGTGCAGCCAATTGAATTGATCAACTTTATTGAATTAAATTATTATGTATATATGGTTTTTGCTCTTTTTATCAGAATTAATGAAATGCACAGACAACAAAAGTCACCACTTAATGAGATTCAATTCAATACATATGTATATGAATGAAAAACTTTCTCTCTTTTCTACATTAATATATTCTTTATTTAATCCTCGTTGAAAATTCGCTTGTATTCAGCATGTCCAATAACTTTTAATAAGTTCATGCTGTAGATATCTTATTTTCCTTCATTTTTTTTTACTAAAAAGTTTCGACAAGAAAATGCGAGGAAAATGCAAAGAAAACACGAAGGCTAATTGGCAAAAACCAAACAAGTTACAAAGTATGCAAAGCTTTTAGGTCTGATAACATTTTCAGCGTGCTGAAAGAATAAACATAATTTTTAAAGTCCTTAATTTGAGTATAAATTTATCATAATAAGTAAGCTATCTTTTATATAACTACTGTAGTTATTCAACTGCTTGCTGAGCCTAAGCAAATGTTGCTCTTTTGGTATCAATATTGGCTTTTACCAAATCAATACTCTTTATCGTTTCATTTGCCTTTTTTGATTGCCAATTTCTTGTCCTTTTTCTTGTCCTGCTCGACATATTGCAAACCTTTTCTCTTTTTATTTCTATTTACGATTGTGCAACACGTACGCACAATTTGTCAAGGCTTTTATGTCTTTTTGTGTGCGTGTATGTGTGTTGACTTTTATTTCATTTAGATATTTTTAGCAGGCCCAATTTCAAAGACATTTGCCTTTGATCAGCTGTTTATTGCATAGCTTGGGGTACTATTGATTGTTATACCCTGGCAAAAAATAGAGTGAATAAGAAAGTTTTCTGTACCCGATTTTCAAGCGGAATGTCATTTTGATTATGATTTGGCCTCTTAATTTATTCTGTATTTAAATTTTTATCATCTAGAAAATTTGATATTTTTTCGATTCTAAGCCATCTATCATCCAATTTTCCATACCTACCCCTTAACATTTTTTCAAAAACTTTGATCTCTCATAACTTCATCAAAAATTAACCGATTTTCAAGCGGAACGTAATTTTCATCATGATTTGGCCTCTAAATTCATTCTGTATTTAAATTTTTATCATCTAGAAAATTTGATATTTTTCGATTCTAAGCCATCTATCATCTAATTTTCCATACATACCCCTTGACATTTTTTCAAAAACTTTGATCTCTCATAACTTCATCAAAAATTAACCGATTTACAAGCTGAATGTCATTTTGATTATGATTTAGTCTCTTAATTAATTCTACATTTAAATTTGAAACATCTAAAAAATTTGATATTTTTTCGATCGTAAGCCATCCATAATCCAATTTTCCATACCTACCCCTTGACATTTTTTCAAAAACTTTGATCTCTCATAACTTCATCAAAAATTAACGGATTTTCAAGCGGAATGTCATTTTGATCATGATTTGGCCTATAAAATGATTCTGCATTCAAATTTATATCATCTAGAAAATTTGATATTTTTTCGATTCTAAGCCATCTATCATCCAATTTTCCATACATACCCCTTGACATTTTTTCAAAAACTTTGATCTCTCATAACTTCATCAAAAATTCACCGATTTTCAAGCGGAATGTCATTTTCATCATGATTTGGCCTCTTAATTCATTCTGCATTTAAATTTTTATCATCTAGAAAATTTGATATTTTTTCGATTTTAAGCCATCTATCATCCAATTTTCCATACCTACCCCTTAACATTTTTTCAAAAACTTTGATCTCTCATAACTTCATCAAAAATTAACCGATTTTCAAGCGGAACGTAATTTTCATCATGATTTGGCCTCTAAATTCATTCTGTATTTAAATTTTTATCATCTAGAAAATTTGATATTTTTTCGATTCTAAGCCATCTATCATCTAATTTTCCATACATACCCCTTGACATTTTTTCAAAAACTTTGATCTCTCATAACTTCATCAAAAATTAACCGATTTACAAGCTGAATGTCATTTTGATTATGATTTAGTCTCTTAATTAATTCTACATTTAAATTTGAAACATCTAAAAAATTTGATATTTTTCGATCGTAAGCCATCCATAATCCAATTTTCCATACCTACCCCTTGACATTTTTTCAAAAACTTTGATCTCTCATAACTTCATCAAAAATTAACGGATTTTCAAGCGGAATGTCATTTTGATCATGATTTGGCCTATAAAATGATTCTGCATTCAAATTTATATCATCTAGAAAATTTGATATTTTTTCGATTCTAAGCCATCTATCATCCAATTTTCCATACATACCCCTTGACATTTTTTCAAAAACTTTGATCTCTCATAACTTCATCAAAAATTCACCGATTTTCAAGCGGAATGTCATTTTCATCATGATTTGGCCTCTTAATTCATTCTGCATTTAAATTTTTATCATCTAGAAAATTTGATATTTTTTCGATTTTAAGCCTATCATCCAATTTTCCATACCTACCCCTTGACATTATTTCAAAAACTTTGATCTCTCATAACTTCATAAAAAATTAACCGATTTTCAAGCGGAATGTCATTTTGATCATGATTTGGCCTCCAAATTGATTCTGCATTCAAATTTATATCATCTAGAAAATTTGATATTTTTTCGATTCTAAGCCATCTATCATCCAATTTTCCATACCTACCCCTTAACATTTTTTCAAAAACTTTGATCTCTCATAACTTCATCAAAAATTAACCGATTTTCAAGCGGAACGTAATTTTCATCATGATTTGGCCTCTAAATTCATTCTGTATTTAAATTTTTATCATCTAGAAAATTTGATATTTTTCGATTCTAAGCCATCTATCATCTAATTTTCCATACATACCCTTGACATTTTTTCAAAACTTTGATCTCTCATAACTTCATCAAAATTAACTGATTTACAAGCGGAATGTCATTTTGATTATGATTTAGTCTCTTAATTAATTCTACATTTAAATTTGAAACATCTAAAAAATTTGATATTTTTTCGATCGTAAGCCATCCATAATCCAATTTTCCATACCTACCCCTTGACATTTTTTCAAAAACTTTGATCTCTCATAACTTCATCAAAAATTAACGGATTTTCAAGCGGAATGTCATTTTGATCATGATTTGGCCTATAAAATGATTCTGCATTCAAATTTATATCATCTAGAAAATTTGATATTTTTCGATTCTAAGCCATCTATCATCCAATTTTCCATACATACCCTTGACATTTTTTCAAAAACTTTGATCTCTCATAACTTCATCAAAAATTCACCGATTTTCAAGCGGAATGTCATTTTCATCATGATTTGGCCTCTTAATTCATTCTGCATTTAAATTTTTATCATCTAGAAAATTTGATATTTTTTCGATTTTAAGCCTATCATCCAATTTTCCATACCTACCCCTTGACATTATTTCAAAAACTTTGATCTCTCATAACTTCATAAAAAATTAACCGATTTTCAAGCGGAATGTCATTTTGATCATGATTTGGCCTCCAAATTGATTCTGCATTCAAATTTATATCATCTAGAAAATTTGATATTTTTTCGATTCTAAGCCATCTATCATCCAATTTTCCATACATTTTTTCCTTGACATTTTTTCAAAAACTTTGATCTCTCATAACTTCATCAAAAATTCACCGATTTTCAAGCGGAATGTCATTTTCATCATGATTTGGCCTCTTAATTCATTCTGCATTTAAATTTTTATCATCTAGAGAATTTGATATTTTTCGATTCTAAGCCTATCATCCATTTTTTCCATACCTACCCCTTGACATTATTTCAAAAACTTTGATCTCTCATAACTTCATAAAAAATTAACCGATTTTCAAGCGGAATGTCATTTTGATCATGATTTGGCCTCCAAATTGATTCTGTATTTAAATTTTTATCATCTAGAAAATTTGATATTTTTTCGATTCTAAGCCATCTATCATCTAATTTTCCATACCTACCCCTTGACATTTTTTCAAAAACTTTGATCTCTCATAACTTCATCAAAAATTCACCGATTTTCAAGCGGAATGTCATTTTCATCATGATTTGGCCTCTTAATTCATTCTGCATTTAAATTTTTATCATCTAGAAAATTTGATATTTTTCGATTTTAAGCCTATCATCCAATTTTCCATACCTACCTTGACATTATTTCAAAACTTTGATCTCTCATAACTTCATAAAAAATTAACTGATTTTCAAGCGGAATGTCATTTTGATCATGATTTGGCCTCCAAATTGATTCTGCATTCAAATTTATATCATCTAGAAAATTTGATATTTTTCGATTCTAAGCCATCTATCATCCAATTTTCCATACATTTTTTCCTTGACATTTTTTCAAAAACTTTGATCTCTCATAACTTCATCAAAAATTCACCGATTTTCAAGCGGAATGTCATTTTCATCATGATTTGGCCTCTTAATTCATTCTGCATTTAAATTTTTATCATCTAGAAAATTTGATATTTTTTCGATTCTAAGCCTATCATCCATTTTTTCCATACCTACCCCTTGACATTATTTCAAAAACTTTGATCTCTCATAACTTCATAAAAAATTAACCGATTTTCAAGCGGAATGTCATTTTGATCATGATTTGGCCTCCAAATTGATTCTGTATTTAAATTTTTATCATCTAGAAAATTTGATATTTTTTCGATTCTAAGCCATCTATCATCTAATTTTCCATACCTATTAACTTTGATCTCTCATAATTTCATCAAAATTAACCGATTAACGGATTTTCAAGCGGAATTGATCATTTTGATCATGAAAATTTGATATTTTTCGATTCTAAGCTCTATCATCCAATTTTCCATACCTACCCATTGACATTTTTTCATTTGATCTCTCATAACTTTTTAACGGATTTTCATGTCATTTTGATCATTTTGGCCTCTAAATTCATTCGGTATTAAAATTTTAATCATGGTTTGGCATCTAAATTTATTCTGCATTCAAATAATTTATTAGATTCGTTCAAAAAATTTTATTCTTCTGGATCTAGATTTTTCCATTTAAAAACTTTTTTGACAACAGGGTATCTTGAAGTCGCTTAGTGAAAGTGTGCTTATTTATCTCCGCAGAGGACACAACACGAAATATTTAATTGGCTATCATTGTGCTCATTGTTGCTGTTGTCATGTTACATCTACTATTTCCGAGGCAACAATAATTTAGCAAGAAATAAAATTAGAATCATTTGATGCAATAAATAAATGTCAACTAGTTTTATTTAAATATATTTAATGCTCTTATTGATAAGACAGATTTTAATACAAATTGTTAATGGCATATTTTCTTTTCTTTATTTTTTAGAACACCTCACCGCTGTGGGAGGACTTTGTGACAAAGGCGAGTAAGCTGCACACATGTCTGCGGTAAGTTAATTATCGAGTTGCAACATTTGCAATTGCAACAGAAGAATTCTCAAATAAGCAAAAGGGGCATAAACAAAAATCTCATTATTTGATTATATTACGGCCGAAAGTATCTCAAAATTGTTTAATGCCTTTCATTTCCTTCACAGTCTATGATTATTTTTGGCTCGTCTTTTTGGCCATTTGCCGGCGAGACCTGTATGTTAATGTGTGTGTGTTTGTGTGTTTCTATCTTTGTTTTCTTCTTTCATTTTTCGCGTTTTTGTTTATGCTTTTGCTTTGTTTTATAGTTTTTGCTGTTGTTGTTTTATGCTCAGACTTGGCCCCAATTTGTGACGCCAGCGGCAATGTCTGGCATATGCGATGCGATACAATATACATTATACATACCTAAGTAATGTATATATGCGTTGCATTAATCATGGGCTAAAGTTTGTTGTCTTTTTGCCAGCGAGAAAGAAAGAAATTCTGCGCCAAGTGTTTGCCTAATGCGCTTGACACACATACGCAACGTTGGCCGCGCTACTCGACATACAGTTCAGCCTCGGAGCAAATATAGTACCAGTTCCAATCCCAGTTGGAGTCCCAGTCACAACTCCAGACCAGCATCTTCATCTTTCATCATCATAACTTGGGTGCAGTAATGTTTTTTGACTGTCTCTCTGTCCGTCTGACTCTGCCAATTTCAATTGAAATGTCGCCCACGGCCAATAAAGTTTGTTGCAAAAGTTTACGAGTATTCGATTTTGTTGCTGATGCTTTTGTGGCTGTAGTATAATCAATGGCAACTATCTACTATCTACTATATAATCTGTTTTTCTGTGTTTGCTTTTCTATATTTACAGCGCTGCCATTCAGGCAATTGCCGCCTATTTGGATGCCTTCCAGAAGATTGCCGATGCGGCCACCAATTCCAGAGGTAAGTTCAAAAGTCGTAAACATCAAAAAAAAAAAAAACAACAACAACTGACCGTCTCACGTAATTGCCAACAATTTGTTTGCTCCCCATATCTCCGTCTCTCTCTATCTATCTCTCGATTTTGTCTATATACATTAGATAGATTTGTACAACCATCTATTATTTATGCGTTTGCTCAAGAGGCGACGTCAACGTCGGTCATCGATCTGATTTTACAACATTTCACGCCTGTTCAGTTGAGTTGAATTCTCAGTTCTCTGTTCTATTCGATGGCTACTCACGCATTTCGGCTTTTGCTATTTATATATATTTATTTATTGAACGCCTCTCACGCTCACTTCTGATTATGCAATGTTGCTCACCTGGGCGGGAATCGACAAACGACAATCGACAATCGGGAATGGAAACGGGAACGGGAAACGACAACGCCAATGTCTGTGGGCAGTTTTGGCATGGAACCAGAGACAGCTAAATAGAGATCAAAGACCACAGACACAACATGTATTTAAATAAGTAGTATATATTTAGACGATTGCCTTAAGTTGACATTTCACAGAGGTTCTCCATCAGTTAGTTACAGTTAGCTGCTTAAATGCATTTGAAGATGGCTAGAATAAGCTTCAATTCAGAGACAACAACCAAAATTACACAATCAACTGACCCACTTAATGGTGATTATAGCTTAAGCAATCTGTAGATGCGGGTCAAGTGGATAGAAGATGTCAGATAGTGTAGTTTACTTTTGATTGAAACCTTTCAAAGAAACTATTTGTATTGATTTGATGTTAAAATTTGAGTAGCTATATCAGTTGTACTTATAGATGATAAACCTCTTGTCGAGAAATTCATAATTAATATTACTATCTATTTAATATCAAAATATTATATTTCTTACACTCTGTGTCTCCCACTCCAAATCTATAACGAATAATAAATAAAACTAAAACGTACAGATAAAGTTCAGATTTTATAGATAATATAAGAATATTCTCAAAGAATAAAGAACTATATAACCAGTTAACAGGTAATTTTATAATGACTGGTTGATTCTCAGCAATAAATTAATAAATAGTTTCTATTTTTTGAGAGCTTAATAATTTAAATTGATAACTTAAATAAATTAAAATTTTCATCTAGAAGTCATATGTATAAAAACTTTTACCCTAAATTTTCACTATGAACATAAATAGTAAATCTAATGAATATTACCGAAATACACTACCTTGTTTAATAGATATTTGCTTTTAATTTTTACTAAAGCAATTAAAAAAAGTCTTTTTTAATATTTTATAATGAATATTTGTTTACGTTTGTTCTTGTTTTTTCTTACACATAAATTTCCATATACAACGTTTTGAAATATTTTTATTTAACTGCAATTCGCATTGCGTTTCATTATTTATCTATTATCTTTGGTCTGTTTCATGTGCTGCTTTCCTCATTTGAATTTATTGATCCAGTTGCAACTTTAGCACTTTCCCTGCGGCAATAACTGCATACAGGGACTGACAAACAGACAGACAGACAGACAGACAGTCAGGCAGGCAGGGAGAGTCATAGGCACACAGAAAGAATCCTCATAAGCCCATCTACCAAGCTACCTGGCCATGTAATATGTCTGTTTTGGCCCGTTTGAGCCGACCCTCGACACACGTTGGCAATTGTGTGCCAAAAACTGTACTTTGCACTTACTAAATGGTTTCATTAGTTTTAGTGGTTACTTGGCTTAGTGTGTATGCAGAGTAGGCTATCGGGTTGTGTCTCAACATAGTCAGGACAAGTTGGCAGGACAAGTGTCAATTGTCCTTAATGGGACCAATGGCCACACGGCCTTCGGTCTACCAAGAGGGCTAAAACTCAGTGGTTGATGGTGGTTGAATAGCCAACAAATATTGGTATATTTTATTCAATTAACTTGGACTTGAGGGTGGTGTCCATAGAGTGCTTTAAATGGGATTTGCTTTAGTATCACATTATGGAGTACTTGATTTTTTGGGTGAACAGAAAAAGTCGAAATCAATTGAATAATGGCATTCGTTCAGCAGTATCAGACTTAATTTAATTTGGGGCGGCAAAAGGCAAGAATACAAGTATGAAGTCCATAGAGTAGATTCCGGCTATAAGATACCCATTACTCAGATTAATTGTAGCTGTGTTTCCATATGTCTTTTTCACACTGTTGCATAAATTGCAACAAATTCAAACCACCCTTGTGCTCTACGAGTAACGGGTATGAAATTAGAGAGGAGGATGAGGAGCAGCTTGCATAGATTATTAACCATGTGCTCCTGTCACTTGGTTGATAGGCAGGCGCCCGAAGCTTAGCAGTAGCTGGCATAATGGGCACACACGAGACCGGTTGTTGACCGACTTCAAAGCCAAATTCCGTGTGGCATGCAACGAGGCGACGCCAAATTGAAGCGACGTCAGCCAGACATTGTGGCGTGTCCATAGACACGACAACTACAATAACTAGCATTTCCGTTGATGCAGCAGCCACAGCAACAGCAACAACAACAACAGCAGCAACATCATCATGTAATTCAATTTGCTTTGATTTCGCAGGTGCATCCAAGGAAATTGGCACCGCCTTGACCCGCGTCTGTCTGCGCCACAAGGCGGTCGAGACGCGTCTGAAGACCTTCACAAGCGCCATTATGGATTGCCTGGTACAGCCGCTGCAGGACAAGATCGAGGACTGGAAACGCACCGTGGCGACCATCGATAAGGATCATGCCAAAGAGTATAAACGCTGTCGCAGTGAGCTCAAGAAACGCTCCAGCGATACGCTTCGTCTGCAGAAGAAGGCGCGCAAGGGACAAACGGACAACAGTCTGCAGTCCCTGATGGATTCCCATATGCAGGATGTGACACTGCGCCGCGCTGAGCTCGAGGATGTGGAGAAGAAGTCACTGCGTGCTGCGATGGTCGAGGAACGATTGCGCTACTGCAGCTTTGTCCACATGTTGCAGCCGGTGGTGCATGAGGAGTGCGAGGTGATGTCTGAGCTGGGACACTTGCAGGTTAGTCTTAAATGAATCTCACATCTTACAAAAGAAATCTACTAACGCTCCTTCTTTCTCTTGCTGTTCTGCAGGAAGCTATGCAATCCATTGCTCTGGTCACCAAGGAACCCAGCGTATTGCCGCAGGCTTCGGAGGAGCTCATACATGATGCCAAGGCTAGCATTAATCTCTATCCAGAATCGCCAGGCGGTGGCTCTGGTTCACAGGGCGGCGGTTGCTCCAATTCCTTGGGATCTCGCAAGAGTTCCGTCTGCTCCATTAGCAGCATGAACAGCAGCGGTTCCAGCAACTCGCCGGGTCATCATCATTATCAACGCTCGCTCTCGCAGGTTTGTGTTGTTGGTCAACTACTGCAGAGGCGTTGACTGACAACACTATGCAACAAAACTTTGCATTTAATGTACTATGATTCAGTTGAAAAATGTTTAAAAAAGATCAAGCATGTTTAAATTGACATACAATTTAGACTCGTAAAAGTCTCTAAATCCCATGTATAACTTAACTATATTTGTAGAACTTTATATAGTCATACATTTATCAAAAAATAATGGGTTTTTAAATGGAGTGGCATTTTTTTGGCCTCTAAATTCATTTTACATTCAAGTTTTATTAATTACACTTCAAAAATTTTTCAATAATTGATCATTTTAAATTTGTATACTATCCTTAGCAAATCTCAACAGATTTTTAAACAGAATATCTTTTAATTCACGACTTTTATTAATTGTCAAGTTTTTTAGTTGTCAAATTTTGATTTTTGACTTTCAGATCGGCCAATCAACTGATAATCTTAGAAAATCTAACATTGTATACAACCAAATATCTTGCAAACAAAGTAATTACATATTTATTAAAGTAAACTCAATAAGAATTCTATACTCAAATCGAATCATAATGCATTTCCACAAATTTGCAAGCGTCTGTGTTGCATAGTGTAAAATGACTTAATGTTTATGTATTATTGTTGTCATTATTTGTGTGTCGCCTATCCATTTAATTTTGGGGCTTTCATCAAAACGTTCTTTTGTCTTTTGTGTTCTTTTATTTGTTTTTAGTTTGTAACGCCTGCAATTCGCTTGAAACCTGGTGAATCCAGTGATAGTGGCTTTTGCTCATCGCCAGCGCTAACAACACAGGTTTTCATTTAATTATCTAATTTATTTTTACATTAATTTTGACTGCTGAACTCTTATATATATTATTCTAATTACATTTGTGTGTGTCCAAGTAAACATTTATTGTTTTATAATATTTTCTAATTGTGTGCTTTATCATCATCTAGACTTCAACGGCTACAAACCAGACGCATGCTGTTGCCACTTGGCCGCCACATTCCCAGGATGCAGTGGACTCATTGCCACCGACAGCTGATCGTCCGCATACGATTTCCACCACCTATGAGAAGGGTCATCAGCGTCCACCGTTGACAGTCTACACGTTCCAGAATCCAGAGACCATACACGAGTCGAACAGCAGCGGCAGCCTCATAGCAGCAACAGTTGCTGTTGCCACTGGCAACTCGTCCGCATCGGGCCAGAACACGCCGGCAACACAGAAATCGCCAGCAGCTACTCTGAGTCGTCCTCCATTGCCAGTTGTAAGTATTGCTTGCAAATATGCATTATTCAGGAGTGTCACGGAAATTCTTTTTAACCAACTGTCAACTTAAAACTAATTCTCGGAGTCACAGAAATTTATTCTTGGTTGGAAGAGATATTGTAGAGCTTAAAATTTGTATTTCATAAAAATTATGAATGGTAAAAGAATTCTGAATTTTTTTTAAATACTATTCTGCACTTAAAATCATTTAAACCAACCAATCAGGTTGTAAAATTTAAATATTTTCTGTCACAGAATTAAAAAAAATCTATATATATAAAATTCTTTGTGCTGACTGACTAACTGATCACTGCACATTGCATAAGACCTAGAAATTTTCACACAACATAGCGGAGACAATTTTATAATGCAGTAAGACGGCGCTTTGCGAAATTTGAACTGCAAGTGGGTTAAATTCGGAGTCAAAGCTCACACTTTGAGAAAACTGCTAGTATTGCATATAATTTCTTGCAATTCTTCGCAAATATTTTAAAATATTTAAAATTTTTAAAAACTAAATGTAAATAAATTAATATCTTAAACCCAACTGTGACCTCAAGATTCTGAATTAAAGTTTGGTAATCCGATCCTAAAAAAAAATTACTGTGACACTGCTGATTTATTTTTTTTGGAGTTTAGTTATTAAGTTGTTTCTCGTTAACGTTTGCTGTGGCAACAATCGATAAATAGAAGCCAGCACATGTGGTAAGTGGCAGCGTAGTCTTTAGACCATAATGCGCTCATTTGCATGCGCTCTTCCCTCCGCTCCTGCCCCCTGCCCCTGCCCCTGCCCCCTGCCTCAGCCTCTGACCAAACAACCACTTGCTAGTCGTCGTCATTTGCCTCATCTTCAATTGCAACGCATTAAGCGAACTTTAAGTAATGTTGTTTCTGGGTTAAACTACAATTTGCAGCGCTGCTCGTCGCTGGAGCGTCCATTGTCGGCGCAGAGCAATCATCGCCAGAACAGTGGACAGAATCTGTTGCAACGTCAGTGCCCCTCACCGATACCGGCTCATATCACGAAAGGTAATTCATTGATTGATTGTATTTCTATTTGTTTTTCAATTCATATTTTGTGTTGTGTCTTTGTGTGCACGCCTTAATGCCTAATCCATCGAGTCTTTACTAATAACATCCATTTGTATTATTGTGCTACTCTCTCTCTCTCTCTTTCCCAACAACAACACCAACATCCCAACACCAACAACACTATGCGCATGCTTTGTCCAATGTTCATGTAAATGTCAAACACAGAGCTGTCAGCAGCACATCATGCACAGCAGCAGCAGCAACAGCAATCACAGCAACAGCAGCAATCACAGCAAACACAACAGCAACAAACCCCGCCCACCTATGTTAACATGTCTGAGCTGGCGGCAATGAAACTAACAAACCAGCAACAGCAACAGCAGCAGCAATCACAACAACAACAGCAACAACAGCAGCAGCAGCAATCACAACATGCAACAACTCCTTTGTTGCAACAACAGAGCAGCATTGATTCGATTTGTTCACAGCACTCGAATGATTCGTCAACGGGTTCGTTGCAGCAACAGTTGTTGCAGCATCAACAGCAATTGCAGCAATCGCACATTAGCAACAATCATCAGCAATCCGCACATGGCAGTGGCCTCGGCACACGCTCCCATTCCATATCCTCGTCGGTGTCCTCGAACACGGCATCCTCGTTGCATTCACATCCATCCATCGATTCAGCTGTTGCAGCCTCGCTTGTGGGCGTTGCTGGCAACACCAACACCAATACCAACACCAACACGAGCACCACAACGCCCTCTAGCGGCTGTTCGACGCCACAGAATCACTATTCACCATTGTTAACCAACTCACCCACGTCCACTGCTGCAGGTACTCCAAGTGGCGGCAGCATTGCCAGCGGTCTCGGCTTTGTCTACCAGGTCAGCTCACCCACGCCCCCCGCCTCCGCCTCTGCCTCTGCCTCCATCTCTGCCAGCGATGTGCTCAAGATCACCGAACCGGGTCCAACAACAGCAGCTGTGGATGCAACTGATCCTGTCGAGCCGGATGAGCGTTCCCGTGCCTCGGTTCTGCAGAAGGCATCCATGTTTGAGAAGCAGGCAGCAGCTGCTGCAGCTGCAATCCCAACAGCAACAGCAACCTCAGCAACAGCAACAGCGGGAGCAACAACTGGAGGAGGCGGGGGCAGCGTTGCACGTCGGTCCGAGGAGTTGAGAGCTGTGGAACAACAAGAAATGGGTAAGTCAAGGCTGAGGAAGGAGCAACTGAACTCCATGCGAGTGATGTAAATCGATAGGAAAATATCGATATTGATAAGGCAATGCAAATATATCGAATCTTTGATAATTTAAAAGGTCGAAATTTATATAGATTTAATAATATCGATATTTTTTAATTTCGATATTTTTAGTATGGATATTTTTAATATCGATATTTTTTATAACGACATTTTTAATATCGATAATTTTATTACCTATTTTGTAATATCGATAATTTTAAAAACGATATTTTAATATTCAAAATTTTAATATCGATATTTTGTATTATCGATATTTTCCAACTTATCGATATTTTATTTACATTGCTACTCCATGTACAGTTATACGAGTATTTATCCCCGTCTCCCCCTCGACAATTGTTTGATTACCACCCAACCAACCCCCCCCCAATACACGCCCACGCCCCCCCCAGCCCCTCTTTTGTGATTTACTATATTTAACCCGTTATATATTTTTATTCTGTTTTTTGTTTTCTTTTTCCCCCCACGTTTCTTTCTCTCATTTGGTTTTTTGTTGTGTTTTCTTCACACACACAAAAACAAATACACACACACACACACATAAATTTGCAAACAATAAATTTCGTATAATTTCGCGATATTTTCGTATAACTTTTTTGCCACTCATAATGCACCACAACAACCACAACACCAACAACAACAACAACACGAAATTGAATTTAATAATTAGACAAATCTTTCGAAGACTCGATTCAAGCATTAAACAATTTAATTGGCGAATTAGACTCCTTTCAACGTGAGATCGATGAGGGCAAGGGCAAGCAGCAGCAGCAGCAACAGCACAGCAGCAACAACAATCACAGCGGCAACAGCAACAATAGCGGCAGCAACCACAACAACAACAACAACAATAGCGGCTCCAGCAGCAACAATAGCACTGACAACAACAACAGCAACAGCAACACTGATCTGCTTATACCCAGCAGCAACAATGATTGCTGTGCCATCAGCAATCAAACCAATTCCAGCGGCTGTGGCACCGATATATCCGACACCACGTCCGAGGAACTGGCCGGAGAGGAGAGCGGCAGCCTGGCAGCGGCCCGGCGACATCAGCAGCTGGGCGCGAGCGACTCGGAGCTGAGTCGTTGCTATGTGAGCGAGACAAGTTCGCTGACCGGCGGCATCTTGGCCGGTGGCTATGAGAATCCCACATTTGCCCACTTTGCGGCGAATCGTGAGGATGCCTACAATGGCGGCGACAATCGCTCCTTGTACGCCTCGGCTGCCGACAGCATCTCGTTGACGGCCTCGGATTGCCAGCGACACGCGTATGTGGACACGTGCAGTGACAACGGCAGCGGCGTTGTTGTCATCTATGATCATCAGATACCCAATACGCCGGACATTGAGTTTGTCAAACAGAACTCGGAGATTGTGCTGCTGCGCACCAAAGATCCGCAACAATTGCAGTTGCATGAGATGCGTGAGCTGCAACAGTTGCCCGACAATTTGGCCGGCTCGCCAGAATCGCCGGATGCAGCGTCCGGAGGAGGGACACGGACACAGCCGGCGACAGCAACAGTGGCGCCCGCCAAGCAGCGACTCTCCTCGTTTCGGGCATCCAGCGAGCAGCAACTACAGTTGCTGGGACGCGCCAGTCCGCACAGAGGTACGGATAAGCTTAGGGTTAGTGAAGAGCAGCAGCAGCAACAGCAGCAGCAGGTGATAGCGAGTGATAACAGCAGCAACAGCAATGTTGCTGCCACAGCGCGACGCAAGTTGCCGCCAAAGCCAGCGATTGAGGCGATTGGCAGCAGCAATAAGCCAGTGATACCTAGAAAGTTTGACTTTAAGGCCGATTTAGATGCCAAAATACGCAAGCAGAAACAGAAAGTGCAGCAGCAATTGCAGCAGCAGCAGCAACAACAGCAGCAACAGCAAGAGCAGCAGCAGCAGCAATCAGCACAACAACAACACTTACCACAATCGCCCCAAACCAACAACACAACCACAACAACAACAGCAAACTGTAATGTCACTAATAAAACTGCCGTTATTGCATCCGCATCCTCAAACCCAAATCATAGAATGCCACATCAAACAGCAACAACATACAATCATGCGCCATACAAAATGCCCACAGCAACAACATCATCATCAACAACAGCAACATGCTCGTTAACAGCAACATCACCTGGGGCCAAGTTTGCATTGCCATTATCATCATCATCATCATCATTGTCATCAGCATCATCATCATTATTATTATCAACAAGTGCGCTTGCGCCCGCATCGCTGCCTCCGCCCAATGTGCCCGCTAAACCAATGCCAACAACAACCACCACAACAACAACAACACCACAACCACCTCAACCACCCAATTCATATGCGTACTCCAATCTCAATGCCAATCCCCATGCCAAACCGTGCATAACGCCCAGGCCGGCATCTCTGTCGGGTTCGTTTTCAGTTTTTGTTTTTGAATATGCTCTTTAAGTTGATCCCATAACCATAATCGATTACAGTTTGTTTTCTCTTTTGCTTCTTCTCATCATCACTTCCTTTGGCTTTTGGTTTACCACACGTTCTTCTTGGTTCTAATATTGTATGTTCTTTATTTTATTGTGTTGTCTTAACCTCGCTTCGGATCTTGTCTTAAGGTTTTAACCCCCAAAACTCGAGTTAACTCAATTCATCATCAATCACTTACTCACAGCAACATCGACTAACAGCAATGGCCATACAAATAGTGTAGATACAAAATTTAATGTATTTTAAATTAATAACAAGGATCAATGGATTTTTATTTGTTAGTAAAAAGAACAAACTTTAATTCCACAATGTTTTCAGTAATCCGAGAAATATACATAAAATATTATACGTTACTAATTGTATGACCATAGCTGTATATATACTAAATACAGCACTTTAACTGCGACTAATTGCCACACAGCTTTACACTAATCAACATAAACTAAATGCCGCAGCTATCGAAATAATCGAAACTATCGAAATTAGCTTGTATTTGTTGTCTACTGTGTTTTATGGTTAGCTGGTTTTATTCATCGTTTTGGTGTAGGGTATTCAAAATGCTCATATGGGTACTCATTTTAATGTTGTGATCTCATACAGCTAACAGATAAAGTATCTGAGATACAAATTCGTTTAGTAGTCAACTCGTCATCTAACTGGTATACAAAATATACAGTTAGGCAAGTAATTGTTTTGACAAAATAAAAAATATAAATATGAATAAGATAAACTGAAACTGAAACTGAATAAGAAATAAAATGCAAAGAATATAGTTTGAATTTTTGTCAAAACAATTTCTTGACTAACTGTACAGCTGGTGTGTCCATGTGATTTGTGTGTTAAACTGTACATATAACTGTAATTAACTTGAACAACTCAACAACAACAACAACAGCTTGCCACAAAATGCTAATCGCAATCACTTTGCCACATTCCACAGGAGTAGGAGCAGGAGCAGGAGGAGCCGGAGGAGCAGGCAGCTCAACACGCATCGCACGTCGTTCATCCATTAATCAGGCCAAGCCACCGCCGCCAGTGAGACGCAGTTCATCGGTGACACCCAGTCCCAACAATGTGGCAGGTGTTGGGGTAAGTTGCAACTTGAACTTGTTTTCAATAATAATAAGCTTAATCAATTAAGTTAGCGCTTAAGCTCAAGTTAAGTTAGCAGACAGATTGACGTATTGATCGAACTTGCCACATGACAAACACTGTGCAACACACGACTTTTTTTGTTTGTTTAACTACGTTATGTTGTTGATTTCGTTTCTTATTTATGATTTAAATTGTGCACCAAATGCAGCAGCAACACAGCAACAGCAGCAGCAACAACTCACATGCATACCACCAATCGCAGCAGCAGCAGCAACAATCTCAATCGCTGAGCAGCTCCCACGAGCACTTGCCACCGCCGCCCGCATTTATGTTGGAGGCAACAACTGCTTATTCCACATCGCCCACACCACCGCCGCCAACATCGATGCCCAGCTCGGCGCTTAAGGTGTCGGAGACGGTGCGTGCTCTGGCGGCAATGCGGCATCAACCTGCCTCACCTGTTGCACTGCGACGCATGCAACAGCAGCAGCAACAACAGCAGCTACAACAGCAACAACAGCAGCAGCAGCAGCTACAACAGCAACAACAGTCTTTATTGCAGGTGTGTGCACATCTCTTGGCTACGGGCTTTCATTTTATAATACCCATTACTTGTAGAGTATAAGGGTATATTGTATGCGTTGCAATGCATGCAACAGTAGAAGGTAGAAGGCTTGGCAGTATATACTTTCTTGATCAGCACCATGTCTGTCTTTCCGTCCCAATAAACACATAAATCTCAGAGATTACAAGAGCTAGAGCTACCAAATATGTCACACAGATTTCTTTGAAAGTGTAGTCTATTTAAAATAATTATAAAGCCCTTTCCTTAACTTTCCATTCCCAATTTGGTGAACAGATTATTCCCAACGGATATCACAGTGATTTCTAAATTTTGACACAACTTGCACATTTTTGAAGATAGAACATTATTCTTTATGGGGACCACTAACTTTTATTAATTTCCATCACTTTGATTATCAATTTCCTGCCACTTAATTGCGTGCATATCGTTAAAATATGTTGATTTTTATGCCAGTTTTAAGCAACGTGTGCGCCGTAAAGTATGCCATAAATTTTATTAATTAATTAATTTAAATATTAAAAGTGCGTAACGGGTATCACATAGTCGGGTACTCGACTATAGCGTTCTTACTTGTTTTACACTCACACTTTTCTGTTTCCTATGATTTCTTTGCATTATTTTTTTTAAAATTTCCATTTGTTTTGCCTTATCACACACACACTTACACCTACACACACGCACAACTATCAATTAAATGATATCACAGCCCATGCACAAGCCTCCCCTTAGCGATGATGCTGAGTACGAAGCTTATTACAATTCCTATATGGAGCTGCATGCCTATGCTCATGCCTTAACCCCAGCAACACTGCAGCAACATCAACAGCAGCAACATCCACGCCTTACACAGCAACATCATCATCATCATCATCATCAGCAGCAGCAACAACAACTACATGAACAGCTGCCACCAACGCCGCCTCCATATCATGGTCCACCGCAGGTAGATGCCGCCGTAAGTGCAACATTCACTTGATTGCGCCACTAACCAACCATGCAACCATGCCACCATGCAACAGCTGCTGCAACTGCGTTAATCTCTCTCCTCATCGTGCCTACTAATTATTCTAATATGTCTGCTTAGTTTAGTTATAGCTAATAATGCCATTTAGCTTAGTTTATCATGCATACATCAATAACTCAAACTAGATCGAGTTATCTAGCTATACAGTTGGTTAACTAATTGTTTTGACAAAAAAAAAAAAACAATGCGCACATTTTATTTTTATCAGAAAAAGAATGAATAAATTTTTCTATATATAATTCTTAAAAATAATGCCATCCATTGCATTTTACCATTTTTAAAATATAATAAATATTGCAAATGTGTAATTTTTTTTATTTGAATCAAAACAATTACTTGACTAACTGTATGCTGTTGTGTTGTGATCACATTATAATTTATTGGCTTTTATTCTGTTCTTATTTTTCTCACACACACACACAAACACACACAAACACACACACACACAGTCGTTCCGCACTTCATCGCCTAGCGGCAGCATCTATGCGCAACCGAAGGTGATGAGCAACATGTCCAGTTTTCGCACCAGCAGCCCCAGTCCAAATGGACATGCTCATCCACTGCCTCCGACACAGCCCAAGACGAATCCGAATCTGATAGCACAGCTTAATGCACGACTCAACAGCAAGCAGCAGCAGCAACAACAGCAGCAGCAACACCATCAGCAACAGCAGCACCAGCAGCAGCAGCAACATATTGCCGAGGGCATCTATGGCAATGCTGGCGGCGGTGAATCCATTTACATGCGTGGCGGCAATGGCATCGGTTTGTCCATGACACAGCAGCAGCAGCAACAGCAGCAACACTACGACGGTAAATCTGAACATAAGCAACATAGAATTTATGCTAGTTACGGCACATCATCTGCAACAACATCTCTATCATGCTCATCTGCAACAGCAGCAAATCATATTGCTGCTGCTGGCTCATCTGTTTTGACACCATCCGCAACAATTTCTTCCACTTCCTCCTCATTCAATGCTTTGCCACACTTTCCGCTATCATCATCCACATCATCGTTGCTCTCTAAAGTCAGTTCATTTTCAAACTCATCATCAACAACAACAGCAACAACAGCCAACAATACATCGCATTATCAGCCACCACAAGCGCCAATTTCAGCAGCAACAACAGCAGCAGCAGCAGCAAATAGCAAAGATTTTGGCAACTATACAAATTCGTTTACAAAAAATTCAGCAGCTGCGCCAGCAACAGCAGCAAACATGCGACAACAGCAACACCATCAACAGCAGCAGCATTATACATGTCCGCCGCCGCTTGAAGATCCGCCACCGCCGCCCATTTATTCAGCAACCATGCCCAAAAAATTGGCACGCCCCAGTGTTGGTCACAGCAATAGCAATACCAACAGCAACATGGGCAATCATTTGGTCAACGCATATGCTGCAGCTTCCAATAGTTCAACGTTGCCCAAAAACATATTACAACAGCAACGTTTACAGCAGCAACAGCTACAACTACAGCAGCAGCAACAATTGCTGCAGCAACAGCAACAATATCAACAGCCAACAGGTATCGGCGTTGGCAATGGCAACGCTAATCAGCGACCACCCATGCCGCTGCCACAGCAGCAGCAACATCAACATCAACAGCAACATCAACAGCAACAGCAGCAACAACAACGTCAGCCACCCATACCATCGCGTCATTCCAGTGTACAACAAAAGATATTCGTTTCAACGAATCCATTCATACAAACGACGGCCGTCAAATTTCATTCGCCATCGTCGTTGCACTCAACGCCAGCTGCTTCTCCCACCTGCGGTTCACCCGCATCAGCAACTATGGCCAGCATTTATGGCACAACGGCGCGTGGCGGCGCTGCACAGCAATATCACCACCAGCAGCAGCACCACCACCAACAGCAGCAACAACAACAGCAACATTTGCAGCAGCAACAGCAACAACATTATTACCGTGATGTTGCTGGCGGCAACAGCAATGGCAGCGCTGTTTATTATGCCAGTCACAACAACGCCCACGGTCATGCAAATGCGAATGTGAATGTGAATTCGAATGCGAATGCGAATGCGCATACGCCCCATATGCCCCATGTCCAGGCACATCATTCAAGTGAGCGCGCGTTTGATTTGATTTGATTGCAAGTCGTTCAACAGTGTTTATTTGTTCATTTTTCTTTTGTTGCCGACTTTGATTTGTTTTTGGTTAATTGAATTCTTATAAAACGTTGTATATTCTTATTTTTGTTTCATTTATGGCAAAAATGTTGCGCGCTTTCGATTGAAACTGTTATTTTTCTTGGCAAATTGCATGTTGCTTATGTTGTTCTTTGTTTTTGATTTGAATTTGATCTTGAGTTTGGATTTTATATAAATAAATAAATGATGTATCAGAAAGTGTTGACAATTAACCTTTAACGTGTACTGCAAGGAAACAGTATTAAAATTAAATCACCATTTTATCATCTCATTTCTTTTAACCTTATTCATTGCTGTTGCCGTTTTACTTATAAAAACAGGCAACAGCAGCGACTATCACAACAACTTTTAAGGCATTTCATTGCATTCTTTTATTACTAGCAATTTTATTTCTTATTTTTCAATAATAAATCGTCAAAATTTGTTTGCATTTATCAAATTTTGTTTACTCATTTCTCTTTGTCACATTTTGCACACACATTTTGATAAACAAAAAAAAAAAAACACCAACCATTTGTCAAACATTTGTTTGCTTCTTTTTTCTTTTATATGTGCGCTTTGTGCACCACATTGCAAAACGCATATCCATATAGACTATGCCACAAGCACCAATATCGAAAAGACTGGCAGCATACGTGCCAAGACCAAGGCTGAATTTCTCGAGAATCTCAATGCGAAGTTGGCCAAGCAGGGCATGTCTGGACGTGCATTTGCAGTGCGAAATCTGATCAATAGCAAGGCCCTGGTAAGTACAAGGCTTTCATAACATTGTATCAGACCCCACACACACACTCTCTCTCTATCTCCTCTTTGTCTATATAAATATATATATACTACTATGATCTATGTATATGTGCTGTGTTGCGCCATTTAGATGTATCAAAATCCACAAAATCTATCGCGTCCCAGTGCACAATATCGTAGACCACCCACCTATCCCAACACCAGCACTTGTGATGAGCAGTGTTAAGGTATTTTTGTGTTATTGTTTGTTTCGTTCATGTTTATTGTTTTACTCAATTGTTGTTAGTCCCGTCTCTCGGCGGGCATCTAATCCCCCTCAAAGTGCCAAGCATTAACTACATAAATATTTCAGTATTACGCCTTAGCTTATTCATTACTCATTTATTTTGGCTCGCATTTTAAATGTATAATAATTTTACACTTTCAGCCGGATCCGCGCATTTGTCATGAGTCACTAATGGATCAAATAAAACGTGGCGCGACCCTCAAACGGAATCAGAAGATCAACGATCGCAGTGCGCCCAAAATACATTAATTATCGAATATTATTTATTATTAATCCAAATTGAAATATGAGGCGGCGTCGCCTGCTCGATTGCAGGTCGCAGAGTTTGGTTTGAAACTAAGAAACTCGTATATAAAATATATAACTAAAACTACATACGATAAACCACGTTACACACATATGATAAAAGAAACCAACTATACGCATACAGAATATAACTAAATACTAATTATATATTTACAAATATATATAATGAACAAAAACGAAGCAAATCAAAAAGGGTTCTTGAAAATTCTCCAGTTGCAAAAGTTAAAATTCGCATTTTTTTCTCTGATTTTGTCGCTATAAATATAACCATAAATATATATATAGATATACACATATTATATAGTTATTATCAAATGTATTTAAGAAACTACCTTTTTGTTAAGTGAAACGTGAAAAGTGGAAGACAATTGAAGTTGTGTTGGATAAAATTACTTTCATGGATTATTTATTTATAATTTCAACTCGAATTTACTGTTAGTGATCCTTAGTTGCTGCGCCCTTATTTAATATTATTTATAATTTCTATTTGTTTATGTAAATATCTATGATTTAATATACAATACAAAACTAATATGACGCCTAATAAATGAACTTGTCGTATCTATCTATAAATATTTAATTGAGTTTTATAATTTGCTTGTTTATTGAAACCCCAACAGAAACTGCAAGTCAATTGAAAGCGACTGAGCATATTTACAAAACCATTTACAAGTATACATTATAATTAATAGCTATAGATGCTATAGACTTTATCTTTAGGACACGCATAAATAGTTGATATGAATTTAATAATCCCACTGTAACTGATTCTAACTTTTACTCGTATCTTGTATCTTGAACTGCAAACTATGCCAAGGATTCGGAGTCAAAGTCGGATTCGGATTCAGTGCTTAAACGTAGTGTGCTATATATGAACAAGTTCATATCAAACAAGCATTAAGCTATAGATATTTCTATTTGACTGAATCTTTTAATTGTGCTACCAAATAATTGTCATTTTAAATGCAAACTGAGTAGACTAAATAGAGAGCAGTTTCTCAATTCTATAAACTACAAATCTAATTATACATTAATATCATTTTCGTTCATATCACATTCAAAACATGAAATACATAGAAATATATTGACAGAGTTTTAACAAACCTTTTATAGAGATTTTCATTTTAAATAATGCATTCTAACGGCAAAATATATATAATATTAAAATAAAGATAGCAAGAAAGCAACTTGTTAATAGCATTTACATATTTCTAACATTTGATATTATACCCATAAAAAGTTCTATGGCTAGTTAACAGACTTTTTAAACATTTACAAAATATTTTGTATATACGCTTTTTAAGGCTTCAATTGTAATCAATAACTAAAGTAAACTAAACTAAACATTGATATTTGGCATTCATTGATCTATTGCAAAGCGTCGTGTCGTAATCAAAATGGCAATAACTAAGCTACAAATCCCACTAGTCTTTAAAGCATAAACAATACCTAAATATATACACACATATATATTATAGATGCAATTATAATATATTTTTTGGCGATCATCTCTATACATGCGTACATAATCAACAAAAAAAGTTAATTAACTCAAACAATTATTTACAAATCTAAATGTTAATCTTAATGTGTTTCTGTGTGTTTATTGCAAAAAAAATGAAAAGAAAAAACAAAAACCAAAAGCAAAACTAATTCATATACAAACATCCAGTTGTAATGCGTATTTTTGAATTCATTTGCATTTAGGGCATGAGAAACAATAATACATATAATAAATGTAAAAGCATGAAATGTAATTTCGATTTCTTTTATTTGGTTTGGCTGAAAAACAAATCCAATGTGTTTTGATAATACAGCTCTGCCAGCTTCTCCTTGGGCTCCTGCTTAATGGCCGCAATCACCTCCAGGACTTGGCTAAAATTAAACATTGTTAAAATAATTATAAGATGATAGAAAGTAGACCAGCTCACCTAATCTGACATGGTTCGCAGCGTCCGTCGATCAGCGTTTCAGCGGTCCATTTCTCCTTTTTTTTGACAGTTGGGAATTTGGTGGTGACATGTTTGTGACTGGCATGCGAGGGACGTATGCCACACCAGGGGCAATCGGTTTCCAGCATTAAGCGATCATTGGGCAGCTGTCGCACCACTTCAACATTCTCAGCCGTTTTCAGGGAGCAACCATTGATGCCTATGTAAAGACCACCGAATGCCAGCAGGTTCTTAGCCTCCTCTAGAGTGCCTGTGAAACTGTGCACCACACCACCACCGCAGGCCTGGAGTTTATCCCGATTACGTTCCAATATTGCCATGAAATCCTCGTGAGCATTCCGCATGTGCAAGAAGAGAGGCAGTCGAAACTCTTCAGCCAAACTGAGCTGTTTCTCAAAGTATTGCTTCTGTGTTTCCTTTGGGCAAAAGTGCAGGCGATCATAGTCCAGGCCACATTCCCCCACTGCGACTACTCTCTCTGGATTCGCCTTGATTCGGGAGTGCAAATCCTTGTAGTATTGCTCTGGATCTTTTAGGAACTCGCCACAGCGTGTGGGATGAGCACCCACTGTCGTGTAGAGACGCTCTGCAAAAGGAACTTATTCACAACTGGCAATCTATAGGTTATCTATTTTATTTGCTACTTGCCATCCGTAGCCACTAGTTTCAATGCATCGTCCACGTCCCTCATGCAACCAGATGTCACTATTATCTTTTGCATTCCATTCTGCCACGCGCGTTCCAAAACATTGTCGAAGTCGTCTGGATGTTTCCTTGATCCTCCATATTGGCCTCGGAACATAGGGTCCGTTAGATTGGCGCCAATGTCTGGGAATTGACTATAGGCTAGATTAAAATATTACATTCATATTTGTTTGTTTATATTTACCAATATATTTTAAAGCCATTCTAAAAAATGTCCGCACACTCATCAAAATGTACTAAAATTTACGGTGGAAGGCTGCCACCCGGTCCAAAGGCTGCAAGCCTGCAATATTTTTTGATCTGGCAGCATGTACCATTTTAATCAAATTGCAAGAACAGATGTTCTGGTATATTCAAAGCTTCGAAGAAGCTTTTTCAATAAGTAGTTTGGCAAAATGTCACCAGATGGCGTTTGAAGCTCGAGCTGACGCGCGAGATTTAAATTCACAGCAAATAAGTGTTTAAAAAAGCAAGTAAAACAAAATCAATGGAACTCAAAATAAGATAAAATAATGGCGAATGATTGTAAGGTCGTTGGAAGCTCGTTACTTTTTAAAAACAATTTGATATATTGTAATACACTTTAATCATGGCAAGTGAGATACGTATTGTGAGAATTTTTTTTTAATATCAGGACTTCTCCTAATTAAGGACTCTTAGTTAAAGCATTTCAATTAAATTTTAATTGATTCGTGCTTAAGTGAAGGCGCATCAAATACGTGTGCCCTTAATAAGAGTATCAAATTTAACGATTCTCTAAATAAATTGCTGTCATTAAATCGTTTAATTCACTTTAATGCTGAATACATGTCAGGGAAAATTGCATTTGAAAGTGCGCATAATTTGAACTAATTAGGTCGCTGCCAAAACCGTTTATTGTATCACAATGTTCACGCATTTCTCTCTAAGCTTTCTTCTGAATACATACATACATACATATATGTTCTATATGTGCCTGCACTTAAGTGGAAACATAGCGCACCTTATGCTAATTTCATATGTGATGTCCTGTAAATAAATCGCAGTTCTGGTGCATATTGCAATCCATTTGGCATTCAAAGTTCAATTGATTTAAATTCAGTGGCATTTGCATTTTCATTGCGTGCGCTTCGGAATTTACTGGAAATGCAATTTATAATTTGAATAAAATTCCATTAGTTTCTATTAATGGACACTGTGGCTAGCTTACTAGAATGGTTACAAATGCAGTGTGGAAGAGGTCAAGGGGGAGGCAGTGGGTTACTCAGTTGTTTAATTGATTTAGTGGCGAACATTGTTGATGTATTTTACCCAATACTGGCAACAGCATCTAAACAGCTATACGGACAGTAATTTATAATGTAGTGCAACCAGACGATATAAACAGGTGACCAGACCATGTCAGCTGCAATGCGGTTTATTTTAATGGCCCCTTTATTACTTTAATTACAATTTAAATATAATTAGTCGACTTAATTTGGTGTAATTTTAAATCGAGTGCCAGCATCCAGAAATCAATTTATAGTAATTATTTATATAACAGTTTCTAGTATTACTATAGTCTTGTTTTTAACGCTGAAATTCAAAAATTTGACTTTGAATTGTTCTCATATATGCCACAAAATATTAATAAGATCATTATATATTAATGCGAATATGAAATAATATGACCAAATAATGACTCATTTTCGATTTTTTATACTTACGTAACTTCATGGTAATATTAATGAAAAACGAGTTAATTTTCAAGTAATTTAATGGACACACTTATTAAGTTTATTTTCAGTTAATATTTTAAAAATAATTACATTTTCTCATTATTTTCATATGCTTTTGTTTCTGCAGATACTGTGAGTAGCCATGACTCGTATTTTCTTTTGGTTTTGTTTGGATTTCTAGTTTTATTTTTTTTAAGTTTCATTATAAACATTCGAATTACGTACACAAATATATATTTCAAAATTTGATTCGCATTTTTAACAAAATCTATAGATAATTAATTAGTTTTCTTTATTCTGTCAACGATTACTGAGTATATATAGTATGTATATAGATATAACTGTCAAATGCTGATCGCCAATATGTTCCTATTTGTCGCTGATATTTCCTAGATAACTGGATAGTTTTTGATACATGCTTCTTGGGCTCATCAGATTTGTTACTTGTTTGGTTTTAACTACATTTAATAACAATGTATAAACATATGCTGGTAGAAATTATGTATACAATATATCCTTATTTTTAGCATGCCTTAGCCTATATATATATATATATATTAAATATTTTAATTGGACGTCAGCCTCAATGCAATCATCCAAAGGATATAAGAAAATCCATAACCACAGTAATGCAATCGCTTAATTTGGTTATTTCGCCTTAACCAGCTAAACCATTTATTCAATTTATTACTGAGTAATCATTATCATTAAATATTTGTTCATCACAATTCACTTTGCATCTGCCAGATATTTATTTGTTCATTTACAAAGCGCCCTCAAATAGCGCATTTTTCTTAAGGTTTTCGGTCTTTTGAATAACTTGTAATTGCTAAGCACATCGAATAAAAACGCCAACAAATTAAATATCAATTTGTTTTTTCACATTTCAAACTCACACAAAAATTTCAAACATTCAATTGTTTAAAAAACATTTAGTTATTTGAGCTATTAAATAAACACCTAATGCTTCTGCTAATACTCATATTAAATGTACTTTTTAATTAGTTTAATTTGATTTGCTCTTCATTTTGGCAATAGGCATGCACCCTGTATTATCCTTAAATAACTCTTAAGCATTTGTCCTTTTTGTGTTAAAGTGTATCTTCTCCAATTGAAATCATTATAAACTATGCGGTAAACTTGCACAACAAGAACTATCATAAACATTAATTAGTACCTCACTTTGCATAATAAATTGTTCTATTTATAGCTGCAATTTTACAATTTACCTTGGCTATTTTCGTTTGTGAAAATGGCAGAAAGGAAAGTGCCATAAATTGCTCAAGCATTTCTATGCTTTGGCGTGCTTAAAAAAGGTCAACATGGGGAGCTACTTTCCTCCTCTTTCCTCTCCTTCCCACCCTTTAGCTGCTCAAAGCAACCTGAGTGGCATGTGCTATCAAAGAACTCGCTGTGTGCAACATAATCAACTCTTGCAACCATATTTAAATTGTAAGATTGTTGCCATAATTTTTATATTTTCTTCTTGCTTATAAACTACATTCAAACATTAAAATACATTGTATTTAAATAACTCTAATGCCAAACATTTTCCCACATTTGCACGGTCTTATGTCTACGTTTTAATAATCTATTTTTAAAGCTATCGCAATGATTATGAATAATTGTACTGGAAATAAAAATAAACATAATTAACTTAGTTTTCTTACGAGAACTCCACATTTCACAGAGCTATTATTTTGTCATCAAAGGAACTGTATGAATTCGACTGACTTTCAAGATCTCCTTCAAGACGGTCGCATATCTTTTAAATTCCTAACACAAAATTGCTATCTAATAGAAACGAAAATTTATGACAAAATCAAATTGGCATTATAAAATGTCATCTTCATAAATATACTCTATATTTATTTAAAAAATATGTTATATTAAAAAAAGAAGATTTTAAATAATACTGGTCCCATGCAAACCATGCAAATAATGTTAAGAATAGGTTCTTATGTTTAATATCCTGCAATATTCATGAAATTTAATATATATATTTTATTTTTTCTTTATTTACGTAAGATTTAAGAGAAGGGATTTTTATTTTTAATCCGCCGCAGTAGTTTTATTAGTAATGATAATCTAGTAAGTTATTATCAAACTGCACATAGACTATAATTAAATCGAATACTCAAGAGAATCTCTAATGTAACGGCAAATTGAGCAACATAACTTATTGAATTTACAATAGTCCGAATTCTCGTATTTAGCTCATTTAAATGGTCTGTCTTTACTGCCAGCTGTTTTACTCTCGTAATTCACTGCCATTTATTATTAATAATTGTTACTTATTGTAATTAATATTATTTCATAATGTGCGCATAAATTTATGCGCTTGATGTTTAATTTGGCATGCGAGAATTTACTGCAAATTACAATCATCGGATGCGTTGTTAATTTGCTGCTTGGTCTTGCGTGATGCACGGCGTATGAGTGATCTGTAAATGAAATTAGCAAATAAATGTTGTGAGTTTAATGAGTGTGATTTATATTTAGATCTGTGTTGCATTCACCTGGAACGTGGCTTCAATTTTGCCTCTGCACTGGTACTTGCCACATCGACAGCATCCACCAGATTTGACTTTTTATCACCGCCTATTGCGGGACTATTCATGCGATTTTTATCTGCAAGCAATACAGGAAAAATGGTTAAATTTATATTATGTGTTATATCTATATCCGTTGCTTAAAAAATAAGTAAAAGTGAGGAGAGGGAGGCATCTCCGACCCTATATTGTATATATATTCTTGATCAGCGTCAACAGCCGAGTCGATATAGCCATGTCCCCTTCCGCCCCAAAAAATAGCGAAAAGCCACCACGTTTTCTATTAATATTATCTATTATCACACTTAATCGCAGCAAGATCGGTCAAGTAGAACGGCAGTAATAGCTAACCAAAGTTATTAAAAACTAAGGCAATACAAGCACACAAAAGTATGCTTTAGTTTTTTATAGTTAGTAATTACTATAAAGTACTTTAATATAAATTGAAATAAGTAACGGGTATTCTTTTGTCATGATTTCAACTATAGCCTTTCCGACTTTTTTAAAAATAAATTCAGTTAGCTAGTGAATTTATCAACTCACCAATATGCCAATATTTTCAAATTATTATCAGAGTTTACTATAGTTCCAAATTATTTGAATATTAATATATAAGAAAATCTAATTTCCAGGTAGCGTTGCCATGCAGATGCTCCTTCTCCCCTCCATAGTGTCAAACAGGTCTAACAGAAGTACGGCCTTAAATGATTCTCGTTACTGGCCCCTTTTAATGAAAGGATATTTCCGAACCAGGCAGCAGGTATTTCCACAGAATATTGCTGCATCGATTTCGCCCGAAATCTGCGTAGTTACGCACAGCAATTAGCTGATGTGAAATGTTTCGTTTGGCAACTGAAATCGGAGAAAGCGCAGAATTCGGGGAAATGCATTTCACAGCTGAGTTTCAGCTGAAGTTGTTATTTTCATAGACACGACTTGAGGTCGAATTGCGTTTAACTGAGTCCATAATGAATGTTTAACCAAGTTCCTTTTGAAGTTTCTACTTTGCTTGTTTGCTCCCAAAAGTATGCAAGGAAAATGTTTTGTAAAATGTTAAAATTTGATATTCCCATGGGAGACGGAAACTTTATGTGTTTTTAACGACAAACTCTAGACAAAAAATATTTATGTATCGTATCTTGATGTACAAGGTATGCTATTTCATTTCTCGCCAATATATTGTAATCTGAAGCCAGAGAAAACGACTTTGCTCTAAGGCAAATTGATGCGATTGAACTGCGCTTATTGATTATATGATTCGATATCCATTTAAAGCGCTTTCAGTCAAACCGTTCAACCTGAAACAAAAGGTGTAATCTAGCATGATGATGAGTAAATATTTACGACAGTCAGCGCGTTAAAGCAGAAGAGTGCTGCTAGTAAACAATTGGCTAAAAGTGAAGCTATTGAACCAGATACTTGTTGTAGAGTTGGCTACTCGTAGAGCATAAGTTCTTTAAGTATTTCATTAGCCGTAATGAGTTCATAAATTCAAACTTGTTATTTCTTCAACAAAGTTTCGAATTTAATGGTAAACGTAAAGTTACTAATGAATTTCTCAAGGGTTTCCCATTAATTTTCCATTTAGATTTTCGTTGAACGCACCCAAAGGAATTGAGAATAAGATATTCTTTAAAATGTATAATATCGCACATATTTTGTTGAACTTTTGAACCTCATAATATATGCATGAGAATCTACGAGTGTGTACAGTTGTGTCAAGTGCAAACAAAATGGCTGACAGCGCCATTGTTACTACTGTTGTTGTTGTTGTTGTTGTTTTTTGATGCTGTCGCTGACACAAAACGCGCGAAAAATGCTTTAAAAACTGCTAGAATCATGGGAAATTCGAGTTTAGTGAGTCGCCTGGCCACACGCTGTGTATCAACACACACACTACACCGCACACACACAGATATAGTAAGAGAGCGCATTGTGTGTAATTGTGTATGTGCCGGTTTGTTGCTTTTTTGGCTTATTACACGCTTGTGCTACAAATTCACATAGTAAACCCATTCGGGCACAAAGGCAAACACACACTTTTACACATCCACACACTTAGATGGAATATCCAAGTACTACGAGTAATAAAAGTACGAATATTCCGACAGTCTGAATGGGGGAAAACGAAGTCCCCCGAAAAATTGTGCATATGTGGCAGCATTTGGAGACGGCAGTACAACAGAAATTTAAATTACATTTTTATTTTTAATACCCAGTACACAACAAAGCGTATAGTATAATGTACTTGAAGGTAAGAAACGAAAATATTAAGAATTTAAAAAAAATTGTGTTCTATTTAGATTAAAAGCAAAATACGATTAGATCTAAAAGAGCTAGATGTATAGGAAATTGGCTGAGCTAATGGCAGGCAAAGGAAATGGAAAGGAATATAATAATAATTCGATATAAATAACGATTTGAATCGCTAATATGAAAAAATGGATGCATTAAAATAAAGATTACGAGTAAAGCATATCATATTGTATTTTGAATAAATATTCAAATTCGTTTAATAAATAGTTATACTTTTAATATCATGACAATAAAAATTGAAATGTAAATACACAGTATTTACTAGTCGACTACTGCTACTTACAACTAAACAAAATTTATTCATTATTTAATTTTTTTTTCAAGTGTTTCACAAAAGGTTTTCATCAGGAGACGCGTTCACTCGTGTTGCAAATGGCTAAAAACATAAGTAACTCGCCAGCTGTAAGCATTTGTTGTTAAACAAAACTTTTGCTGTGATAGCAGCGATACAAATAACGATGTAGCAGGCAGTGTGGCAAGTGCGGCATTCTTCGCTCTACCAACGAGCATGTAAAAGTTTCAATTGAGTTACAATTTCAGTTGGCTGACTGTGAATAAAACTGCTTGCGGTTGTGTTGGCCCAAAAGCCACAGACCCAAACCACATTAAGTCTGACGACTGACGACTGCAGTCTCGACATGTGTGGTAAGAGGAAGAGGGAGGGTGGGGAGAGGGGAGAGTGGAGATGGGGGCAATTCTAGGCTAGGCAGACATTCGCTAGCAAATGCTCCTTAGACTGGCTCTTTGGCTTTGGGCCTCACTCACAAAGCGCTTACGCGCCCAGACATTTTTTATGGGCCATCACCCATACACTGATAAAAAAAATGTTCTAAAATCAAGATTTTGGTCTCAGAACAAAGAATTTTGGACAAAAAAATGGGTTGAGAACATAAAGTTCTTAAATTAAGAAAACACCTCTTGGATTTCTTGATTTCAAATGAAACCAAGTTCTTGTTTTTAGAATAAATGTTCTTAAAATTAAAATCAAAAAATAAAAACAATTAAAAATGATTTTTTTTTGTAATTTAAAATTTTTTGTTGTTAAATTTTGATTTTTATGCATTGTATTCTGTCTTGATAATTTTTTAAATGTTATTTTAATTTGTTACGAGTGGGATTTGAACCGCTTCACAAACTGAATCGGTTTCCTTAACCAGAGCGGACGGGTCCACCATTTGTTTTATATAAATATTCTTAGTATTAGTAATATGGTATTAAAATGTTCTTATTTTAAGAACAAAATATTTAAGATGAATGTTCTTGATTTAAGAAGATGGTCTTTTTTTTCAGTGTACAGACACACGCGCTTAGGCCATTGAGCTGTCAGAACACACGCACACTCACACATTCACAGTGTAAATGAACTAACACACCTTAAAGCAGAACGTGAATGATTTGTTTTTGCATTTGCCGCAATGTGCCAAGTATTTTCAAGGCAATTACTTCTTATGGCCTCAATTCGCGTGATTAACTGCTCAGACCTATTTTGTGTGGTAAGGACTTGGATTTTCGATATGGGTGAAACCACTGTCTGCCTACCTTACTCCCAGCTGAATCAGGTGTTGCTAAAAAAAAAGGGAGAGTTACTTTGACTTCGACTTATACACATACTTAATGCCATCGAAGCTGACGCAGCTTTGTCATTCGTGTTGTCACAAGTATTTGCTTTAATTTGACTTTTGACCTTCAGCTTTTGGACACACACACACTTGAACTGTGCTGTCATCGGCAGTTGTTGCTGTCAAATTGGACAATACTTGTCTCAATTTGACCAAAAATAATTTACGAATTTGCCCCCTGTTGCTTTATTTACACACATTTAATGTGTGCACATGTGAGTGTGCTTGTGTGTGTATATGTACACAAAAGCAAACAGCAGGCATTACAAATTGTTTGGCAGCATTTTGGGCCAACTCGAGAGTTGACTTGACTCGGACTTGAGCTGCGATTAAAGCTTTAAATTGCATTTAATTTCCACTCTGTTTTGCTGGCGGCCAACTTTGCACTTCATTTAAATGACTTTCGTGGGCAGAAAGGCAGGCAAAAAGGCAGGGAGAGGGAGGTGGAGGGTTGTCCAAGTTAAATTTTATCAAATGCCGCCAGCAAACAATTAAATTATTGACCAAGACACCGCACACTGGTGCCGCAGGCCGAAAAGCGGGGCTTAAATTAATTTCTTGACAAACAATTAATATATGCATCGATAGAGCAGTTCTCAAGAATTACGTATACAAAAGGTTATTAAAATCAAATAAGAATTGTGGGCGTGGCTGCCTCTCAAAGTTGACCCATTTTTAAATTTTACGAAAAAATTTAAAGCTGAATTATAGACAAGTTATGCGACCGATCTTAGTGTTTTTGGTGTCATCTGTAAAGTATGTTCAATGCTAATGAAATACTAAAGAAATTTGTTTCTTTAGCTGTTTACTTTTGTACCAGCAATGTTAATAAAAAGCACTTAAATTAGACTATATTTTAACTTAAACGGATGATAGCTAGCTTCCGCCTATCAACTTGTGCAAAGAGTTATTTTGAAGCTTATGAAGTTTTCTATCAAATGCTTTTTAAATTTTTTAAAAATCTTTACTGGTTCAAAAGATATGATTTTTGCAACGCAAACTAAATAATGACCCACTGTGCACCTAAGAGGGGGGGAGGGGAAGCATCCTAACAACTGTTAAGCACGGAAATTGTATTCATTATTTTGTTGAAACCCCAGTGGGGCGTTGGGCGTTGGACGAGGGGCGTGGCCGGGAGTAGTGCGTGCCACTTTGGCAGCATTAATTAACTGTTTATTTATATATTTGTAACAGGCATTGCTGCGAAAATTGAAAACTTCGCGTCTTCTGTAACTCGGACATTTTCCCCTCTCTCACAAACACACATACCCACACACACACAAGCACATACAAAAGTGCAGAATAAAAGTTTTTAATGAGATAATATAAGTGGGTGATGGAAATTAAATGCTTTTACGGCTAATTAGAAGGTCAAGATATTTACATAATTAATACACGTGCTGCTCAACTTTTATCAGACTTTCGACGGATTCTTATTAATGTCTGAGAAAGGCTCGACTTTTCACTCACAGAAAAGGTCAGTTCGCAAGTTCAAACAAGATGAATTACCAATTAATTTCAATACAAGCTTAAATTATAGAAATCATTAAAAATAATCCTTTTAAGCTGCAGCGTTCAAAACTTAAGTGCATCAACAAACAAACACTTGAACTTGTATAACAAGTTAATAACATAAAGACATAAATGAGTTCCTATTATTATAGGAATAAATAAATTGAATTCTTATTTAATATTTTAGATATTTAAATACAATTATTGTTGTACCGCCTGTGGTCTAATGATTCAGTTTTAGCTAGACAACAAATATGTTCCTTTTTTTTAAAAATGTCAAAATTCCCAATTTGCATTTAAAAAATTTTTTTTTTGACGTTACTAAATATGAAATTACCTTTTATGGTTTGTTAGGACACAGAAAATAACCTAGTCGAAAAGTTTTACTTGTTTGTTGCAAGCTAAAATTATTATTAACTATTTCGAAAAATATTTCAAAAATTTGTACAAGTATTGCTTAGAGTTTCCCAGTTTAAACTTGTACAAAAAATTCTTGCGAAGTACAGAAAACAATTTTTAACTTCTTTTCTTATACTTATTCTTTGTCTTTATCTTTGTCGCTGTGTTATGCTTGTATTTTTCTTCGCTTTGTTAAGTCTCTTGTTGTATTGCTTTGCCGCACGATACAAGTATAAATATAAATATAAATAATTGAAAGGGTTTGTCTTATTTGAATTCTCATTCCCTGACAACGGGACAGGTTTTGGTTGTGCCTTTATTATTATTTTTCTTTTATGTGCGTTTGCCAAATTTTAACAATTAATTTGGGTCAAATGCAGAAGAACAGTTGACTGGAATGTTAATTACACTCAATTAGCCAAATTGTCGACAATTTGTCAATGTTGTGTACACGTTCTGTCAAAAATTCAATTTCTGCTAATTGCAAGCTGATTTCGGGTAAAACGAGACACGAGACATGAATTAAGTACCTGTAAATATTATGACCAGGTGTGATTTAAACTTCACTTGAATACGTCATATTTAAAGCACAATTACGCAGATTAATTTCAGCAATTTTAATTTGCAAATATCAACAGCAGAAATTGTAAAATAATTGTGGAATTATGTATTTATTATGATCCTCTGCAAGTAATTAAATATGCGTATATATTTAACACTCGCATTTCCGTACAGCTGTGTTTTTGTTGTGTTACGGATTACCTGTGATACGTATACGTATATTGTTTATTTACCTGCACATAATATGCTTAATTATTGCATTAATTGCGTATCGCATTTTAATTTCGTATTAATTACATTGACTACGCCGTAGCGTCGTTTGTTTACGGTTGCATTATTCAGTAATTTGCGAACTTCACCGGCAAACTCAATAAAAACATCACTGATTTTTTATTAAATCGGCCAGCTTTCAGCTCCTTGTGCTGAGTTAAGAGTGAAGTATATGAATGCATCTGAAAGATACTCGATAAGAATAACGGCAGTCAACGGTTACTTTTGTACTTTTACTTTGCAATCAAATGGCAAATTTATATTTGAAACTGCAACAGGCACAAAGGCATTTTCTGGCAGACAAGGTCGAAATTATTTCCGTTGTCAATTACCGGCTGACAAAAGTTGCAAAAGTTTCCATTTCCAGAGAGAAGGTATAATAGACCAACTTCTAAAATCAAGAGCATTCATCTTTAATATTTTGTTCTTAAATAATTCCATTCAAAACCCATATTAATAATACTAAGAATATTAATGTAAGAAATCGAGGTTTTTAATACAAGAATAAAAATCTTACATTGTTAGCAAAGTATAAATATGTAATTTTTCAGTTTGGTTATACATCACTAATTTTTAGAAATACCAAGACAAAATAAAATATCTATAAAATAGTTTTTAACTTTTTGATTTTCTGATTTAAATTGTATTTATTCTAATATTAAGAATTTGATCTTATTCGAAATGTTCTTAAAACCAAAATGCGCTTTCTTATTCTACGAATTTAATGTTTTTTTTAGACCAAAATTCTTAGTTTTGAGACCAAACTCTTGATTTTAGAACATATCTACAGGGTATTTGTTTGTGGGTTACCTTTTTTGCAATCTGACATATTCATTTCGATTTCAGAGCAAGTCAAACAATTTGGCAGAGTCATTTTTTTGACCGCTCGTCAACAGTGAAATTTTCATAAATTCCAGGCTGTTGTTGTTGAAGGAAGACGGGCAGGAGGAGGAGCAGGGGTTGTACTTACTGCGACTGGACGATGCGCTGACGTAGGCGGAGGAGCGTCGCTTGAAACCGCTGGGCGCTGCCTCGCCGGCGGCACCGCCTGGACCGCCGCTGCTGCTGCTGGCGGGCAGGAAGCGGGAGAGGGAGAGCAGCGTCTTAAACAGTTCGGTCACATTGGTGTCCTCCTTCGCTGAGCACTCAAGCACCTTGGCCCTGCAAGCGAAAAAAATACGAAAATGAACAGATTACTGCCAAAACTATGCTTAAAGAGTTGTAAAGTTTTTAGACCAGCGGCGGAAGTCATAAATTACGTATACGTAATGCGTTTGTAGGGCAACTCGGAAATAATGACGCACATTTACATGACACTTTGTGCTAAAAAAAAACAAACAAAAAATTACCATTTTGGTCAGATTCTTCAACAATAAAAAAAGGGAATAAACGATAAAAAAATACAGGCGTGTGTGCAACTTAAAAAACTGAAACTCTGACCCATTGGCAAAAGTTTACACGACTGGCAGTTCTCCTGTAGAAAAAGTGCTATTAATATTTGTTTTTATCTACACTGAAAAAAAAGGCCAACTTCTAAAATCAAGAACATTCATCTTTAATATTTTGTTCTTAAAATAAGAACATTTTAAGACCATATTACTAAGACTAAAAATATTAATTTAATCATTTTTAATTTTTTTTATTGCTTTTAATTTGAAGAACATTTATAATAATATTATATAATATAACTTGGTCTTATTTGAAATGTTCTTAAAACCAAGATGTGTTTTTTTAATTTAAGAATTTAATGCTCTAAACAAATTTTTTTGAACAAAATTCTTAGTTTTGAGACCAATATCTTGATTTTAGAACATTTTTTTTATCAGTGTATGCAGTTAAATATGTATAGTTTTATATAATTTAAATTAATTTCTTAATTATAATCCTATTTGAAAAATTTTATTTTAACGAGTTTTTTTGGCTAGTCGACGTTAAATAAAAAATAAATAAAAGGCAATTGATTTACTGCAATATTCTCTCCGTCAATGTTGTCCTTTTGTGGTACTGTTACAGGGTATAACATGTGCAACAATTTGTTTTTTTTACAGCGTTTTTGTGGCACCCATCAACCGTGTTGGATTGGTTTTTTGTTTGTGCCACAAGCGGATAAAGCATTCAATGACAGCAGGCGACAGGACACGTAAAGCAACTGTGGCATGAACAGCAACTGGGGAAGGGGCAGGAACGGGACAACAAACTGCTGGCAGACAGCTAACGATGCCTTTAAATGGCTAAATTAGTCGTATCATGCATTTAGCCCGAGTTGCCAAGTTTGTAACTTGGCCAGTTGAACAGTTGGCCAATTGTTGGTTTGCTGTCAACAGCAACTTGTAAAAAGTGTCAAATGCCACAAAACACAGTTGTTGCAACAAGCAACCTGACACTCTAAGCAAAAGTTCTTTAACTTTTTTGAAATTTATTTAACATGCGCATATATTTTTTTTATCTCCATCAATATTTTTTTTTTTTACATATATGCACTATATTTTTCCAGTATCAATTATTAATGCAATAAGTGCAATTGCAGTAAATCAAAGTGCATGTTTTTGTTTATTAATGATTAGCATTAAAAATCAGTGAGCTTGCAAATATTAAAATGATTTGCAGTTTTCACTTTTCACCCATTTTGCTTAATAAACAACTTATACAATTACAAACATGCCAACTGAGATAAATGCACTTTGGGTTTTGTACTCGTGAAACGTTTAACCGCAGACAGACATGCAGCAACAAATTGCAACGTTCTTGCAACTGCCACGCCAACTGCAACATTTTAAGAGCCACTGAACACAGAATACAGAATACAGAACACAGAACACAGAAAATCTCAAACCACAGAGGCTTAAACCACCGGGAAAAAGTGCAAAGTTGGCACGTGAAGTGGAATTGTGTGATGAGCAGTGGCAGCTGCAAGGTCCACAGAGGGATGGGGAGCAGGGGTGCAAAGGTGTTGCAACGGAACGGTCAGGTGGACACAGGACACTGGACACTGGCGAAAAGTTCAAGGTGCGTTCCAGCCACACCATCAATCTGCTTAAATGTTTAATACCACAGAGATTCGTATGTATTTGCATACAAGTACTATATATATATATATATATCAGTATATATGTCAGTGTATGTAAATCTATGTGCATCCAGTGGTTAAGTGCGTGTGCTTATATAATTATACTCTATACACTTTGCAAGTGACTAAGGGGTAGTTCGTAGTTAAAAAAAAACCTCTTTATGAGGTAAAAGTCTAGTGGCAAAAGTCTTGCCATGTCCCAAAATTTCTGAAATCCTACTTTTTGACTAATGATATTTAATTTAATATATACATTTAAAGCAAATTAAAATAAAGGAATTATATCTTATTTTTTTTTATTTTATTTTTTTTTTTTGATACGTTCATTTATGTTATGAGCGCGCTACATGCTATTTAAAGCATTTTCAGTGCTATTTCAAGAATTAACAGAACAGATAAGTTACTGATTTTAAACATGACAGGGTTCGAGCCCAGCTTTTTTTCAAACTGTAGTTCTAGTTATGTGATAGGTCGGCGACTCATACAGCACGAAGAAATTTATTAAAAATTAAAAATTTTACCAAAAGCCCCAACGGCCCCCTAAGCTGCAATTATTTAAATTAACAACCATTTATTTCATGAACTAGGTGAGTTAGCAAACATTTTAGTATGTAAATTTGTGAGCCAAGACTATACCATTCGATCGGTATATACCTCGATCTGATCGGACAATCGTAGTAAATTTCCCATTATTAGCTGTATATATTGTTTTCGTCACTAGCGCGAACTGACGTCCGCAGTGATAAGTTATTGCGCTGTTGCCGCTTACGAACTATTTTGTGAAAATGTCCTAAGCATTCATCTATTTACTGAGTATCTGCTAGTCGCATACTTGCCATTAAAATCTTCTCACTTGGCTTTAAATAAGTTTATGCACGCTTGCTTAATCAGCAACACGAGCCATTCACGCCCTTTGCCCTCCATTCCCCGCCTTGCCCCTGCCACACAAATTATGGTAAGTGCGGCAAACACATTGCCCAGATTCAGGAAGCAAATCATCCTGCCCCAAAGGCTTCTTCTCTGCCACACTCTCTGCATCCTCCTTCTACTGCCTTGCCACGCTTTTCAGCTGTAAGTGATTTTTATGTGCGTGCAGTTTATTAAGGATACAATTATGTGTATATTCGATGTTCACAAAAAGCTACATAAGTAAAAGTGAGCGACGGAAACGGAAGTCAGCTTTAAATCGTGTTGACTGCTGACGTTGCTTCAATTTGAACAGCAAACAACAAAGTTATGTGAAAATTATCACATCAAGTTGACTGCTCAATTTGTATATGTTGAACATAAAATTTAAATATTTAAAGATTAAAATATCAACTTTGCACTTATGCTTAGTATACGAATATATATTGAGTTCTTTATATTGAAAATAAACAAGAGCTTGATTGATTTAAAATTAAAATCAAAGTTTCCCAAGAGCAATGTTTTGTTTGCCTAGAGAAAAAGAAGTTTTTATGTCAAATGGAAAATATTAGAATGCTGGGAGCTCTGATACGCAAAGTAAACTTTTACCTTTGTTTAGCTAAGTTTTGATTATTTCAGATACTTATATTCCTGGACAGGAGAGCCACTTTAAATTAAATATAAGACTGCATTCATCTAGTATAGCTATGTGCTTTTTTGTAGTAAGTCTGTTTTTAATCTTCCTTTTTGAAGCGCCAGAGTTTAAATGTTCTCCAAAACTAAAGTTTCTTCTATTGGTTTCAAAGAATCGTATTATATCATATCATATCAAGCCGTTTAAGCATTACAAAGCCACTTAAACTACTCCCAAAAATAAAATACCAATTCAGCCAAACTAATTCAATTTAAACACTTTTCCTTTTTTCCAGAAATTGTTTAAAATTTCTTGGAAAACTTAAATGTTCGAAGAGTACCCAAAGCATGGGCACTTAAGAGCGTTGTAGTATTAGTCGAAAGGACCTTGTTCCTATGCATATGCATGCATCCTTGTCTCAGTTTCACAGTTTCAGCATCATTTCAGGCTGTTTAAAATGCAAAGCGCATTTTAGCCCCAGTCGAGTGCATTGAACGGCCTTGCAAAGAGGGGAATATCAATTGAAAATGCTTTGAGAGCCGCATATAAAATGCGTGGCAATTAGGGTATACTCTATACAGTGTCTGCTAAAAGAGGACATTCAATAGAATTTGCTGCGCTGTCCAACCAACAAACTAATTTGCAATTTTCATTGCAATGCTGAAACCCATATTTTTCCGGAGAAAATGGCATTTAACAAGGTCCAAATGATTTTCGGCGGTTGCAAGCAACGAACCGAAGTTGCCACGCCCACCTTTTGCCACGGCAACTCATGGCTGGTTGTCACGCTTTTTGTCGCTTAATTTCATTTGTTGCATTTAATTGCATTTGTCGCGGTTGCAACAGCTGCTGCCACCATTTGGGGCAGGCAACTATTCGTGTTGCAGCTACGTTTCACATTTGTTTCGCCTGCACAAATTTATAGCCCATTTTATTACACTTTTTTACTTGACATTACTTATGAAAATTGCTGCTTTACGGCTTTATTTTGTCCTGCTTTCATTATATAACTTTTAGAATTTGTGGTAATTGCAGTAGTTGTAACATTTGCAATTTGTATTCCCCCCGTTTGAATGGGAAATTAAAGCATTGAGTCTTAACTCACCTGAGCCGTGGCAATTCACAGAATACCCAATCTGTGACCTCCTCCTGCCTGACCTCTCTGTGGGAGTTGGCCAAGTCGGCTTTGTTGCCAGCTATGACAATGGGAATGTCCTGTAAATGATGAAGAGAGTGAAGAGTTAGTCATACTACAATACTTTATACCTAAAGGGAAGCATTCACTGCGAGAGGATTGTGCTTGGAAACAGGTTCAAAGCCAAGCTGCTGACAAAGAAAACTCGACTATAATTGACACTCACGCACAAAGGCAGCGCAGCGACAACGAGAAAACAACAACAACAAAAAGCAAGCAAACAAAAAAAATAAAAAAAACACAAAAATAAACAAGGCGGAAAGGCTATAGTCGAGATCCCGACCGTAGAATACCCGTGACTTATTTCAAAGTATTTTTATAGAAAATACTAGCTAAAAAAACTACTGCATACTTTTTGGTGCCTGTATTGCCTTAATTGTTAATAACTTTGGTTAGCTATTACTGCCGTTCTACTTGTCCGAACTTACTGAGGTTAATTGCGATAATAGATAATATTAATAGATACCGTTAATAACCATAAAAATGTAATATCTTAAAAACTATAGGTGGTTTTTTGCGATTTTCGGGGGTGTAAGGCGGCTTGGCAGGAATTTAACACAAACTTGACCTGCGTAGAGCTTGTAGAAGTCTGTGTGCCAAATTTGGTTACGCTAGCTCTTATAGTCTCTGAGATCCTTTTCTACTTACGGACAGCCGGACAGACGGACGGACAGACGGACGGACAGACGTACGGACGGACGGACCTGGCTGCTCGACTTGTCTGTTGATGCTGATCAATAACATATTTACTTTATAGGGTCGGAGATGCCACATTTCATTACACAATATACCCTTTTACTTATTTTCTAAGTAATGGGTATAAAAGCAACAACAATAGATTTGTGAAAAGCTACCAGCGTAAAACCAAATTCATAGCCCAAAAGACTTGGAACAAGTTTTAATTTTTAATTGCATTGGGGCATTGAAATTGGTAAACATGGCGTATGAGGAATTTTTCTCATAACAAATATATTTTTTAATTCAATTCGCGCTTGTCAGCTACAGCTACAGCTACAGCTACAGCTATAGCTGTGCTAATTGCATTCAAAATGCAAAGGCAAATGCCATGTGGCAAACTCACCTGAAAGTCGGCGCGTTGTTCGCGGATCTCCTCGAAACATTGTTTGACACACTGAAAACTGGGCGCCGATGTCGTCGCATAGACCAACATGAAGGCGTGGGCCGTCGCAATGGAGAGGCGTCGCATGGCGGGGAATTGCATGTCACCGGATGTGTCCAAAATGTCCACCTGCAACAAGCAGCAAACAAAATTTCAAATATTTTCAGCGCATAAGAAAAGACCGCATAATTGAATACTTGACAAAATGAAACAAATTGAATAAAAATATTAATTTATAGCACAAACGTTAAGGTCTATAATTTATCGATCAGCAGACTCACAGTCCTTTAAATATTTTAAATGCCTTACATCACGTATACGCCATGTGGCCTACGCTGCGGTTATGCTTTTAATATGCTTTCCAATATCTCGATAAGCCCATAAACAGTTTGATTTAAATGCCATAAGCTTAGCAAAAAGCATATATCGTCTATTTGAAGTGACCTGACTGAAAGCTTGCGCACGAAATTTAATTTAAATTCAAATATGAAATTCTAAACTCAGCAATCCTTATCTTGTTAGTAACTTTATGGCAAAATTCATTTCATAAATTGATTTCATGCTTCTGTTGCCGACGGAAACGCAATAAACTTGCAAAAAAAGGTAATTGTTTCTAAATGGATTATCGGACATCATCGAAAGAGGTTTTTTGACCATCGAATATTAAAAATCAAAAACAACAAAACATCTGGCAAAATATATATAAAAAATAAAAAAGAATAGCACACATTCCGCACGGAAAGTTAATTGAAAGTCTAGAAAAACACTTCACTATGGAATTGACTGTAGTCCCTTTTTTTCTGGCCATAAACTCATTTAATTTATGTTTTCAGACTGTATATATATAATTTAGCTGTTATGCGGTAAACAAATATAGTTAAAGTATAGTATATGGATTTTATTTATGCATTGACCGCAATCATATTTCATATTTAACACTCATTTCTTTAAAGCTAAGTTACTTTTGTTTCTGATGTGTTTAAATAAACTTTAATCCGCTTTATTTTGGATCTGGCAAAAAGATTCAACATCTGCATTAGACAAATCTGGCAAAGTTGGCATTTCATTTTTAAATTTAAATTGAACTGTTTTGGCACAAAAATTTGTCAATGACAGCGAGCCGAGAACACAGACAAATGAACAGTGATTGTCAGACAGAAAGAGGCAAAAAAAAAAAATGTTTAAAATGTACACTGATAAAAAACAGATTCTAAAAGCAAGATCAAGAATCAAGGTCTTAGAAATGCGTCAAAAACATAATATTATTAATAATATTATAATATAAACACATTTTGGTATTGAGAACATTTTTAATAAGAGCAAGTTCTTACTACAAGAATAAATGCTTTTAAAATTGAAGTCAAGAAATAAAAACAATAAGGACAAGTTTTTAATTCATATATTTTTTAATTGTTTTTTTTTTATACCTATACATTTTATTCTGGCTTGGTAGCTTTATAAATGTTATTAATGTATGTTTTTCATTGTGAAGACTGGGACTCGCACCCGTGCTTAACAAATTTTACTTTCCTGACAATTTAAGATTTATTTTTATTCTTGTATTAAGAACTGCAATTTTTAAGATTTCTATTTTTGGTATTAGTAATATGGTCTTAAAATGGTCTTATTTTGGGAACCAAATATTTTATACTTGTATTAAGAATTGAGATTTTTTTTATTTATATTTATGGTATTAGTAATATGATCTTAAAATGGTCTTATTTTAAGAACGAAATATTTAAGATGAAAATTTTTAAATTTAGAACTTAATTTTTTTTCAGTGTAAATGTATTTCGATAGCGATGTCGTTCAATGCTCAGTTGATGCCAACTAATCCCAAGTGTCAGCATCTCGTTTACGCATTGTTCCCCAGACAGTCAGGCAGTCAGGGTGTCAGAGAGTCAGTTAGTGAGTCAGGCTCGACCCCCAATTGGCCAACAGCCGCAATGTCAACAGCATACAAAAGCTGAGCATTTAACGATGGCGGTTTATAGCGACACTCAACTGACACGTTTATGCGGCAGCAACCAGGAGCAGGAGATGGGAGACAGGAGCCAGGAGACAGTAGCCTGGAGCCTGGAATACCGACCTGGAGCTGGCGGGGTCTATTGTTCGGTTAGAGGCCATTGTTCGGCAATTTGTAGCGCATTGTTGCACTAACTTTATTAAAAATGCGCGAAAATGCGTGCAAAACATATACACAGATTTCTGATCAAGGCAAGCTTTGGCATTGTTCATATTCCAGCTGCGTTGACACAAAATTGCCATTAAGGTCGCGCTGTTGTGGCCACAAAACGCTCAACTTGTACTCGTATTGCCGTGTAACGTGCCTCTCATTCGATGTAATGTGCCACAACCGCAGCGGGTTGCAACAACACGAAAGAACAATCTGTTAAACGCAACCTCATGTCCGGGGCTTTAGTTGTGTGGTCCACAAGTAACTTTGATGAAAGCCAGACAAACAGCGAAGAAGCATTCCATATCAAATTGGTTTCAAAGCCGAATAACACACGGCGTATGCGCAATGTGAGCTGCTTTGAATGTACGCGTGCTTGCGGCGGGTAAATTCAATCAAATGTTTGGCATTTCCGTTCAACTTTAAACTAACAACAGAAAGTATTAGTTGCAATCCGGTAACAGAGCTTCAGGCAGCCTTTGGCCAGGCTATCAAGCGTAAAAATGAAATTAATTAAAACAAAAATGCTAGCGATGATGACATTGTCGATGTTGGCAAACGACGCCACCACCAAGGGTGACAATGTCGCCATTGCCATCACCATCATCAACACGATCATTATCATCATCGCCCTCAACGCAGTTTAGTCAACATCAATTTAGCGTGTGTCCTGCCATGGCAACCAACGGCAACATCAAACAAGCAAGAGCTCTTTAGAGGAGTTCCCGACTAAAGGATACCCGTGATTAACTTCAAATATAAAATAATTGTATCTATGAGCTATTAAAAGCCAACTGCAAAAAATATTGCATACTCTCAGGCGCTCGCTTTTAAATTTAAGAATGACAGAACTACACAGCAAAAAAGTCCCGGGATGAAATCAATGCGGTGTCCTAAGTACGGAAATCCTGCTTTACAAAATTATTGATCTATGCACGATTTTTCTCAGCACGATTTTGATTTTCGAAGATTTATAAGATATTTTAGTTCGATAAATGAATTTAAAGACTTCTTTGACTTGTTGCCATTTTATCCGCATATTGTCTTAATTTAACAATAATAGCCTGAATACATCATATTAAAAACATGAGTTTACCACCAAAAAGAGCTTTCTAGGAGGTAAAAAGTTTTTTTAGTTTTATGATGACCGAATTTTGAGTCCCTGAGATACTGATTTTTATAAAACTGCGAATGTATAAAAAATACTGAGGAGTTTGTGTACTACATTTGTTTACTCTAGATTTTATAGTCCGTCAGAATCAGTTGCTTATATAGACCGTATGTCTATCGAATAGATGGACATTGCTAGATGGACTGGGCAATGGATTGTAGTCAAATTTCTACATTATACTCTCTGTCAAGTATCCTTCTTTCTCCTACATATACGAATACAATATACCCTTATACTCTACAAGTAACGGGTACAAATTGAGGAAAGCAAAGGATATAAGGGTAAAAGCCAGTAAAGACGAAAGAGAAGGAGCATCATACCTATTAATCAACTTTTTGTTACAACTTTTTGTGGCGACTCTGTGTGTTGTGTACTGTGGCTATGGCTGTGTCTACGTCTATGTTGGTGGCAACTTTGAAAACAGCGCATAATCAGCTCGTATACCAAGAGCTTGAAGGATGAAGGATGTGCTATCAAAAGTAAGTTGCCCTTACTGCCGTATATCCCATCAAAGCAGATAATATCCATAACATGTTATGCACTCAGGCGTGCATGTGCATGCGTGTGTGTGTGTGTGTGATTTTGAAGTTGCTGTAACAGTTTTGAGGCAGATGCGTGTAAATTTGATTAATGAGGAACTGCCTGTCTAACTGCGTGTCTATTCCAAGCTACGAGAATGTTTGCAGATACACTATTAATCCATTTGCCTTTCATTTAACCATTTTAGCATTTTACATATGCTCAATTTGCGTTTCTAGCACTTAAATGTTTAATCAACTTTTGATATGGCCGCAAGCATAATCAGCTTCCATACTTCCTCCTTTCCGCCTTTCAATCTCATTCATCCTGTGCCTTGTTGTTAGGGAAACGCCTTAAAGCCTCCTACGCTCAAACACGTGTCGGAATTATAAACCAAGTCTCAACTCTGGCTAACAACTTGGCATAAGCTTGTATTCGTATGTAACAGGCAAATGTGTGGGTCGAGCTAATGCTCTGAATGTAATCATGATGTTAAAACCACTTGTAATTCAGTCGGCTAGCAGGCGACTAGTCATCTCAAGTTGATGGCCAACATCAACTGCACTTTGCCCACAATTGGCCACAGCTTTGATTTAATTAGTGGCCCACTTCAAATTACTTGCTAGCATCTAAGGCACGCACACAATCCACATACTCACAGTTACCATAAACATCCAGTCGATGGCATTGTGCAACTGCAGCTGCAACACAAGTGCACTTAGGAAACAACGACTGAGAGCCAAATAACAATACTACATTCCTGGTTAAATGTCTCTCTCGGCTGTCACTTAAACCAGCAGCAATACAAATAAAAAAAAAAAAACAAATTAGAAATATTCTTATGGTGCCAACCAACTGAAATACTCTTATGGGTGTAAAATCATGTTGCTTTTGAGGAAGCTTTAAAATTTCAATGCTGCTACACTTTATATATATAATTTCAGAGGGGGGACCCTTACCATCGAAATCGAGTCATGGTTGAAAATAATTACATTTTTAAAATGAACAAAATTTGAATGCAGATTAAATTTAGAGGCCAAACCCTGATCAAAATGACATTCCGCTTGAAAATCGGTTAAAATTTGATGAAGTTTTGTGAGATCAAAGCTTTTGAAAAAATTTCAAGGGGTAGGTATGGAAAATTGGATGACAGATGGCTTCGAATCGAAAAAATATCAAATTTTCTAGATGATATAAATTTAAATGCAGAATCAATTTGGGGGCCAAATCATAATCAAAATGACATTCCGCTTTAAAATCGGTTAAGTTTTGGCAAAGTTATGAGAGATCAAAGTTTTTGAAATAATGTATGGAAAATTGGATGATAGATGGCTTAGTATCGAAAAAATATCAAATTTTCTAGATGATACAAATTTAAATGCAGAATCAATTTAGAGGCCAAATCATGATCAAAATGATATTCCGCTTAAAAATCGGTTAAATTTTGGCAAAGTTATGAGAGATCAAAGTTTTTGAAAAAATGTCAAGGGGTAAGTATGGAAAATTGGATAATAGGTGGCTTAGTATCGAAAAAATATCAAATTTTCTAGATGATAAAAATTTAAATGCAGAATTAATTAAGAGGCCAAATCATGATCAAAATGATATTCCGCTTAAAAATCGGTTAAATTTTGGCAAAGTTATGAGAGATCAAAGTTTTTGAAAAAATGTCAAGGGGTAAGTATGGAAAATTGGATGATAGATGGCTTAGTATCGAAAAAATATCAAATTTTCTAGATGATAAAAATTTAAATGCAGAATTAATTAAGAGGCCAAATCATGATAAAAATGACATTCCGCTTGAAAATCGGTTAAATTTTGGCAAAATTATGAGAGATCAAAGTTTTTGAAAAAATGTCAAGGGGTAAGTATGGAAAATTGGATAATAGGTGGCTTAGTATCGAAAAAATATCAAATTTTCTAGATGATAAAAATTTAAATGCAGAATTAATAAAGAGGCCAAATCATGATCAAAATGATATTCCGCTTAAAAATCGGTTAAGTTTTGGCAAAGTTATGAGAGATCAAAGTTTTTGAAAAAATGTCAAGGGGTAAGTATGGAAAATTGGATGATAGATGGCTTAGTATCGAAAAAATATAAAATTTTCCAGATGATAAAAATTTAAAACCAGAATCAATTTAGAGGCAAAATCATGATAAAAATGACATTCCGCTTGAAAATCGGGTCAGTTTTGATCAAGTTATGAAAGTTCGAATTGAGATCTTTTTGATAAAATGGACAATGATTTAAAAAACTCAAGGACACAGTACAGTATACGTAGAATTTATTATAATGTAAATATCCAATTTTATAATGAGTATAAATATTTTGAAAATTAATTGGAACCTTAAGATGAAATGTACCTGATTTGTAAATTTTTTAAACTCATTAAAATATAAATTATAAATAGGTCTTAGGTCTATCTCGTTTAAAAAAAATAAGAAATAATATATAAATTCTTTTCATAAATTAATATTACCTATATACTTTTGAAACATTATTATGTATACAAAGTGTGCAGACTTTATTCCATAGTTAAACATGCCACATCTCATGACCTCTTACATCTGTTAACTGTTAAATAACCTTGCTTACAGCACACATAACAATTGCAACGTGAAAGCATTGCGTTTGCTTAGTTGCACTAATGCACGCTGGACACAAAAGGTTGAGCCCTTCTGCCTCTCCCCGTGTCCCTCTGTGACCCTTATGGTGTCTTACTTACCTTTAGCGTGACGCCACCCAGGTCATATTCACGATTGTAGAGATCCTCGACGGTGGCACGATATTTGTCAGTGTAGGTCTTGAATAGGAAGCGCTTTAGAATGGAGCTTTTGCCCACTCCTGCGCCACCCAGTAACACGAGTCGAATGCGTTCCAGGTCCGCCATTTTGTAGGTGTTGTTGGTGCTTCTATTGCTGTTGCTGTTGCTGCTGTTATTTGTTGCCTACTTTCGAGCGCAGCTTATAAATCGCTTGTCGTTATACTTGTATTTATGTTTGTCTATTGTTGTCGCACAAATTTCTCCTTCGTTTGCTTTGACTGTTGCGCTATTAGGGCGATAATTCACTTGTTATTATTGTGCTGATGCATTGTGCTTTCTATCGTGCACTTCAACTTGAATTTCGTCATTATATTGGTTACTTGAATACGTTTAGGAACAGCCCCACCAACTTGATTGTATCCTGTTTGACTTGAGCTATTAAATTTGTTGAACTTATCGCCGATTTAATAACAACAGCTTAAGTTTCCGCTTTGTAACACTGACTTCCGTTTCCGCTGGGCGAGATGTGTGCGTGATGTGCTGTGGATACAAACAAAAGCAAAAACAAACTGCTTTAAAGCCAAACTCGTTTCAAATTTCGAGGGTTGTTGCCCAGAGCAACCAAATAGACGTAGAATTAAGGGAGGCAACTGATTTGGATTTTCGCGTCACGTAATTTGCGTTTGTGTTTTCGTTTTGTGGGCTTTTGTTTATTATTTTATGATAATTGCAAATTTTGGCAGTTAGCCGAAATCGGTAACATCAATATTACAAACAGCAACAACATTTTTGGCCAACTGTGTTAATCTATCTATGAACATTGCAGCGAACTTTTTGAGTTATTCGAAATTGCCGATGCGAATGTTTGCGAAATTACGAGTATATTTAAGTATTCTACATAAATTGCTATACAGTACAGTCAAAATAACTTCAAACTACTGCATTACAGTTTATTTGTGCATATATGTATCTGTGTGTGATTGTATATGTATTTGCGTTGCTGTAATCATAATCTACACACGTGTTCACATGAATATGTTCGTTGCAGGCAAAGGATGCATCCACATTTTCAAATATGATGAGCTTAAAAAATGTGTGCACGATTGCAGATACAAACACAATTTCAGCTTGATAACTTTCAGACACCCTAGAAATCAATACAGTGCAATAAGGTATGCTCTACAAATCTCGAGCAACTTATAAGCAGTGTTTTAAATTATAAAATATTTGATATAGCTTAAAATTTATTGAAATTATTTTTATATTGAATAAATAAATTGATTTATTTCGTATATAGAATTGTTAAATTAGTTGAAACTTGAAATAAATAAATGTCAGCCAATATATTAAGGATACAATTAAAAATTCATGAAGATAATTATCTTAAAAGTGTAAGACTTCTTAAAAGTACAATTAGAAAATAATTAGAAAATTCTAATTGTATAACACAAGTATACTTTACTCTATTTTGTTTATCGACTTCATCGAATAATCGTTTGGATTAACAATCTGATCTCATCTTAATCTCTCAGCTAATCGACATACACTGTACAGAGCATAGTAAATAGCTTCAATGGATGTACACACACACACACACACGCTACAGAACTTTGTGACTTTTATGCCATTGGGAAAAATAGAGTAAAAAATCTGCAAAGATGGAAAATTGCAAATAAACTCTCAGACAGCCAAAGCTTTGTGCATCACAACCTTGTTAAGAAGCCCAAAGCTAGAAGCCTCTATCTGACTATCTATTTTATCTGTGTATATGTATCTGCATCTGTCTGTCTGTCTGTCAGTCTGTCTGTCTGTCAGTCTGTCTGTCCGTCCACCTCTTTATGTGTTTCCGTGTAGTTCACATGCTAAGTGCAGCAGGCAACTCAATTTGTTAGTGGAAAGCAGCACATTAAAGCTGTTTCTTAAAGCACCAGCACCTGTTCTGGTCACCATTCATTTTTACACCCAGAGAAAATCAAAAGATAAATACAGATATATTGGATTTTACTTTGTTAATTTTACATCAAATTAAATTTGCTGTCGATATTTTAATATCGCGTAACATTTTCTTCAAATTTCTAATTAGTTTGTTTATTAAATATTAAATATATTGAAAATATTTAAAAAGCATTTTCCTTTGTATATAATTTGGAACGTTTATTAACAACATTTTAAAAACACGAATAAACAGGTTTTTATTTAGCTGTTCCAGATCATACGTTTTTTTTTAATTACCATTCTTAAAGCAATACAAGCTCCTTAGAGTATGCAGTAGATTTTATTTTGTTGGTAAAAAAACCTTTCAAGAACTTTTATATATATTGAAATTAGTAACGAATATCCTATAGTCGATATCTGGACTATAGCGCTTTCGACTTGTTTAAATAATTAAATTGCACCCACTCCATATTTGATGCCAATTTATAGGCCAAACTACTTAGTTAAATCAAAGTGGAAATATTAAAATTTAAGAGCACATTTCTGCGAGTGTATCTAGCGTTGCTACCAGATACCTGTGCTCCCTTCCGTGTTCCTGATACTCGGAAAAAGCAGCTGCCGATGCTGATGGTGATGCCGATGTGATTCTGATGCTGATGCTGTTCTTGGTACCTGTCTAATTGCAACAGCAACGTGATATAATTAAGTTACTGGGAAAATGCAATTTGTTGCAATCAACGGCTAAGATTGAGCGACAGTTAAGGCCAACATGACTTGCACCATGGCCAGACAATTTCGATTATGTTCGTTACAGTATGCCAAAGTGTTAATTACTTACAAAAATGCACTGAGTGAGGGCATTAAATTCTAGATAACTTGTGTGAAAATGCACTGAAATTTATTGAGTCAAAAGCCAATAAGCACACAGACTACAGTCCAACAATTGGCATTGTTGCTTTGAAGCGTCGACTCTCAGCAACCACCAAACAAGTTGTCATCTGAGGACCTGGCAATTGTGGAAATTGAAAATAGTTTAGCAAAAATAGTTTACCATGGAAAAGCTGTTACCAAGCAGACGACACAAGCTGCAACTTCAACTGTATCTGTGTCTCTGTTTAATTATCTCTGAGTGTGTGTGTGTGTGTGTGTGTATTTGTGGTTTTACCACTGGGCAAGGCAATTTATTTGAGCTAGGATAAGTTGTCCACACGAGCAACCTGAGTACACTGAAAAAAATGATCAAGAACATTCATCTTAAATATTTTCTTCGTAAAATAAGAATATTTCAAGACCATATTATCAATACTAAGTATATTAATCTAAAAAATAAAAATATTTAATGCGAGAATAAAAATCATAAATTGTTGGGAAAATATAAATATGTACTATTTCATATAACATATAATTTTCATATAATTTCTGGTTAGAGAAAAATAATGAATAAAAAGTATAAAAGTAAAAATTAAAAAAAAAATGATAAGTTTAAAAAATTTTTAATGTTGTTTTTAATATGGTTTTATTTTAATTTTAAGAACATTTATTCATTAAATAAAAACTTGGTCTCATTTAGAATGTTCTCAAAACCAAGATGTGTTTTCTAAATCTAAGTATTTAAAGTTCTCAACGCATTTTTTTGACCAGAATTCGTAGTTTTGCGACCAAAAACTTGATTTTAGAACATATTTTTATCAGTGTACGAGCTAGTCGGAAAATTACAAGAGCTTTTGCACATGGTTATGCAAATTGGGTGCTCGTTTAACATTGTGTTTATGATATTTGATTATGATGCTGCAGAGTAAATATAAGCGTTTTCCTATTGTGTGTTTAGTAAATCAAATTTGCAGTCCATGGACAATTAAGGGGCATATTAGTGTTCATGTAAGACTCTAATAATGTTCACTGATTCATTAAACAACAACTTTCTGCTTTATCTTTCAACTAATTGAGAGGTATCTGATAGTTCAGCATTCCATGCTCAACCGCATTTTTGTTTTACATATTTTGTTTTGTTTTTCATCAAAAACTTGTTATGCGAACAAAGAGCAGTGGCTTCAAATGCATTTTTCATTTGCATTTAATTTGAAAGTGCTGAAAAACAAGGTTGGCAGTTGGAGGAGGAGTAGAGGTCATGTATCTGTTGACTTTAAAAGCATGTGGATAATTCATTTAATTATACACACACACACGTTGTACGTTGACGTAATAATAATATTTATAAAAATAAAATTAGTTTCAGAAGAGCTCTTAACACAAAACACAATAAAATTTAAAGTAAAAAAACAAATTAATTCAATTTTACGCAACACTTTTGCTCTTACTTTAACCTTTGCCATGGTTTTATATATACAATTTTAATTAAATCTAGTAGGCCTACATTTTAAGCACACACCCACACACACAAACAGAGTGAACAAGATAGCAGCTGTGCAACAACAACAAGAATAAAAAGTAAAAGGACAAGAACAATTATGAATTCCTGAACTGAACTTTGATATATATTGTTGTTGTCGCCCATTCGCTTTACATTTTAAAGGACCGAGGACTTGAATTAATTTTTTTCTTGTTTTTTTATACAGCCAAAAGATTTCTCAAATAAAAAAGTGACTGTTGTTGACATTTCTGATGCTTCTTTGTGTGGCTATGAAGAATATTCGTATTTTCTTCTGCGTTTTCTCCCAAAAACTTTTACGATGCGTGTAATTCTTGGTTGTTGTTTGTTTGTTTGGCTGCTCAATTGAAAAGTGAAAAATATGAACCATATTTGAGGTTTTCCCCCTTTTTTTTTTCTTTATATGCAATCAATTTTTGTTTATAGAGAACATTTTTTATTCTTTTCTTTGCATGGGTTTCATTTTTATTGAATCACATGTTTTCTAAATTGAACAGGTTGTGTTTAAAGCTATTTTTATTGGTAAGACGCCAAGTTAAGGAAGGGAGAAGTCGAAATGACTGAAATAACTCGACACAGCATCGTTTGATATGTCATCAAAAGCACATTTGTCACTTCTACCACAACCACAAGCAACAACAACAACAGCAACAGCAACATAAGATGAATAACAACAATGGAGCTGCACTCAAGACTGCTTTGTGTGCAACACTCGCAATGTCAACTCATATGACACGATAAAAACCGAGCACTGCGGCTTAAAAACTCACAACATACATACACACACACACACACACACACACACACAAACAAACACTAACAACTAAGCAGTTCTCGAAGGGATCAAAAGGATAGAAATAGAGTAAGAGAGAGATAGGGATGGAGAGAGCATGAATACGAGGGTGGACAAATAAATCAGTGGTCTAAAAAGAAATATGCAGCATTTTTGATTTAAAATAAATGTACTATTCACTATAATCTTTTTCCAATGATTCCCTTACCTCTTTAAAATTTGCATTAAAAAAGTTAGTCAACAAAAATTTAACTATTTCACATATTTAAAAAATTAGTCCAGAAAAATTTAATTATTTCACAGATAACTTTCTCATTAAAGTGAAATATTCGTAACTTTGCGACGTTGTAATTTTTAAATTTTCGAAATTCATTTATTAAGCTGAAAAACGGATACTTTGTTCTACAAGTTTTTAGCTCAAATCATATAACTTTGCATTGATAACAACACACATGTGTGTATTCTGATGAAAGCGAAAAGTTTTCAAATATGTTCACTATAAAATGTTGCCCAAATTAAGCAGTGTGTTCATAGCTCGTAATGAAACTTAATCAAGCTTCAATTGATGGATTACACTACTCAACATAATTATGTTTTGATTAAAAAAGTTGCGTTCTTCTATGCAGATCGAGACTTTTCAGCCCACCCTCGTGCATAGAAGTTTGTTGGGCCTCATTGGCTTCTCCTGACCATGACAGAAAGTGCTCAACAAATAACGAAGCGAGTCAAACAACACTCACACATGCACACACACACCCATTATCTACTATCAAACAGACAATGTGTGTTAGTTTGCCAGAGAATTTATAAATATTCATTAGCCGCAACGCTGGCATGTGTTAAAATTCTATTGTAACGCATTGCCAGCTGGTCGAGAAGGTTTTCGGTATGTAGTTTATTAAAATGCCTCGAATACCGCAGAATAACCGAGATGGAAGCTGACAAGTTGGGAAGCTGGAAAAACTGGGAAAACTGGCAGCTGACGAACAATTGCTGTTGGCCACAAAACTCGCGCAAAAAAGTTAACAATATTGATGAGACTTGCCATACTACAGAGTTAATATATATATATGTGTGTGTGTGTGTGGGTGTGTGTTAGCCGTGTACTACTTCCGCTTGAACGCACTCGAGCGTCATTTGGAGGTCAACTGTTTAAGTTTTAGCTGAGTTCAATTTGAACCATGTCAGCATATTTACGGCCTCAATCGAGAATCAAATGTTGGCAATTATTTTAATTTGTTAAGTGTTGCGGTCACTTTATATGTCAGCTATTAAATGTGGCCAAAACCAAGAAAGCAATTCACATCAATAGTTGTGCCAGCTTAAAAGGCTTTGTGGCATGCCATTTCAAATTGATTAAAAAGACTACAAAATGCCCTGTAAATTTATTAATTATATTCAAATTTAGTTATTTTATATCAGCTTTTACTTTTCCCAAAATTAAGCCATATTATAGGGTATAATTAGTAGCGTTTACGGTGAGCTTTAACCATTTAATTTAAATATTTTGGCATGTGAATTTTGCGGCTTTTTGGACTTAAATCATGAAATCTATTTTATGTGGGCAATTGAGAGCATATGCTGCACTAAAAAGTACGATTATGTTAAGCTTTTGACTTGGTTTTGGCCAAATTTATTGCAATTAATTTAAACTCTTAATGGAGTAACGACCGCAGCAATAAACAAATTATTTTATGATGCCAACCAGGCGGGCATTAAATTCGGAAAGCCAAAAGTGAACGTATGTGTGTGTGAGAGTGTGTGGGAGTATGTGGGAGTGTGTAGGAGTGAGAGTGTGTGTGCGTTAGTTATTTGTAGTTACTGCAGACACGGTTTTAATGATTACAAACTGGCGTCAGACGACGATTAAGAACAGGGCCAGAAGCGATACCGTTAAACTGTTGATGGCTACGCCTTTTATAACCGATACACTCACACACACACACACACACACACACACACACACACAGATACAGGTATTGACTGTTGGCAAAAATAACAAGTGGGCGGCTGCAGTCGAGCACGCTCGACAGTAGAATACCCTGTGACCAGGTAATCTGTACTGAAAGTTGATTTTCGACCGATTGTTCCTATGGCAACTAGGAAACCGATCTAAACCAAATTTGGTCAGCATGAATAACACCAACTTAAATGCATATTCTATGAGTTTGGTTAAGATATCTCAAAAAACAAAAAACTTTTTCATACTAAAACTTGATTTTCGACTGAGCGTCTCTATGGCAGCTATATGATATAGTGGTCCGATTTGAACCAAATTTGAGCAGAATGTATAATATCAGCCCAGATGTATATTGTGTTAGATTGGTCGAGATATATCAAAAAACCAAGAAGTTTTTCATACTAAAACTTCATTTCCGATCTATCGTTCCTATGGCAGCTATATGATATAGAGGTACGATCAAAAAAAAAAAAAAAACTTGATCTGCGTACGGTAATCAGGAACCTACTTACCAAGTTTGAAGTCTCTAGCTCATATGGTCTTTGAGATCGACGCTTTCAAACAGACGGACGGACAGACCGACGGACAGACAGACGGACTGACGGACAGACAAACATACGGACAGACAGACGGACAGACAGACGGACGGACAGACCGACGGACAGACAGACGGACAGACAGACAGACGGACAGACGGACAGACAAACATACGGACAGACAGACGGACAGACAGACGGGCGGACAGACCGACGGACAGACCGACGGACAGACAGACGGACACGGCTCAATCGATTTGGCTAATGATCCTGATCAAGAAAATATATACTTCGCCCCCATCCTGTCAGTTACATGCATACTGCCAAGCACATTATACCCTTTTTTCCACATTTTTAATGGGCTCAGGGTATAAAAAGGCACCTGTACCAATAACATTAAAGCCTTTTTCTGGTTCAATGGTGTGCAGAAAATGGGTCACTAACTGTTACTTATTTATACTAATCAAGTCAACATCGTTGAGGCTGAAGCTGAGACTGAGCCTGGAGGTCAGCAGGAGCATCTAAAGTGGTAGAGTGGTGAGTCCAGATTGGAGTAGCGAACAGGTCTATTGCCGATGTTGTTCCTGTTCCTGTTCCTGTTGCTCGTATTCCAACATTTCACTTTTATCTGATGCCTTAAGTGTTATTAAAAACTTTGTTGAGGCATTTAAATTTAGCTAAGCACAATGAGCTGCGCCAAAGTTGTTGGCCCTGCAGAGTCCTTAACCTATTCAGCACTTGGCCAACACTTTGGGTACTTGTAGTGCTCGTTATGCTGTCGCTGTTGCCAATGTTGCTGTTGCTGTTTCTGCTGCTGCTGCACTTGGCAACTTAATGAGCAACTTTGCTTATTGCAGCTGCAATTGCTTCGCATTTTGGCAGTTTGCTTTATGCAAATTTAGTTAGCGCAGTGCGAAATTAATAGCTGCCATGTGGCTAACCAGTTGGCTAATTGGACCGCAGTTCTCATAATTATTTGGCTGATTATGAAGACAGCTGAATAACTATTGAGAACCAATACAACATTGTAAGCAAGCAAAGTTTCAGTTAAAAGAAACTTCAACAAAAAGCATTTTATACTTGTTACTTAAAAAATAATAAAAGGGCATATATTGTTTGTTGCAATGTATGTAACAGGAATAAGCAGGCAGCTCCGATCCTTTAAAGTATATATATCAGCATCAACAGTCGAGTCGATAAAGCCATGTCCGTCCGTATAAACAAAAGCATCTCAGAGATTAAAAGATTTACTAAATTTGGCACACAGAAATTCGCCGAAAATCGCGAAAAACTACCATACCCACAGTTTTTGAAATAATACGTTTTTTATGGTAATTAACGTTATCTTTTAATATTATCTATTATCTCACTTAACCACAGCAAGATCGGATAAGTTGAACGGCAGCAATAGCTAACCAAAGTTATTAATAGTTAATTCATGCAAGCACCCAAAAGTATGCAATAGTTTTTATTAGATATAAATTTAACGGGTATTCTCTGGTTAGGATCTCGTTTATAGTCTTTGCGACTTGTTTAATTTGATTTTGCGGTTGGGTTTCTGTTAAATTTGATTGCAACTGAAGCGTGAAAAGCAACGGGATGCTGTAGAGAGGTCAGCAAACTGTTGGCAACACCCATGCCATTATCCAATGTCTTCGCTTCGTCCCATTGAAGCTTCGGCATCTGTTGCAGCAACTAATAGTGAGACGCACTAGTAAAGAAAATGAATGCAAAACTTAATCAGGCGAAAAATGAAGTTGCAACTGCCACGAGGGGTGAACAGAATGTTCAACAATTGCGCTGCAATCGCCTGCGTTTGACATTGACATCTCAGGTCCAGTTCAGTTTAGTTCAGTCCAGTGCAGTTCCAGAGATGACACTCCCTTTTCAGCTGCAGTTAACATCTTGACGTGTACGTCACGTTCCAATGACGACATCGATTGTCAACATCGCTGGCTGTGCCGCAAATTAAACACAAACATGGGGCATTGGGCATGGGGCATGCAACATGGGGCATGAACGAAACACGTACAGACACTCGCACGTACTGAGCCAACATTCTCACTTGCTAAGTTTTAGCTTGCTGCTGCTCCTTTTGTGTTTGTCTTTCGTCCCAAAAGCATGCAAAGTTTTCATCATCATCACCATCATGAATGCACTTTCATTGTCATTGCTTGGAATCGCCCTCGACATGTGCCTTTAAAGTCACACGTAATCCAAAAAAGGCAGCTCAACATCGCGGACATCTTGCGAACTTTGCCCCAATTGCCCCCTGACTTTGTGTCTGTGTGTGTCTGTGTCTGTCTGCGTGTGTGTCCGCTATGTAGGTTAATCGCCAACACAAACCAATGTGTGTGTGCAGTTTTCTCGCCAAGATTTGCACTTGCCACAACTCTGACCCTCTGTGTGTGGGCGACTTTTCTCTCCCCCTATCACTTTCACTCTCCCTCTTCCTCTCGTTGTGTTCTTAGCAATTTTGGCAGCTCATGTGTGTTTGCTCAACGCTTGGCTATTACTACGTGGGTGTGTGTGTGTGTGTTTCTTAGTACAATAAAAGTTGATCAGTTTGGGCAACATTTTATTCACTACCAAAAATAATTGCTAATCAACTTTTGAATTCTATTGAATTAGTATGAATAATTAAAATACATATTGAATTGCCAGCAGTCATAAATTTGCATTTATCTGAAAAGTCTTTGTTGTATTTTCTATGCATATAAGTAAGAACAAGAAAATCTGACTACATAATTGAATTTTGTAACAATTCCAACGAAGATTTCCAGCTAATCTAAGACATTAAATATACAAAAATATATATATTAAATATTTCCTAACGTTGACGGAATTGGAATTGACTTTATTACAGCGCATAGTGTAAATTCCAAGTAAAAAAATTTAAATGTTTAACGTTCACAAATTATTACGTATACGTAATATTTTCTTTATTCATTTATCACAGGCCACACTATAATTAAATGCTTAAAGTCACTAGTTTTGGTATTCTTTTCGATTGTTGCAAATTGCTAACTGAGTAATGAGTAAATATTCACTGCGTATACGTTATATTTGCTAGTTTAAACATTTGTATGTCCACAACAGCTATGCTAATTACTTTCTAAATCATTCATTTTATGTTATTAATTTCCCACATAATTAGCTCTACATTTATTTATTTTTGTTTTCTGCTTTTCTTCGTTTCTGCTTTTAATCGACATCATGCAATCATGCAGAAAATTCATTAGCTACTCCAGAGTTTAGAATAAAGCACGTTTGACATTACAAAGTCTTTGGCGCTGGTTTAATTTCCATTTCCATTCCGGTTTCCATTTTCATTTCCAGTTTGCTGTGAAATTTCAATTTGAATGAAAAACCTGCATTGACAAAGAAATGCCAACCAAGGCAGAGCAGAGCACAACACTACACAACATAAGACGGAACAACACTAGACGACATACGTCTGCCAACGCCTTGTTAAAGTTAAATGGCAAATATCTGACGGATAAATTGAGCTTATTTATCAAAGTTTTAATTAAAAACTTCATAGCAGCAATCTCTAAATTGCTGAGTGTGTAATTACAACTGCGATGACGGCTACAAAAAAAAAATAAGATGAAATCATGAAAACGGTTGCAAAGCTGGCTCAAAGCGCACCTTAAGGCGTCAGAGCCAGACGATTATTCAACGTCATCGGGTTCGGAATGGAGCGTCTAATATATGCATCAAATAAAATTCACACAAAATTGAATTAGACTTAATAAACAGAAATACCAAAGACGCCAGCTGGAACCAGCTGGGAGTCTAAGTCCAAGTTCATGTCCGATTCCTCATTCCTGTGTTCTTGGTATTTGTTGTCGGCAAAAAAAAAAAAAAAACACAAAAGTCGCAAATAAAAGACGAAGTACTAGAAGTAATAGAGAAGCATCCAGAAATTCATAAAGCACGCAACGAGAAACGCGCTTTACGCGTGACTGAATTTAACGGGGACTAAAAAAAAGAAAGAGAACAGCAAAAAAAAAAAAAAAAAGGAACAAGCGAAAAAAACACGCCCAGACCCCAAAGAAAAGCGCTGGAAAATCACAAACAACATTCCCAACATTACAAAGGCCACACGACAGTCAAACCAATTCCCGACTTATGAAAGAAGAGTAAAAAAAAAAAAAGAACATGAAGAACACGTTGGCAGAAAATTGACAAAACTTGAAATGTACACTCTACGCAACTGATGAATTAATTTCTAAGAAATTTATTAAGTACACACAAGACTCTCAGCTAATATATGATTATAATAAATTTATTATATCAAGCTTAATTTTATAAGAAAAAAAATTATTTTTATCAAGAACTTTATTGACAGTTGATTGAAATGATGCAAAGCTTAAGCTGACCAAATTTATTGTGCTTTTATATTAATATTAGACAACATAAATTACATCTAAGTGAATATTTCTAAGCTGCAAGAATTTTTGTGCTGTTTGAATTACCATAATAAATATTTAAAAAATAGAAATATTTTTTTAAACAGTTGTTTTTTAATACAACCAAAATTAATGTTGGTGTTTCTATGAAAGAAATAAATTTGAAGGACATATTGGCGTAGTTAATTTGAACTTAATTTTGAATTATATCTAAATCATTTCATGCAAAAAATATATTCTGTATTTGATCACATTTTTATCATTTCAAAAGAAGGTAAATTTATTTACAGAAATTTAAAATTTTATCAAATCGCTCAAAAAATATATTTACATTGCTTTTGAGCTGTTAGACATTTATATTTAAATATTGTTTACTTTAACTGTAAATGAAATATCCTTTTACAGATGACAAGCAAACTGTTGAAAAGATTTTTTAAAGTGCAGACCGGAAAAGAGCAACACGAGGCGTTGCCAGTTGCCAGTTGCCGGCGGCATTGACAGAGCGACACACAAACAGACAGACGGGCAGACGGAGAGACAAACAGACGACCAACAGCAAACAGCTAAAATGGGCGTTGAACCAACAACAACAACAGCAACAACAACAACAACAAGAGAACAAAGCAGAGGGAAGACCGGAGTCGACTGTCGCGGTCGTTTCAAGTAAAACAAATATAAAATAAATTGCGAAATGCCAACAAATAAAAACTGTGTAAGTATAGGCATAAAAAAACCACCTACCCGCCCGTCCGACCGTCCGACCATCCGTCCGTCCGTCCTTCCGGTAATCCGTCCGTCCGCCTACAGGTTGCCGCCTCCATAGCCCGAGGTCATTGGGCCGCCAGCGAAGGCAGAACACAACGCAACCAAGACGATTATAAAGAGATTTGTATGTCTGGCGGGGCACAGGAATAGAAAGAATTGGGAGAAACATGGACCCAAACTCAAAGGCAAACGCTGATGAGCCGTTGATGACTGTCATCACAATCACGATTATGATAATAATATAGTAATCGTTATCATCCACATTGCTTCCGCTTGTTAGCTTCGCTCTTCCATATTGTCACTTCCTTCCAACTGATATTGGACAAGTTGACTGTCAAGCAAATAAAAATAGGACATAAGGTCATCTTAGATACGCATCTAATCAAATCAATTTAATCTTATTTCCTGCATGTTACAAAAGTCTCTTTACTTTCGCATCAAATCAAACTAATTAATTTTTTTTATTTCTAGTCTGATTGGATTTTTGGGATTTCCCTTATCCTAACAACGAATGTTGAACAAATTTTTTGCAATTTTTTGTACTCCACACTATTTAAATTTTAAGTAAGTAAGTTTTATTTTAAAATATTAAGTTTTAAATTGTCAATATTTAATACTATTCATTTGAAATGAAAGTTGAACTTAAAAAAGAACATTATGATTGACATAAACGAAAATCAAAACCAGTGGCAATTTCTGAAAATACAGCTATAGGATTTAAGGCCTACATTAAGATTGATTCGAATGGATCAAGGCAAAGATAATATTTGCGCTTCCAGCAAGTTCTGCATAACTGCTTAAAATTTAATGCGTTATTTATGGTGGTATTTAGGATTTGATTTTATTATGTGAAATTTTCTCAATTGGCCATAAATAAATGCGAATGCCTGCAAATGGCCCAAAACGATTTGTTATGCTTTAAGACGTGGTTATGCCGCATTTGGTTAACAGGACTCGTTAAAAACCCGCTGAGAGACTTTAGCATTAATGACTTTCTATAATTATACGCCGCCCCCCGCTCTCCGCCTCTTATTCTAACCCTTTTCACACAAAAGGGGCCAGCATTTAACATTCAAAATTCGTTGCCTACTTTCAGGCGCGCTCAGACAAAATGGCCTCAATTTGATATTATTAACGCTGCTGCCGCAAATGGTAACGTGGCTAAAAGAGAACGAAAAAAAAAAGAAAAACTGTAGTGGAAAAAGTTTTTTAGAAAACTCATTCAAGCACTTTGCATAGCATCGAGTCGAACGTTGAATATACGAACTTATTGATTGCTCTGGCAAATTTCAGTTGGAGAAGGCACAAAAAAAATGTATGCATATATATGCGAATATGAGAAATCACAGCACGTGGAGGTTGTGTGCTGTCCTGCGTTTGGCAAGCGGAAGTTAAGCAGAGATTGCCAATAGCTAACCAACAACAAAAACAGCAACAGATGGTGGCTAAAACGCAACTGTGTATGTGTATGTGTGTGTGTGTGTGTGTGTGTTGACCCTGTCTGGTTGAGTGGTTTAGCCAGGCATATGGCGCGCTTTGATTTGTTGCTATTTTTTCTGGCTGCCCCCTCCTGTTGCACTTTGCGCAACAGCAACATATAGCCGCATTATCAAAGGCAACAACTGCATATCAGATCCGGGTCCTTAAAGCGCATTTGGCAAACAATGACGGAAAGAGTAAAAGTAGGTCTGTAAAAGTTTGCACCATGTTTGTAACCTGGTTAACAGAAGGCTCCTTTTCTCGCGACAAAGCGGTTATGAAAATCGTAAGCTGCAATGAATTCTAAGAAGAATTCCCCAATAAAATCAATATCAATCTTCCACTTTTCAAGCAGAAGTTCTACGATTATTTTATATGGGTATCTGTCTGTATGCAAACGTTTGTTCCAACAATTAAAAAAACTACTGCATGCTTTTAGGGGCTTGTATTTATTTAATTAAATTAAAACTAAGCTATTACTGCCGTTCTACTTGCCCGATCCAAATAATTATTTTTTCAAAATTAATCATAAATCAAGCTCTTTCTGGGGTTTTATTTTTATTTTTTTTTTTTTTGGGGTAAGTTCCACCTATTAAAAAAGTACCCAAATAAATAACACGTATGTATAAATTTTCCTTAAGAAGTGTAAGCTCGATATTGATTTTAGACCCATGGTTTCTTGGACAATTCTTCTTAGAATTCAGTGTAGATTACAATTTTGATAACAACTTTTTTTACTCCATACAAAATGATCCACTCTACTCTTTAAGCCAAGTTAGTTGAGGAGCAGCCGAGCATAAGACGGTCAATTCAGTTGGCCAATTCATCCATATTTAAACTGTCAATTAGGAAATTACATTCAACTGTCGAACAGTTTTGTGGCATGCTCTCTTGTTGCAACAGCTCACCTGCCACAGAGAAAGGGAGAGTCAAAGAGCGAGAGCGAGAGCGAGAGAGTGAGTGCTATTTGTGTTTCTTTAGTTTTGATTTTCCACTTGATGGAGTGCAAATTTATGGCATCGCCCTGTGCAACCAGGTGTGTTATCAAATTATCAACATTTCGCCATGCAAATTCATTCTTAATGAGCAGTAACGATTCATCGTTACATTAATTAGGTTGCACGTTCGTTCACTCACTGACTCACTCACTCACTCAATTATTCATTCATTCATTTATATACATTGTTGCACTTGTACATTATCACACACGTGTATCATTTACACAAGTTGTTAGTTGTGTTTAGTTTCCCGTTTAAATGCAGCACTTTCCACAGCAATTACACAAATTGTTGTCAACATTTATGCTCATGAATTTCGCATAACGTTTGAAGCATACATTATTCATTTTCTCAACTACCGCTATTATGGCAACCAAGTAGGAAAACGTGCCTGAAACCATTTTTTTCCTGCCCCTCTATTGCCACTACCTTTTCCTTTACGTCTGTGGCATTTGTCGCCATGCTGAAATTGCTTTTAATAAAATACAATTTCTGTTTGCTTTTGGGCTTGTCCCACATTCCAGGAATGCTCGACATTTGGACGATGCTTAAAATGAGCATTTTGTAGTCATTAAGTGCTTTCAAACAAGGCACACACACACACACACACACCAACACACAACTCTTAGAACTTGTTATCAAAGTCTCTAAGTGAAAAATTTCAATAAAATGCTAAAACTTAAATCAAAATCTGGTTGACCATAAGATGAGCACACACTTAAGCTCAATCAAATGTTTGTGGCACTTTAATCAATGTCTGGTTAGGACAAAACTGCCTCCACAAATGCCCAAAATGGCAGTTCATCCAGAAACACAAGTCTCTGTGAGAGTTTGTGTCTGAGATTTCAATAAAGCCATCAACTAACAGGCTATGTGAAATTTAAGTGCGGCCAAGAGTTGCTTACAAGTGCTGCCCAAAAAGAACAAAAACTATTAAAGTAAGTGGAAATGGGCGCATTAGGGCGTGTGCACATGAGAGTAAAAAAAATCAAATTGGTGACCCTTACCAGCAAACAGAAACCAGAAACAGAGACATGATGTATCCCTATTCGACGCATGAGTGCTTCTTCATTGACCAACTAAAGTAGGCGACCTTTTCAACCTTTTATGTGCTTTAAATTTAAAAAAAATTAAACGCATCAGAACTCTTTAAATAATGGTTTGTATGCAATTAAAAATAATAAATTTATTACATAAAATGTATGCAATTTATTAATCAATTAAGTAAAATTTAATTGTAGCTTGATTTGGAACAGTAGACAAATAATAATAATATTATTATCATTGTTTAGACTAAGGTGTAGTATTTGAATTTTGAACTGTAGAAAAATAATAATAATAATATTACTATGATTGCTTAGACTAAGGTGTAGTAGTTATATAAATACCCCTTGACTTAGACTTATTGTAAAGTAATAATTTCAAAGGTTTTAAAAGTAATTGAAATATAAAATAATTTTGGTGAATAAAATTGAATCTTCCCCAAAATTTTCAGTTCTTCAGTCTCAATCTTAATAAAGAAATAAAATCCGTTGCCGCAGCTGATTTCCTTACTTTTGATTGAATTTTCATACGTTGATCGCATTTTCAATTTGCACTTTACATAATCAATGCATTTTTTACGCAGCTGCCGCTGTTCTCAGACGACCTGAGGCTACGCAGCATACGCGGCGTATGCGTGATATGCAAATGTGGGTTAAGCGCGACCCGAGAGCATTGTGCGGAGTCTTGCCTATGACTCAGCTAATGCCTTCCATTAACAAACAGCAGAGTCATCATCGCAAATTAAAGTACACTCTACATTTGTATACACTTTTGGGCTACTTCATTGGACTCATTAGAGAAAGCGCCTCTGAAGTGCAATTAATTCATGTTCAAGGTGTCTGACTGCAGACAATTGTGTCCAGTATACAAATGTGGACATTGAATGAAGAGCATCAGAAACATAGAAAACACAGAATTGTATTATCAGCTCCAAGTAAATGGCATAAATATAATTAATGGCCAACAAAACACAAAGGGGGAGATGTTTTGGGGTGAGTTTGACTTTTGTGTCTATGACAAATGACAAAGATGCGGTCAAAGTAGCCAAAATAAATATAGAACTTTAATAACTGCCAATGACAACTTTAATATGGCCCTTGGGTAATTTTGTGTATACACTGATAAAAAAAATGTTCTGAAATCAAGATTTTGGTCTTAAAATGAAGAATTTTGGTCTAAAAAATGCGTCGAGAACATAAAACTCTTAAATTAAGAAAACACATTTTGAATTTAAGAACATTTCAAATAAGACCAAGTTCCCATTTTAGGAATAAATGTTTTAAAAATAAAAATAAAAAATTTTAAAATAATTTTTTTTTAATTACCATCTTTTTTATATGAAATAGTACAAATTTATACTTTTCTAACAATTTAAGATTCATATTCACGTATTAAGAACTTTGATTTTTTTAGATTAATGTGAAATATTGTGACAGATTAATGTCCTAAAATGTTCTTTATTTTGAGAACAAAATATTTAAGATGAATGTTCTTGATTTTAGAAGTTGGTCTTTTTTTCAGTGTACATTTACAAAGTAGAGCATGCGAAGTTTGGCCGGATATAAAGCTAACTAAGTGGCGCATTTCAGGCATCCGGTCTAGACTTCATTATCACAGTCAAATTCTAACGCTCTCTTGCTCGTGCTGTGCTGCTGCCAAAGGCGCCAAAGCGAGCAGCTGTTCACATGAGATGCGTACTTAAAGATACTAAAAACAGAAAACAACAAGAGAGAAAAAAGAATGAATATCAGCCAACGGCAGTCGTGCCACATGCTTAGCCCTGTACTTATGTATGTGTATCTATGTGTGTGCGTGTGCCTCTGGCTATAGGTGTGCGTGTGTATGTGTGTGTGTGTTTATATGAGTGTTCTTGTTATTCCCCATTTGCAGTTGGCAGCAGAATGTTTAATCTACCATATAAACACATGACTAAGTATTTATGAGTGCGTGAGTGTCTCTCTGTGTGTGTGTGTGTGTGTGTGAGTGTGAGTGCTCGACAGGTGAGTGCTTTGGCTAAGCTGATGTGATTTTTTTCTCGCTTTCTTGTACAAATTTTGAATGGCGCTCAGTCAATAAGTTAAGGCCTTTGCAGAAACTCACTTCAAGCTTAAGTAACTCCTTATAGCCGACTTTAAATCTTTAAGTAACTATTCATCGCTTTAGCCGCACTTCAATTTATTATTAACGTGTTTACTGTGTAATTTGCCTTTTTATGTGCCATTGTTACACTGGTCTACATGATTTTAAAAAGAAAACACGATTATTTAGAAATTTATTAGAAATTTCAGCTCATGAGATTTTCATTTAGTTATGAAAAGTATGCGGTAAGCAAGCTAAGCCTCAAAATATTAATATTGGACTTAAAATACTCGTAAACCTTAAAAATTCTCCTTAAAAATCGCGTTGTTTGCTTTCCAAGAAACCAAACTGCATTAATGTTGCATACTTTTCAGCGTACTCATGTTAAACATTGCAAATTAATTAATTAAAAATTCATGACATTCTTGTTTATCATTTGAATTACGTTGTTTTCGCTTCCGGGAATTCGATACAATTCTGTGAATTCATTTTTTGTAAATTTAGTAGGAAATGGAAAGCTTTTAATTTAATAATCTTGGTTTAGGTTTACTACTATAAGAATGCATTTAAGCGATTCCCATTGATATATTTCATACACGTAACTAAATTTTAATATTTTTGCTAAGTTGAAAATAACTGTAGAGCATCTCTTAGCTGAAATAATCCATAAAGGGAGAAACAGCTCAAGTGCAGAATTAAATCCGATTATATAGAATACTCGTAGCAATGTAAATGTAAAAGGACATAAATACGATTGCTATTTTTTTCATATTTATTTGACAATTTTAGAATTTATTATAGATACTCTCACACATACTAAATGCTTCTGGCCCAAGGCATAAGACACTCAGACTCCGGAACCCTCTAAATATATATTCAGGGGTGCCATGTGCGAGCATTATAAAAATGCACAACATGGCGTTGGCATTGTGACCAAGAAGCGTTCAATTCCTACCCCCTAGATCTGAGAATTCTGTTTGCTGTCTGCTGTTTCCTGTGTGTGTCCCTGTCCTCACCTCGAGGACTTGGCTTCGATTTTGGTAAATGGCAAAAGGGGCAAGGGGAAACTTGCGACAGCTACAAATTTAATGCGCTTACGATAAATTTTCATTAGGCGTGCAAATGTTGCCGTTAAGTTTGATCCAAGCCATATACGAGCACCCAACGGCAATGTAAGAAGAAAGTGCAGGAAACAAAAATTTGAATTAAGTGTCCCTTAAAAAAAAAACTCCATGCCACTTGCAGGCAGCTTGTTGTTTATGTTTTAAATGCGCTCGTAAAATGCAAGACAGGTCACAACAAGGCCAGCAGAACGCGCTCCAAATGACCACACGTACACGCACTTATACACACTCACACACACAGACACATACACAGACACACGCACTCACGCACACATTGTATTTGTCACTTAGTAGGTCAAAGAGATTTAGTTATTTCATGTTGCGGCTTACCTGGCGTATACTTAATCACCAAAGCTGTAAAACACTACAACACTGTAACGGTAACTGAAACTGAAACGGAGCCTCAGCCATTGGCAATAGCAATGGCAAAGGCGAAAGGCGAAAGGTCAACGGCGCTTTGGCACGTGAGATTGATTAAGCGTCTGATTTATTGTTTCTGCGTCTAGTCTGCCACTTGCTTCCTATTCTAAATGGGCTTTCAAAACGCTTAATCGTCACTTGGCGGTTTCACAACGCCTTCTTTTTGCTCTGTTTTTGGGGTAGGGGCGTGGCCAAGAGAAACGCGCGCGTTGCGTACAAGTTGAGAACTGTTTCGTTGGCTGCGTTGTGAGTTGCTTTTATAAAGCCGCCAACTGATTGCCGCACAGCATTCAAAACACAACATGTTGCACGTGTGCTTGCAACAAAAACAATACTTCCAGCTTGCCACTGCGCAGCCGCCAAAAAGGGGCAACAACTCGACATATTTATGGCACGACAGCAATGTCCTTACATTTAGCCAGATACACAACCAAAGCTTTTCATTTCGAGTCGAATTTACTGCTGCTCCTGCAACTGGAAATGTTGCAATGTTGCCTTGAACATGTTCGCAGAGGTACTACCAACTCGCGTTGCCAACTGCTTTTGGCCCTGATGCCTCTGACAGTTTAAATTACGTTGCACGCTGCGTATCTCAAAAATGTTTTGTATGGTTGCAATTTCTTAAGGACACTCGGATAATTCTTGATATTTCCTGGAAATCGACAGACAATAAAGCCAGATTTCAAATGAAAGCAGCAACTGCTCAAACTCGGATTTTATTAAATGTTTTGTGTTTATATCTATGAAATATCCTTGGAATCGAAGGTTGAATTTACTAAAATTAATAGGTAGGTTTTTATTGACATAAAAGCAGATATTACGTAAAATAAAATATGAACTTAATTTATAATGTTGATGTGAACTTGCATTTAAGCAAAAAATTTAAAACCATTTCTTTAATTTAATGATAGACCGCAGTCAGCTTAGCATATAATAGAAAATAAAATAGCAACAAATTTTAATTTGTCTAAATACATTTAAAAGCTGAAATTTTATATGTTCCAAATATAATTAATATTATTTTAAGAATTCTTTAAATTTTTACTGCGAGCTTTAAAAATATCTTTTGACAGAAAAAAAAAACAATTTAAAAAAAAAATATATTCAATAAATATTAGCATTTTCCTTAGCATATTTCCTTATAAATTATTCTACTTATTAGCCAATCTATCTAATGCAGCATATGAATTATTTTATAATTAATATAAATCAGAATTTGACACAATTCTGGCAAGTAAATTTAAGTAGCCATAAGCTTAAATGAAAACATGTGCAATTTTAATTAAATCCTGGCGTTGCTAGGACTAAATTGGCCTCCAGCGATTGTCATAGCATAGCAACGATTACCAGCTCAGGTATGCTGTTTGGTGGCAGGTGAGAGGTGAAAGGTGAGAGGTGACCAGTGTGGAGGGGTGGAGTGGTGAAAGATGACTACATAGTCGGATAAACCACAAACGAATGCCAACGGCAACTGATAGGCTTACAATTAGCTACGCTTATGCACTACAAATGGCCATTCAACATGCCATGCTCAAAATGCTGTCTCTGATAAGCACCTGTCAATGAAGTCGACTGAATTTTATTGGAATTTTGTGGCCCTTGTCAATATTGACAAACGAAATGTTAATTAACCAACAAAAATAACCGACAGCAAACCAAACAAAAAGCAAAACAAATGATCAAAGTGTTTGCCAAGAGCTGTAAGATTTATTATTATTATTTGTTTAGTAGACATTCAGAAGCAGACAGAAAGAAGAGCATCCGCATAACGTTGCAGCCGTAAATACTTTGAGTATTTATTCCATATTCATGGGCATGGGCTGAAATTTAAAGTCTATGACAGCATTTTCCACTTTGCCTGGCAAAAAGGACAACTGGGTGCAAAGCGGCTGACCGTTGACAGCCATTGAACTTCAGGTTCCATTGATGGCAACAACTTTCTACCAACATGTCCAAGTTTTTCATTAACCTGACTCGACCAGATACGCTCGATGGCAGCTGTCTATGCAAGAGTGTTAACTTATTTTCCACGAACTCACACGAAGAGCCACACCAACACCCCTTTTTTTTGTTTTTATACCCTCTACTTTTTAAATCAATTAAAAGGTGTAAAATAATGCAAGGCGCACAATTTTTTCGATTTTTTAAAGTACAGGTTTCGTTTACTTAACTTAATATATTTATCAAAAATTTTAGTGCCTCTTAGGTATCATAAAAATTATATATAATACCATGTGTGTCTGTCCGTCTGTCCGTCCGTCTGTCCGTCTGTGTGAGCGCCTAGATCTCAGAGACCATAAGAGGTAGAGCAACCAAATTTGGCGCATAGATTTCTATATATTTCGACCCCACGCAGATTAAGTTTGTTTTGAATTTTGAACACGCCGTTTTTTATGGTAATTAACTTTATCTATTAATACTATCTATCATCCAACCTAATCGCAGCAAAATCGGACAAGTAGAACGGCAGTAATAGCTAACCAAAGTTGTTAATATTAATTTATAAGATAGTAATTTATATATAGTACTTTTATAAATACTGAAATAAGTAACGGGTATTCTATGGTCGGAATTTCGACTATAGCCTTTTCGACTTGTTTTTAATGATACTTTTGCCTCACATTGAGAGTCAATGGCATCATGCGCGTGTGTGTGTGTGTGTGTGTGTGTGTGTGTGCCAGACCATATGTAAGGTCTTACAAGTTTTGGGTATTCTGGTCCTCAATACTTATTTCAATTTGCTTTCATTTCTTTCCCTTAAGCCTGCGAATGACATTTAAATAGGAAACGCACAAAGAACGCACCGGAGAATCCATCCAATCTATTAAGTAAGCCTTTTCAGAACGCAACTGTTTTCCCCACATGGTCACATGCATAAGTTCCTTTGCTCGTTTCGTTTAGTTCTCCGAGTGGATCTCACAGAGAGAATTGCGACAAATGTCACTGCAAAATGCAACATGCTGGCAGGTAACTTTTAAATTAAATGCCAATTGCAATATGGACAGTGAAAAACACACACAACTGCACAAAGCAAACTCCATGGTTACCGAAATACCATCAAAAATGTGCTTCCGACATACACACACACCTACACACACACGCATCCAAAGATGTAAAAGGAAAATTCAAATGTGCGCATGACATAATTCCTTAATTACCAAAGTTGTCATATGCACCTGAAAGCCGAACAAAACTGCTTCTTTATAACTCGATGCGGTAGTTTCTGTTGTTGTTGATGTTGTTGTTGTCTGGCCCATGTCCTTGTGCACAAGAGCGTATCTAAAATGAAAATAAGGGTGTTGGAGGAAGGAATATTTGAATAGAGTTTGGAAAAATAATCTTCAGTTCTTATTTTCAAAATCGTATTAATTTTATGACGAAAATAAATTTTTTTTAAAGGTTAATCTGTAAGTATTAATTTTCTTAAGATAAATAAGTCTTACTTTTGAAATGAAATTGTATGACTAGATTTTTAGTATATGGAAAACGTCTATAAATTACTGTGGTTCACTTGTCAGAACGAGTCTCACATTCTGTTTGATGTACAAAAATCTTTGTCCTGACAGACTGACTGATTATTGTGGCGCACAAACCATAAGACCTAGAATGCTGCAATTTTCACACAACTTAGCTGAGGCAACTTTATTATGCAATAAGAAGACGTTTTGCGAAACTTTAATTGAAAGGAGATCAAGTTTAGTCAAATTGTCAAAGGTCACATTGCGAAGTAAATGCTAAGTATGAAAGCTTTTCAACTATCACAACCTTACAGATTTCGTTTGTCTCACTGTATTGTATACCCTAAATAAATGTGGTCCAAATCGGATTACTATATTATATATCTGCTATAGAGTGCAATCAATTTTTTGCTTAAATAGGTGATTAATTTATAATAGATTTCCATGTCCAAGATTATAGTTGGATTATTAAGTTAAGCTCATATTATATTTAAATATGACTTTTCAGTCCACAATCGAAAAAGCGAACTCCACAGCATCTTCAATTGGAGTAAATAGTTCTAAGGCTCAAAGATCTGTCAGTCATCAGTCATCAGTCGAAACTGAGAGTGACAGTAGCTGGCGGCAACAGGGCGAGGGAGAAGTGGGACGGTTGCAGCCGTATCAATGCCAATGAAGCGTGAATAGTTTTTAGCCGCAGTGTCGGCACAGTGTCTGCAATTGGCATACTGCTACCTTGAGCCGTGAAATTTCTTATTTGCCGTTGATTGTAACGGCATTGCATTTCCTTCCGTTTCCGTTGCCGATGCCGTTGCAGTTGCTGATGTCGTTGTTGTTGCCGTTACCGTTCGTGTTTGCCGCAGCGGTTTGTGGCAGCATTTCAATTTCAATTTGCTGACGGAAACGTAAAACGTTGCTCGGGACAACGCACAGAAGTTTGAGGCAAGCTAACTCGATGCGTATTCCCTTGGCCGCCTTGCCACCAATTAGTGTTGTTTGGAATGCCACAGCAAGCGGCAAGTCGAGTCGAGACCTTCGAACTACCAGACATGAAAGTGCTAACAAAATCGCACAACATCTCAAATGAAATGAAACAAAAGGCGAACGGATTTAATTAAAATGTTTTACACGTGCGTAAATCCGCACTAATTGTTTTCACTTGACTTTTGCCCAAGTTCCTGCTGCGTTTGTCAACTCGACAACAATGAAGCTTAATTATGTTACAGTGTCATAAATGGCCAGCAATGAAACTTAACAAATTGAATTTACAGCTGTTTGCTACAAGCAAGGAATCAAACCGAAACAAATTTAAGATACGGTTTCGGTTTAGATGCCAAATCATGATCAAAATGACATTCCGTTTGAAAATCGGTTAATTTTTGATGAAGTTGTGAGAGATCAAAGTTTTTGAAAAAATGTCAAAATGTATGTATGTATGGAAAATTGGATGATAAATGGCTTAGTATCGAAAAAATATCAAAATTTCTAGGTGATAAAAATTTAAATGCAGAATCAATTTAGAGGCCAAATAATGATCAAAATGATATTCCGCTTGAAAATCGGTTAATTTTGATGAAGTTATGAGAGATCAAAGTTTTTGAAAAATGTCAAGGGTATGTATGGAAAATTGGATGATAAATGGCTTAGTATCGAAAAAATATCAAAATTTCTAGATGATAAAAATTTAAATGCAGAATCAATTAAGAGGCCAAATCATGATCAAAATGACATTCCGTTTGAAAATCGGTTAATTTTTGATGAAGTTATGAGAAATCAAAGTTTTTGAAAAAATGTCAAGGGGTATGTATGGAAAATTGGATGATAAATGGCTTAGTATCGAAAAAATATCAAAATTTCTAGGTGATAAAAATTTAAATGCAGAATCAATTTAGAGGCCAAATAATGATCAAAACGATATTCCGCTTGAAAATCGGTTAATTTTTGATGAAGTTATGAGAGATCAAAGTTTTTGAAAAAATGTCAAGGGGTATGTATGGAAAATTGGATGATAAATGGCTTAGTATCGAAAAAATATCAAAATTTCTAGGTGATAAAAATTTAAATGCAGAATCAATTTAGAGGCCAAATCATGATCAAAATGACATTCCGTTTGAAAATCGGTTCAGTTTTGATGAAGTTATGAGAGATCAAAGTTTTTGAAAAAATGTCAAGGGGTAAGTATGGAAAATTGGATGATAGATGGCTTAGTATCGATAAAATATCAAATTTTCTAGATGATAAAAATTTAAATGCAGAATCAATTTAGAGGCCAAATAATGATCAAAACGATATTCCGCTTGAAAATCGGTTCAGTTTTGATCAAGTTATGACGGATCAAAGTTATTGAAAAAATGTCAAGGGGTATGTATGAAAAATTGGATGATAAATGGCTTAGTATCGAAAAAATATCAAAATTTCTAGATGATAAAAATTTAAATGCAGAATCAATTTAGAGGCAAAATCATGATCAAAATGACATTCCACTTGAAAATCGGGTCGGATTTGATAAAGTTATGGTGTTATTCCCTGGTTATAAGCAATGCAGCCAAAGTGGCTCCAAAAAGTGGGCAACAGCAAAAATTTTTGCACAGACAACACCATAAAATTTGGCTCAAGTCCTTGGCCTACTCATAAACTCCAGCAAAAAGTGCTTGGCTAAAACGCAGAGAAAAAGAGAAATTGGCAAAGGGAAAAGGGAAAAGGGAAAAGCGGGCTTAAAACAGACTAAGGATGATTGCAGCAAATTGCCGGCACAGTTGTTGATTTTTGCACCCTGCACTTTAAAAGTACAATGGGTCTTTTATGTTAATACATTGCAAATCAAGATTTTATTTAAATTCTCAAACATCGATAAAATGCATAAAAAGGACTGTTAAAAAAATACAAATTTTAGAGGAGGTATAATAGGACTAAAAACCCAACATTTTCCAACATAAGAACTATGGTCTTTTGTTGAAAACATCTTAGAATTGAATAGATTACAATTTTTTTTACTACAAGATATAAAAGATTACATTTTTCTGTATGAATTTAAAATTATTTTTAACTAATTTTTAATTTGCTTTTGTTTTACAGGGTCTCTCACATTCGAGTTGACTAGCCTTTATTTTTTTTGTATACTAGTTTTTCGTATGTGTGTGTGTCTGTGTGTGACTGTGGTAGAGTGTGTGTGTCTATTAGTGTGTGTTTGTCTTGTGCCTTGGCCACTTAACGCTGGCATTCAAATTTCGCCAGTGCATCTCGTAGATATTTTGTTGTTTCTTTGTCATGGATTGATAGCCACAGTAACTTTGATTTATTGCCAGGACACGTGCAAACGAATACGAGTATGAGTTTGAGTTTGAGTTTGAGTTTGAGTATGAGTTTGAGTATGAGTATGAGTTTGAGTTGAAATTGGCCCCTTTGTGCTGATGATATGGCATTGCCAAACTACGAGTATCGCTATTTCCACTGGACATTGGCAAATGATCAGCTTCAGCTGTTTCTGGGCCAACAAACAGGCTGGCATTGTGCAACCGAAACTCATTTCTGTTTATGTTGTTGTTGTGCTGCCTGTGTTGCAATTTACGAGCTGCACTTGACATTGAATGCTTTTCAGCCTGAAACTGAGTAAAGGCATTTATAAGCTTCTACTTTGTTAGCCCAGTTCCAAACTCAAAACTCTAGCCAATTGAAGTCTGTTTAGCCAATCAAATGCACTCTAAGCTTCTGCATTTTTGGCTCTAAAAGGAAAAGCAATTAAATAGCTGGTCATTTAAAGTAAGACAAATTCTTAGTTCGTCAGGCCCAAAAAAGCTGAATAATCGTCCAAAATTAACTATCTTAAAGAATTACTATAACTTAAGCCCCAGCTGAATGTATTTAGCAAAATTCTACTTAACTAAACAACTTGTTAACAGCGCACTTTTTTGAGTTCAGTTATTACATTTCTGCCCACAGAAAGCTCTGGACTTCTTGAAATCCTTTCTCAGCGTTTGTAAAATCGGCTAATAAGGCGGCCCAATCCGTATTAGCCAGACACGTTAATACGATTGCCGTTTTTTTCAATTTCAACCAACCCTCTCATCCCCCAAAATCCAAGCGGCTTTCGACAGCAGCTGTGCGAAGTTTTGTTGTTACCTACGGCCAGACTCAGAGCCTTCATGGAGGACAAAGAATAGATGGAATTGTCACCCGCCTGACCATTTTGACTCCTCTGACCCTTAGCCTAAGCTTTGATGCGAGCTTTGTCATCTTTAAGGTCATCGTTATAACAATATCTCAAGGGACATTGGCCAAGGTCATATTGGTAAATGAGAAACTATTCTATTTAACAATATTTTATATTTTAATCTTAATAAACTCTTTAATAAAAACAAATTTTAAAGAGCAATCACTATTCGACTCTTTTTTTGACACTCTCTTCACATTTCTCTTTTCAATGTCAATGCCTGCTCTCTGTTTTTGTTTTCTCTCAGCGAAAATGTTTATGATGATGTCATTATTCAAGACATATTTACAAATACTCGTATTTACAAAGTGAATTAAATTCTCATTCGTAATATGAATGTAAATTCAGAATTATAAAAACTTAAGAGCGAGCATTTCCTACATTTCATATACTTAATGAACATGGAATATTTTGAAAGAGCTAAAATTTAGATTTTGAATGGAACACATTATTCACGCTGCTTTTATAAATATTTAAGTATTTCAATAATTAGTTTGCATGCAAGTGAACTAGTTCCAGTTCCGACACACGCTAGCTTGTAAAAGATAATAGTATAAATTGAATTACTGATTAGATTAGTTATTGCCTCAGTGAAGAACAAATTAATTCAAATAATCTTTATAACGAAGAAAGTCCCCTTTTTTATGGAACTCAAAAATGTAATATTGACAAATGAAAAATTTTAACTGTAAATAATAATGAGTCGACTACTTTTAGGAAGAACATGACAATATAAGAGTCGCAAATAGTACCGAACATGGAGTACGAAATATTGTATTCATATTATATTGACCACATTAACTATTAATAATTATAAATTTTGCCCTTATCGTAGAAACCATAAATTCGATTTTACTATCACAAATATGCGGGTATATGACTGTTTTGATTGTATTTGGCAGTAACTATTAGTTATGCTGGCATTACATACTTGACCAATCGTTAATCAGTCATTGTTAAAGTTTAAGGTAAAAATAAGAACTCAAAATTGATATTGTTATTATTGTTTACTTAATCTGACTTTCGAGAAAACATTTGACTCATTTCAACTCTCATGGATTCACTGATGGATTTCAAACCATCGTCACATGTTGAACTTTTATTTTTTTGAGGCTCCACAAAACGACCGGCGAAAAAAACCGCTTTGGGGTTGTGTATGAAGAAAATGAAGGGATGATCGACCTTAAAGGTTTTCTTCTGCATATTCAAACTCATGGGCACCATTTTCATAACTGAAATCAAATACAATTATTTTAATTTTGTTTTTTTATAATATTAAGTTTCTGCTTACAGGTAACAGCCGCAGCTTCAGATCCCGCCTCATTGACTTTAATGTATCCACGGTGTTTGGCAGCTGAAATTTTCTGTCCAGTTGGCGTTGTAAAAAGTCGACTCAGATCCGCAGAATCATCGAATAACTTCGATATGCCTAGCTAAAAGTAAAGTAATCATTTAGAATACTGTTCAATTCGTAGTGGAAATTATTAAATAAGCAAATACCTCTTGCAGTGTCTCCCTTAGATCCAAATCAAACTCTAGACTAAACCTGGGCATGGCTATTTCCACATCCTCCATTGTCATTCTACTTTCAATGTCTGCTAAATCGATCGTCTTCAAATTACGCTCCAGGTCAAGCAGACCCGTCGTCTTATTTGGGAGTATGATGAGCAGGGATATATTGGAGTCCTCGTAGGGCAGCTGAACGGCTCTGGCATCGACTTCCGGCAGCTCAATGTACTTAAACTTGTCTTCCTGATACATCATGTCAACCTCGACGTGCCTGTCCTGGTCCACATAGAAGTCATCAGACATTGTTGATTCGGGAGTGAAGGGCTTCTTGAACTTTCCCTTAAAATACAGGGCATTCACTAGAACAGCACTTGTATCCGCATTCACCGCATCTGGTTGTAATAAATGTTGTATCTTGTTCTCCGTATCCTTCATTACCAAGTCGTTTATTGTATTTGTCGCCTCCACGGCATCGGAAAATTTCAGTGCCTCCGGTTGTGTGAGGAAGTAATCCTCAGCAAGTTTACGGAACTCGGACTGCAAAGTCAGCGTTTGGTTAACAAATAGTCGATTCACGGATCTTAATGTTAACCTGTCACCATAGCTGCAGTGCTTTGTCCAGAATTCATGAAAGCTTTTGGCAATTTCCTCCCGTTCATCAGATTCCAGCCTCAGTCCGTGACGCAGTTCCTCGGCCGTCGAACCATCCGCTCCCATATAGGCATATATCAGCGATGTTTGTATCGAGACAGGTGAGATAATTGCATTAACGCCGGTGACTTTTCTATTTGTGGAACTGTCCCTAGTAACCACATCGAACAAATCTCTTGCGAATGCATTGCAGCTTTTCTGGACCTCGGTCATATTCCAGCACAGCACAAAATCTGTCAGATATCAAGAATTTATTACAAATCGACAAACCGAATACTCAGTTATTTCACTTTTCAATCAAGTTTTTTACAGATTCGTTTCTAATTAGCTTCTGTTATCACACCTCTATTATATCTATTATTCTTTTAAAAAATAAAATCTGTCTTAATTAGTTCATATCTGGACAATTTTTTAATTTAGATAGCAATATCATATTTATTACAATATCTGTTCCAAATTTCACGGAAAATTGATTATATATCATTAAAGTACTTGAATAGATAACTGAAAAGAAACACCTTCACAATTGTTTGCTCCGTCAACTAAAACCAATAACCATAAGTACTAAAAAAAAAAAAAAAAAAATGGTAATATAACTGTCTTTTCTTGGAGAGAACTTCTAAAATATTAATATAATTGGTCTGACACTGAGAAGCATATTAAAATGGAAAGTGATTAGGCAATTTGTTAGCTTATTTAACTAAAAAACGTCAACAATGGACACAAAAAACCAACCGTCTTAACCGAATATATAGAACTGACTAACGGCATCGGTGAATCAGCCCAAAAACATTGTCAGAAAATGTTCTCTAGATAAGATAATGGGCGGAGAGAATGTAAAAAGTAGACCGCCTGGCTGATATTAGTTTTGTACCCTTTGCACACAACAAGTTGGTAAAAAGGGGTATAATAACATTTTCAAAACGTATGTAACATATGCAAAAATAGTTTCTTTATTCTAGAATAATTACTATTTCATTAGAAGATAAACGTTTTTCAAGAAGAAAATAAAGCGACGGATTAGATTGCATACTATGTAGTGTATCTAAAGCTGATTAAAGGGTATCTCCTAGTCGAACACAGGACTAGAACGTTCTTAATTTATTGTATTATAAATTTAATACGTGTGAGTTAGATTAACTAGTCAATGATAGTCATACTTTATTATTATAGGCTCATAATGGTTTAACTGAATACCAATGAATTTACTTGAAAACTTACTACAAAGCGAAGAGAATGTTCAAGTTGTCTTCAATTATTGCGTGCTAGAGTTGCGTTAGTAACATGACTCTTCTTCTCTTGGTCTCATTATTATTATTTTTGACTCACTCTTTTGTTCTATTAAAAAGAGTTCAAATAAATCAAAAATGCTGTAGGCGAGAATGTACGAATAGGAGATGCACTTTTTGCAATGCGTACAGCTCTCTCTCTCTCTCTCTCTCTCTCTCTCTCTCTCTCTCTCTCTCTTATTGCCATAATTTTTACTATCGCATATCGATACTGCCGCGAAAAACGTGTCAATATATAGAAAATATTAACAAAATCTGCAGATTGTTTGCAACACGAGAATGAAAACGAAATTGTTTTCGAAAATCAACTGAAATACTAGTGCTGTTATCAGCATTGCTTATGTACATTGTACAATGTACATACATATGTACATACATTTACCGATTTATATACGCTTCTAAACGAAGCGCAGATTCGAAACAACGGTGTCTAATTTCCATTGACAATTACTGATAAGAAGAGCGACAAACAACAAATGAGAATATTATTTACAAATTGTCAGGCAGTCTGAATCGCGCTTCTGTGCGCACAACTTGTTTAACTTGTATAACTAAACAAAGAACATTTTTGTGTTAAATAGTTTATTACCCTACACTGATATAAGCCAAATTAGTCAGTGAAATGCGGCGACTTTTGCAATTAGACGGTAAGTAAGCTGAAAACAACAAGAGAGCGAAAGCTGCACATAAATAATAAAAAAAAAAGAGCGAGCATTAAAAGAGAGAGCGCTTGATGAGCGAGCGAGTTCGCGTAGTGCATGCAGCAAAGAGAAACGATATTAATTGAGAGCGCAAACCTGTTGTGTGCATGGCTGTGTGTGGATATAAATGTGCAAGTGTGTGTGTGTGTGTGCTTTTTGTGTGGAAAAACAATTGTGAACTAAGCACAAGCATTCAGTTGGCCAAACGACGTCTTAGCAAACAGAACAGAGAGCGCTTTAAATATAAAAGATAACGAGAATTAAAAAACAATACAATTGGAGAAAGCCAACGCACAGATTGTTGTGACATTTAAAAAGCAATCCGTATTTAGTTAGTGAGTTAAAACAACAAGCAAGACGGCTAAGCAACGCCAACAACTGAACAACATTCGACGAGGTGACTCAGCCAGTGGGAATTACATAAAAATAATGAAATCATCCACAGTTTAATTATTGCCCAACACATACTTAGACACACACATAGATTTCAAATGTTTTGCTTTCGTTCCACAGTCTGTGTGACGCTCTCGCTGCTGCTGCTGCTCCTACAACTCGCCCAATCCCAGCACCAATCCCAGCTCCAATCCAAGTCCATACTCAACACCATGGCCAACACCGATAGCAACAATGTGGCCGAGTTCTCCCGCCGGCTGGCCAACTTCTCCATGGAGCTGTACGGCAAACTGATCTCGCTGAAGCCCAATCAGAACGTTGTCTTCTCCCCCTTCTCCATCCAGAGCTGTGCGGCCATGGCTCGGCTGGGCGCCTCGGGAGAAACAGCCGCCCAACTGGATCGTGGCCTTGGTCTCATTTCCAGTGATGCGGCACAGATCGCCAGCAGTTTCCACGAAGTGATCGCTGCGTATGAAAACAGTACCATTCTACGCATTGCCAACAAGATCTACGTAATGAAGGGATATGAACTGCGGGATGAATTCAGTTCGCTGCTCACCAAACAGTTTCTATCGGCTGCGGAGCATGTGGACTTTGCCAAGAATGTGGAGGCAGCGCGTCTCATCAATTCCTGGGTGGAGCAGCGCACCAACAACTTGGTCAAGGATCTGGTACCGGCCAGTGCCTTGGATTCCGATTCCCGTCTAGTGTTGGTCAATGCCATACACTTCAAGGGCAACTGGGTGCATCCATTCCCGGAGCACTCCACCCACAATGAGCGTTTCCATTTAAATGAAATCGATGGCATCGATGTGCCCATGATGAACCTAAAGGAACGTTTGCGTTATGCCGATCTGCCTAGTCTGGATGCCTCAGCACTGGAATTGCCCTACGAGAACTCGGACTTGTCCATGTTGATACTGTTGCCCAAGAGCAAAACTGGTCTGCCACAGCTGGAGGAGAAGCTACGCAATACACCGCTTGCAGAGATCACGGAGCATCTGCACAAGACTCAGGTGCTGGTCAAGTTGCCCAAGTTCAAGTCCGAGTTTGAGGTGGAGCTGACAGACGCCTTCAAGCAGGTAAGCAATCACTAAGTTCACAGCTTGACTGATCTTTAATTTGAATTCCCTTTAGCTGGGCATGACGCACTTGTTCTCGAATCAAGCGGACTTTAGCAAGATGCTCAAGAGTCCGGAGGATCTGAAGGTGTCCAAGATCATACACAAGGCCTTCATTGATGTGAATGAGAAGGGCACTGAGGCAGCTGCCGCCACCGGTAAGTGTGATCCACTTATTTTATAATGCACTCATCTATTTCACTCCTTCATCATGTTGCATGTTGTCTCTCTTGGCCTGTTTCTTGGGTTCATCTTGTCTCCGTTCTCTGTCTGTTCTCGTTGCTAGGCGTTGTGGTGCGTAAGAAACGTAGCCTCATATCACAACAGGAGCCAATCGAGTTCCATGCAGATCATCCATTCATCTATGTGCTGGCACATCAGCAAACTCTGCCCTTGTTCTTCGGTTCCGTTGTGCAACTAGACGTGGCAACTTGCTGCAGTTGTGCCTCAACAACAGCAGTCAACGAACATGACGAGCTTTGATTACAATTACAAATACGACTAGATAATAATATTATAAAAAAAAAGCACTTCAAAACGGGTATCTATTTATACAAATAAAATTAGTTTTCTTCTCAATACATTTAGTATATATTAATGGGTGTTTAGTTCATTTTATATCATAATTCATTGCCGATTTACATTACCACCGCCTTACCAGGTCTATTCATTAATGAATTGACTTTTAACCAGCTGTGTTTTGTCTTTAATTTGTATAGCTCTCAAGCTGCAACCAATGTGCTACAGAATTGAACCACCACCCATGTTGTTCCATGCGAATCATCCATTTGCTTTTTATATTATTAATAAATTGGGACTAATTCTCTTTGGTGGCAAGATGCAACGATTTTGAGCAATCATCGGAAATCAAAAGCATTTTATACGAATTTAACCATGCACATTATAAAAAATTTATAATCATTTAATAAACAATATTATTATAATTCCTAAACATGCATTATTTGTATTGATCTTTTAACTGTGCATATTAATTTTAAAATTACAAACTATTAACCCTTGCAACTAACCTTATGACGTTGCTAACCTTATACATAAAACATAAAGTCATTATTTCCTGGAAACTGACTAATTTACTTGTTTCTTAAATTTATGAAATTTATTCACTCGGTTGGCTCTTATTTTCTATTCATCTGTATGTGTTTAGAGTTTATATTTGTCTTTAATTTTCACAGCGATGACTATAAGCTGTGATATGATGATGATCGAACCGGATCCCATCGACTTCTTTGTAGATCATCCATTCTTTTATTATATTTTCAAAGAGAAGAATGCGGTGCTCTTCGCTGGCAAACAGTGCGGCAATTTTCAGAAGAATTGAAAATATGCTCTGCTTCTAAATTAGAGTCAATTAATTATAAGTATTTAACTATGTCGAAACTTTTGACAATACATTTATTAATAAAATATCACGTTGAATCATTTAAAATTAAGCAACGATATTGTTATTTGTTTAATGTATTACTCATGCTATAACTGTGGTTTTCATTACTAATCTAAGGGAATATTCTAATCATTTTTGTTACGTTCTGGCTCTCATTTCTACAGCAATGGTCATGTGTAATGCATTGACGCCCAGGTTCCAGCCGGATCCCATAACTTTTTATGCCAAGCATCCATTTAATTACTATATTATCAATAAGCAGAGCACGTTGCTCTTCGCTGGCAAACAGTGCGACAATTTTCAGAAGAATTGAAAATATGCTCTGCTCCTTAATTAGAGTCAATGCCATAAAGTTCAATTTAAATATAAGTATTTTGCATGACATATATTAATAAAGTAACACCTTGAATCATTTTAAATTAAGCAACGATATTGGTATTTGTTTATTGTATTACGCATGCTATAAATGTGGTTTTCATTATTAATCAAAGGGAATATTCTAATCATGTTTGTTTCGTTCTGGCTCTCATTTCTACAGCAATGGTCATGTGTTTTGCATCGATGCCAATGTTCCAGCCGGATCCCATAACTTTTTATGCAGAGCATCCATTTAATTACTATATAATCAATAAGCAGAGCACGGTGCTCTTTGCAGGAAAACTACAAAAACTTTAAAGTTTAAACATCACATAATATATACACCAAAGCATATTTATAAGACTGCACACGGTGATAATTTACTAAGCATTTTTTACTAAACAAGCATGTGAAATTCTTTAAATAAAACTACAATACAATAAAACAATTTATTGCATTTTATGACTTGCCCACAGTTGTCCGCATTATGATGGTATCGGCTATTCGAGGACTCCACCGTAAACAATTCTATGCCACGCATCCGTTTATCTACTACATAAAGTCACAGCGTAATGTTCTGCTCTTTTCCGGCAAGCATTTGCGTTGAATCGGCGAAGACTACAAATAAATAAAAAAAAGAGTTGTTCTTTAAATTTCATTTCAAAATCAAAATATAAAATTAAGTAAACAATCGAATTTAATGGATTTATATGTTTCTTCTGGACATTTTTTTTTAAATATAATCATGCACCTTTATTTTTATTTAATTTCGAGTTTTATTGCATTTTAAAGAATTATTTAATGCGAATTTAAATCGCGCGCGTTTCACATGATATTTTCCGAACTTTGCATATTTATCGTCAAGTCATCGCCCGACATATCGATAAGAACGATAAATGTTGAAAGCAGCACTTAGTAATCGTAATGTTATGTCAATGTTATTAACAGACTCCTAACAGCTGTTAAATTTAAAATTGAATTTAAATTCGCAGTATTTACCTCCATTAACTTATTATCAAAAATGAAGAATATTTTATTTCATCGCATAAGCAAAAACAATCTATTTGACATTATATAAGGCCATTTTGATGATAGTTATCGTTCGCTGTAGATAACATTATGAGCAAATGTTAAGTTAACATTGCCTAACTAGAGTTGTCTCTGTTTCTCCTTTTCAGTCCAATTAGTTATTTGAAAGAGTGCGGACGTGTCGCGCACTAAATATAAAATAAAAAAATAATAGAAGCACTGCAAATGCATATAAAAAGTAAACGCCGCATTCGATTAGTCAACAGTGCAATTTAGGGTACATACGTACTGCAACAAGCTAAATAAGAACAAATAAGTGCAAGAACAAAGTAATTAAATTTATATTTGTAAGGCATTTGAAACGCAGCCAAAGAGTATTTTTTAAAAGTGAACAGTGAGCGAATAGAAATCTGCCACCAACACATATTTTCACATTCTCGCTTCCTATACAGTTTCGTGCATCGCGTGTGTGTTTGCGCGGCACTGTAAGCGTGTGTGAGTGTTTCGTTGTATGTAAACGAAAGATAAAGAGACTGCAAAAATATTCGCTGCTGTATAAAAACTTTCGACTTCAGTGTTGTACAGTGTGTGAGTGTGTGCGAGTGCAAGGCACGTGAATGTCGCAGAAACACCATCAGTCCTATCAACCGCTACCAACTGCCGCGGCTGCCATGGACAATCCGGCGATGAGCAACAGCAGCAGCAGCAGTGGCAGCAACGATGACGTTGCCGGTTCGGAGCCGCTCGGATTACCTGCGACTTACTCGTCACAACAGCTCGTCACATCCGATTTTGATTCAATGGAGCGGCTGCGAGGCAACGATCCTGAACCGCCTCCACGCTCCACAACAGCCAGCCAATGGTTCACCGTCGGCGTCCTCTGCTTTGTCAATCTCATCAACTACATGGATCGCTTCACAATCGCGGGTAAGTCGATAGTTCAATTAGATTAAAGCGCACACATTAACAACAATTGACACCCGCATATTGCACTAATTGTAGCTAACAGCTATGTCACTTTCTCTAATTGAAGTCAAACAGCCATTAGATATTAACAGGCGATACTATAATTCTGACCCGCATTGTTTGTTGCTTATCAAACTGACGAGAGCTGCGCCTGTTGCATATAAATTGTATGCAATATCAAATACAGTTAGTCAAGTAATTTTTGAGACAAAGAAAATGCTTTTGAAATATTTATCAGTTCTTAATTATTTTTTAACTTGTCATGAATTAAGAAAGATAAATCAAGATATTTTTTAAGCTAGTCAAAACAATTACTTGACAAACTGTAACTCTCTTGAGAGTATTTAATTCTCTGCAATGCATTAAAAGTTGTTCTTTTAATTTTTGTTGATGTTGTTATCATCATCGCGTGTTTCAAATGCTTTCGTAGTGTTTATAAAGATAACGGCCCGACAATACGTTGGATTAAGTTTATGACGTCACAGCTACTAAAATATTCTATTTTTGTGTTTGTGTCCGTAGAAATTACGCGTAGATGAATAGTACTAGAAATATAAACATCATTTGCATGACTAATCACATCAGCATTTGAATCATACGATTTTGTTCATATCTCACTTGATATGGCCTTATATCGGAGACCACAATTTCTATGACTTTGAGGCAATCAATCATGGGGTGGGGGTAGTCAAATTTCGTGAAATCTTAACACTTTTATGCGAAATAACCACCTGACATGGTGTGATAACAAATGTATATACCCGTCTACAATTTCGTCTCTTAAATCTCCGATTTCTCGTGACAGCTTAAACTTGAAAATTAAGCAGAGATCTTGGTTTATTTATTGTAAAAATCTAGTAGAATTCCATTGTTTATATCAAGTGTTAGATTTTCCTAAGTAACACGCTTATCAATTGTTGTTGTGTAACTATATATATTATTAATATGGCGTGATTAGTGCGTGAGTCATATCTGTTTTACAATCTTTTTACAAGTAAGGGAAACTTGTTTACAGTCGACAGTCGACGGTTGACTGTTGAGAGTGTGATTAGCGATTATAACAAATAATACAACACTTAAACCAGTTGCACATGTTGCCTGATTAGTTGCATTCACGTTCAACCTAATCTAAATTATTATGTTGCACATACAATACTTATTTCTAGTTGTTTATGTGTATTTATATTTAATTAAAACTTTTCACAAGCTTTGCATATTATTCTTTTATTTATTGCACAAAAAAAAGAACAAACTTGAACTTTTAAGCTTAATCATCACTTTGCAATATGACGACCAATGACACTTGTCATTGATAAGAGCAAAGCAACCAAGGCCAGACAGACAGAAAGTTGTTAACCAACACTATTAAGTTTTTGGCCCTGCAATTACAAAACTTGTGAAAACTTATAAGCATTAATAATTGATTTGCATATTAGCTAAGCTATTAACCCTTGGTATGGCATGATCTCCGATTTGGAAAAGGTTATTTTTTTTAAATAGAAAATTTCAATTAAGAATACAATTCTTTTTAGTTTTTTAAATTTCTTGATAATAATTTTTTTTATCACGTGCTAATATTATAAAATTTGTATCATATTTACTAAATAGTAATAATTAAAAAAACAAAGCTTTGAAATTTATTAATGAAATAATTATTTTTTCTTAAATAAATAAAAAAAAATAAAAGCGATTATTAAAAAACATTGCACATTTTTATTCGAAGTTCCGAGAAATATAAGTAAAATCGGTTTGTTGCGATATGCTTCACAGATATATAAAGGGTTAATGGGCAAACCAAACAACAAATAATCGTACGATTTTCTTTAATCAACAACACTCTTAAGTTGTAGGGACTCATCAACGCGCTATTTACCGGAAATAATATTATTATTATTATGTTATATATATAATAATATACGCAAATTGGGCGATAAGTTGTATTCATACAAACATGAGTTCATATACGATAAACAGATTGTCCGTCATGCTGCTTATTCATCATTCATATTTGTATTCGCAATTGTATTCAGATTCAAACTCACATTCATAACCCTTTTTTTTTTGTGCATGTAGGCGTGTGTCAATTATTTAACGATTCTCTCCAGACTTGTTTATTTGCATTTATTTATTGTGAATTTTATACTTATGGAAATTGCAATCAGTTCTCCATTTAGTTATTAACCTTTTAAGTTTATATGCGACTTAAAAGCTAATATACTTGGCCTAAAGTTTATAGTTTTCTATTTTTGTTTTTATATATGTTAGCAATTATTATATCATTAACAATTAGTTCCAATGCGGTTGCAATTGATGACAGCGATAAGCGTTATCAGTTATCGCTTAATTAATGATTATTTGCGCCTTATCACGAACAACAAAAATTGCAGCTAGCACTGCATTGCATGGCACGTGGCCAGAACAGGTTAAAGCCATGTGACTGGCATTAATTGTGGCTGTAAGCCCAATTGTGTCTTTCAAATTGTGTTGGTGTTTCAACCTTCATTTTTGCAATTTGCAAATTTTCGATAATACTTGTATCTATTTCGACACGAACTCATTATCATAAATGTCGTGCTCGACAGTGTCGAATGTTGTGAAATATTTTTGGGTCTGATGTTTTATACTCGCACTACGCGGCGTATACGTTATATGTACATATATCGCCTGTTGTTGTGACTGTTGTGACTCGTTTAATGATATATGTACATTTAATTATGGTTTCAAACCCGCGTTGCCCTTTACTTAAATAAACAAAAGTCTCCCACTTTGAACCCATGATGCAAATGATCTCATACTTAAAAATAATCGTATGAATCGAGGTATCACAATTTATCGCCTGATATGTCGTTTTTTTATTTGTATTTTTTTTTTTTGGTTATCCTTTCAGCGTAATTCAACATTCACATTCCCAATCCCAAAACAATTTTGCTTTTCATTCATTTATATCTGAATAATCTGCTGATGCAAGTTGTTGACAAAATAAATTCACACCGAACTTTGCTCTAATATATTTCAGTGATATTTATGTACATTTAAATCTGAACATTTAAATGCTTTAGATCTATAATAGTATATATATAAACAGCTGTATACAAATATCTTGAAAACAGGCCATGCATTGCCTACGTAATCTTTTGGCCACTTTCCAAAAGAAAAGTCAACCCAACAACAAATTAAATACTCGCACAATAATTGTCAACAATTTTGGACGTCAATTGCAGTTGGAATTTTGAATGATAAAATAAATGCTTAAAAATTAAATCGTATGTTGCTCAGATGCTAAATACTAACTTAAATATTACGTGATCTTTTGCTATTGAAACTTTGGAGCGTTACCTTTATATTTGTATCTTTTTTTTTTTGATACAGCTATTTTGCATTTTATTCGAGTTTCTCTCTCTCTCTCTGTTTCTTTGTTTTATTTGCATAACAACAATTTTTGGTGTTGCCGAATTTTTGCTTAGTTTAATATTACAAAACTGTAACTGAAATTCGCGTTGAAAACTTTCATTTTGAGTGGTTTGAATGAAATTTCACTAAGATTCAAATAAATTGAAATACTGGCCATACTTATTTTTGAATTTTATTGTTTTATTCGTTATTTTAAACTTGTATTTTGAGTCGTTTGGCCTGTACAATGCTCAGTCAATTATAAATTTTATTTTATATTATAAATTTTATTATTTATTTCTTTGCAACATTTATTTTGATTTATGAACTTTCTGTTGATAAATTGTCTTTGAGATACATATTCTGTACATTAAAAGTCAAACATTTGCTCTGATTTTCAACATTTCATACATATTCACACAATTACTTGTTCGATTTGACACTTTTGCATTGCACAAGTTGTCAAATGTTGACGTTGTGTTTGTTGTTTTTGCTTGCCTGCATTTTACATTATTTCCTTTTTTTTTTGTCATTTTTCATTTGTGTTTTCTGTGTCAATGACCGAAAGGCAGAGAGACAAACGACAAACGGCAATAGCGACAGCAACCTGTAAAAAGCACAAAATAAATAAACAACAACTAACACAACAACAAGAGTAACCGCAACAATAGAAGAGTTTACACTGTGCTCTTTACTCTGTGTATGATAATCGATGTGCACAGATTTCTATTTTTCCAAAAGAAAGTCTCAAGCTTTCCCAAAATGAAAACGAAGGGGAAAAAGTGTTATTAACGTTAATTTTCATTTAAGACATCTCGACAATCGAAGCCTTTTAACTGACGCTGCAAATCGCGCGATTTTTCAAGGCCAATCAGAATCGCTTTCAAGTTGGCAACATTTTCCATTCATATTAATGAGGCAGAGGCAACTTGACTCGTTCCACCAAATCATTCTTAGTAGCCAACGTCTGCCAAGTGACTGCGACTATCTGGAAGCACTTAGTTCCGTCTGGCCAAGCAGAGACAGAGAGAGAGGAGTAGAAACTGGTTCTTGAATTATACTCTCAAGTTTCTATAACCGGCGAAAATATGCCGATATGCTCTCGCAATATATATTTGTAAGCACAATAACAATAATAACAACAACAACAACACGCCAAGCCTTCGTCGCCCTCTCCCACCTCTTCGCTCTCCCTCTCTCACTCCTACGTCAGCTTCGAAGACAGCGCAATGCTAAAAATGCCATAAACAAACGTCGAACCTTGCAAATTGCTGTCTGTAAATATATTTACAGAGCGTAAATTGCTCTCTCACTTCTTACTCACACACATGCTCTCTTGTGCATACATATATGCACACATATGCGGTTACACACCCCACATTGCTTTTATCGCGTGGCGCTCGTCGCTCAGTTGGCGTCCTTCTTCTCCTCTTCGTACTCACACTCGTACGCGTACCGTTACGTCACTGGCCAAACAAACGCGCTGATTGGCTGAAAAAATCGTACGATAAATTTCTCATAAAGCGAAATGTGCAAAAGACCCAGAAAATGAAATAATTAAACATAAAACGTCAGCCGAGCGTTTTGCGGTTGCTGATTCACTTCGTTTGACTTCGTGCCACGTCGACCGAAGCGTTCGTTCGACTAACGATTCACAACTTGTTGAGCTTTTTGGTCAGCTGGTGTTATAGTATTGGTATTGGTAATACCGGCTCTTTCGGCCTTCCCCTCCATACATACATATATCTCATTACTCTTGACTAACCAATATTTGTATTTATTTTTTCGGGTTTATATCTTTATACTTTTCGGGTGCATATGCACCTCATAACAAATAGAACCTTTTGCCGTTAGGTTTTGACTGTTATTAAAGGCCAATGCACGTACATACATACATTCATATGTGTTTAGCTTGATTTGTGCATCGTTAATTATAGGAAATTGAAGTATTAAACATTAAACAGCTATTGTCTAGGTCGTGTTGTCAATGGTATAATTTATGGCACTTTAAATGACTTGAATATCCGTCAGTTAATTAGAAAACAAAATTTATATATAGATGGATGATCAGCCGGAAATACTTATGAGTCTTAACTGAATGCCAGTTGCAAGATATATTTTATTTTCTTTAAAACTTGTTATCAACTTTAAAAATAACCAAACAAATACAATCTTAAAACTGATATACAATATTTATCAACAATTGGCATGAGTTTGAGCAGACTTATAATTAAAAATATTGCGATATGAATAAGGTTATATTTATTTGCTTATTTTAATTTGTTTACTTGCTCATTACAATGGAATTAGTATGAGTATTAGCCTTGAAATTGCGCTGATATTTTGAATTTGAATAACAGCCGCAAAAATTGTAAATTTACTTTATTTAATAGCAAGTCATAAAAGGTTAAGTATACCTCTATGATTGTTACTTACGTAAAGCTATTCATATTGGCTTAAGCAATTAGCAATTAGCCTTACCAGACTTTAACAATCACGCGCTAATCTCGAACTATCAGAAACACATGTATATTTAACCTAAACTAATGTTACCTCTAATTCTCTCTTTTCTCCTTTTCACAGGCGTGCTAACCGAAGTACAGTCCGACTTCCATATAGACAACGATGAGGGGGGATTATTGCAGACTGCATTTGTTGTCTCCTACATGGTATTTGCACCCCTCTTCGGTTATCTGGGAGATCGGTATTCCCGCCGTTGGCTAATGGCTATAGGCGTCGCGATGTGGTCAACAACAACATTACTGGGCTCATATATGCACCAATTCGGCTGGTTCCTCACATTCCGGGCTCTAGTCGGCATCGGGGAGGCATCCTACAGCACCATAGCCCCAACAATAATCTCGGATCTGTTTGTGAACAGCATGCGGTCCCAAATGCTGGCCATGTTCTACTTTGCTATTCCTGTGGGCTCTGGATTGGGGTAAGTTATTAACAAACTAGTAAACCCAACTGTAAGAGACCCTGCACCAGTCAGAGACCTTCACGCCAGTGTTGTCTTCCAGGTCAAAGAGTTACAAACTTCCAAGTGTCATAACTTATTCAAAACTGAACAGATTTTCAAGCGGAATGTCATTTTAATCATGAGTTGTCCTCTAAATTCATTCTGCATTCAAACTTTGTTCATTTATAAAATTTTAATTTTTTCGACCAAGACTCGATTTTGATGGTAAGGGTCCCCCCTTTGAAATTTTGAAAATTCAAAATTTTAAATCTCAAGTTTTCGCGTTTAATCAACTCCTTATATTGTAATTAGTATAAAACAACACTTTAAACTTGTTTCTGAGACCCTTCATTTTTTTGTAAAAAATCATGCAGAATTGGATAAAAATTTTGACTTGCAAAGTGACTAACTCCGAGGTCTGACCAACTTCAAGCTGTCATAACTTGATCAAAACTGAACCGATTTTCAACCGGAATGTCATTTTGATCATGGTTTGGAGTCTAAATTCTTTCTATATTCAAATTTTTTTCATATAGAAAATTTAATTATTTTCGACCAAAAATCGATTTTGATGCTAAGGGTCCCCCCTTTGAAATTTTGAAAATTCAAAATTTTAAATCTCCAGTTTTCATTCTTAATCAACTCCTTATATTGTAATTAATATAATAGAACACTTAAAACTTGATTCTGAGACCTTTGATTTGATCAGATAAAGTACTTTGAAAAAATAAACGATCTAGTGTTCAACTTATAAGTTATTTAAAAAGAAAAGGTTATAATAACAGTTATATATTTCTTTACTAGAGAATTAAAGATCTTCAAATGTATTTTTTTTTTGTTATTTTATTAATGAAAACTAAAAGTATTTAAATTCAAGAAGGAATATAATATGAATAGCCTTTGTATGTCTTAAGTTGAGGTTTTATAAAATGTCTAGCCATAGCTCAGGTAATGTAGTCTAGGAAGGCAATAGTTGTGCTCTATATAGATAGTAGACGAGGCTACGATTACGAATTGATTAGAGGCGTCTGTTATCAGTTGTTGACAGACAGTTGACTGTCGGGTTCTGCTTCTGGTTCTGGTGCTGTTTAGTCACGTGTTGACCAACTCTCAGTACTCTGATCTCTCAGGCTGATGTCGTGAGAAGCAGTCGCTGATTTGATCAGCTTCAGGTTAAGTTGAAAGTTTAATTGCACAGTTTTCCAGTTATTTATAGCAAATCAAATGCGAATTTAAACTCAATTAGGTGGAATTCACTTAAGTGGGGTCAATTGGAGGGGGAAAATGTCATGCAATTGGCAGCCAATGCAATAACAACAACAGAATTCCGTCAATTCGGTCAATTTGTCAGGTCTTCTGATCATAATGACATCTAACTGATTAACACATATATTTGTACACTTGCAGCTACATTGTTGGCTCAAAGACGGCGCATTTGGCCAACAACTGGCGCTGGGCATTGCGTGTGACGCCCATATTGGGCGTGATCGCTGTGGTGCTTATCTGCCTGATCAAGGATCCCAAGCGTGGTGCTAGCGAGGGTACACACAATCTGGAGCCAACCACATTCTGGACGGACATCAAGGAGTTGGTCAAGAATCGTTCCTTTATGCTGTCTACGGCCGGTTTCACCTGTGTGGCATTTGTGGCCGGAGCATTGGCGTGGTGGGGACCCACCTACATTCATTTGGGCCTCAAGATGCAACCTGGCAACGAGGACTTGAAGTTGGATGAGTAAGTATGCCCCCCTCCCCCCCGTTTTCTGTCCACCAATCTCTATAAAACACTCTGTTGTTGTTGTGCTCAATTCGAAAAGTGTTTCCTACAAATTTGGCCTGGTCGCAATGGGTGCTGGCCTAATCGGTGTACCGTTAGGCTCTTTTCTGGCCCAACGCCTGCGACACCGCATCGAGAACTGTGATCCCTATATCTGTGCCGTCGGACTGTTTATATCGGCACCCATGGTCTTTTTGGCCCTCATCATGCCCAGAACGAGTGGAACTTTCTGCTTTATCTTTGTGTTTTTGGCCCAAGTGACGCTCAATCTGAGCTGGTCCATTGTGGCCGACATGCTGTTGGTAAGAGCGCTGATAACCACAAACAGTGATAACAACAACAACGACAACAACAATTACAACTGCCACTTGTCTCAGTCTCAAATTTAAGCTCAATCGCAAATTTAAGCCTTGTTCTGTTAACGTTTCTTCTAACCGTTTCTTTTTTGCTGCCTTATTTACCACCTGCACCAATTTTATAGCGTCTCATTCATATTTGGGCTTATTACCATGTTCGCTGGTCTGCTGGGCGTGCCATTGGGTTCAATTCTATCGCAGCGACTGAGGAAACGCTTCCCGACCTCCGATCCCGTTATATGCGCTACTGGCCTGCTGCTTAGCGCTCCGCTTTTGACCGGCGCCTGTTTGCTCGTTTCTAGCCAAACCCATCTGACATATACTTTAATATTTTTTGGTCAATTAGCTTTAAACATGAACTGGGCAATTGTTGCGGACATTTTGCTGGTAAGAACGAAACAAATGACAAACACAACAAAAAACAAATTACCGCAAATATCTAACCAAATTATTGTTTTAACACTACTATTCCAAAAAAAATTCAACAAATTGTATAGAAAAAAAACTGCTTTTTTGGCTTTTGTAATTTTGCACTTTAGTTTATGTTCAATTTGTGTATAAACATTTATTAACTTTTTACTGTTATAACACTCACACACACACACACACGTGCACGTTCATTTCACACACACTCACACACACATGCTGATTTTATGGTTTTGGTGCACTGTTCACTGTTGGTATTGGTGCAAACTTTCCATAAAATAGTTTTATTTGCCATTGTCCTTTTTCTCATTAAATATCTGCACGCATTTCACATTCTTATTCAGGGTGGCAACCCTGCTCAGCTGGGGGAAACAGCCCTCAAAAAAGGGGACGTTAGCCCCCAAGGGGTGCAGCACGAGGGTGGGTTTACAATTTATCGTTGACAATGGTAAAATTGCATAGATTGCCCTTAAAGAAAAATGTTGGTATATTTCTCATTTATTTACAGTTACTAGAAGTAAATGATTTTTTCCTTTGAAAAAAACAAAAAAATCATAATTTACTGTTCCTGTTATTAAATTTAAAAAGAAGGATCAAAGTTTTCAAAGGATTTACTGAACGTACTTTATTACACTTAAACAGCCATTAGTTGATTTTTAACAGAATCCAACAAAACTCGAATTTTATTGAAAAATGTATCTTTTCTACTCATAAGACCGCCCTCGTGCTGAAAGAATTCCATAAATTACATTGCTTTATGCAGCTTTCATTCCTTCCTCCCCCAAAGAGTATAAGACAGAACAGACAACTCTCTCTCTCTCACTCTCTCTCTCTTTCATATTCCGGCAACGAGACATTGCCTTGGTGTGGTTTTATTTATGTGGCAGTCACGTTTCGTGGCCAACAGATGTTTTTTGTACAAGAGTCTTGGCTCTTTTACAGTTGATGTTGATCAGCTGTGGAAATCGCACGTATCTCATTTAAAACTATGCCATAAGAATCGCTTTTGGGTTGGTGTTATTTTGGGAATGCATCAGTTCCGCTTTGGCGACGGGGCGTATGAGCAATATACACGAAATCTCAATTGGCTTTTTTATTTTGTTCGGAAACTGCTTATCTAACATCTAGCCAGGTCCAAAAGAGCTTCGAGGTGGCACCACGATATCGTATGATTTTATTTATTATACAAGTATATTGCGATATATCTGTATGTATGTATTTATTTGTTTATGTACCTGTAATCAACATTGCCTATAATTTTGTTTAGGAATATTAAATTTGTTAAATTCCTTTGCGCTTTTTATTACTATTTGTTGCCTTTACACACACACACACGCACACTCACATATACATAAATACATGTCACTTATTTTGTTTATAACAGTAAACAGTTAATGTAGATATTTGATTTTTGTTGTATAAAATTGAAACTAGTAACAAAAATGTAGACAACAAATTGCCACAGTCAAAATTCTTGGTTTGTCAGTCAGTCAGTCGGATGGTCGGATGGTCGGTCGGTTGAGCGTTTAGAACTGTTCCCAAGCGCGGATATGCCAGCTGTTCCCACTTTCGATTAATGCTAGCGACGACACAAACCCAATTGGCTACCCGTTGCAGCGACACACTCTGAAGTGGCGTCATCTATTGCGAGCTTTTGAGACTAAACTTGATTGACTGTGGCTATTGCACAACTTGCTTATTTGCACTGCTTATCACCTGCTATGCTATTCTAACTACTACACTTGTTGTTGTTGTTGTTGTTGGTAACACTGCTTGTTTAGCTTTATCTCTTTTGCACATCACTAAATGAACCTCTTGCATTTGTAGTATGTGGTGTTGCCCACTCGTCGCTCAACCGCCGAAGCCTTTCAAATATTAATCTCACATGCGCTGGGCGATGCCGGAAGTCCGTATCTGGTGGGAGCTGTAAGTAATTTTAATTTCATATTGTAATAAATAATAACTAATTGAACTCTTTAACTTTAGATATCCGTTGCGATTAAGGGTCATCTTAGCGCGCAGCCGAAAATGATCAGCCAGCCGAGTTTACAGAGCATGTCGCAAGTGTTGGAAAACGCAACGGAAGCTGTAACGGCAACACTCAGAGATATGCAGTTCACGCCCACAAAGAGCGTAAGCATTAAAGAAACTATGAATTTATTTTTATTCGTTTAATGACTTTGTTTTTGTTTAATACAGAGCTCGAGTGATGTGATTTCATTTGAAGCGCTACAGTATTCACTATTCTCCACAACCTTTGTTGAAGTGCTGGGCGGCATTTTCTTCCTGTGCACTGCTTGCTATGTGATCAAGGATAGACGCAAGGCCACACAAGCATCTATGGGTAAGCATCTCATATATGTATGTGTACACTGTATAGTGCTGGGTATGCGACTCTTTCTCTCTCTCTCTTTCTTCTGGCTACTCTAATTCTAAATTGTCTATTCCGATTTTGCTGTTTCGGCTCCTCCTTCTTTTTTTGGCGGCGTTTTTAGTTAAAGATTTGAATTTGGCGCCAAGCGATAACAAGACAGATCTTTTTGATTCGGATTGCCTGGTCATGTGCACCGATATTGCGCTGCGAGAGCGAGCGTGACAGCTTTAACCCAGGTCTAGAAGTCCTAGTTGTTGTAGCTAACTATTTTGGCCATACATTTTTCGGTAGGTGGGTCACCAAAAATTATCAGTTTGCCAAATTCTGTTACGTTTCGTTTTGTTTGTCGTCGGTTTGAACTAACCACATACACGTATGTGAAGAAGATCGATAGCCATTAAATTATAATGTTTGCTCCCATAAAACTCACATACATACATACAAACATATATATATACACACTCGCATACAGGCTCTCGTAGAATTGTGAATGCAATCCAATTTCTTTGGCCAATTCAGCTGCAATCGCTTTATCTGTCCCTAACATCTTGTTTAATGTTATTGTTAACAATGTTTATTCTTTATAATGTTGTCCTAATCAATGTCTATCGCTTACAGAATCGAGCAATCGGCAACAGATTGCAAATAGACCAGTAAGTGGCTAATATCAAGCGATCCAAGAAGTTCTGCTGCGCACTCATCGTGAAGTTCTTTTGGGTGAAATGATACTGACTGAGAATCATCTTTAAAATAATTTATGAACACACATCATGCACATACAAACATTCATATATATATACATATTGCTGCTGTACTAGAAGAAGACTGCAATAACTTAGGAAACACGAATCTTGTGTCTAAACACTCTTTTAGTAACTGTGAGCGATATGTAATTCAATATCTACACTCTCTACATACGTATACACGTATATGTATGAATATATACATATATATATATATATGTAATTTTACACATGTATTTCATATATTGTCGTATTGTTTTTTAAGACTCCTCCTAAAAAGCATAAGAGAAATATATTTCTATATAAGGAGGTCATGGTTCCTATCAAGAAAACTGATAACGGCAGACTACGTATATGAATATGTACATATAGTTATCGAAATCGCGAGGATCGCAAGTCATATTCATCAAATTTTACTCGTATAATTAGCTGTAGATCCTATTTAATTTTACACTCAAAATCAAATTAATCAAATGATTAGGGGACAACATTTCATACGTAATTCTCGTTTAATTTCTCCCTTAGACTTAAGTTGAATCAAATTTTGAATATAATTAAAAGAACACCATTTTTATTGTACATAGTTCGGCATACATTGGAATTTGAGTTTGAATTTAATGAACTCTCTTGTTTATCTCAGGCATGAACGTATGGAATGTTTTATGGGGTATATAACTTTGTAAATAAATATTTAACACCCGGCCATAAGTGTTAAGCGCGTAGTCTCTATAAATAGATATTAATATACATATATATACATTATACTTATATTATTAATAATTTTATTTGTATCTGTAACCGTAGTTAGTGCGTTTAACAAATTGGAAACAAAAAGAAATTAAAGCAATTTGAAATAAAAATAATCACATATTAAAAATAGCAACAATATATCATTTTTTTGGCAAGTCACGTAAGTATATTTATATTTCTAGATTATTTAAAGTCTAGAAACAAAAACATAAAATTGATAACGATAAGAGATTTTGCTTATTTCACATAAATTTTGTTTCAAATTTTCAAAAAAAAAAAAAAACTCATTTTAAACCGTTTACGACTTGATGTTTTTATCGTTTGAACACTTTATTGAGTGCAAAGATTTTCAAACATGATAAAGCCGAATTTGTTGAGTTATCTGTGCAGGTAGACATTTTCAAATTTGTACAATTTCAAAACAAATAAATATACTTAATTTGGACTGATAATTATACTGCTAATTATACGGCTCGAGTCAAAGTCTTGATCTATGTTGAACTGTTGACGGCTGATTTGTTTGTTCCATTACTCCTACTATAATTTTCGTTGCATAATTTACAAAAATTTGATGATTGAACATGATTGAGCCTGTTTTATTAAGCTACCTGTGCAGGTAGATATATTCCGGGTTGATATCGTATTTTACAAAAACTAAATTATTCAAAAGAGTTTTTTTAGATGTATCTGACACTTCCTTAATTTAATTTGCATAACAAAAAAATGTTGATAAATATCAAAAATATTTAAATAGTAAATACAATTTATTTAACTCTTAATGAATCGGTAATTAAATTCGATTGACAAGGGATTTTTTTTTAAATCTATTTATTGACATATAATTACCAATTTTGAATATTTGTATAGTAAAAATAATAATACTGATGGAATAATTATTATTTTATTCGTTCAATTTTTTGCTCTAAAATAAAAACTATTTTTAAGGTTTTTTAATTATGAGTGTATATTAGGGTGCAACGATTTTTTCGAAAAAAAAAAAAAAAAATGGTACCCCATATTCGTAATCAAAAGTCAATTTTAAGATATTTTTACCCTTACGTTTTTAGTCCTTGCAAGACGAAAATTATGTTTTAAGCACAATTTGTCTTTGTATTTGAAAGTCCTGGTCTTAACACGAGTTTTGATACCAATCTTGTCAGGATCGGACTAAAAATATATATTAAAAAAAAACACGTTTTTCAACTCAAAAAACGGGGACTAGAAATTGATTTTAGAACTATAGTTTCTCGGTGAAAACATCTTAGAATTGACCCTAGTTTTTCGAATATGGTACCATTTTTCAGTTTTTTTTTTTTTGATAAACCCAGCTTAAATTTTAAGTAATTTTTAAATATTAATGTACATAAATCCAGGACAACAAATAATTTTGTAAAAGTGTTCCAAACCATGCTGGAATCTGTTAAGAACAGTAAACCCATCGAGGCCCCGATAAATGGTATTTGTAGGTAAAAATGCAAACGAATTCAAATAACAGAATACAAAAAATTAATAAATAAAATAAGAGCGCATAGCAACCATTTTAGTTATCTCTTTTAGCGAATTTAAGTCCGCCTGTATTCAAGTCCGTCCATCACAACAAATATTACGTAAATACGATGCTTAGCCAGACTGTTATATTTGCATTATGTGTGTGTGTGTGTGTGGGTTTAAGTGCCAAGCGCTCTTATTTCTTTTTATTAAATGTTACTCTTAGCGTGAGGTTAAAACGAAAACGGAAAAACAACAAAAAAAATACACATGTTAAGCAAATGTATGTAGCAGGTAGAGAGCGCAATATGAATCCTGTAGCGCCGCAAAGAAACGATCGTGCATGTGTGTGTGTGAGAGCGATGTGGATTTGTAAACAAGTATGCATGCATGCATGTATGTTTGCCTGTGCTGACAGCGAAATATATAAGAAGCATGGGAGAGCAAAACAAACGTTTCAGTACGTTGTGGAATTCTTAGATGACAAGACCTCGCTGGTGGCGTCGCAACGTTTGAAGATTTGTTATTATTTTGAATTGGTAATTAATAATAACTGTACTTTATGGATAACCAAATTGTAAGTTCAAGTGCACATTTTCTATTTATGAAATGCGATTGGGTTAACCAATATTTTGATATTTAAACCACAGCTTGGAACGAAATTTGAGCTACCCAAAAGTCCTGCGTCCACGCTCAATGGGGAATACTATAATGATGATGATAGCGATAGTGAAGTGGAATTTGTTGGAACTTATCGCCCACAAGCCAATACGATTAATTATGCGAATAGTCAGCAAATATTTGAACATGCCAATTTAAATGGCAACTGTTATATACCGCACATAACCTCAAATGTGGGACAAGCCAATTTAAATGATACCGGTTATATACCGCACATAACCTCAAATGTGGGACAAATGCCGTTGTTGCTGGCAACACCGCCACAATCACCGCACGAGACGCAGACGCAGACACAGGACCTGGACATGCCCTCACTGAGGACCCTGCTGTCCTACAACTACGCTCCAACTGGATACATAATGCACATACCCTGCTTCCTGTGCAAGCAACCCTTCAACAACATTGACAGCTTACGGAATCATCTGGGAATGCATGCGGCACAGATAAACCGAAACAGCGGAGTCACTCCGGTGCCACCACCACCACATTTTCGTCCTTATATGGAGCCTATCAATATAAATGGCACATATCCTGCTCCTGTTTCTGTTTCAGTACCTGTTCCACAATTGCCAACTTATGTGCCGCCAATAATAAATATGAATAGCACATATCCTGCTCCTGTTCCCGTTCCTGCTCCTGATCCTGTGTCAGTTCCACAATTCCCAGTTTATGTGCCGCCTATAATAAATATGAATAGCACATATCCTGATCCCGTTCGTGCTCCTGCTCCCCTTAATGCTCCTGTTCCTGCTCCTGGAGCAACTTCAACTATACAGGACCACAAAGTGTCAACGGAATCAACAAAATTCACGTGTGAACTTTGTGGCAAGGTGCTGAGAACAGAAGTGTGCCGGATTATACATCAAAGGATGCACAACATGTCGCCGGAGCTAAGGAAGAAGTGCACCACAAAGGTATTCAGGTGTCCTTATTGCAAGAGAAGCTACCGACTTGAATACAATCTGATGAAGCACATGCTGGTCAGACATGGACCACATCCAACACCTCCCACAGTTGCAGCCACGCCCACATCCCAGCCAGAACTGCCAACGCAGCCAACGCCACCATCATCAGCCGATGGTGAAATAAATACACCCATTAATAAAGTCTGGAGCAGCAAATTTCAGAAACCGCTCCCATCATTAGCCGATGGTGACATTAAGAAACCTACTAGTAAAAGGAAAGTTTGGAGCACCAAATTGCTGAATGCCGTTGCAGCTGCCAATTACAATCCCGCCAATGAAGCCGCCTCCAAATACAAGTCACCCACTGAGGAAGTGCATCAATCATCGGTGAATCCTTTGATGTTGTCGAAACCAAAGCAAAAATATGCGCTACGTTCTCCCTTCTGCAATCCGTATGTTAAAAACAGTCTTTTGAAAATCTGAATATTTAAATACTTTTGTATTTTTAGAAATCTCTGGGTGGACTACGATAATCACATTCCATAAGCTATGGGATTCAAAACAGGCTGAATTGTTATATATGATATATATATTATATATATATATAACATGTGTTCTATTCATATAAGTTATTATAATCAAATACTGCACAGATTTTCATTTCTTATCGCATTACAAAAGCGACCGGACATAGCATTTAAATCTGTTATCAAAACCGTTTAATTGAGCTCAATAGTTTTGAAAAAAAAAAAAAAATATCTTTAGTATTGTACGTATTAAATATGTACTTATATGTATAATATATAACTATGAAAACGTCGTGAGAAGAACATTAAAGTTTCCGAAGCATCGAGACGAAACCAGAACCCGAAGCAAGTCGTTGATTTTCATACATATACACAAAACAAATTTTGCTGATAACTAAAATTTATTGTGCAGCTGTATATGTATATGTATAAGGTTTCGTAACTCGATCCATCCACTTGAGACTTTTTTCATCGTCCGCGACACTCGAAGTAATAAACAAATCGCTGGATGGCCGTTTTTTTTTCTCTTGTGTTCGTTATTGCTCAAAAATTCGATCGTCAGCAAAAAGATTCATATATGTATGTATAAAGCATATACTGAATTCAGTTGGGACTAACGATCAATGTGGAAAACAACTTTGCTGTCGTTCAAATATTTTTTATTTTTGGTTGGAACCATTTGTAAGTATATTGAAATCAATAATTGTTATTTAGCTAAGAAACAATTGTTACTTATTTTATGTATCAAATAAATGCAATATTATAACTCAAATTGTTTTTATCCTGACGAATACTCAAGATATTTAAGATCTTTTCATTTCATTAAGAAATGTCCATTTACTGATTTTATAATTCCCAAAAAATTCATTATTTTTTAGCTGAACGGCAGTGATATATGTAAGTACATTTGTATTTTTGTACAATCTTGATAAAAAATTATAAATACGCTAGAAATTCGCTGATAATGAAACAAAATTAAAAGTACCGAACTAATTTGGGAAACCATTTTTTTCTTAGGAGGGTATTATTTCGAATTGCATAAATTTTCGAACATGATTCTGGACACTATGCTGTTTAATTTTTTAAGCAAAATGTCTTGAAAATGTGTTATGTAATTATTACAGCTTATCATCGAATATTTCAAATCTGACATTAAGATCTTTTGACGTACATTTCAAAAAGTAAAAATGTTTTGTTCAATTACAAATATATAAACAGCATTGAGATTAAAAGACCTGACAGCTTTGATTTGATTTACATATACAATAAATCAAATCGCTCAATTACAATATTTTTGATGGGTGACAGATGATTGATGTGATCTGATATGATAAAGAGAACATGAAGAGATCACACTTATTTTGTAGTGGAAATATGACAGGTACATACAGATATCTGTTTTGCCTCATCCTTCTTTTCTTTTAAGCATGTCTTCACATGTTATGCCTTTTTTTTGTCTTTAACCTGAGTCCCTTCAATCCGATCAATCAAAAATTCAAATTGAAATTTGTCAAGTACCTGTTGTGTTTTTCTTGAGTTATCTAATTATAGAAAATTTTAGCCCGTGTTACCAAGAACGTAAAAAGATGCGGGTCCGACAAGTTCCACAGTTTATATGTTTATATTGTATACAATACATACATACACACATTTGTATACATGCCTTTTATTTTTATCAATAAGCAACCACTGATCAACACTAATTTTTTAGGAAAACAGTAATTTGTACATATGCACATGTACGTACATATATTTATACAAAACACAATCCACAATCCACTTGTAAACACGCACACACACACACACACACACATACAAGAGTACCACGCGAAGACTGCTTATCTCATTCTCTCTCTCATTCATCCTTCATACAGTTTCATTTCAACTCGCGACAAATTCAGTTCTAAAGAGAAATGAAACAAACGAACGGAAGAGCTATTAACACAATAATTATAACATTTGTGATATATTCTATAAATATAAAAAACATACATATATAAATAGACAAATTCACTAAAAAAGTTCTAAAAATATGGAACGAAATCCAAATGTAAGTTTAGTTTGATTAAATGTAGAAATTGTGCAAAAAGTATCTATTTATTTATTTGATAATCAGCTACAAATGACGTCGAATCGACTATATAGTATCCAGGATAATGCCATGGAACAAGTGGAATGTCAATGAACGAGATCATCGATGAACAAGCGCTATCATGAGGCAACGTTGATAAGGAAAAAGATTGAAGCTGACAAACATTTTCAATGCAAGCTATGTGATAATGTCTATATAAGTTTCCAATTCCTAGTGAAACATGTAGAATTAACCCATTGCCCAAGAAAAGAAAAACCAAAACATGTCACTGAAAAGCCAGCAAAAATGTATGCAGCATTTCAATGTGTTCAGCCGAAAATGAAATATCCACCTCGATCGCCTTACTTTAATCCGTAAGTATTTGTTTCCAATTGAAAGATTTCCAATAAGATTTGTTACTTTATTTTTAGAAATCTCTGGGCTGATCCTGAAGGTTATGTATAACTGAAACCGAGTATTTGATATACTCTTACCAAATGATACACGAAGTATTTCATCATACGTATCATCGATATGAAGCATTTAGAATGAAGAATTGAATTCTTTAAAACTTTTTTGGAGTTTCGTATTGGGCCCTAGTTAATCAAATAAATATTACATTTCGTAATTAATTCGATCAATTAAATTGGTACACAACTAAAAAATTAATTTTTAGAAATCTGTGGACTGATCCTGAAGGTTATGTATAACTGAAACCGAGTATTTGATATACTCTTACGAAATAAAACCCGAAGTATTCCATCATATCATCGATATGGGGCATTTTCTTCCATTAAGAATTGATTTCATTAAACCGTTTTTGGAGTTTCGCATATGGACTTAGTTAATCAAATAAGTATTACATTTCGAGATAAATTCGATCAACTAAAAAATTAAAACGATGAAAACTTTATACTTTATTTAAAATTTTTTATTTTCTCTCTATGTATAATGTATATATGATTTATAGTTTATAGTACAGCATACGGTATTTAATTTCGTTTGGGTAGCTTATACATTTAATGAAATAAATCTTGAAACGTACAAAACAATTTCTTTCGTTTTGTATACTGATTTATTATGTATATTTTATTTTGTTTTTCAGCTTAAGACAAACATTCCATAGCAGTCCAATGCATTATGCACACAATACCAAATATCTATCTGTTCCCAATACAATCATTGAATTAAGTTGGCTAACTACAATGAACTACACGTAACTCGCAATAAACTCGACACCATCGATTTAGTCATACCGACAACTTAAATATAAATATGTAAAATTATTTTTTGGAAAATAAATACTACTGAAAACAGCTAAAGGGCAAAATTAAAAAAAAAAAAAACAATAACAATGTGTCTGTGTGAATGTTGCAAGCAGCTAAATATTAGTAAAATATATAAATTAGAAGACGGGGAAAGTAAAACAATTGTTTAGAATTGTAAAGCTTTGTTTTTATAAACGCAAAGCAAATGTGACTAATAAACTAAAACAATTGTACAATTTCTGTTTATTGCTATAATAAATAACTTTGCTCTTGACTCTTCTAACTAGTATTTGCAGGCTATGAGGACTACTAAATGTGTGTTGTGACAGGATTTGACTTTCATTGCATCGATTTATTGAATTAATTATTTGTAGGTGGTGATTTTTGTTTTGTATTATTTTTAGTGCAACAAATCAACAAATATAAATAAATACATGCACTTTTAAAATTATCTAAGCCAAGGACACAACTCTTTGTTTTTTTTTGCGAACGAGCATAGATTGATCTCGTGGCAGTGTTTGCACTTGATTTTTTAAGTGCAACACTTGATGTTATCTAGTTAACTATATTATTATATTTAACACTCTCCATTGTTTACATCTCTACATTTCCTTATTAATTGGCTGGTAGCAGTTGAATCGCCTGGCCCGCCTGCATTTAGTCGAGTTGAGTCGTTTTTTAGTCACCAGAGTTTTTTTTTTTAGGTTCGTAGAAACTCATATTTATGTTGTATACAATAGTAGTAGGATTTTCTGCTTATATACTATTTAACCTGAGCCCGAATGTGTTGCAAAAATTCATAGTATGACAAACTAGATTCACTGCGATCGTCCGTTAATCTCTCAATAAATTGAGCCTTCGCCGTGCTCGTATCCCTGCAAAAATTGTAGTATTATAATATGTATTTAAACATGTATTTAAATTCTGTTGAGCTTACCTGATGATTTGCACTAGAGGCGCATAGGGCTTATCGTAGTTCAGACGCAATATGAAACGCTTTAGCACATCATTCTCAGCGCTGACAACATTGGGTAAGCCATAAACATAATCCGACAATTCTGCCGTCGAGCTGATGCCTGTAAGAGATAAACCACATTAATATTAATTATTACTCTTGATACTGACAAAATAAAAAAAATAAAACTTATTAATTAATTCCAAATTAAAGCTTCAAATATATATACAGGAGTGCCACAGAAAATGAGACCAACCGAAAATCTCTCAATAATGTATGGCGCTTTGGGAGATTTTCAGTTTGTTTTGTTTTCTGTGGCGACACTGATATTTATTGTTTTCTCTAAAAAATACATTTTGTGAATTTCGTTCCTTGACAAAGTAATTATGTGGCTAATTGTATATTCAAAACTTACCAAACAATGTCTGTAGAACATCGGTAGGTACGTTAATGCCCACATATATCATTAACAGCGAGCCACAGTCCATCAGGAATATCGAACGTGAGTCCAGACTGTAATGCCATAGATTAACAATTGGTTAAAGTGAAAGATCTGTTTAGGTTTGTGGAAACTTACTGTTCCGCAGACAATTGCAAACGTGGAACCTCTGGCAAAAGATCATCATCATCGTCGTCGTCGTCTTGCGTCGTGCTCACGTTGGAGTTGCGCGCATGATAGATAAGTCCATCGATTTTATACAGCTCCGGATAGATGTATTTCATGAGCTGGTCCAGCGGCAGCGTTTTCATGCAGTCCATTGCATACACACGATCATCCAGACGCGTGCTTGTGCCCACACGGAAAGCGGGCTATAACACGAAAAAAGAAATACATAAATATAAAAGCCAATATTATTTGAAATGGATAAAAGCTTACGTGCTTGAGCAGCGCTAGAATGTAGAGTGGCAAGAGGGCCAGACTGCGTGGAGCTATCAACTGTCCAGATTGGCCAGATGGAAGATTTTGTGCAATCTTAAATGCATTGAACACGTCGATGGTCGCATTGATGAAGGCATCGCGGGCATCGGAAAGATTCGATGCTATTGAACGATCCACAGCCATTTTGGAGAGCAAACCGACAATGGCTTCCGAGTCAGCGGAGTGCATCACCTCCGGCAAGGATGCAGTTACCGGCAGGCAGACCGTATGCACCCGAATGCGTCGCTCTCCTTCGCTGTTCGTGTAGAGCAAGGCAGCCTGGAAGCAAATGGTCTTCACATCGGTGAGACTCTCCTCGTACGATATCTGCATGCCATAGCCCGCATCCGGATTGACATTGGGCAGCGACAACAGATCCGTGCTGCGCACAAAGAAGTTGCCATGGAATGTGTGCACCTGCAAGCCGCGTGTGCAGCGTATCCGCATCACAGCCTCGAAGCCAATCTTGCGGGTCAGATAACGCTTGAAGCACTGCCTAAACGAGTCCACCATATGCTGCTTGGTCTTCTGGTAGAGCGGGAAGTGGTGCACGCAACCACCGCTGTGTTTGCTAACGCCAGCTGCAACAGTAGAAACAATATTAACAAAGATAAAGGTTAAGCAAATCAGTTAATCTTACAGATGGTGGCCATATCGCTATACTGTTGATTCATCAGAAACATATCAACTGCTATCTGATAGCCAGAGCACTCGAGAGCGTAGCGCTTGTAGAAATCCGTAGCTGGATTCAGATGCGCCACATCTTTGGCCGATCGATTGTTGGGATCTTCGCGCGGCTCCAGCGCCCCAGGTCCCTTATTGGGAAGGCACGATTGAAAGACGGTTATACGACCGCCAGATGCTTGCTGTGGAAATGAATAAGTAAATTAAAAGTCGCAGGATATTGGTAAAATCTTTATGATAACTCACCATCAGCTTGAAGGCCACCTGGAGGGCAGCACCCAACGCCGAGCCGGGATCATGCGTGTGCGCAAATCGTTTGGGCAACTGCTTCAGCAGATCCCGCACCAGCTCCTTGCACTCCTTTAGATTGACCAGCAAACTGTCTGGTCGCGGCAGGAACGGATCATCAATGTCCAATAGTGTCATTTCATGCGGTTGATTCAGACCCTCGGCCATGCTATAAAAGTGCACAAAGCTATCGTAGCATATAAATCCCACTTGGGTGCGCGCATCGCCCGGCATCTCATCCAAATGTCGATTAAGCACCGAACAGGCGGCCTCCAGATAACCGCTCTGCTGAGCTATGATCGAGACATCGAACAGGAACAGATACATGGCCGGCTGTGGAGGACGCAGCATGTACTCCGATGGCGCTATGAACTCAATGGTGCTGGATCGCACCTCGGGTCGACGTGTCACATCGCCGTACGTCTTTGTGGCCGGATCAAACTGGAAATCCTCGGGCACTGCAGAGAGCAAGGAAGTCAATTTAAATATATATTATTTGGGCTGCACAATGATCAGTAAATCAGTCAGGTCAAAGAGTTTTATATATATAGATTGTAGCAATCAATTTTAAGCTTCAGCGATATAAAAATTATTGTATACTTTTAAGCGTTGCTTAAAATAGACTTAACTACCATTATGTTTAACCGATCTTGTTGCAATTAAGTGGAATGATAAAGTATAACTATAATTACTGTTCGAGGATTAACTTACGCTCATTAACGCGATAGCAGAGATTGCACTTCCACATTTTGCTGTCCACAAAATAGACAAAGGGATTTATGTAGGTGCGGCACAGTCGGCAACGTACAATATTGATGCACTGAATCACAGGCAAGCTCTATGTTCAAGAGTAAATATCATTAGTTAATGAGCAAGTTCCAAATCTAAGTAAACTTACGTTGACATCTCGAAATGGATGAATGACAATGCCAAGTGGCAAACGAGACTTTTGCAGCAACGAATTGCTCTCGGGGATTTTGGCCAGAGTGCAACGCATGATGCTCGGATTGCAGTTGATGGACTCGTGGAACTGATTATGCAGCACCACTTTTGGTGGCGCCAACGTTGCCGGCGTTAAAATATGCCTGTTCTGCATCAGATCAATGGTGTCCTGTCCCCACAGTCGACTGAATCCTTGCTGGGCAACACTTAGAGGCGCTGTTGCTGCTCCCTGCGCTTGATACTGCAATGGAGCATTGCTGGGCATCTGCTGGGCTCCAAACATGCCTGGAGGCGGCAACTGTTGCGGCTGGAGTGGTATATGTTGCTGCTGTGGCGGCAAATGTTGTTGTTGTTGTGGTGGAAACTGTTGCTGCTGGGAAGGCAAATGTTGTTGCTGTGGTGGTGGCAACTGTTGCTGCTGGGGAGGCAAATGTTGCTGTTGTGGCGGCAACTGTTGCTGCTGGGGAGGCAAATGTTGCTGTTGTGGTGGCAACTGTTGCTGTGGAGGCATTGTCTGGGGATAAGCCTGCTTATATGGATATTGTTGTTGTGGTTGTTGCTGTTGCTGTGGTTGCTGCTGTTGTTGCTGCTGCTGCTGCTTCTCTGCGATTGTTGGTGGCCCAAAAGGCGGCAACAGTACCTGCGACGGCACAGCTTGTGTTAATGGCGGCACCATTTTCTGCAGCACTTGAGGATTCGGAAGCTGCCACTGTGGTTGCCCAGGACGTTGCGCTGCCGGCGGTGGCGCTGTCCGCTGCATGTTGTTGTTGTTCTGCTCCGTTGCTGCTGCTGCTGCTGCTGTTGGTGGTGGTGGAACACCGTATGCTATCTTCTGACTGTCCGCTTGAAGCGGTTTGGCAGCCACCTTTGGCGTCACATTGAGAGCACCAAAAACGCTGGCCGGACTCCGATTGCTGGGCACAGTGGCGTTGAATGGCGATGCCATGGGATTCTGCATGTTGGGCGTTGTGTCACTTGTGGCAAGCAGCGCATTGGCGCCACTGTTGTCCAGCTGACGAGCAGGGCCAGCCAAGCCCACAGCGACGCCTCGATAATCCCGGCGTGGCAGGGATGCGGCAACAGACGGCGCCATGCTATTATTGCTGGGATTCAAATTCATGTTCTGCAAGTTGCTGGCCAAGCTGCCAACCTGGCTAACCGCTGGCTGCTGCACGGACTGCTGGGGAGGCACAAACGTGGCGCCCAACGTAGGAGATGGCTGCTGGGGCTGCCTATTGGACAACTGCTGAGCCTGAGCCACAGGCACTGCTGTGCTGCCCAACGGACCCGGCATAAACTGCACATTAGGCGACGCTGCTGCTGATGGAGCTGGCAGCGGCGCTGCTTCCATGGAGGCCAGGCTCACGTTGTTCGTCAACAGACCTGGCGATGCGGTGCGCGAGGAGTTGGCGCTGAGGGCACCATTGCTGCCATTGGTTACAGGCGCCACCGAAGCAGCTGGCGAGATGGTCGTGGGTCCGTTCAGCGTGGGCGGACGTACTTGAGCGGGCAGATGACTTGGCGCTGGTCCGTTACTCAAGGGCGGCGGCATAAACTTGTTCATCACATTGCTATCGAATTGCGGCTGCGGCGCAGGAATTTGGGGCGTGGCATTGAAAGGATACTGCGTTGGTTGTGGCTTAAGCGGCGCTCCATGTTGCTGCTGTTGTTGTTGTTGTTGTTGGAGCTGTTGCTGCTGCTGTTGTAGTTGCTGCTGTTGAAGAAGTTGTTGCTGTTGCTGTTGTAGTTGCTGCTGCTGCTGCTGTGGCACATTCTGACCATTTACCAAGCCGGCTTGGCTGCCATTTAGCGCAGCTGGCATTAAATTTGTATTATATGCGGACATTCTGCGATCCGTATTTTTAATTCATGAGATGCAGCTGAAATACAGAAAAAAGATACGCATTAGTCATTGACATTTCTATTGAATTTATGAATTCCTCGAACTTTATCACACATCATTTGAAGGGTAATTTTATTTTTAATGAAGACCGAGCAAGGTAAACTATTGTTTTTGATACCCTTTCAGCGGGTACTATAATTTTGTTATGAAATGTGTAACGTGTCATAAAAGAAAAGGTTTCAGATGTCATAAAGTATATATATTCCTGATCATTACGGCAATCTGAGTCGAGTTAACATAATAAATCTGTCAGATCACATGAAATTCCAACTTTAGTATGAAAAACTTTGTTGTGCCTTGTGATATCTCAACGTATCTCACAGATTGCATATATATGTATATTATATAATACAACTAGCATGTCAACGATCAGTCAAAAGGGTATCAAGTCATCGGTGTGCCTTTAAATTTGACGTTTTATCTTATCAGCTGAAAACCAAACGTAGTTAACTCAAAATTAAGCAGTCTCAAAGCCAAACGTGCTCAGATAACAACAGACGTTTAACAATTACAACAATTGACATTGTCATTGCCACAGATTGTGGAATGTGCCACCAATAGATACTCCAATTGATTTACGCAATTTACTGTATGTATTTAACGTATTTGCCATTGTTTTGAATAATATATGCACATCAAATCAATAACCAACAATAATTAAATGGGCTAAAACTCGATAGCACCCAAAAGTAAAAATCAGTCAGGGTGTAAATGAAGTCAAGGTTACGGCGCTACTCGTTTTCTACACTGAGCGAAACTTCTACATTATATAGTACATATGTATAATTTGTTCTAATTAGAAACTAGTGTTGCCTTTTATTGATGTATGGTAATTGCCATTTGAATTGCACTTTGCGTAACAAATGTGTTTAGTATTTTGACGTCAAATGCAAGTCGTGTAAGCCTTAATTTAATGGCAAGAATATATATATATATAAAGAAGACACATACAGAACAATGAATAAATGCGTGACAAATTTAACATCAAAGAAAGACTGCGAACTTGATAAAGCGTTTATTGAACTGAGAATGAGACTGCGATTGGGGAAGCTTAAGCTCAGCAGCAATTGATCATCATAACTAAAAGCTCTCTCTTCAGAGAGTAAAAGAAAAAGAGAGAGAGAGCAGCAGAGCGCCTTTATGCTGCGCTTTATCAACTGTAGACGGACATGTGATAACAATAACTAGCATGTACTTGCTTTACTTGAGATAAAAGATAACTCAGCTTATGTTGATGACGTCGCTGTCGGGCAGAAGCAGCGACAGCGGCAGAGGGGCAGTGACTGTGGCCGTGGCAGATGGGAACGTGTAAGGTAAAAAAAAGAACATAAATGAATAATGCATATGTATAACTTAAGCTTACCTTTCTTGTTGCCAAACTAATTGTATCGTTGGAAAAAGGGCGTTGGAACGTGTGTGTGTGTAGCTGCGTGTGTGTGTCACTGTGTACTTGACCAGCACTTGCACTTTGTAGTTGTCTCTTCTTCTTCTACGCTCGTTAATTGGCTACTGAAGCATGCACTCACTTTTCACTGCGTTTTCACCAGTTGTTTTATCTGCGTTTCTTTGGAGATTGCAGCTGCAGTGAGAGTTTTGGTTACCAATTCTTTGTAAATTTGCACGCAACAAACGAAACTTTTTTTTTTCTTGGCTGACAATGAACAACGGCGCTGCCTTGCGGGCCTCGGCCTCTATTCTCACACACACACTCACTCACTCTCGCTCTCCGTTTGTCGCTGAGCGATTTTCCCGTTTTCCCGTTTCGCCTATGTACTTGGTGCGTACCTGATGCAATATATTGTAACACCGTTCCAGCACCAGTTCACCGTTTAATTTAATGGACCGATTGCGTGCAAAAGTTTTTGCATTGCAATTTCAGCCTCTAAAATACACCTAAACACTAAAATTTAGAGCCACGTCAATTTGACGTCCAAACGTTCGTACTAAGTTCAATTGAACTAGTGAGCGAACGAACTAAATCCCTGGTTGTAGGTCATTTAGTTCAATTCATTGGAGCTGAACGCAGTGTTTCGTTTTAGATTGTTTTTAATTAAAAAGTTTTTACAAGATAATATTTCGCTCTATTAATTAAATTATGAGAAAATTGTGTTTTTCTATCACCTTAACTGCTTTCAGTGATTTTTTATTATTTCTTCGCAAAGATCACGAAAAAGCTCAAATGAACGAGCGAGCTATTGAGCGCGCAGTTCAGATAATTCAAAATTCTCCAATTCTGCGTTTAATTCCTGAAACAGTAAAAAAGTAAGGAGGCGAATAATTTAATTGTTATCTTTATTTTTAATAATAGTATAATGGCTGATTTAAATTCTATGGGATTTGCACTTTTTGAAAGAAATTCGTAAAAATATCTGCGCGCATTGGTGTATTGTATACATATTATTACGTTCGATTAAGTGTCTGCCTGCCTATATTGAATAACCTATATTTTTGTATATTTTATAATTATTCAACAGTTTGAAAAGCGTAATATTTTTTATTCGTTTCATTTTGCGTTAACTTTGAGTGAGAGTATTCGGTAGTTTACAAAGAAAAAGAGCTTTGCATTGTGGTTGTTTGATTTGGCAAAAATATCAACCAAATTATAAGCTAACTATTTTTAGTACTATAAATTGGTAATATATTTGTTTTGTGTTATTACTGCATTACAAACAAAATTCGTTGGAGTTTTGGCTGCGGGTTTTTTTTTTTTAAAGTAAAGCTTTCGTCTTTATTATTGTGACAATGGAATTGAAAGTATAATACTAAAGTTATTGTTTTAATTTTATTTGACAAAATCAATTGTGCATTTAAAGTTTTGAAAACAGGAATTAATTATTTATAATATGTATCTATTAGATATCTCATGTATTGTTTTTTGTCTATTAGAGTCTTTTATTTAAAAAATAGAATTTCTATGCTTAATTATCTATTATCTTTGTAATCTACAACTTCTGATATACATATTCCATAATGTGTGTGGATGTGTGTGAGTGTGTTTTTTGTTGTGTTAGTAATAGTATTGTATTGTAAAAGGTATTTTCGTATATTTGCTTTAGGTGTTCTTTGTTTTGCAGTTTACTGCGATTGCCTTTGAAACACTCTAGTAAATATTTAATTAATAATAATTTGCTTTATACGAATATATTGCGTAGAAACTATTAAAGTGTTAGCTCAGTATATTGTTGTGTTCTATTTGCAGTTTATTAGATTCATTATTCAACCATTGCTCATCATAAGTGATTACGTAGTGTCGTTCAACTATTGTTCTCAACTGTCTATTTGTAAGTTGGCTTTCGTTTTCTTATATTGCCTTTTTGTGTATATAAACTATGTACAATTAATAAACGGACACTAGAGACAGAACAATTGGTTTCTTATCTCTTAACTCATTATTCATATTCTGTAAAACATTTAGTTTCCTGCATATGTTACGTTATATCATCGTCAGTTTTAAGGGGTTTGCGCACTTGTGGAAATCATACAATAGTTGAGGCTCATTCTTGATATGAATCACATATATATGTATATATATATATATACATTTGTATGTCTGTGTTTAAATACGATAGTGTTGGCGTTCTATATTGCTCCCAATTCGTTCATTATCTCTTTGCCTCCTTCTCCTGCAAATACATGCGCTGACTCAGCGGCTTCGTATAGATCCAATTCTCCCCAACGGGTTTAAAGTGCTGTAAATAGATGTAATAGGATTAGAGTTTATAATTCATGTTGTTGAAGTTGATAACGTACCTTATGCTCCCAAGCCAGATCATATTCCTTGCGAACCTTGGCCTGATCCCGCTGTTGTTGTTCCACAACAAATTTGGCATTCGTGGCGCGTTCAATATCATTAAACCTATACGAACGGATCGTTAAATATAAATATTAATAAGATTCCCAATTACGTATAATAAAAAATGCAAGTAGATTTCAATTATGTATAAGCTTTTTACTTGAGTCCTGCCGTCACTTCCTTCCAAACACGTCGCGATTCATATTCATCCTGCTCAACGATTGGTCGAACTTGTTTCTTAAATATGGGTATGCGATTTACGTCGACGAATACTTCGGTTTTCTAGAAAATCAAAGATGCACATAGTCACATCATTAAGACATACGGTTGACGCACAACAACACACACAACAATATGATGCATAGGGAATTAATCGAATTAATACTTTTAAGCAGGCAATTTTGGTTTGAGGATTCATTTTCTAGATAAACAAAGTAAACACACATGGAAATATAGTCCCAAACTATTTAAGAGAAAAGTACAAGTATCGCAAAAGGTAAATTGGAGCAGGGAAAAAATATAGATATGCAGATGGATGGGTAGATAAATACATGTAGATAGATAGATAGACAGATAGATGTGGCTGCCAACTCGTTGTGTTGTTTGTTGCAGCGTTTTAGGCGTAGGTTGTACAGATAGGATTTCAGCATTGTCAAAACGTTAACAGAAATTGGTTAATACACAACTCTACATACACAGAATACAACATAGTATTTAGTGGGACATGCCAACTTGCAACTTACGTTCTTATCATGCCACTTGGCTTCCATCAGACCGCTCCACTCGCCGGCAATCGAAACAAACGGTTTCTTATCGTTAGGCGAATATATCTAAATAAAGAAACAGAGCATAAACAATAAATTCGTTTATTTGTAACTTTAACCAACCTCAGCGCTGACTTTGTTGCGCTTTCCGCCGTAGAAGGGCTTCGTGAGAAACTCGACGTTAGCGTGGTAACCTGTCTGGGGACATTTGATTTCAACAGATCCACCCAGCTCAATCCAAGGCACCGTTAAAATAGATCTGTAGGATTCAAACATTTCAGTAACTAAAGACGGCAACGTTTTAAGTCCCACCAACCTGCCATAACCGTTTGGAAACGTAACAATGTACTCCTCACTGCGATCCACAAGGGTGACAATGCCCTCACCAATGTTGTGCACTCCGATGGATAGGCCTAAGAACTTTGACTTGGTCCAAACGTGAGCGGTAAATGTAATTTTCTTATTATAATGCTCTGCATAAAAGGCTGAAACTGTTGAAAAACACACAGATCAATCAGTTGAATTGGTCAAGACCATTCCAAGTACTTACTTGGTGGATGATGCGACACTTGCTCAGCCAAGAATGTTAGCTGATCCCGACGGCACCAAGGAACGGGACCACCACGAACCTCCTCTCCATCTTCAGATTCATCTGTTGGAAATAGTTATAGTATAGATAGATACTCGTATTTGTGAAATCTACCTGGAATATCCCAATGACATTGAAATACTTCGCCCAATATTGGATTGTAGGGTTTCTTGGCCACAGCGCTCTTGCGTCCAGCATGATAAGCACTCAGATACCAACGACAAACTTGCACAATGCGATCCCGCGGATCGTCCAGCTCTGAGATTCTGTAAAAAAGAGTTAATATATAGAGCAATGGAGTAACACTACAATTTGATATGATAAGGAGCTCACTTGAGAAACAAATCGGGATGCGCAAAGTAATCAGCGTACATTTCGAGCAGTGAGCGACGTTCCAGGATGAATGTGGGCAGAACCACCTTGGTGAGGTCCATGCCAATCTTCACCTGCGACAATAGATGCGTTATCATCGATCCATGCGCCTCCATGCTCAGGTCCATCACCTCCTCCTCCTCGTACAGGGCATCGTAATCGATGCCATTGTCATAGCTGGACGAGCGTGAACTCGGCTCTTTATTCGACGCTGTCTCATCGATTTCGGGCAGCCTTGGCTGTAACTGTGTGTGTATCTGTGTCTGCGTCTGTGTTGTTGTTGCTGGTGTTGTTACTGCTGCTACTGTTGATGTAGTGGTTGCTGTTGTTGCTCCGACTCCGGCTGCGGTTGAATCGACGCCACCAGCATAGTTATCCGTCTTCTCATGCGTGGGCGATGTTTCCACAAAGCCGCGCGTGGCACTGCAAACAAAACATAAGATAAAGATGCTTTAACTCTATATTAACTTCATTTATATGCGGCTCACAACATTTGGATACGCGACTGGATTTAAAGAGGAATGCATAATTTATAAATAGCTTTAACTTTAAATATTCATATTTCATATTCATTTGATGTTCGTCCTTTCTGTCTCTCTCTTTCTTTTTGTTTGTTGCTAGGCTCATTTACAATTCATTTTGTAGCAAGCAGTGCTTACCTTATGCTAACGCGTCGTACCCACTTCTTAAACATGGCAACACTGGCACTGCGATGCTTTTAGCTGCACTTTCTTAAAATGGCGACTGCAAACTTTCGTTGCATACCTTGCGGCGCCAGCCGAGCGCAACAAATCAAACAGCACACACATACATATGTATATAAACACACACTACACAAAATTGTTAAATCTAAGTCGAACCTATGAGACTTTCGCCATTATTGAGCTATTTCTTTTTATTTTGTCAGAACAGCCGAACAACAGTCAACGACAAAGACAACTGCAAACTAACAGCACGAAGTAGTAAGTCGTACGATGTCCTCACGACAAACACTCGTCAGCTGTGACGACAAAAGCGTTGCCAAATCGGCTTACGCGCTGCTTGCAAAACTGCATAAATTATTAACAGGCGACCGACAAACTTAAATACTACGTATGTGCGTATGTATGTATGTATGTGTGTAAAAGTGAGTAAGAGGGAGTAAGAGTGCAGAGTTGCATTGTCAAGAGCGCAGGCGCCAGAGAGATAGCAAAAGAGAGAGATAGAGAGATGTTTGACATGTTTGTTTGTGTATATTCTATGAGTAAGCCGGCAACGCTGAGAGATAAATTGTTGTTTATCTTGCAAACTGTTACTGATGTCAGCATTTTGCCGCTTTATACCCTACTTACCAGGCAATTGGTGAGCTGCCCAGACTTGTAAACGGATCATCGTAGGCATCATAGAAGTCTTCTTCACCTTCGCTGCTTGAATAAGAGGTTTCTGGTACGACCAAGCCCAAGGGTGCTGTAGTGGCTGCAATGCAAATTAATCAAACAAATGAACACACAACGTTATAAACAACATCAATCAACTGTATAGCAATACAATTTCAATTGAATTGATTGATACCTTTGGCAATGCATCGATTGCTTGCTCATTAACAAGCCACTTGGGCCATCTACTTGGCATAGGCATGACCCTGAACAAATCTCTCAAAATGCAGCCCATATGCATGAAATATGCTCACCGAAGCTTGAATACCCTTTAAACTATACAATAAGAAGTATTTTAACTAACTTCCAACTGTCATAACTTTGCCAAAACCCAACCGATTTTCAAGCGGAATGTCATTTTGATCATGGTTTGGCCTCTCGATTCATTCTGTATTTAAATTTTTATCATCTAGAAAATTTGATATTTTTTCGATTCTAAGCCATCTATCATCTAATTTTCCATACCTACTCCTTAACATTTTTCAAAAACTTTGATCTCTCATAACTTCATCAAAAATTAACCGATTTTCAATCCGATTGCCATTTTGATCATGGTTTGCCCTATAAATTTATTCTGCATTTAAATTTTTATCATCTAGAAAATTTGATATTTTTTCGATTCTAAGCCATCTATCATGCAATTTTCCATACCTATCCCTTGGCATTTTTTCAAAAACTTTCTCTCATAACTTCATCAAAAATTAACCGATTTTCAAGCGGAATGTCAATTTCATCATGATTTTGCCTCTAAATTCATTCTGTATTTAAATTTTAATCATCTAGAAAATTTGATATTTTTTCGATTCTAAGCCATCTATCATCCAATTTTCCATACCTATCCCTTGGCATTTTTTCAAAAACTTTGATCTCTCATAACTTCATCAAAAATTACCGATTTTCAAGCGGAATGTCATTTTCATCATGATTTTGCCTCTAAATTCATTCTGTATTTAAATTTTAATCATCTAGAAAATTTGATATTTTTTCGATTCTAAGCCATCTATCATCCAATTTTCCATACTTATCCCTTAAAATTTTTTCAAAAACTTTGATCTCTCATAACTTCATCAAAAATTAACCGATTTTCAAGCGGAATGTCAATTTCATCATGATTTGGCTTCTTAATTCATTCTGTATTAAAATTTTGTTCATCTAAAAAAATTAGTTATTTTCGACCAAGAATCGATTTCGATGGTAAGGGTCCCCCCTTTGAAATTACGAAACTTTCTCAAACTTTCACTTTTTGCTTCGGTTTGATTCCTTGCCATTTTTAAATTTTTTTTCGGTCCACACAAATCGATGCACCCTATTATAAATACTCTTCACAGTGTTGTGAATTAAATCAGACCAAACTAAAGAAATAAACGAGAGCATGACCCCCCCAACCCCCAAATAGTATATTGCACTTGGATGACATTTACCATTTTCTGTTGCTGAATCATCCTCATCCAAGTCGCCAGCCAGTTGGTGTTTGAGTGACGAGATGGCCTCGGTGGCCTTTCCGCTGCTTCCGCTGCTGCCCGTATCGCCAGATGCCAATGTCGATGCCATTGATGTTGTTGTTGCTGTTGTTGTGGGGCCATTGTAAATGCCATTGATGGGATGCGCCATATTTTTGGCAATTTGTAGACTAACAATCGAGTGCTTGATATGATCCAACATGGCCTGCAAATGCAATTGGATACACGTTTAATAACAAAAAAACAGCTGCAATGACCTGCACCGAACGAAAATGTGTCAAGATATTAATTTAATAAACATATTGGACTGTTGGACAACCTGCCTAGTTTACCCGTTCAATTTACTGCTTGCTGCTCGGCTTTTTTTCTGTAATTTCGAAAACAGTGTGCCACAATTTTTGCCAAAGAAATGAGCAGCTGTTTGTGTTGGCAGCTGGCACAGGCTCGCAAATTTCTCATGCCTAGTGCATATCTAATAATACGCCCAGAGAAAGGGAAAGGGACAGGAACGGGCAGCAGGGACAGGGACAGGGGAAGGGAGCTGCTAAGGCTAACCCTGAACTTGCATTGAAAATCAATAATTCATCTACTATCAAGTGAAATCTGACTAAAATATTCATGTATGTTATAACAAATTCCAATACATTTCACACTACGCAGCGACAAGTTTCTTTTTTTTTTTTTGAAAAATATATTTGAGCAATAATGGATGAGAAGCAGTTGGATCCAATGCAGTGTAGCGTGGATGAGATGCGTGAACATTTTGAGAATTATAAGATACGGAGCGAGCGCAACTTTGAGACGTACAAGAAGCTGACGGAGGAATTCTGTCTGGACAAGGATCTGGAGAAGCTACAGACTGAAGTGCGCCAAATGCGACTGGACATGAATAAGCTGCAGCGACTGCAGCTGGAGTTAAGCTGTTGGCGGGAACCAGATGCTATTGAAGAGCTGCCTTTTAGTATAAATAATGTGTGGGAGGATGACATCAACTCCACAGACATGGCAGAGCAGAAGGAGCAGCTGCAGGAGAAGGAGGAGGAGGAAGAGAAGCAGCTGCTGATCAGCTGCGGTTCGAGTTCCTGTTTATTTGAACACTGTCGCAGGCGTGTGGACAGTCAGCTGCTATTGCTGCACTACCTCAGCGATCACAGTGATCACAGTGATGACGATGCTGCCTTTCTGCGCTGCCACAAGATCAGCAAGGGTCAACGCATTGTGCTGTCCTTTGAGACAAGACGTTGTCCACTCAGGCAGAACCAGGTGATCGGACTACTCGCTTATCAGCGCTCCTTGACGGATCAGCAGCATTTGCTCTCACTTTCTGACCATCAGTTGAACAACAGTGAGCAGAACGATGTGCCCATTGTGGTGCTCATTTGCAGGACTTCAGCAAAGGCTAATCCACGACATGGGCATGCCAGAGATCAAGTCTTTGTCCTCTGGCTGGTGACGCCGCTTGCTCAGTTGCAGCTGAACGCAACCCTGCGCCTGTGTGGACGCAATGCAGCTGTCCAGGCGAACACCAAGCTGGCCGTGCGTCCAGTGGATGACAGCCAGAACAGGTGCGATTTCATGCCCGTAGATGCCAACTACTGGCGTCTGTCCAATGACGAAATACAAAAGATAACGAATGACTTTCGGGATGAGCTGCATCTGGAGATTGGCATCACTGAGTTGACTACGAGTTGCCAATAAAGCTATCCATCAATTGAGCGTACTCACACTAGCGTTGTCCTGCAGCGCTTTACACTTGAGCTGCTCCGCGGTGTCGCTCAGCTCAGAGATTCGTCTGTCCAGTGCCTGTGTTTAACATAATTACATAATTATGATGTAATAATAAGTAGATAAACGTTTACTCACATTGGTCTGCTCAATCATCAGCTGCAGATAGGCATCCGCCTCGGAGACACGACGTGCAACGAGCTCCAAGTGATTGGCCCGTTTGCCACTCGACTCCTTCGTGTAGCCACCAGCAATGTAGAAAGAACTCTGACTGTCCCACAGCCGTGAACGATTCGCGTGTCGTCGTATTGTGTCCTCCAGACGTCGCACCCACTGCTCACGCTCATCGGTGTGCCGCGCCTGCAATTCGATTCGTTGGGTGGTTGACAGTTTGTTACATTGCCAATCAGTTTTATCGTTTGTGGCGCCAAAACAATGAGGAGGAAAACAACAACAAATTCAGTGCATAGGACTTGAACGGAAATGTTCTTCTATTTAAATATACTATATGTATTAGAACAGTTTGCTGTAGAGTGTATATATATATATATATTTGTGTGTGTCGCTAGACTACAAGTTAAAGGCCCCATACTTCTGCACACATTTGTTATTTCGTCGCATTTCATATGCATAAGCTAGCGGTATGCCCTAAAAATTGCATAAGTTAAGGGTATACTACACTATTATTTAAAAAAAAAATCATATATCTAGACAGATCTTTATAATTAATTCAGATTTATAGTTAACTAATCTCAACTTAAGTAGTCAACAGCCTTGCCTGAAACTTGAAGATCTGTATTGTATTATTGATAAAAGCTAAACTACCCTACTTATTATACATGACTATAGAAATATAATTTAAAATAAATTAGACAGATCTTCAAAGATAATTGTGAAAGATCTTGCATTAGGATCTATATTTAAACTAGGTTCGATTCTTACCCTGCCAATCTAATGGAGAACAATCATAAATGAAATAATATAATAATATATACCATGTATTATAAATATGTTTTTCAATTCAATTTCAATAAAATTAACCAATTAACCTCTCCCGTCATATATAATACAAAAACAGGAATCTATATTATCAGCAAGGTATATGCCCTATAAAATACAAAGTAAAGGGTTTACTACCCTACTAATTAAACATGACAATCTTAACTTATTCAGTTTAATCCAACTCTAAACCATTTACATTATTTAATTAGGGACTTGCCTGAAAGTGAAAGGTCTTGTGATCTACAGTTATGGTAAAGGTATTATCTTCCTGATCATCAATGCCAATGAGCGCATCCTTTAGACGTACGCAACCACGTCGCACACCTTTCATCATTTTCTCTTTGGACTGAAAATGACAAAAAAAAAAAAGAAGAAAAATTAAAGCTGATATAATTGAAAAGCAATATAAATTCTTATGGAAAGCTAGGGTCATTGATTTGGCTGGTCTATGACGCTCGTCGTCAAGCACAATGGTCAATGGTATATATTAAAATATAGGTTCTTAGCATAAATTAATTTCAGTATAACGCCGAGTTAAACGATAAAATTCAAGTGAAGCATTTGACACACGCTCAGATATCTGCGATAAGTCGGGCACGTCGGTTTGTGGAATTCGTGCAGCCTACCATCCTAAGGACGATCCTAAGGACATAATCTATACTGAAACTTAAGGACCTGAAGCAAACAGCAAACATGGATGCGGCAATTTGTGAGGCTCTTTCAACAGTTCTTTGAAAGGCAAATAACTTTCTCTGCTTTCAGCAATTGAACATCCTGAGTTGATGGTGACTCCATGGTTTATGATTGCCGTTTTGGTCCTATATCTGATATTTGTTTTGCGTATCGGACCAAAGTGAGTATTAAAGCGAAACGAACTGAATGTTAATGCAGCTCTTACGAAAGAAATTTCGCACTTTGTCCAATGAAAATTACAAATTCTATTGACCTGATTCGAACTTAGCTCGCATTTGATAAATTTGCAATGTATTTAAATGCAAGGTGTTATGTCACATCGATCCAATCGATCCGCAAAAGTATCGAGTGCCAAAAAAAAAAAAAAAAAAACTTACAAAAAGTGTTATTTTTAATTATTAATTTTTACCGCATCTATAAAGTATTCAAATAAAATCTTTATCAAGAGAATCGAGTTACTTAACAATTAAACATTTGAAATTAATATGTAGAAAAGTGTTATTCTTAATTTTTACCGGATCCATAAAGTATTCAGATAAAATCATTATCGAAAGAATCAAGTTTTTCAACAATTCAAATTTTAAAATATTGTAATGTAAATTTTGAAATACAATCACATACAAAACGATCGCGATATATCTTAAGATTGAAAATATAATATTTCCCTATGCTTCAAGCTTTATGTTAAACCGGAGACCGTACGAACTGAAAACGCTGATCATAGTACATAATATTGTACAGGTTGTGTCCTGCGTATATGTTGTTTATGAGGTAAATTTGATACACATTCATTATTACGATGATAATACGCTAAATTTGTATCTGTAGATTCTTCACATAACGGAGAATCATATAATCTATTTTTGGAAATGCAGTGCTTTGGAGTTTGTAGGAGAAAAGACGAAGCGCCATTTCAAATTAGCCTATTTCCTCTTTTGGCTGAAACTATCGGAACTTATTGAGACCATAATCTTTGTGCTGCGCAAGAAACAGAACCAGGTGACCAAGTTGCACGTATTCCATCACATTAGCACCATAACTCTGATTTATCTGCTGATCAATCACAATTCGAATGGTATGTTAATAACATTTATAACATTGGTATGTAGATAACATTTCTTTTGATTTTACAGGCTTTGATGCATTGTTTCCCATATTTCTCAATTCCATAATACATATCATTATGTATTCATATTACTTGGTTGCCGCTGTGGCTGATAAGAGCATCATCCGTGCTTTGACGCCGGTTAAGAAGTCCATAACGGTTATGCAGATGGGACAGTTTTCACTCATCTTAATCCATGCGATTTTGACCTCGATGAACTGTGGCGTTGATAAAGCCGCCTTTATTTACTTTATATTTGTGATTATCCTCATGTTCTATGGATTCTATGATTTCTATCAAATATCCTACAAGAGCTCCAAGCGTAGGAAAAGCGCCGTAGTAGCAGAATCAGCAGAAGCAGCAGCAGCAGTGAATAAGACTAAATAAATACATGACATTCACACACACACATACACTTTCTTATGTGCATATGTATGTATGTGTATTTGTATATAGAATTCTGCAATTTGATTAATTGGCTTTCTGTTGACATCATCTGGACGGACGGGCGGTATGAAAGAAGAGCAGCTAATTGTCTGCCTTGTCAGATAAGATAACAAATAAAGCTACGCAATTTTATGTAGATAAAAATGAAATTGCCGTCAGTCAAAGCGTAATAATGACGATCACTCACCGTATAGTAGGATAACAGGCCCGCATTCTCGTCCAAGACAAAGAAGCGATATTGCCATCCCTTCATAACATTCGTCCATTTGCTCAATGTGCCTTCCAGTGTGCCGGCCGAAGTTGAAGCCATGTTACATCTGCTAAGCTGCTGCTGTTGTTACTAATGTTAATGTTGGAATTTTGCCGTGGTAGCACCGCTGTCGCCGTCGTCGGTCGTAGTCAGCTGATCTCTCTGCCCGCTGTTCCTGCAGTTTGTGAGGGAGATGGGTGTTGATTTTTGCGGCTGGTGACGCAACAATCCTCCTACTCGCTCGTACAATCCCAACTTTACTACGCTCGTAGCTGAGTTTGAAAAACAAAGCATTTATTGTTATGCCGTGCTTGTGGCTGCTTATTAATAATGATTTGCTTGTGGTCTCGCTCTTACACTGTTGACAACTTAGCTATTTTATAGCTGGGTTTGGCTTGTTTACAGAGCTTGTTTGCTAAAAATTAAATGCTTTCCAGCCAGAAACAGCTTTCCCCCTAAAATCTTGGCAGCACTGGTGTGGAAACACTGTTTTGGCCCAAGGGCTGCCACCCAGCACAATTGTCTGATCTGGCAGCATATACCACTTTGGGAACAATGCCACATTAAAGCGGCGAATTCAATATATTTTTGGCGGCAAATAAATTTGAATTTAAAATATTGGCTAATGATTGAGCATTTTAATAAGACAAGCTATTTAAAAATGGATCTTTATTAATAAATTTTCATGCTTAATACTAGGAATGAATGAATTATTTTGTGAAATAGTGAAATCAACAAATTCGAATGGTATTCTTGCCCATAACGACTATAGCGCCCTCATCTTGTACTTCTTTCAGAGCATCTTCAAACTGCTCGCGAGTTATTAACTAAAATGAAAAACAGATTAACTATAGTGCATATAAATATTAAAATGTATTGGTTACTTACAATTTGAGAGCCTTCCTTGATCTCCTTAAACAGTTTTTGATAGGGAACTGTGGGTACCTTGCCCTTCTTTTTGAGATTTTCTTTAATGGCGGCTACGAGATCAGCGCGCTTCTTGCGAGCAGCTGTGGACAACCCGGTGGTCAAGATGCCAACATCGATTTTACCCGACAGCGGATCTGTTGCCGATTGCTTCAGAGCCTCGCGATGAAGCCGCCAAGCTTCCTCGACATCCCGCAACTCGACCGTATTGCTCAGACGTACCTTAGCATGGGCCTCCGACAAACGTATCAGGCTCTCCAGCTGCCTGGGATAGGCAGAGATTTGGCCACGACCAGCGCCCACCTTACGCATGTCCACATACGCCTGAATCAAACGCTGTTGCGCTTCATCCGACAGTGTGGGCGAAAGGTGCTCCCGCGCATAGGCAATGTAATCGCGGAGCACGCTCATGTCGAACATGGTATCCTCTTCCTCGTGCCGTGTCACATAGTACAGGGATACCAAATGGCTGGCCAAACGCTTGTCGAAGAGCTCATCCTGTGGGTCCAACACCAGGAAGATCAGATCAAAGCGCGACAATAGAGTGTGAGGCAACTGGACATTGTCGATGATGTTCTTGCGCTTATTCCACTGCGATTCGGCGGGATTCGCAGCTGCCAATATGGAAGTGCGTGCATTCAATTGACAAATGATCCCAGCCTTGGCAATGCTCAAGGTCTGCTGCTCCATAACTTCATGGAGAACGCTGCGTGTGGAATCATTCATCTTGTCAAACTCATCAATGCAACAGACGCCGTTGTCTGCCAGCACAAGGGCGCCACTAGAAATGATAGTAATATAATTATTTAAAATATCAAGAATAAGTGTAGAGTCACCTACGTTTGCAAGACCAGTTGACGTGTTTCCGGGTCCTTGGTAACATAGGCAGTTAAGCCCACGGCGGATGAGCCACGACCCGAGGTGTACTGCGACCGTGGCACCAGATTGTACACATACTGCAGCATCTGGGATTTGGAGGTGCCCGGATCACCGCAAAGCAGCAAATGAATCTCCGATCTAAAGTTCTGGCGACCCAGTGTCGCGTGCTTCTTCTTGGTGCCGCCAAAGAGCTGCAGTAAAATGCCCTTCTTGATGTCATCGTTCTCATAAATAGATGGAGCAATAGCGCGAGCCAGACGATCATAGATATCGGGCTTCTGGGACAGCAGTTGAAGCAACTCAATGCGCTCCGGTGGGAATATATGATCCTTGCTGCAAGTGGAAGTAAACCATATATAAGAAATGTGAAGTCAGAGACAATTAAGGCAGATACTCACCCCTCTTCCTCCTCGTAAAGACGCTTGTTATCCACCTTACGGAAATGGACAACATCGACGTGTGTCTTGTACACACTCTTCACATTCAGTCCCTTGCCCTTGAGGGGCATGGCACGATAGATTCCCGTGACAGTGACACGATCTCCGGGCTGCACTCTGTCCACCAGATCATTGTGAGCATAGAGCAAGACGTTGTGTGGCGTCTGGCCAGCGGCCATGTCATCTGGGGATTCCTGCAACTTGATCAGCTGCTTGTCCGTAAACTCGCTACGGTTGTGAATGATCCGGAAGCAATGATTCGTGTTGCAGTTGGTGCATAGAGTTGGCTGTGCAATGCGACCACGATCCACCTCGACGGTGGTGCTGTAGGAGCAAATGTTACACATGAAGAACGCCTCTCGCATTTCCGGAATGACGTTGGAGGAACGGATAACCATGCCGCTAATACTGATCAATTGGTCCATATCCTCGGGATTTAGCGAGCGCATATTACGCGTCTTATCGGCATTGAAGGGACGCACTTGGATCTGATGCTCCAGCAGAGCGGCCGGATAACGTTCGAAGAACATCTCATTGATGGCCATATCGAAACCGGGTATCACTTCCTGCGGATAGCATATCAACTGGCGATATAAATCCTGATCAAAGGTTTTCAAATGCGCACAGTTGAGATTTAAATATGGCTCCTCCAATGTGTGAATCTCCTCCAGCTTTTGCAAATACAGTGGCTGATTAACATCAATGTTCTCGGAGATTTCATCCTGCTCGGCACTTGGATCGATGAAACGCATGATGAACGACTTGAACTTGGACTTGCACTGACTCACAACGACATTGGTGCCCCAAACCACCAATTGTGGTCCTGCCGAAGCTTCAGATACGGGATCTGTGGTCTCTGATCCCTTCTCGGGAATGGGTTCTAGCTGTAAATTTAAAATATATTAAGCTAATAATGAAAACAAATATTTATAGTTACTTACACCCGAGTTGCCACCAATTTCCACTTGGCGAATGCGCTTATCCGTGCGAATATCCGGACGCGCGCGCAACGGAGTTCCACGAATGCCGGAGCGCGGTGTACGTATGGAGCCCATGGAGCTGGGCGTGCCATAGTTAAGCGGTGAACTCAAGTCAATCTCGCTCATGCCGCCCAAATTGCGAGCCGGACTCGTTGCAGGCAAGCTAACATGGGCCGGCGACGTGGGAGGCAGACTTATATTGTCCGAAGGTCTGCCGGGCAGCCGGCCGGGTCCCATGCGCATTGGTGTATCTACATCCTGCGTTGCTATTCCTGCAAGAATATTCGAATTTAATGTGTTCCAAAAGATCTACGGATTAAGAATAAGTTACTTCGTGTGGGCGTACGCGCTCCTTGCTTTGGTGTAGCAGCTCCGACATTAGGTGAACGAGCGGGACTTGACATATTTTATGAATTTGTATTTATATCAATTTTTATGTATTCTACAACAAATATCACCTCTTCTCAATCTTGTTATTGCCGAGGCTGTCGACAACGCGCTGTCGTTTACTTTACGCGGGAAATGTTGACAGCTGCAGCTGCGATGCGACGGCGCCGTGTTGGCAAGTGGTTGCGGGTATGTAAACAGTGTTGTAAAGCGCATATTTTTAGCTTGCCGCGTAAATTTCAAATTCGAAATATGCAACCTAATGCAATGCATTGGGAATATATATTTAAATTTATTATTGCGCATGTCATTTACGAGACCAGAGTCAATATAATAAATGCCGTCCATTGTGCAATTGTTAAGCTGGTCAGAACTTTGCAGACCTGTGACAACCCTGCCCTTTGGCAGCACACATTCTACGTCAGTCAGAGTCGGTTTAGACGGCGACGAGGCGAACTTAATTTTGTTAACAGTTGTGTAGTGTCTTCTAAATTACCAGATTAGCAATTTATTCATGTTTCGATATTAGATTTTTTTTTTAATACTTTTTTGGTCTTCATTTACAAATTAAAGTTTATATTCTAGAATATTTTAAATAATGGCCTTATAAATTTACACAAGTGTAATAACAAAAAAGAGAAAAAAGAATAAGACAAAACAAACATAAAATCAGAAGAAAGAAAATATAGTCAAATTGTTCAAACGAAATTTAATTGAAAATAAGAAGGCAAAACTAACGGTGTTTTATGCACATACATATATAATATATATCAGTTGTGTCGCTGCCGTTGTCGCTGCTGCTTTTGAAGTAGATGCGGGGAGTATTAAGTGCTGAATTGATTACTCGGATCTCGGATACTCGGATACACTGCAATCATGTCAAGCGAAGAGATGTTATACGCAAAGGTATATTTCAAGTTATATTGATGCCCCACAAGTGCATTGTTGGCAATTGCGCGCTGTTGTCGCTGTCGCAGTCGACGTCGCTGTCGTCGTCGTCTTCCGACACTTGTCAAGCACCCAATAGTGTTAAGAATGGGAGCTTATAAAAACGCATACATAATAACAACAATAACAACGTGCTATGCATGTGACCGTGTCCATGTGTGTGTGTGTGTGTTGTGTCGGTGTGTAGGTGTGTGTTTGTGCGCCAATTTCATTTTTACATTTCTTTCATTGTATTATTTGCCAACCTCTTTTATCCCTCATCCGCCGTTATTAATGTCATGTTAGAGTCATGGTGCATTTTTAGAAAAAAAGAAACATTTGAAATGAATCACGGTCTTATCAGAACGAAAGTTCTGATAAGCGTGGCGCTTTTTTTCCATTTCTAAACTTAGTGCCGCGGGTATAATGAGTTTGTGCAAATGTATGTAACAGTCCGTTGGAATAATGATAAATAGATAAATGTTTAAAATCTAACACTTTTTTTCAGAAATCTTGAAAAAAAATATTATTCTCGATGAATTGCGAACTATTATGAATTGTCTTTTCAAAAAATTAGAGTATAGTCCCACCCTAAAATCGAAAAACACAACCGAAATATTCAGGGAGTTTTGGAGCTTTGGGCAATTTTCGGCTGGTTCGCTTTCTGTGGTATCCCTGAATATTTCAGTTGTGTTTTTCGACATTAGGCACCCCTGATAACAGCTATTTTCATATACAAAAAAAGTAGCATAGTGCTGATGAGGCTTAAATAGATCAGATAATTATCTAGAAAATTTAGAAAAAAACATTCAGTAGATAAAATAGCGAAGAAAACGTATAAAATACTTGCTAGTTATTTATTTTTTTTTTTTTGGGTTTGCGATTTTTACAGATTGAGTACAGGGTGTTTTACAGTCGGGCTCATTCATTCGACTGTAAATATTTCTATTAGTTGTTTTTGTATACACTTGTGTATGAGTTGATTTCAATCATGAGCTGTCGCGTGGTTGTGTGTGTGTGTGTGTGTGTGTGTGTGTGTGTGTGTTTGTTGTGTGCTTCTGGAGTCTTAGCCTTGGTTTTAGCCAGCTCAGACTGCTTGGCATTTAGGTCTCAATCGTGGAACACTTGTCGCAGGTCAGGCTTAACTTTACTGTAACTGTATTTGATAAATATCACTTTATTATTATTTTATTTATAATTTGTATCTTTTTTAGGGTTCCAAGATTTGGATACCGCATGCGGAGCAGGTCTGGGAGAGCGCCACGTTAGAGGAGAGCTATCGAAAGGGCGCCGCTTTGCTGAAGGTCCAAACGGAGTCGGGTGCTCTCAAGGACATTAAAGTGAAGCCGGATGGAAGCGATCTGCCGCCACTGCGTAATCCGGCCATATTGGTGGGACAAAACGATTTGACCACGTTGTCGTACCTACACGAACCCGGCGTACTCTATAATCTGCGTGTTCGCTTCTGTGAGCGCCAAATTATCTATACCTATTGTGGCATTATTCTGGTGGCCTTCAATCCGTATGCCGATCTGCCGCTGTACGGACCCAACATTATACGTGCGTATCGCGGACACGCCATGGGCGAACTGGAGCCCCACATCTTTGCCTTGGCCGAGGAGGCGTACACGAAACTGGAGCGTGAGAATTGCAATCTCAGCATCATTGTCAGTGGTGAATCGGGAGCGGGCAAAACCGTGTCCGCCAAATACGCTATGCGTTACTTTGCCGCCGTCGGCGGCTCCGAGTCGGAGACTCAGGTCGAGCGCAAGGTGCTGGCATCTTCGCCAATCATGGAGGCATTTGGCAATGCCAAGACCACTCGCAATGACAATAGCTCGCGTTTCGGCAAGTTCACCAAGCTGCTGTTCCGTAACCACATGGGCGTCATGTATCTGCAGGGTGCCACCATGCACACGTATCTGCTGGAGAAGTCCCGGGTGGTCTACCAGGCGCAGGGCGAGCGCAACTATCACATTTTCTATCAACTGTGTGCGGCACGTGCCAAGTATCCGGAACTAGTGCTGGGTAAGTTAAGAAAAGAGCAGGAAAGAGGTAATCCCAAGATAAACATCCTGGAAACAGATGCAATTCTATTTTCAATTTTTACTATGACAATCAAAGATAACTCTTAATTTTGGTTTTTTGGTTATTTTCGAATTTATACTATAAAAATTGAAAATACTTATTTCATTTAATTTAAAATTTGTCAACTATAATAGTTTTTTTATTCAGTAATTCTGGATTTTTAATATAAGATTTAAAAATAGTTATTAAATTGATGCTTCAAATTTAATAAAATTTGAGAATCAAAAAAACCCTTAATTTTGATATTTAAGGTGTTTTCGTATTTGAACTATAAAAATTGGAAATACTTATTAAATTTAATTTTAAACTTGTCAAATATAAGAGTTATTTTTTTTTAATAATAAAAATTAGGAATCATAGATATATTTTTTATATTAATAATGGAATCTTGATATTTTTGATTTTTACTATAAGATTAGAAAACAGTAATTAAATTTATGTTTCAAATTTTCTAAAATTGGAATTATTGTTAATATGTATAATACGAATTGAAATTTAATTAATATTTTTATTTTTTTTAATATATTTTTTATATTAATAATGGAATCATGAAAATTTTGATTTTTACTATAAGATAATAAAACAGTAATTAAATTTATACTTTAAATTTTCTAAAATTTGAATTATTGTTTATTTGTATAATACAAATTGAAATTTAAATATTATTTCTAATTTTTTTAATAAGTTAAAGTAGTATCTTATTTTTATAATTCAAATCAAAAAATTATTTTTTAAATTAATAACTTTACAATGCTTAAGGAAATTATTTTAAGATTAATATATGCCAATTTCACTTGCAGAACATCAGGATAAATATCAGTTTTTGAACATGGGTGGCGCTTCAGATATAGAACGTATTTCGGATGCGGATCAGTTTAATGAAACGGTGCAGGCAATGACAGTTCTGGGATTTTCCATACAACAAATTGCAGACATAGTTAAAATACTCGCTGGAATTCTTCATTTGGGCAACATTGAGGTGTCCAAGAAGTACAAGGATGGCAATGAGGAAGAGGATACCGAAGCGTGTGAGATTTTTGTAAGACAAACTGCTGATACTCTTTCTTTCTTAGAGATGTGAACTTATGTAATTAATGATTTCTGTGTTTTCAGCAAAACAATATGCATCTGCAGGTGACAGCGGATCTGCTGAGGATCAACGCTGATGATTTGCGTCGCTGGCTATTGATGCGTAAGATAGAGTCGGTCAATGAATATGTGCTGATACCGAATAACATTGAGATGGCAATGGCCGCACGTGATGCACTGGCCAAGCACATCTATGCGAAGCTCTTTCAGTACATTGTCGGTGTGCTAAACAAGAGCTTGAATAATGGTAGCAAACAGTGCAGCTTCATTGGCGTCCTCGATATCTATGGCTTCGAAACGTTCGAGGTGAACTCGTTTGAACAGTTTTGCATAAACTATGCAAACGAAAAGCTCCAGCAGCAATTCAATCAGCATGTCTTCAAGCTGGAACAGGAGGAGTACCTTAAGGAAGGTATCACCTGGACCATGATTGATTTCTATGACAATCAGCCCTGCATTGATCTCATCGAGACGCGACTCGGTGTGCTCGATCTCCTGGATGAGGAGTGTAGAGTTAGTAGCTAAACTGTTCTTGTTTTTGTTCCATTATTCAATGTGTTTTGTTAAACTGTTTGCTTTTGTGTAGATGCCCAAGGGATCTGATGAGAGTTGGGCAGGCAAGCTTATCGACAAGTGCATCAAATTTCCACACTTTGAAAAGCCACGCTTTGGCACCACAAGTGGGTAACACATACCACACAGTTAGGCCCATTTTTTCAATGTCTAGTTGAGGACTCACTTGACCAACTGAAAGATATTTTGAAGTCAACTCAAACATATATTTCAGCTGAAATCAGGGATTAATACCGCTACCAATATAGGTTACAGTTCTTTATGCGGTACAAAAATTCAATTTTTAGCAAACTTAAATATGTTATCGAAAAAAGTAGATTTTACAGAAATGTACACAATTATTTTTTTCGTAATAAGCCTAACGTAAATTTCAAATCATTTTTTTTGTTCATATAATAAGAAATGTTTACTTGGATAAACAGTACAAAATTTTATAAAAGTTTCGCTTACAGTATTATTTCCTGATTAAAACTTAACTAGACTTTGAAAAAAAAACGGGCCTTTGTCGGTTGAACGAAATAAATCAGCGTTTACATGTTTTAGGTTTCTTTATTAAACACTTTTCGGACACGGTTGAATACGATGTGAATGGATTTTTGGAGAAAAACCGCGATACGGTATCCAAGGAGCTAACGAGCGTGATGGCGCAATCGAACATGTCGCTGTGCAAACAGGTCATGATCCTGGAAGAGGTGGACACGCTGAGCACCGATGCCAATAAGAATACCAGCACACTGGGCGGTCGTGTTGTCATTAGTGCTAACCGCAAACAGGTTTGTCATCCGTTGTCATCCAAGTTTGTATTGATTTGTGGCATTTTAATGATTGTATTGCTAAATTGTAATTCCATACGCTTGTCATTCACTGTCCACTGTCCAACGTCTATATCGTACACTGTCCATCGTACACTATCCAACCTGGCTCAACAGCAACTCAACGAGACACGTCGAAGAGTTAGTTTCCGTCATTTAAAGAAATTATCTACATGTTTTTGATTAACGTTTGTTTCTATGATTTGTTTAGGTGGTGCCATCGAAGCAGCACAAGAAAACCGTGGGTTCCCAGTTCCAGGAGAGTCTGGCCTCGCTGATCTCCACGTTGCATGCAACCACACCACATTATGTGCGCTGTATTAAAGTAAATATATATATTATATATAATAATTATACGATTGTCTTCATAAATGCACTTTTTTTTCAGCCCAACGATGAAAAGATTGCCTTTAAGTGGGAGACAACAAAGATTATTCAACAGCTGCGAGCCTGTGGCGTCTTGGAGACGGTGCGCATCTCAGCAGCTGGCTTCCCATCGCGCTGGCTTTATCCAGATTTCTATATGCGCTATCAGCTGCTGGCGTATCGCAATCAAATCGACAAGAGCGACATGAAACAATCGTGTCGCAACATTGTGCTCAAGTGGATCCAGGACGAGGACAAATACCGATTTGGCAACACACAAATCTTCTTCAGAGCTGGCCAGGTTGCCTATCTGGAGCAGGTGCGCGCGAATCTGCGCAAGAAATACATAACCATTGTGCAGTCTGTAGTGCGTCGATTTATTAAGCGACGACGCTATCTAAAATTGCAAGCCATTATCTCTGGTGTTCAACGCCATGCCCGTGGCTATTTGGCCCGGGCACGAGCCCAGAAAATGCGTGAGGTGCGAGCAGCTCTCATCTTGTCCAAGTATGCTCGAGGTTGGCTTTGTCGACGTCGCTATTTGCGTCTGTGCCACTCGGTTGCGGGCATACAACAATATGCCCGTGGCATGCTTGCTCGCACCCGATTCTTTGCCATGAGGGATTACTATCGGGCTGTGCAGATACAGCGCTTTGTCCGCGGTGTCCTCGCACGTCGCGCCTATCAGAAACGGCGCCGGAGCATCATCATTTGCCAGGCGGCGGTGCGACGCTTCTTGGCGCGTCGCCAGTTCAAACGGATGAAGGCCGAGGCAAAGACGATCTCGCATATGGAGAATAAATATATGGGGCTGGAGAATAAGATAATATCAATGCAACAGCGCATTGATGAGCTTAATCGGGACAATAGCAATCTGAAGCACAAGACGAGCGAAATTAGCGTTTTGAAGTCAGTATTTGGCATTGGTTATAATTATTGTTTGATTTTATAGTTGTTTGTTTTTCTGTCTGTCTTCTGTAGAATGAAGCTGGAGATGAAAAAGAACTTGGAGTTTGAATTTAAAAACATTAAAGCCGCCTGCCTAGATAAGGATAAGCTCATAGAGGCTTTGAATAAGCAGCTTGAATCCGAGCGTGATGAGAAAATGCAATTGCTGGAGGAAAACGGTCATTCCCAAGAGGATTGGTGCTCCCAAAAGCAGATGTGGTGCATGGAGAACGAAGAATTGCGTCGACAAGTTGATTCCATGATTGAAATGGCTAAGAATTCCGAGGGCAACCAAAAGGAACGTGAAGAACGCTTGTTGGCCGAAATCGACAACAAGGAGCTCAATGAAGCATATCAGCGTGCCATCAAGGACAAGGAGGTGATCGAAAATGAGAACTACTCACTGAAGGAGGAACTGAGTCGCATGCAGCAGCATCACAATGGACTCAGCTCCTTTGGCATGCGACATGCTCGATCCGCCAGCAATGCATCCAGTCAGAACGACGAGGACATTGGCTATGGATCGGCAAAGAACACGCTGGACATTAACAGACCACCGGATTTGATCAACAAGAGCGGTACTTTTTATTATTGATTTATTTTCTTAATGTGTTACATGTATAGAGGTCAGCCACAATTAGAAAGGTCAGCTTCGGCACGCCGAAGAGTTGATACCCTTTCGACTATGGCAGTTTTTTTTTATACAGTAGTCCGATTTTAAACGAATTTATTCAGCATTTATAATTTAATAACATATTTCCCCAAAAAAAGATCTAAATTTATCAACGTTGATTATAAACAATATTTAATTAACTTTATTTAGATATAATTATTCATTTCTTATGCAAATTCGTATACAATTGATTATTTTAGAAGAAGAGTCCTTGGAAGATTGACTAGTTTGCTTTTGTGTATTACTTACAGATTCGTTCTTTGATAGCACCAGCATTGTGGTCAAGTTGCGCTCCATACTCGAGGAGGAGAAGCAGAAGCACAAGTATTTGCAGGAGCAGTATGTTAAGTTAGCCAGTCGCAATAAGCCCACTGAGGATTCGTTCCGGTAAGTTAAACAGCCATTTGTAGCTTGTAGATACAAATACACATGCATAGATAGTTAGTCTAATTACAAATATGTATATTATGTATATTATTGCCACACACTTGCCATATAGCGTCTCGGAGCTTGAAGTAGAGAACGAGAAACTCCGCAGCGACTACGATCAGCTGCGAACGAGCATTAAACACGGTGTTGAGATCAACGAGCTCAATGGTAACATTCGTCATTGGCAATCGCTGCATTTGCATTTCACACTTCTCTTCCCTCTTTTCCCTTTATTCTCACTGTAGCGCAACATGCCGCACTTCAAGAGGAGGTGCGTAGGAGGCGGGAGGAGTGCATCCAGCTGAAGGCGGTCTTGTTGCAACAGAGTCAGACACTGCGATCCTTTGATCCGGCCAATGACAGCGGCAATGTCAATGAACTGATGGAGGCATTCCAATCACAGAAGCTGGTCAACAGGCAATTGGAATCTGAACTCAAAGCCATCACGGAGGAGCACAACAGCAAGCTGGTGGAAATGACACAGGCCATTGAGCGACTCAATCTGGAGAAGGGCGATCTCCAGGAGGTGTTATTCAAGAGCATCGATGAGTTTGATCAAGCCAATGTGGATACACTGAAGCAGAACGATCGCTATTTACGCCTGGAGCTGAAGAAGGCCATAACACAGTATTTGCTGGTGCAGGAGGAGCTCAAACTGGCCAATGCCAAGCTGTCGGCATACAGGCAGGACGGTGGCAAGCTGGAAAACAAGCTGGAGGAGGAAATGATACGCAACAAGGTGGCCAACAATAGCACCGATGTGGGCGCCAATGTTGCCAAACAAAAGTCCCAGAATCCATTGGGCCTGATGAAGTTCCACAACAGTGATCTCGATAAAATCTTGCAGCGTCTGCTAAGCAATCTACAGCCACGCACCGTAGTTGGACTACTTCCCGGATTTCCAGCCTATCTCATTTTCATGTGTATACGGTAAGATCTATAAAAAATAACTGGGATCGAGAGCACTTGACTTTGTGCAGTTCCTGTTATAAGTCAGTTATGTTCCACTTGATTTATAATATATACCCAACTTACAGTTACACCGATTTAACCAATTCTGAGGATGATGTGCGTGAACTGCTGAGTAAATTTGTAATGCAAATTAAGAAGATGCATCGAACACCACATCCTATTGAGAACCGTGTTATTTGGCTGGTCAACTCTATAACGTGAGTCCTGCACTTATCTACTTATATATATGTATATTTCCTATACTAACTATATGTATTTTACAGGCTATTAAATCTATTGAAACAATATGGAGATGTTGAGGAATACGTTAAATTCAACACGGAAAAACAGAATCAACAGCAATTGAAGAACTTTAATCTGTTTGAATATCGACGCGTAATACTCGATCTCATTGTGAATCTATACCAAGCATTAGTAATGCAAATACAGGGACTATTAGATCCTAAGATTGTGCCAGCAATATTGAACAACGATGAGATTCAACGGACTCGTCATCCGCATGGAATGCGCAATCGCAACATGGATGCCACATCATCCCCCGAGCACGGCAATATTCCGGCATGGAAGCAATTGATTGGCCAGCTGGAACACTTTTATAAACAATTCCAGCACTTTGGTCTCGATGCTGTCTATGCTGAGCAGATATTCAGTCAACTGTTATACTTTGTTTGCGCCGTCGCATTAAATTGTTTAATGCTACGGGGCGACATTTGTATGTGGGAGACGGGCATGATAATACGCTATAATCTTGGCTGCATTGAGGATTGGGTGCGCGATAAAAAGATGGTAAGATACTGCGAACTTTAACTGTCAACTTTTAATTATAATTACATTTGTATTTTAGTCAAATGATGTGTTATCTCCGCTGGCGCCACTGAATCAGGTATCTCAGTTGCTGCAGTCGCGCAAGAGTGAGGAAGATGTGCAAACTATTTGCGATCTGTGTACATCGTTAAACACCGCGCAAGTGTTGAAGGTTATGAAGTCATATAAACTGGATGACTACGAGAGCGAAATAACCAACGTTTTTCTGGATAAACTTACCCAGAAATTGAATGCACGCCAAATGGTAAAACATAATTATATATTTCTCTTAAAATTTATGCACTAAATGAATTCAATTTCAGGCCAAGAGCGATGAGTTTACAATGGATCAAAAGTTCATACATCCCTTCAAGGTATTATTCAAGTACAGCGACATTAAATTGGAGGAGATCGAGTTGCCGTCTCATTTAAATCTGGACGAATTCCTCACAAAAATCTAAATATTGTATAGCGTTTGTGTTGAGTGACCATTAATTGATCGTTGCCATTTGACTTCGTTGCATTATTGTTTTTAATATTAAGTAATTCCCAATATAGTTTGACTATTTAAATTAAAAAAAAAAAAATATTAGCAAAATGTTAATAATATAGCAATTGCTTAACCGTAGTTCCTGTTTAGTTTAAAGCAAAACAATTAAATTACTGACCTAAAACAAACTCCCTTGAATCCAATTGGTTTGAAACCAATGCAATATTTAAAATTTATTGTATGTTTACGTGTGCCGGGAGTAAGACTCTCAAAAACAAAAAAGAAAGCAAAGCATTCCTAAGTTGCAATAAACATAAACCTTATGTACCTTAAATTATATACAAAATGTACTTAATGAAAATGAGAAAATGATATATTATGATATAGTAAATGAGAAATCTATGTATACAAAGGCCGATATGTTGCCTTAAACGTTTGCAATTCAGAGACTTGTAAGTGTTAAGATAATAAGTACTTATACACATTTAATTAACATAAAAACATATTTATAGAGAGAGTATATTTGTAACGATGCTGTATTCCATTTATGTATTCTTTTGTAATTTACTTACTTATATGTGTATTCTCAATTAGCGCGATTTGAAAAGTGAATCCCTCCCGAAGTTATGGTAGCCTTATGTGTTGAAGCAAACAGAGATGATTTATTGAAACAAACTGTTGTTGGCATTTGTTTGTTTATGAATATGCTTAATATTTATATTAAATACATACACATGTACACTGAAAATAATTAAATAAAGAATTTGTACAAAGGCGCTTTACAATGCTGGCGACAATAGTATAATATTATAATTATAGTTAGCATTCAACTGGCGCCTTGGACAACTTGTTCTTGGGCAGGTCGAGGGATGGTAAACGTTGGGTTATCATGCCCGTTGCCACCGTCATTCCGTTCTCGCGTATTGTGAACGCTTGTCCCGGAGTCATCACCATCTTGCGCATCAAGGTTACACGCACCTGGCCGTGCTCGCCGGGCATCAACATGGATTCGTTGGGCACTGCAAGAAAGAATCACCCAAATGCTTAGAAGAGAGCGCTATTTAAACGGGGAATACTTTAACTTACCAATATCAATGCGAGCTGGAATATTCCATGTCATGCTGAACAGCTGTTGTATGTACTTGGAGAGCATTGGCTTGAAGCGTCCGCCCTCGGCACGGGACAATAAATACATGGAGGCCTCGAAGTGATTGGATATATTCTCCGAGCCGGTTGCACATAACAGCATGCCACGCTCCACAGATGAAATCTTAATGCCTCGCAGCAGGGCACCCACATTTTCACCAGCCAGAGCCTGAGGCACGCTCTTCCGAAAGATCTGAATGTCACTGACGCTGGTTTTAAGGTTCTGGTTGAAGCCCAGCAGATCGGCATCCGCATTGCGTAGGATGGTGCCACGTTTGATGGTGCCAACGACTACAGTGCCTCGTCCGGGCACCGTAAATGCATTGTCAATGGGCAGAATGAAGGGCGCTGTAGTGTCCCGCTTAGGTGTGGGTATATACGCATCACAGTGCTCCAGGAGCTGCTCGATGGCGGGCACACCAAAACTGGATTGATCACCGCGTAGCGCTAGCAAGGCAGAGCCACAAATAACTGGACTGTTGACGCCATCAAATCCAAAGTCGGACAACATCTCACGCATCTCAATCTCGACCAGCTCAAGCACCTCTTGATCGACCAGGTCCGCCTTATTGATGAACACCACAATGCGCTGAATGCCCACCTGCTTGGCCAGCAGCAAATGCTCACGGGTTTGCGGCATTTGTCCATCGGTAGCTGCCACCACTAGAATGGCACCATCCATTTGAGAGGCACCTGATATCATATTCTACAAGAGATTGACATTTAACTGAGGAATAAACTACAGTTTATCTATCCAACTTACCTTGATGTAATCGGCATGACCCGGACAGTCGGTGTGTGCGTAGGTGCGCTCCTTGGTGGCATAGCCAATGTGGCAGGCATTTATGGTGATGCCACGCGCCTTCTCCTCGGGCGCACGATCGATTTGGTCGTAGGATATGTAATCAGCCAGACCTTTAGTGGATTGGATTTTGGTAATTGCCGCCGTCAGTGTCGTCTTGCCATGATCCACATGGCCAATGGTGCCAACATTACAGTGTGCCTGTTCAGTTTGGCTGGCATTTGGTTTGGGATTGTCTTTAATACTGCTCGCATACAAACGGCAACTACTCCAACTCCAGCTTCCACTGTATCCAATGGCAGTAAGTGAGCGGGACAATTTCTGTGGGGCGATTGCATCGCGATGCCTCCAAAGCCTGGCCAGAAAACATCTCATTATTAGCTGTGTACGTAATCGGTCAAGTTGCACGCCGCTCTCCAACCAAAACAAAAACAGCTGTTTTTCTTTTTCTTCTTTGCTGCCTGCGACTAATTGCAGTGTTGCAAAGTTGCCAAAAATCACGCAGCTCACCAACCAAAACAAGAACAGCTGTTTTGTGCTTGCAATCAACTGCAGTGTTGTAAAGTAGCCAGTAAAGCCGAAACGGTAATTTGATTTAAATTGTCATTTTACAATGGAGTTTTCAAGAGTCGCTTTATTTGTTCAAAATATCTACGGCTTTCGGGAATGTTTGTGAGTTTAATACAGTTTCTGTTGCCTCCGCTACTTTTGAATTGTTTCGAATGATTTTATGCGTACGTTTCATATGAACACCCAGACTAACGCGCTCGGAGAACTTGGTGTTGCAAAGAGTGCACTTTAACGTCTTCTCCCGATGTATGTGACGATGCTTGACTAGTGCATTTGCGTTTGTAAAAGACTTTTGACAGATTTCGCATACCTTATCGCGAATATTAAGGTGCGCCTTAATATGATCCTTGAGATCTCGTTTGGTTAGAAAATCCTTTGGGCACATCGTACACTTGAATGCTCGTATTTTCGTATGTACAGCGGTGACATGGTTGCTCATTTGGATCTTTTGCTTAAAGGATTTGCCACAGAACTCGCACACAAATGGTTTCGCTATGTGCGTTTCATCGTGAGTGCGCATATGACCGCTCAATTGGCTGGAGAATGAGAAACTACGCTCACACAGGCTACAGTTGAAGGTCTTGCCCATGTGGACACGTTGATTGTGTTGTTGTAAATGGCAGCGTCGCTCGAAATGATTCTCGCAGAGAGCACACTTAAACCAACCACCATCAGCGATCTTATGTGCCCGAAACTGATGCGCCTGCAGAGCGTGATCCGTGCTGAAACTATTCTGACAGACATTGCATGGAATTTTCTGACGGAATGTTTTCGTTCTCAGGAAATTCTTGCATGTCTCAATATAACGCTTTTCTGCCTTCAACAATCCGATCGTCTGAGTCTCTGTTAGACCTTTGATTTTTCTGGAATACCATTGTCGCAAATGGAGCACACTGTCATACACATCATAGTGGGTAATGATGCCCAGAGGAATTTCTTTGGTCAGCAGATCAGTCATTTCAATGTAGGCCGCTTTGCGTGCACTGATATTTGAGAAATCCTTGTGCGTTGAATCATATAATTGAGGAAATTTGGAATATAGCTCAATGAAATACGTTGTCAGGTGGTTCGTTTCCAGAAAAGTCAACTGCAAAGAAAGCAGATAGATAAGTAAACATTTAATTAAATAAATATTTTTACTGATGTTTTTACCTTAATTTTATTATCTCCGCTCTCCTCATCACTTTCCGCATCATCGACATCACAGCGTTTTCCTAGGAAACTATACATTTCGTGATAATACAAGGGTAATTTTGTCAATTTCTTGGTACGCTTTTGACGGGTTATAACCGCGTATTGACTATGAAGACTGCCTATGCATTTCTTTAGCTTATAATGGGTAAGATGAACATTTATACTGCTTTTCAGCTGATCAATTAATGTCACGTATGCAGCACTGCGTTTTTCCTTGTTTTTGTACGAAGAGTTATTGGGATCCCAGAGGCAGGGATGTTTCTTGTACAGCTCAATGAATTGTGTGATTCGAGGATTGCGCCGGTAAAATGTGGGATTAAACTAAAAATATAGATAATCATTAAATCATGGGGTTTTCTTCTAAATCATTTACACTGCTTACTTTTGCTGTTGCCGTAAAGTTATTTTTTGCACCGTCTCCTTTAGTTGGTGTAATATCATCCATTTGGCAGGTCACTGCCATTATTGGGCATTTCTCTATTATCTGAACAGATAAGCATTATTTTAATGGTTGAGTCCATTAAATCCTTGCAGTTTTGAATATAATGTGCCTACCTCATCATCATCATCATCATCATTATTGTCGTATTCGCTATTGCTGTCGCTGTCATCGTAATCGTCATCTTCGTCACTTGGCACGCTCGGCAAATCAACAAATGCTGCTTCGGCTAAGCAATCCTTATTATCGTCATCATCATCATCGTCATTATTAGTTTCGGCATCACTATTTTTATCATTTGTTAGCTCCGTTTTGAATTCGATGCTGCTACCGCAGGACATATTGTCATGATCGAATCCCAGATTGTGCGCATTTCTAATGTGCAGGACGAATTCCTGCCACCTTTCAAGATTTACTTCCACGTCGCAATCGTTCTGGCAGTGCGAACAGCTCAAAAAGAACTCTTTATAGTTGTTGCGCATGAGGAGCGTGCCACAAATCACCATTTTGAATGCATTAAATAAACTTTTGTATCTGACTATTTTAAATAAGTTAATGTAAACAAACACTTTCGCTATTTCTTCTGCTTTTCTACCACAACGCTGCCACCCGGCATTTGGGCTGCCACCGGGGCCCATAGGCTGCCACCCTTTTAAATTCTCTGATATGGCAATAAGAACCATTTTGGGTCAATTGTCAAAGTTGGTAACTTTAAAATTGTCAACCTTTTTTTAAAATTTTTGCAGCCTTTGTTTGAATTTTTCGATTTTTTGATATATTTGTTGGATGATAGATGGCTTAGAATCGAAAAAATATCAAATTTTCTAGACGATACAAATTTAAATGCAGAGTTAAAAAAGAGGCCAGATCATGACCAAAATGACATTCCGCTTGAAAATCGGTTAATTTTTGATGAAGTTATGAGTGATCAAAATTTTTGAAAAAATGTCAAGGGGTATGTATGGAAAATTGGATGATAGATGGCTTAGAATCGAAAAAATATCAAATTTTCTAGACGATACAAATTTATATGCAGAATTAATAAAGAGGCCAGATCATGATCAAAATGACATTCCGCTTGAAAATCGGTAAATTTTGATGAAGTTATGAGAGATCAAAGTTTTGAAAAATGTCAAGGGTATGTATGGAAAATTGGATGATAGATGGCTTAGAATCGAAAAAATATCAAATTTTCTAGACGATACAAATTTAAATGCAGAATTAAAAAAGAGGCCAGATCATGACCAAAATGACATTCCGCTTGAAAATCGGTAAATTTTTGATGAAGTTATGAGAGATCAAAATTTTTGAAAAAATGTCAAGGGGTATGTATGGAAAATTGGATGATAGATGGCTTAGAATCGAAAAAATATCAAATTTTCTAGACGATACAAATTTATATGCAGAATTAATAAAGAGGCCAGATCATGATCAAAATGACATTCCGCTTGAAAATCGGTAAATTTTTTATGAAGTTATGAGAGATCAAAGATTTTGAAAAAATGTCAAGGGGTATGTATGGAAAATTGGATGATAGATGGCTTAGAATCGAAAAAATATCAAATTTTCTAGACGATACAAATTTAAATGCAGAATTAAAAAAGAGGCCAGATCATGACCACAATGACATTCCGCTTCAAAATCGGTTAATTTTTGATGAAGTTATGAGTGATCAAAATTTTTGAAAAAATGTCAAGGGGCAAGTATAGAAAATTGTTGGTAAGCAGCAAACAGAGCATTATTAGCGCGCTCTTTCTGAGCAAATGGAATTTATTTAAATGTATAACAATTAGTACTGCATAAAATACTTTAGTATTTGACTTATTATTGAGCGTGAACAGTTTTTCGATGTCTACAAAGGGTTGTTGGGCAGCTGAATGCTGCACCACAGATGTCACACTTTTTATCCCTTATATTCAGATGAGCCTTCATATGATTCTTTAGCTGGGCTCTCTTGCGAAATGCTTTGTGGCATAAATCGCATGGAAATGGTCGCAGATCCAGATGTCGTCCATTGATATGATAGTCCAGCAAAAGTTTCAGTCTAAATGCCTTGCCACATAAATGGCACACAAACGGCTTCTCACCCGTATGAGTTCGAATGTGGACAGTCAGATCGGTTTTCACTGCAAACGTACTATCACAGTAATCACACTTGAGCATTTTTTCACAGTGCTGCCGCAATTTGTGCCGTTCCATGTCGAAAGCCTTCTCGAAGCGACGTGGACACTGTGAGCAGAGATACGGCAGCTCGCCCACATTGTGCATCTTGGCCATGTGCGATCGCAGAGAGTAATCAATATAGAATCGCTTGCCACACAATTCACAGGTGGCCACAAAATTCTCAATTTTGGGCGGCAGAAAGCTGCACAACTGCAAGTAATGCAACTCCGTTTTTGTGCAAGGACGCTGCAATCCTTTGGACTTGACACGACGCAGATTCATATAAGCCCATTTACGCAGTCTCATTACGGCCAAATGAACTTCCGTGTCGTTCACACGCATCTCCGGCGCCAGCATCTCCGACATCCTAATGTACGCTTGTGTGCGTGCCTCGACGCACTTAAAGTCCGGCAGAGAGCTGTCGTACAGCACCGGAAAGTTGGCATAAACATCAATAAAGGTGCTCGTCACTTCGTTAATGGTCTTGAAATTAAGCTAAACAATTTAAATATTTAAATAAATGTCTATCAATTGATCAATTCTAGTTGTCTTACCTGTATTACATCTGTTTTACACTTCTCGTCGTCACTTTGATTCGATTCATAGCTAGTTGAGAGGAAGCTACATCTATTAAAATAACGTGCCGGAGTTCCACTCAGTTTATTCTGTTCTGCACTTTTGGCAGCAGCCGAGTATTGATAAAATAACTGTCCTATGGATTTCTTCAGTTCCCTCTCCGTAAAGAGTACATTACACTTTTTATCCATCACTTCAGTTATTACATTGTAGGCTTCAGTTCTGGTTCTTTCATCGTCGAATTTTGGATGGTCGGGTTTCCACAAGCATGGATGCTTCTTGAATTCTTCGATAAAGTGTAAAACGCGTGGATTTCGCCGAATGAATGAAACTTTCAACTGCAGATGTGAAAACAATGTAAATCATAAAATGAAATCTAGTAAATCATATATAACAGTCGTACTTGGCGCTTTAAAATCAATGGATTAGTTCTACTACGCTTGGGTGGATATTCTTCGGGTTCGTCGTCCGAATCACTGGAACTGGGATCATTCTCATTGCCATAGTCATCATCTGAGCTATTGTCCTCTGGAAATGTGTGAAAATCATCAACATTCTCATTTATTAGATTTGATTCGGCTTCAGAATCATATGGCTCCTCTGCGGCATACAATATACCATCTATAGGGACATCTGAGGTGGGGAAAGCACTCGTTTCGTTCCCACCGGGTGACTGTGAAGCTATCTCGTTCCCACTGGGTAATTGTGAAGCAACCTCGTCTTCAGTGTACTCGCATTTCTGCTATTGAAAAAAAAACGAGTTATTGTGATTAAGAGAAAACATTGAATTAAATAAACTAGCTTACATCAAATTCGATATCGTCATCTAGCCAAATCTCGCATTCTTCATTTATGGCTTTGTTGTTGTCGATTTCTGCGTTAAACTCCTCTTGTTTCAGGGTGCAATTTTCACTTTTAACACTTCCTTCATCCGCCTCATCGAATGAATGGACATTTCTTATGTGCAACACGAATTCTTCCCAGTCCTTGAGATCAGCTTCAATTGAACAATATATACACTTCAAGTTGAACTCAGTGTAGTGGGCATTGGTTAATATGCTGCCGCATATCTCCATTATAGCGACTTAACTCACAGACAATTGAAATTCTTTATTTACGTCAATTTAACAACTGATTTAAGTCCAGCTGCTGGTTGTCAAGTATCGTAACTATCGCAGGCAACTATCGATAGCACTGCGATAACAGTGGCGCCCAATCTTTTATCGATGCTTTTTTGAAACGAGATTTAAAAGTTTTTCAAAACAATTAAGTTGCCAAAGTTTATTAAATATATAACATTTTAATCAATCAATTGCTCTGTAACTACTATATTTTCAGTCGGTATTTGTGCACTATTCCGTACAATGTTGTGCGTGCGTTTCATATGCGAGTTTAGACCGACAAACTGAGAGAATCTGGAATCACAAAGTTTACAAACAAATTTCTTAACTTCAGAGTGTATTTGCCGGTGTCTAATGAGCGAGTGGCAACTAGTGAATCCTTTACCACACGTTGAACATATCTTATCACGTATATTCAAATGACTTTTGATGTGATCGTCGAGATGGACCTTTCTAACAAAATCTTTTGGACACATGGTACACTTAAATGCTCTTATCTTGGTATGTATTGCGGTGACATGCATCTTCAATTGTGATCTCAACCTAAAGGCCTTGCCGCACAACTCACAAAGTATATTATTACCGGTATGAGTACGTATATGCAAACGTAGATCTGATTTTACAGCAAATGTTTTCTCGCAGTAATTGCATTTAAGTGTCTTTCCAATATGAGCCCGTTCCACATGCGTGGTCAGGCCAGGTCGTCCGACAAAGCTGCGATCACATAAGGAGCACTTGAAGGGCAGATCCCCAATATTATGAGCCTTGTACATATGTACTTGCAGCACGTGATCGGATAATATTTCCTGCTGGCAAATTTCGCAGTTCATCTTCTGTTTAAACATTTTGGGTGGTAAAAACTTGCATTCCTTAAAATAAAACTTTTCCGACTCATTGGCTGATTTTATATCATTCTTTGAGCGCCTATAATACCATTGACGAAGACTCTGTACAGCGAGGTAGATATCATCGCTGTTTATATCCCCATGATTCACTATAGTTTCGGCAGTCATTTGATCATATGCCTCTTTACGGACGATCATCTTTGAGAAATCCGTGTGCTTATTGTCGTAAAGTTCCGGAAATTTGGCATACAGGTGTATAAAGTCTGTGGTAAGCTTATTCCTTTTCGAAAAGTTCAACTGCAAAGTAAAAATGTTATAGAACAATTTCGAACAGTTTCTAAGTTAATTTAATTATAGCTTTAATAACATACCTGAATAAGTCCAGATTTAGAGCTATTCGTTTGATCTTTACTGACTTTTAAAAAGCTACAACTTGTATAGTGATTAAAAGCAACTGAATTCGGCTTTTGACTTCCGTTGACAACACGCTTCTCCAGATTATTATATTGGATGTGTAACTTCCTGATGGCCGTTTTAAGAGAACGTTCTGAGAACATAACGGATATCTTGGTTTCCAGCTCCGTTATGAGTTGATTATATGCCGCCTTACATGCAGTTGGATCTTTATACTTGCTGTATTCAGGATTCCAGAGACAAGGTTGATTCTTATACGACTCTATAAATTGCAATGTGCGCGGATCCCGTTGAAAGAACTTGGGATTAAACTAAGCAACAAGTTATTTTAGTAAATATAATACTCTTTCATAAAATACATACCTTAAATGCAGGCAAATTCGAAGATATCTCCTGATTGCCTTCCTCTTCTGATTGATCATTGGATTCAGTTTCAGCTGATTCGTTTTCGCTCAAACTTGTATCCGATAATGACGATGAGGCTCTGGAATGATCTGCTTCTGACGGTGCCTTAACTTGAGTTTCCACTTCTTCTTCATCAAGAGGAACATTCAACAAATCTTTAAGTTCAGTTTCGACTTCTTCTTCATCCAAAGGAACATCTAAGAATTCTTCTTTGATAGAGCTTTCATCGTCAGCAACTTCTACTGTTTCCAATATGCTCGCATTGTCCTTAATATTGAATGCATGCGAATTCCGAAAGTGTAACACAAATAAGGCCCATTGGTCGATCTCCATGTCAAATGTACAATATGAACATCGAATTAGGAAACTTTCGAGGTCTTGACCTCTGCTCATAATAAGTCCACAGGTTTCCATTTCTGTTTACATTTATTTAATTAAAATAATAAACAAACTTTACACAAAAGTGTTTGCAAAGGTTGTCTAAAGGTTGCCACCATGCAAAAATTTCTCGATCTGGCAGCTTGTACAATTTTAATAAAATTACAAATTTGGTTGCACCAAAAAACAAGCACCTAACTTTGCATTTTTTTTAACATTTAAGATAGATTTTTTTAATTTTTCAAAATTTTTGTAAAAATTTTTTTGATCTTTTTACATTGTTTTTAGAATTCAATTTATAACTTCTCTCCCCTTCGACTGACGAGCTTTAAACCTTGATTAAAATGCTTTTCTTGATTTTATCTAATTTCGAATTTAAATTTTCATTAAATTATTAAATTATTTCAAAGCTATTGCATTTTGAAATTTGAATCAACCTAAATTTAAATTTTCTATGTATATCGATATGTATCAACAGTTTCAATTGCTCTATTATCGAAGCTCTGCTTGGAACACACGTCTGCCAACTTACAAAAAAATATAATTAAGTAAAGTTGGCAACACTGATAGTATTTGTTTATCTGTCAACCAGCCGGACGGTGTTTTAATTCTTGTCATGCTTAAGGACACGCAATGGCAATGGAGGAGCATAAAAGTCGCCTTGTATACACTTTCTATATGCTAACATTGTTCCTGTGCGGCGCCGTGCTGTTTCTCATTGGCTTCTTTCCCGCCTCCTACTCCGTTGCAGAGCAAGAGAATAGTGTGCCCATTGACCGTCCAACAACACTGCACGGTGAAAAGTATGTTGTTTATCAGTAGTTATAAGTTATGAGTGTAGGTGCCACATATGCTTACAGTATTATTTAACATTTTCAGCTTGGTACCACCGCCAGCCAGCTATAACTCGTTCATTCTGTTCCTGATCGATGCCCTGCGCGATGACTTCCCCAATGAGTCCAGCATGCCGGTTGCCTATGACAAGGCTTGTATGAAGCTCAGCCTGCACGTGGATATTCCGACGGTGACAATGCCACGGCTGAAGAGCATTACCACTGGCACACTATCCAACTTTATAGACATTGCACTCAATGTGGGACACACCGAGCAGGTGGAGGATTCCCTGTTGCATCGCCTAAAGCAGCGCAATGCCGTTGTGTCCCTTGCCGGTGACCACACCTGGGTGCACCTCTTTCCTACGGAGTTTACACGAACAGCCGCAAACAATGATTCGTTTTATGTGAATGACTTTTATGAGGGCGACAAAAACGTGACTAATGCGTTGGAATCGGAGCTGGAGAAGAAAGACTGGAAACTACTTATACTACACTATCTGGGCTTGGATCACATTGGTCATGTGGAAGGCCATGCCAGTCCAAAAGTGAATCACAAACTAAAGGAAATGGACAATGCAGTGAAAAAGATACTGGATCACAAGGTAAGTAAATCAAATGATATGTTAAATTTAGAATTTAACTGAATTTAAGTTACAGAATATGGACAACTATTTGTTAATGTTGACGGGCGATCATGGCATGGCTGATGGCGGCGGACACGGCGGCAACACGGCCGCAGAGACCACTGTTCCACTTTATTTGTACTCCAACAACTGCAGCAAGTACACGTAAGCTGCTATAGATTAAAACATATTAGATACTCTATTTAATTTACTTATTTTTTAGTACTAGCACCAAGAGATACAATCAAATTGATCTGACGCCCACGTTGGCGTTGCTGCTGTCCGTGGAGATACCCACAATGTCCATTGGCTGCCTGATACCGGAAATGCTGCAGTCCTTATCGCTGGAGCAGCAGATGTACGCCTATTTCTATAATGCCCATCATCTGCTCAACAAGGCGAGAGTCAAATTTGGACATGAAAATGTCCGGCGTAGTGGTAAGTTCGTTTTTGATATTGTATTGCTGTTTATAACTTGATTATATCCGCAGATTACTATGTTTGGTATACGAATGCAACGTTGCTGCACAAGGAGCTGTTGCAACCACTGCGCAGTGGGAATGCCAACAGCGTCAGCAAAGTCCACTATGAGAATGCCAAGCTCAATTATCTACGGGTGGCACGTGAGATATCCGGACAACTATCGGAGTCGCTGGTCAAATTCGATTACGGTTTAATAGCCGTCGGATTGGCGCTCACAACAGCGGTTTGTTTGGACAATAATCTTTATTATATAATCTTTATCTTTCCTAGTTTTGTATGTAATTAATGTGTTTCCCCTTTTTATTACAGACTTCATTACACATTGTGCTCAGCGTTTTGTTTCTGGACACTGCAACGGATCAACTGCAGCTGGACAAAATGAAAGTGGGTCAGTTGCTGCTCTCACTGGTTGTGGGAATTATACTGAACATTGTGGGTCATATGCTGGATCAATTAATGACCAGCTCAATGCTGCAGAGCCTGCTCTTGGTGTTGCCCATAGTTGCCTCTGTTTACCTGTCCATGGATGTGGCTCAAGCGTTGATCAAGATTGCACTGCCGCCTCTCTATTCACGTCGCTTGAAGTTATCCATACCGCTGCCGTTGTCACTGCTGGCATGCTTAGCCATACGCACCTTCTCCCTGGGCTCCTCGTCGTTCATTGAGTTTGAATACAAGACATGGTACTATCTGGGAAATTCGCTTATACTGCTGATCGCACTCAAGACACTACGTCGCCGCATTACCAAGGCGAATGTGGAGCTGGATGGACGACATTTGCACAAGATTGCCTCGGCTTGTCTGTGGCAACAGCGCAAGATCTTTGTGGTGCTCATCCTGCTCACACTCATGCGATATCTGCACAGATTGACGAGCATTAAGAGCACCCTGATGCTGTTCGCATTGCTGCTGTTCTGGGCACGTCTTCGCAAGTTCACGGATACACCGCAGGCCATCTTCAACGGCATCGCCTTTCTGCTGGTCTATAGTTTTCGCGGTCTCAACGGACAGGTGCAATTCTTTGTGCTGCCTCAGTATTTGGCGTGAGTTCTATTAACTATACGAGTTTAATATGGTTTCCTATGTTAACTTGATCTCTTCCTGCAGTGCGCGCTTTGTGCTGCCTGTCCTGGTGCTTTTCTGGTGCTGCCTGGCGCTTGTTTTCGTCCTTGGCTACCGCCAAGCTTTGCCACAGCAGCAGCACAGTGGCGGACACAGTTTGCTGGATGCTCCCAGGCCAAGCAGCAATCTGCTGAAGCTGCTGCAAACCAATTTGACCTGCTCCCTGATGCTGGTGGCACTGCTGTACAAGGTGCAGAACATTGTGCTGCTGCCCACGCTGCTCATAACGCTGGACGAGACCTATAAGCTATGCGAAGCTTACGGCACCACTGCTCGAAAGTTCTCGGTGCGCTTGGTGCATGTCTATAAGATCATCATGACCATATTTGTGGCTAGAATGTTTTACTTCTATCAGGGCAACTCGAACAGTTTGTCCACCATTGATCTGACACCCGGATACATTGGCCAGACCAGCTATAATCCGCTGCTTGTTGGCTTCTTTGTCACAATGAATACCTACAGCGCCGAGATACATTCCTTTCTCTATCTAATTGTGCACACGCTGCGTGCGGATCTGCGCAATGTGGGCATTCTCCAGTTGCTGCCGTCCTATGCCAAGGCAGCGGACTCGTTGGTGGCACCGTTGTATGCTGCTCTGGTCATGCTGCCGGCGGCATTCTATCTCTGTCTGATGGTTGGCTTTCGTTATCATTTGTTCATCTACTCCGTCTTCTCACCCAAAGTGCTGTACGATTGTTATACTGTTTTGGTCTTTTACTTGGTATTTCTAACAACGAGTTTGTACTTTAAATTGTTTAAACAAGACGCTTAAATATTAATGTAATTTAAAAGCTTTAAAACTTAATTCCATATTGTATCAATTTCCCTCCACGCGTAGTGCATAATGTATGTCATCGGCGCTAACGTTGAGCAGTATCTTTTGATAGAGATCATTGCGTGAATGCTCGCAGATGATGAGTCTCTCGGCGCCCAGCTTGGAGCAGATGTGCAGAGCACGTCCAGGCGCTGGCAGAGACACGCCCATAAAGGCGGCAATGGACTCCACCTGCATATAGACGCCCAGAAAGGTTGTCTCCTCGACGCCAGTGCGTGTCACCTCGGCGGCAACGGCCTGCAAGAAGATCTGCTCCAGACGCGAACAATTCTTGATGGCCTGCACCTTGGCACTGGCTATCATCTCGGCCAGCGCCTGCTGCACATGCAGCATGTTGACGCACTTGGCTGCAGGCTGATCCTCGACAGTGTCGGCGATTTCCGTGGCACGCCGACAGATGTCGAGAGCACGTCGCGCATCTCCGGATACGGCGGCCACTTTGCGTGCCACCAGCTGCACTGCCTCGCCCTTGAACGCCTCGGAGCCGGCCAAGCGGGCGGTGACAATCTCCTGGAGCTGCTTGTGCGTGTACGGCTGGAAAGTGAGGCGTGTCAGGCCCAGACGAGATGTAACCTTGCCTGAAAGATCATGGTGATTAGTTTGGAAAGCTTAGACGACTCCAGCGATTCACTTACCCATCAGCAGACGCTCCGGCAAGTCCATGGTGTTTGCTATGGTGATCACCACCAAACGTGCCGCCGATTTGGTTGGCCAATCTAGTAAATTATAAACGACATCCTGTCGCCGGTTGCACAGTATGTCCAGCTCATCCACGAGCAGCACGGTGGTCACACGACGCAGAGCCGGCGTGGTGAAGCGCTTCTCCAGCAGGGAGTGAGCGTGCTCCCAGGATACGGTTTTGCCCGTCAACTGCTTGTAGATTTGCACATACGCCTGACGTGGTTCCGTCAAACGCATGCCATTGATCTCCAAAAAATCAAAGGCGGGCAACTTATCCGCCGTAACCAGACGCTGCAGGCTGCGAATGACGCCGGTGACGGTGGCGGTTTTGCCCGTGCCCGGCACGCCGGACACATACATGCAACCGCCGCACTGATCCTGAATTTTACCCTCCAGAAAGCTGTAAATGTTGTCAAACTCCTTTTCGCGACACGGCAGACTCTTGGGCACCACGGAGACATGGAGTTGTTCCCGTGCCAGCTGCAGCTGGGACTTGGCTCTGTCATCCAGGGGCTGATGACGCTGCTCCAGGCTGGGACTCAGTTCGCCGGCACGTATTTTCTTGAGTTTCTGCGAAGGTGTCAGTGGAGCAGCTTCGTCCTTCAGCTTGGAGGCCGTGGCAACTTTGGTTCCCGTGCTGCTCATGCGACGTGGACGCGTTGGCGTCTTTTGGCTGGACTTCTTTGGTGTGTATTCCGGATCTGGATTCACTGGATCCGCAAGCTTGGAACGATTACGCTTCGGTGTCGATATAATCTCATTGTTATCGAAGATGCGCTGCTCCACAATATTGGACAGCTGTATGCTGCGTCTGGGCGTGCCATCAGCTACAAGAGATTAGGATTAGTAGACACATGTGATTATTAAATCTGGGACAGTAAAATAAAGATTATTTTGTTAATTTCAATTGAAAAATCATTATATTGTTTTTGCTCATAAGTAATGATTATTTCTGAGTTTTATTTTTTTTTTTGCTTAAAAATAATGATTATTTTTTGAGATTTATTTTTTTGCTCAATTGCAATCATAAGTAAAATAATAAATATCAAAAATAATGATTATTTTTTGAGTTTTTTAGTAAAACTAATAATGATTACAGTTCCTGATACCTAATCTAATATTTATACTATTGCTAATACCATGACTAACATCTATTGATCTGATTGGCTTTTTCCCAATCCATAATTTCAAAAATATTTTCATAATTTTGACACTAATTTAATCAATAAATAAAACATTTCACTTAATTTAAGGGATTGACTTACCCAAGCGTGTGGTGGCTGACTTTAGGATGCTCTTGCGGCGTGTGGAAGGCGTCAATTCCTGGCCAGCAGATTCTAGCAGCTCTTTGGATTTCTTGGTGGGCGTATGATATATGTCGCCAGTGCTGACGCCGAGTCTCTTGCGGCTCTGCGACGTCCTGGTGTCCAAGGGATCCCGCTCGTCATCTATGGACACCAGTCGTGCAGATTTTCGACGCTCCGAGAGGCGCAACTTGATTTTCATGTCATTGGAAGGCGTCTTGGGATCGGGAGTTTGCTGGACAATCGAGTAGTTTAAGCAATCTGAATCGGCGGTGGTGTCTGCTCCCTTGTCCAGGCTGAGATTAAGATTGCGGCGTGCTGCCGATGCACGTGACTTTGGTGTGGACACTTTGGCATTCTTTTCAGTGAGTGGTGAGGCCATTAGATAGTTGGCATTGATCTCCGCCGGATCGTCATTGTTTGTGGCTGCTGTCAGACTGCTCTTCTTCTTCTCCGATAGCCGCACCACACTGCAGCCACCCACAATCTTGATGGGCGACACTTTGTTCTCGCAATTGAAGTAGTTGACATCCACAAACTCAGGCGGAGCATTGCCGGCAGCTGTGGTGGACAGGCGTCGGCGTGAGATCGATTTACGTGCCGATGTCGATGTGGTGCCTCCATCTCGACCAGACCTTGGTTTATCATCCAGCTGAATCTCGAGTGGAATGAGGCGATAGGATTGTTTCACCTTTACAAACTTGTAACGAGTCACAAACATGGGACAGTTGGGTTTAGCTTTGGCGCGTTGGAACAGCTGCTCGGCACTGGACTGGGAACTGCCCTCGATGACCAGACACTTGCGGAATATCGAGCCCAGGGCTACGTCGTTGTCGTAGGGACGATGCTCCTCAATGATTTCCCTGTCAAAGTCAATGTTTAAGTCGTCCACATCAAAGTTCTTATGCGGTATGGCCTGAGGACGGGAATACCACTGGACAATAGCACGGCAGGATTCCTTGTGGCTCATCTCCCGCAGCTCATAGAGATGCAGTATTTTGGCGATATCACAACCCTCCACAGTGTCCGGCTCAGCTGCGTCCGCATTGGCCACCAGTATGTAGTCGCCAATTGTCAGTGTCAGCGGTCCGTACACACACTTTTTGTAGTAGTAAACGTTTTTGTGTTCCAGACTTTTAACAAATGTGTTCGGCTTGTGGCTGCCGATCCAAATGACCTGCTGCTGACCAGCACATATTTCATTTTCGTTATTAACCATCACGGTATAGTCAAGTAGTCAAGCAAATATTCTCAGTCAGCAGTTGGAGAAATGGGTTGTGTTCCACTTTTGTCTCTCTTTTTTTACTCAATTCAACTCAACTCAATAAATACAACAAACACTACACAATCAGCAATCAGCTTGCCGCGCTGAGCAGCAATTTTGGCGCAAAAAATGCAATCGAACGATCATTACAACTATCGATTCTTAATTGCGATGTTGCGATGAATTTAATGCAGCCCTAAGATAGTGCTGCCAATTTATCCTTTTTCAAACAGATGTGTTCTCTTCAAAAATGGTACAATAGTAACAAAACTGGTACATATTTCATTATTGGTACAAAACTATGCGAGCTCCCAGCGACTGACCTTCCTCAGCTGCAGCTCGAGATAGAAAGGAACTATAGCTAAAAACGACGTTGTGCCAAACAAATGTGTTCTCTTCAAAAATGGTACAATAGTAACAAAACTGGTACATTTTTCATTATTGGTACAAAACCGAGATAGAAAGGAACTACAGCTAAAATCAATGTTATGCCACATATCGTCAGCAATTGGAATTTTAAGTATAATCAAATTTAAATCTTTTACCAAAACTTGAATTAAAAGACAGTTGAGAGCGAAGAGCGGAGAGAGAACAAATTGTGGGCGTCAGAAATGCTTGTACATTAGTATTGATACATATATGCATATGCTTTTATTTATGACTTTAAGTAGTTGTAGTTAGTTATAATGTATTTTTGGGTACGTAATGAGTACAAATATCAAGCAAATCGAATCAAACATTTTGCATTGCATGCATAACAAATTTCATTTTCTTTTCTTTTTTGTTTTTATATATAATATAATAACATTTATTTTGAACATTTTTCTTCGCTTCTATTTAATGGCTTGTGAATTTTGTTCACTCCAATAAAAAATCAGGTTAAGTTCTAAGTACGCAAAATAAAGTCATTAAACTGTGTGATGCTTAAATTAAAAATTAATCACAATTCATACGTATACAAAAAATACATACATAATACTAAAGATGCTTAATAATTACAAAATTAAGGAAATTAAATCACTGGTCAAATCGATGACCAAAACTCAAAGTTCAAAAAGTAACGTCTACTGCAAATATTAAGCACATAAATGTTACATATTTTGAAGGGAGCAGGAAGGGTTTAACTATTGTGGTTCCCGTAGGAGTGATCCTGATCCTGATCCGCTGATCCGCTTCAATAGAGGAAGGGAGCCAAGTGTTTTGTGTGTAGGTTCTCTTGAGTAAAAACTAACAGATATACATATATCTATATTTAAGATGAGTTAATGCTTTGATAGAGATGCTTGCTTGCATAATTCGATCTATTCAATTTCGTGGAAGCGTAGAATGGCGCGTCCGGGAATCTCGGAATTGCACAGCTTCTGTATGACTTCGGCGGCCTGTTCGCACGGAAATACCGAATACGGCGGTGGCTCAATCTTTTTATCAGCCACCAATTGCACCAATTCGGCCAACTGCTCGGGTGTGCCATTTGAAATTGGTATGATCTCCTGCTGATACTCATTGGAGAGTCGTGAGAATTTTGGCAGCAGTTTTTCGGCAACCTCCTCGCTGATCAGGACCACACCGCCCTTGGAGAGACAGTGCATGGAACGATGCAGACTTCTGGATGTTGTGCCAAAATCAATGACCACATCAACGGCTCCTCCACACACATCCTTGGTGCGCTCAATGAGCTGTGGCTCATATAGACACTCGTTCCATTGCACAACGCTGACACTGCAAGCAGGAGAGAAATAAGTTTGGATTGAAAATCAATTTAACATTTACAAATTTACTTTTTGATCTCTGTAGCTAGACGGAATCCCTCATCCCGGAGGCTGGCCACTGTAATATCAACATTATGCGCACCAGTCGATGCGAAGTGATAGGATGCAGTTCGTACTGCCCAAAGGGCCAATCCTCCAGTGCCTACTATCAGAATCTTGCATTTCTTATTGGGATCTGTGGCCGCACGTTGACTGAGGATCTCCGTCACCACCGACTGTGCCTTAAAGACGGCATTCATGGCCAGCAAGGCGCCAGTTGGCAACATTGCGGCCTCCTCCATGGGTAGAGTATCTGGTATCGGTACGATATGCTTTAGATCCGGCACCACCAGCAGCTCTGCATAACCGGCAGGAGTCTCATCGAATGGATATACAATGACACGCTGTCCAATATGTAGGCCACAGTTGTTGGCCTCTGTGATCTCCGAACCCAATGATTCAATTACGCCGGCCACTTCGAAGCCCGGAAAGAATGAACCCTCCCGGATGCCCTGATGAGCGGGCGATGACATCGACGTCACCGACGGACAGTAGTCACTCAATTCGGATGACACTGACGACACGCTGGTTATCGAATTGGAGCGATCCCTACGACGATAACAGGCACCAGCGCACACAATCTTGATGCGGGCGCCATGTGCCGGTGTATCCTCAATGGGCACAAAGAAGTTAAAAACACAGTTCTTTACACCCGGTCCGGGTGATTCAATTGACACCTGTCGGCACAGCTTATTCATGTTGTATGCACTGTTTGTATGCTCGGGATCGGTCGGGGGCAAAGCAGATGCCAAGGATAATGTTTTAAGCGACAAAGAGGAGGTATCTGATGTTCCGCTGCAAGAGATACATAATAAGAAAAATCCTTTTAGATATGTACATAAATATTTATTTTCTTATTTTCAAATAAAAACTAAGAAATAACTGAAAAACCTCTTCAAATTTTGTTGAATGTTTTGCTTCCAAAAATCTTATTGAAAAAATAAATTATTTTCTCTTATACATATATTATCCTACCAAATATTTTAATGACTTTTTCAAGATAATGACCTACCATAAGAAAATTATTTCTTGTTATTATAGTTAGAAATAGAAAAAGGTTTGAAAACCTATTAAAATTTTGTTTTGCTCCCAAAAATTTTATTGACAAAATAAATTATTTTATCTTATATATTATCCTATAAAATTTTTAAATGTCTTTTTCAAGATAATGACCTACCCCATAAGATACTTATTTTTTATTATAGCTAAAACAAATTCTAATTTGTTAAATAACTGACAAATAAAATTCAATGTAAATATTTTGCTTTTATCAAAAAGTTTTGTTAATATAGTAAAATTAGCAATAATTACAAATATTATCTATTGTTTGTTTAGCTTCAGGCGAGTGTGTAAGCAATTTATCATTTACATGCCTCGATTTGGACCAAGGTCATATTTCGATTTGCTTTGAAATCTCATTTGTTGTTTATTACAAAGCAACAACAATTTAGGGAGACCACATGCGCACATCATGACTTTTAATGTTAACAACTTCCTATGTAATTATTTATTAAGATTTACAAAGACAGCAATAATAACAAGAATTACAATAAATAAATTTATTTTCAAGTGAATATTATTGTACTTTGTTAAGATACGAGTAGGTACGAGTATTGAGCTTAAATATCTGAAAGGTCAAGTGGACATATAAATATGCAATAGAGTTGAATTTATTTACAAGATAATTTCATTATGTTTTATTTATTTATTGTCGTGTCCACTTTTTTAATTGTCTGAATTATTTAAGTGCTTTGTTCCATGGCCTTCGGTTTAGCACCTGTTGGAACTGTTCTCCCATCGGGGAATTATCAATCGATAAAAGTAGTAGTGTATTGAAAAGGAAGCTGAATGGCTTTATCATTATTTTTATATGGCTGCCATAAAAATCTAAATAGGTCTTTACCTTATTGGACCTATCAGATTGTGCTGTTGACTGCAAATATCGACCGGCATTTTTAATTATTTGTTTCTCTTGATTTCACTTTTATGTAATAAAGTTAATTAAACATGAAGCACATTTAAGCTTTATTGATATGTCAACAATTACTGGGTAAGTTTTTTTAAACACTTTCACTGTTTCTTTTACAGTGCGCAAGAGATTTTTCTTTATGATTTGTTGCCACTCTTTCCAGTACTGAACTTGTCGAGCGCACTTCCAAAGAACAACTGAAATTTTCCTGAGACGACGCGCGCTCTAAAAAGCTAAATAAACCGGCAGCAGCGACGGCGACGGCGTCAACAGTAATGGAATGATGGAATTGAAAAAAACAAAGCTGCACATATACACATACACTTGCAGAAAATACAAATACAGTCATGTACATGCACAGAGTGCATGCACTGAGCGTGCCCGTTAAGATTCTTCGAGAATATATCTTCCAGATATATCGATACATACTGTGTGTGCGTTTCTAAATTTTTTATTAAAATTCACAGGAAAAAAAGGACTACGTTACATACATACATATGCGTGTTACTGCATATTTTTAGCTGAAATCAGCTGATTTACTTAAAAACTAAAAACTTTTTGTCAGTGTACAGCAAGCAGTCTGTTGGTTTTTATCTTTTGTTTTGATTCGTGTGTACATACATACGTAGATACATATCCATACAGTTAGTCAGGTAATTGTTTTGACTAAGTAAAAAAAACATGGGAATGTATGAATATTGATTTTTAATTTTTTTTTTACGTAAGAATTATAATAAAATAAGAAAAATTAATTTTAAAAAAACAGAAACGTTGCTTTGTTTTGCATAAAATATGTGCATCTTTTATTTTGTCAAAAAAGCTACTTCACTAACTATATGTAGCTATGTCGCAAATCAAATTAACAATTTGAAATAAAAAAACCAGGCAACGCGTAAAAACAATAAGTAAAAAAAAAAAAACAAAAATAAACAATAATATTTATTTAGATATGTACATTTCTAAATTTGTTTGGGGTAGACGAAAGTGTTGTTGGTCAAACTGCGATGCGTTGTCAAGTAGCACAGATGTTTGTATTTATTAATAAAATTGTTCTAGTAAATGTGTAAATATTTATGAACGTTTGAATATGTACATCCATATGTATGTAAGAGATTCTCTATCTGAAACGCTGAATTAGTCACGTTCTCAATCTCTGCGTGTGGCATAACTTATAATATAATATAGTATATATAAGATCTATTGAGGTCTAACACTTTAATTATTGATAAGCTTTATTTACAATGGAAATTTGTTGTTTACTTCAAATAGAAACAAATTAAATGCACATAAAGTAACGAACAACTGTGTGCACACATACATGCATATAAAAATGCATACATACAGACATGTGTGTACGCTTTTTGTTTGCTAACCGGGCGAGAGATGTTTGAATGGAAAATGAGGGTCAAACACAAATGCAAACACAACCACAACAATAACAAAAACAACAACAACAAGAAACATGTGTGTGCTGCGTGATTATCACGCACTCGCCGCGTGCAAATTCGGTTTGTATGTACTCCATCAGCCGGCGCTGCTCTCTTTTTTCTAACTCTCTCCTTCTCGCCTTCAGAGAGTGTAACTCTCTTTTTCTCTCTCTCTGTAACTTTGGTCTTGTTTTGGTTCGCAGTCTCACCCTCAACTCCAAAAAGCGCATTGGCCGTTGCTCATATAAGATATGGTGAAAGGGAAGGGGAGCTGAAAACGTATGCGAAGATAGAAACTGAAAATCGCATACATCTTTGTTTTGTGCGTAAAACTGTCTTTGTTCTTTGTTGTCGACTTGCACACAAACACACACTGATATAAACATATGTATACAAAATATGCATATACCATATGTACATACATATGTATGTGCATCCTGATAATAAAAATCTCTGAAATCTTTTGGCAGTCTTAAAGATTCTGCTGAGGTCATTTTTTGAAATTTACAGCGTTATAAATAGTAATGCGCTGTATAATTTAAAATTATTATTGCATAAAATCTGCATCCATTTATACTTGAATAATATAAGATCAACCATACTTAATAAATGCAAATTTCACTATGTTTTGGATCGAGTCAAAGAAGTTGGAAGTGCTGGATTCAAATATGATATAGCCTATATTTATATATACAAAATGTTAATATGTATGTGAATTTTAAATTTGTCAAACAACATTGCACTGTTTTTATTTTGCATTGCATTACATACAACTTGATTATACCCATTTTCGAAGAATTGGGTACAGGGTATAAAAGCGAAAGTGCCATAAAATTTGGCAATACGAAAATACTGAAAATACAAACACACACATGTACACACGCATATTAATTAAGCTCAATTTATGCTTTCCGTTCATATTTCATGTTCTCAATAAAAGAAATAATGTCAATTGCAGAGAAGTTGGATCAATTGTTAGTTAGCATCAGATCGTGAGATCAGCATATTGCAGGTTTTTCAAATGTCAACTAATTTGTTAATTGTTGTTGTTTTTGAGCAACTTTTCAATTAAAATCATTTGGAATTCTTTCAGTCAATTGTAGATTATAATTAATCAAACGATGTTTTGCATTTATGGCGCCTGAAAAAATGTTGAAGTCCATTTATTTTTAATGGCATCACTCGATTACCGTTGCTTGTAACTCATTAATTTACAACAAGTCGGCTAAATAAAATGTAACAAATTATGCAGCAATGAGACATTTAATTTTATTACAATCGTTTGCATTTAAGCGGAATGAACTCTACACATCCCGAGATGCTATTTATAGATCCTTTGTGTTTGTATAGTATTCAATAAACGGATCGAGCACAAAAGGCCATCGTCAGCGTTTGCGGATTGTGATTATGATTTCTGATATTAAATTAATTTACAATGCCCATATACGCACATATGTACAGTTGTACATATGTATTAACATGTACTAATTGTTTGTGGTTTTCTTTTTGTTTTCAATTCAAAGTCGAGTGGAATCGCCAGGGGCTGATAGAATGGCACGAGTAGCTTATTTATTTACTATGCACTCAACGGTCACTGAAATAGTAGTTGTTTATGCACGGGAATAACAAAACTGTTTGTTCTTAATTCAAATATATTTTTAGATTGCGTGCAGAAAACTATGCTGATTTGGTTGTATGTATTTCATGTGTATGTACGCAGACGCCCAATTTTTGAATTACGCAGCAACTTTGACACGAAAGCGCAACGTGATAATTTAAAGGAGAGAAATTCAAATAAACTCCCGATTGACATGGTAAATCCCAATAGAAACTTGTCTGGTCCATATGCCTCTGTCTTAAAAAGAATTGCGTAATATGGTTCAATTAGTTAGTTGCAACTTACCTTATAAAAATGTTAAAATGTAAATCGATACAATTTGTAAATATTGGTTTTCAAGCTTTTCAATAATTGTTTTTTTTTTTTTCAATAAAATTGTCAATATTGTTGTTAACTATTCACACGTAGCGTTAAAAATGCAATAATTACTTCTTGCGCTTCTTGTTTAGCTTGTTCAATGTTTCACAGCACCGTTGCCGCACGGCATACAGCTCATAGAAGGACACATTTGACTTTGAAGTCTCCTTTGCTGGATACAAACGAAACAGCAATGTAAGTGTAAATATAAGAAACGAGCCTGCGCACAACAAATAACAAATGTATGATATTCAAACCTAACAGTTATTGCCTGTGGGCATTTTACAGCACATCTGATATATCGTTAAGCAAAGCTACACGAAATGTGTTTCATAGCACTTAGCTGGCTAATCTACGTGACAATAAAGTGACGGCTATAGCACTCGATCTAAAATTCAGACGCTCAATTGCTTGATATATCGATGTATTGTGACAATTATAACAACAAGAGATCTTAATTGAATATCGATATTTCCATATCGAATATCGGCCTTATGAAAACAACAGTTTTTGGCGGCTTTCGTTTATTCTTTAGAACGTAATAAACTATCAACAAAGTAAAGTATTTAAATTAAAACCTTGTTTTACGCAGCTTACACATGAAACGTAGCAAACCAAGCAGTGCCGGCGCAGCCAAAAAGAAGCCAAAAAAGGAGGTGAAGGAAAGTAGCAGCAGTGGAGAGGAAACAGTTGCAACAGTGCCCGCGAAAACTTTCACACCGAGCTACAAAAATGTTGAACAGTTTATGAGCCACATTCAAGATCAACGCCTTGCGTCCGCATCCAATGTCCATGAGTTTGCATTCAAGAAGAAGCGAGTGCGAGAGGTGAGTGGAGCAAGTGATGTGAGGGAGGGATGCAAGGGAGGCGTGGTCTATTGGATGTCTCGAGATGGACGTGTCCAGGACAATTGGGCTCTGCTATTTGCCCAGCGTTTGGCACTGAAACTGGAGCTGCCGTTGACAGTGGTGTTCTGTTTGGTGCCCAAATTCCTGAATGCCACCTTGAGACACTATAAATTTATGCTGGGTGGACTGCAGGAAGTGGAGCAGGAGTGTCTTAAGCTGAACATATCCTTTAAACTGCTGCTGGGTCCGGCTGTAGAGCGTTTGCCGGAGTTTGTGCAGGCCGAGGACATTGGAGCAGTCGTCTGTGACTTTGCCCCGTTGAGATTGCCGCGTCAATGGGTTTCGGATGTGGCCAAGAAGCTACCTGGTCATGTGCCCATTACCCAAGTGGATGCACACAATATTGTGCCACTCTGGGTGACTTCGGAGAAGCAGGAATACGCTGCACGCACCATACGCAATAAGATCAACTCCAAACTGCAGGAATTCCTGACTGAGTTTCCCCCAGTGATCAAGCATCCGCATGGCAAAGAGACCCGGCTGCAACCTGTGGATTGGGATGCCGCCTATAAGATGTTGACCTGCGATATGAGCGTGGATGAGGTGGATTGGGCCAAGCCGGGTTACACAGCTGCCTGCCGGCAACTCTACGAGTTCTGCACGCGTCGCTTACGTCATTTTGATGGAAAGCGTAATGATCCGACGGCGAATGCGTTGTCCGGTCTGTCGCCCTGGCTGCACTTTGGCCAGATCTCAGCGCAGCGTTGCATCCTGGAGGTCAAACGCTTTGCCGGCATGCACAAGGCTTCAGCGGATGCCTTCTGTGAGGAGACCATTGTGCGACGCGAGCTGGCCGACAACTTCTGTTACTACAACGAGCACTACGACAGCTTGAAGGGATTACACGGCTGGGCCTATCAGACACTGGATGCCCATCGCCAGGACAAGCGAAGTCCGTGCTATACACTCGAAGAATTGGAACACTCACGCACCTATGATGATCTTTGGAACTCGGCACAACTGCAGCTGGTGAAGGAGGGCAAAATGCATGGCTTTCTGCGCATGTATTGGGCCAAGAAGATACTCGAGTGGACAGCAACGCCAGAGCAGGCACTGGAGTACTCCATACTCCTAAATGACAAGTACAGCCTGGATGGCCGTGATCCCAACGGTTATGTGGGCTGCATGTGGTCCATTGGCGGTGTCCACGATCAGGGCTGGAAGGAGCGCGCCATATTCGGCAAGATTCGCTACATGAACTATCAGGGATGCAAGCGCAAATTTGATGTCAATGCCTTTGTGATGCGATACGGCGGAAAAGTCCACAAAAAGGCAGATAATTGAAGCTGTATTTTTATTATAATTGTTACTCGAAAAGTAAATTAAGTTTTATTAATTTGTTATGTGCCACAAGCATTTTTTTATTTACGCACTGTAGAAAATGGTTGAATTTACATCTATGGAATACACGCTTAGCGTTTAATCCTTTTCAGCAATTTTGGTGAGATGTTCCTCGATCTCCTTCTCGTCGAGAATGCGGAACTGCGGATTCGACTTGCTCACAACACCAATCTCAATGCCATTGGGCTTGAAATCAACGGCCAAAACGGTGGACAAACAGGTAATGGCCAATTGAATGGCCTTCTCCTCCGACAAGTTGTTCTTGTACTTCTTTTCCAAATAGCTGTTGGCCTCAATCATTTTGGCGCCCACCGAGCAGGCCCGGAATCCGCAGTAGTAACCAGCCGGATCCGTTTTGTAGACACTGGGACCCAGCTCATCATCATAGGAGATTAAGACCATGCTGCAGCCGAGCGGACGCATCTCGGCATTCTGTGTGTACACCTGATTGATGTCGGCAATACGACGGCAGAGCACATCCACGGGCATTTCGTAGCCGTATTTATAACGGAAGTTGGCGGCTTCATAGCGCGCCTTTTGCACCTGCGAACGGGAATCAGCTGCAAGTGGAAAACACAATTATTATAACCATTATAACTGAATTATATATATTAATGGAGCTTACCAATGCGGCCAGTCATCACACAACCAATTTCCTTGGTGATGCCAAACAAATGGGTCACTGTCTCCGGCACAATGTTCTTCTCCGTCACCTTCTTCTGAGTGGCAACAACGGCACAATCCCCGCTCTTTAAAGCCACCGATGTGATGTTCTCCTGGGTAATGGCCTTAAATGCATACTCTTAAATGATACATAGTAATTAAAACACTTATTATCATATATTATAGCCGCTAAACTTACCCACTTGGTAGAGGCGTCCCTCAGGTGAGAAGATTGTAATGTGTCTATCGAAACCGGCTGAACTTCCTCGCGACATATTGGCGTTATTTTACTTGACTGCGACCGAGAATAATGTAACACATATAGTTTATCCATATTAATAACATTTAATTTATGCACTCACCCTTTATTTGTATAATTTCAAATTTTAGACTTGAAGTTAAATTTCGTTTTGCCTCAAAGACGAAATTTTATAAAGTCATTGCTTACCAGGGCTGGAATAAAGTATCGAATTATTGCGCGATAAATTCTGCTTGCATTTTGTGTGAATGCCAATATAAAATGCAAATTTAAAAATGCAAAAAACTCAATAAAAGATTTAATATTTGATGAAAATTAATATTTGGAAATTAGACAAAATTAAGGTTAACATTTTAATAAAGGTTTGAAGTTCGTCAGCCCTCGGGAAGAAAAGATAGAAAATTTAATTCAAAACAAATAAATATGATAAAATCAAGAAAACTCTAAAAAAAAACTATGCAAAAATTTTAAAAATTCTAGAAAATATAAAATAAAAAATTCGGAATTAAGTACAAAAATTAAAAACACCCAATTTCGGAAATGTACTTGTTTTTTTAAGTAGAAAAAATCGAGCCAGATCGGAAAATTATGCAGGGTGGCAGCCTTTGACCCGGGTGGCAATCTTAAGACGAAAAAAGGTAAATACAAAATATGTTTTTCAAAAAAATAAATTAAATAATAAATTAGGCTTGTGTTAAAGTGTTAACTTAAGTTTATTAACGGTTTGGCGGTGCTGCATTACGAACATGCATGAGGATGACTTGAAAAATCAATTAACAATTGCGCGCAACGAGATAAATAACTTGAGGTACAATACAAAAAATATACTTGATGCTGTTTGAAGTTCAAGTTCAATGTTATTTATGTACCTTGAATTCGATTACATGTGCAGACAGCAAGTGCGCAACTTACAACATGTGCAGCGCAAGGACATTGAAACAATAAACCGGCTGCTGCAGGATTTTCGCTGTGAAGGCTGTGCCAGCAAAAATGCTAAGAACAAGGACAAACGGGAAACGATTTTACTTCAGGTGCGTGCCAGCTGCAGATGGGTAGAGAACATTAACACAATTATTAACTACTTGTTAACTGCAGACAACCAGCAATAATGACAACAATGTGAATGTTTGCGCTGATGTGGCTCAGTTCAAGCCAATCGGCGTCATTCGCACCGCCTTTCCGGAGAAACGCGCCGTGCCACGACAATCAAGCGTTGGCAGTCGACTGCGCAGCAGTGTCCAGCTAAGCGATAGTGTCTTTAATAATCCAGAACACTCGCTGGAGGGACTGTGCGACTTCTCGCATATGTGGCTCATCTATCACTTTCATCGCAACAACAATCATCCGAAGGCAAAGGTTGCTCCACCACGTTTGGGCGGAGAACGTGTTGGCGTATTTTCTACACGTTCGCCACATCGTCCCTGTCCCATTGGATTGTCGCTGGTGGAAATCGAAAAGATTGAAGGTGCCACTATAAGCTTCTATGGCACTGATATGGTAGATGGCACGCCTGTGATGGATATCAAGCCTTATATACCCTATTACGATGCACCGGTGCTAAGCATTGACACTGGTATGCTGTGCTGTATAATTTATACAATAATAATTATAATTGTGTCTACAACAGGTCTTACTGCCGTTATTCCAAATGAAAACAGTGCAGACTTTTATGATTCACGCCAGGAACCCGACGGAGAAGAGTCCGATCTCGAGTTATATGGTGCCGCAGGCTTCTCGGCCAGCAATCCAAGCGCAGATGGATCAAGTGATAATGGGATGCAGGCAGCTCCACTGCCACCATTGCCCAGCGATGTACGTGTGCCCAATTGGGTGGTGGCCAGTCATCGCCTGAGCGTTTACTTTAATGAGCATGCTGAGGTGCAGTTACGGGAGCTGCAGGTCCATAAACAATGCATTGTGGACATATTGGAAGCTGATCCCCGTTCCGTGTATTTACGCACAAAATACGGCTCACAGATCTTCACTTTCCAACTGAGCGAGGTCACAGTTACGTGCAAGTTTGATGACAAAGCCGGCAGTGTGACTGTCGTCCAAGTGCGACGCAACGAAAACATCCAAGTGACTGCACTCGATGGCGAACCACGCAATAATTAATTATTAATGAACGCATTTTCAACATAAGTTTTAGACTCTGCATTCTGTACCCTGAACTGCTTATAGTAAAGTTAATTATGTGTTATTTTAAGTATACAAGTTGAGGAGCTTTAAGATTTAAAACAATTTCAATTTGTCGGTTGCATATTAAATATACGAGGCATTAATATATAAACTGTTTTGTGTTTTTCCTTGACTAGAAGCTATGGCATCACGTTTAACATTCTATCTTTATCAAGTTCACTTTAAATTCTTCTATTATACAGCAACAGCATGACAACGTTGAGCTGGCCAGAATTTCTTAGCCAGGCCAAGCAGCTATTGGAAATATCAAACAAATTAGACGACAACTGGATACTCTATGAAAAGGTAAGTAATAACCATATCATTTACAATACCAGCTTACTGATATTGTTTCTTTTAGGACGACCAGGAGCCCAATAGTTTTCTCATGTACTCGCAAAAGGTTAAGTGTAAAGCCAGCGATAACCTTATAAGTGTAGAGTATCACATAGTCTACAGTATATCTTACCAGGTGCCGGTGCTGTATTTTCAAGCTCATAAATCAGGTATATTTTAATTTGCAAAGTTGTGGGTAATCAATGATAATAATCATAATTTCACAGATGGAAGTCTCTTGGACTTGGAGGCCACGTGGAAAACATTTATGCCGGAGACACAACGCAGCGAACTCTACCAAATGTTGACACAAATGGAGCATCCAGTGTTGTTTCGTCCCTTCATGGCATTTCATCCTTGTCGCACAACGGAGATTTTGGCACAGTTCGGCAAACCCAGTAGAAATCTATTGATTACCTTTATAAGTTTATATGGACCTTATGTTCAACTGAATTTATCAAATGCCTACGGGTTAGATGCACATTAATTATAAGTAAAAGTCACTATGAAAATATATTTGATAAATAGTATTTATTATTGGTTTTTTTAAACACTGATTACAGGCGTTGTTTACATATACATATATATGGTTATGATTCTTAATTGTCTATATAATGTGGCTCTACCTTAACACATACATATATATGCATTTGCTTTACTACATTTGCCAGTGAGTGTCCTTGATCTTGGCACAATTGAAAACTCAGTTGACCTTTGATTATAATATGTAGTATTATGCGTCGTATGCGTAATATTTAACAGTTTTGATAAGCGGAGGCAAGTTTTTAACTGAACAGGAATACTTAAGTATATATTTATAAATATTTCGCACTTGAAGCTACATTTAATGGCACATACATGAACTTCCTTTAATAAAACTAAGTATATAGCAATATAACAAAGATACTTTCAGTAAGTATATATAAGCACTTAGTATTTAAAAATAACTAAATATTACTATTTATTTATATATATGTACACTAAAACGTAGCATTCACTCTTAATGCGTAGCATTAGTTTATGAGTTTATCATTTATTACTTTGAGGCTATTTCTAATAAATATTTTACTAATTTGTTCTATTTATTTAGTTACTACTCACTAAATTGTAGCTGTAAGCTTTAGCCTGCTTTTGTATTTTTCTATCTTTGTAAATAAATACACTTTAGTCTGTAGTTTTAATAGCTTAGTAGCAACTAATTACAATACGTACTACGTTTTGTAGAGTTTGCATTTAGTTCTTAATTACTTTTAATTGGTTTTGCTTGATTTATGGCTTTTAAATTTATTCCTAAGAGTTAAGTTCTTCATTTATAATTAATGTTAACTGGCTACTGTGTGGCAATTGCATCCTGACGCCAAGACACAATAAGGATATCCATTCCGCTTGGAAAGGATTTCCATTTTGTGGGCGTGAGGAATCGCATCGAAAAATGTTCTTTGCATAAATTAAATTAATTTATGTATATTTATTGTGTACATATTTGATTTGTTTTGTAATTGAACTAAATATGTATATATATGTAATACACATTTACAGACATTTATTGTTGAATACATATAAACATTTATTGTATTTGAATGAGAAAGCTCTAGAAAAGTTAATGAACTTTACATATTTTAAAAAGAAGGTTCTAATGCATTATATATCTCTTTATATCTTTGAAATACAAATTAAAAAGCATACAGTGATAATGCAAAATTGAGTATTTTCAAAATCGATTAATCTTGCTTTAATGTGGATAAATATTTATATGCATATAATTTATATAGATATTTCTAAGTAGAGGATTCTGTATTTATGTATTTATGCAAGGAATGCGTCGATAATATCAATTAATGTAAATCTACTCTAAACTAAGTATCAGTTATAAGGTTATAGATCTAAAAACAATGCACCTATTATAAATTTATTTAATAATATTCCTTAATTAACAGGGTATATACACGTACAATCTACTTCTAAAAACCGTTTCAGAACTTGATTCGATTATAATCGTAAGTTGTATGTACTTTTGGCTTCTGTTATTTGTTAGGCTAGTTTAATAACATCATTTTTTAAAATTTAGAGTATTTGTTGTGGCAAGTACATACATATAATACATATACATATATGACTATATCAAATATACATGTCTCGGCTTATTTTATATACTCGTATTCCGCTCTTTTTGTATCTCATTATATGTATTTTTATATCAAAATGTTATTTAAAGCTGCACCATTTCATTGATATTGTGTATATCAAGTTACATTGTTCTATATACAATATACATGTAATAAATAAATTGCAGTATATACGTTCAATATATATGTATATCTCTCATATAATAATATGGCGCTGTGCTGTGTTTTTAAAAGAAATTTATGACTCAAGTCGTTTTTTTTTAATATTTTTTAAAATTAATTTCTGTTGTTATTCTCGTTCCAATTGAAGCTGAAATTAACTGAAGCCGATGATATGTTTTATCAAATAGGAACTTTAACAAATTTAATTAAATTTTCAGTATTAAAAAAAAGAAGAAATCTAAAGAAAAATAAATGCTTTTTCTGATACTACACAGCACTTGGCACTCAGCACGCACTAATTACGACGGATTTAATTGTAAATATGTATGTATGTTTTTTTTTTTTTTATATATATGTATGTATATTAGTATATAGTTGTATATTTTATTATTTGTGTGTACAAATTGTGCACTATTTTGAAAAATCGCACTACAATGTTTGGTCTCATTTTAGTTGCATTATTGGACAAGTTTTGGTTAAATGTGTGTGTGTGTGTGTCTCAGTGTGTTTGTGGTCTTACGGTATCTAATATACAATTAACAAATACATGTGTACTCCACTCTCTGCAGTACATCTAAAGCTTTCATATGGTTAACACTGATGCGCATATAACTCTGAGATTTTCAATTCATATATGTTTTATATATATTAACTTATTCTATTGGCCATATCCATGGGTATATACAAAGCTGCTGGGCATATTTACAGCTTAAGAAAATGTCTGGAATGCATGAGACTTGAGTGGAACTCAACGTACAATATTTAGGATACTAATTGTACTTTTGATGACTTACAGTGTAGTCAGTGTAGTCCTACTAGCCGTACTTGCAGAACTTGAAGTTCTACTCGTATCAGAACTCGAGGTACTCGTTGTAGTCCTACTCGTCATATCTAAAGTATTCGTTGAAGTCATATACGTTATATCCAAATAACTACTCGTTATAGTCGTTAGCGTCTTATTTGAAGTACACGTTAGAATTCTTCTCGAAATACTTGCAGTATACTTAATAAATACCTACTCGTATCAGAAGTACTTCTTAAAGTCATACTCAACTCATACTTGAATACTCTTTATATTCCTAATAGTAATACCTGAAGTACTCGTTGGTGTATTCGTTAAAGTCCAGAATTACTGCTCGAAATCATTCCAATTGTAATTTTTATAACTCTATTCGCCGTACTTAAAGCATACGTTTAAGTTCTACTCAAATTACTCATAATCGCACCATAATTGGACACATTTAAAGCATTCAACTTAGCCGTAAAGCTCTGCATGTCACAAACGCATATATTTTGTAAAAACAGGGTTTTTTTTTAACTAAGCGATCCGGATGCCAAACTGTTTGAAACATTAAATCGATTAAAGCTATGTTTACTGGTACTTAGGCTTGCTAAGGTAAATTATGGACGGTGGTGCTTCTGGTTACAATACGAAATTCATCTTCCAGCTCATCGGCGGACTCAGCGGCCTGTCTCCGGCCGATGAAGTCGGTCGATGCGCTGCGCCGGAATCAGCTGCAGAGCATGTTGAAAAAGCCGCGTCCTTTTTCGGAGCGCGGCGCCATCAGCATAGGAACTTGATTCTTGTGCGTTACCTTTATCTGTGAATGAAAGTTGGATAATGTCAGACTTTACTTGAATGATAATCAGGGAATCAAACAGAAACAAACAAAGGGTACCGTTTCGGTTTTGGTACATCCCAAATTTAGAGGCCAAATCAAGACCAAAATGACATTCCGCTTGAAAACCGGTTAGTATGGAAAATTGGATGATATATGGCTTAGAATCGAAAAAATATCAAATTATCTAGATGATAAAAATTTAAATGCAGAATCAATTTAGAGGCCAAATCATGATCAAAATGATATTCCGCTTAAAAATCGGTTAAATTTTGGCAAAGTTATGAGAGATCAAAGTTTTTGAAAAAATGTCAAGGGGTAAGTATGGAAAATTGGATGATAGATGGCTTAGTATCGAAAAAATATCAAATTTTCTAGATGATAAAAATTTAAATGCAGAATCAATTTAGAGGCCAAATCATGATCAAAATGATATTCCGCTTAAAAATCGGTTAAGTTTTGGCAAAGTTATGAGAGATCAAAGTTTTTGAAAAAATGTCAAGGGGTAAGTATGGAAAATTGAATGATAGATGGATTAGTATCGAAAAAATATCAAATTTTCTAGATGATAAAAATTTAAATGCAGAATCAATTTAGAGGCCAAATCATGATCAAAATGAAATTCCGCTTGAAAATCGGTTAAGTTTTAGCAAAGTTATGAGAGATCAAAGTTTTTGAAAAAATGGGTAAGTATGGAAAATTGGATGATAGATGGCTTAGTATCGAAAAATATCAAATTTTCTAGATGATAAAAATTTAAATGCAGATTCAATTTAGTGGCCAAAACATGATCAAAATGGCATTCCGCTTGAAAATCGGTTAAATTTTGGCAAAGTTATGAGAGATCAAAGTTTTTGAAAAAATGTCAAGGGGTAAGTATGGAAAATTGGATGATAGATGGCTTAGTATCGAAAAAATATCAAATTTTCTAGATGATAAAAATTTAAATGCATAATCAATTTAGAGGCCAAATCATGATCAAAATGATATTCCGCTTAAAAATCGGTTTAATTTTGGCAAAGTTATGAGAGATCAAAGTTTTTGAAAAAATGTTAAGGGGTAAGTATGGAAAATTGGATAATAAATGGCTTAGTGTCGAAAAAATATCAAATTTTCTAGATGATAAAAATTTAAGTGCAGAATCAATTTAGAGGCCAAATCATGATCAAAATAATATTCCGCTTGAAAATCGGTTATGTTTTGAACAAGTTATGACTGTGTGAAGTTGGTCAACTCCTTGAGCTAGCAACTTTACCACAACCGAACCGGTACAAACGCTTCGGTAATGAAACGGTTAATTTCGGTTAACGGTTCCGGTGTTATTCCTTGATTGGATAAGTCATTGGACTCACTGTGCAGGGCATTTGCATCCAGGGTTCGCCATCGATCTGCATGGGAAATGTCTTCTTGGTTTTAATGATCACCTCGCTGCATTGGGCCAAACGTCGTCCGGATGCACGGAGTCCAGTGCGCACTTGTCCCATGTGCAGGCAATTCTCCAGACCAATCACCTCAATCAAACGATCGCCAAAATCTGTAAAGCGAACATTTATCAAACTAATCTCTAAGTTAATCCCTTATGAGCCTAGTTTACCCTGTATGGCCACTGACAGATCCACAGAATTGAAGCTGGTAGCTGAGAACTCCTTGTCGCTGGACTTGAGCTTCTTGGTCTTGCCAAATGGTCCGGCACTTTTGCGTATACGCTTCTGGGACAAGTGTTCGCCCCACAGATTGGATCCACCATGCGTATAGGGTATATTAAGCAATGCCACACCCTGTAAGTGCGGTCCATTCGCCAAGTCCAAGGCAACACCATCGCACTGAAATGTAATTTATGAATACTTTATTTACCTGATTGGACACTCGATGGGACACTTACCACAATCTCAATATTTTCGTGCAGATTCTTACAGGATGCGGCAAATGTCTCGGATGTTGCATATTCAAAGTACCATAACTTATTCTTCATGCGGCTGTTGAATTTATGCGGATTCTTCTCGCGTTCCAAATGAAACTTGACACAAATTGCAGCATCCTACGGTAGTAAAATAAGCAATAATAATAATAATAATCAATCAGTCGTTGTTAAAGTTTAAGTAGTTGTACATTATGCTTGGTCACGTTGCAGCAGTTGCAGCTGCTGCAAGTTTCAATTGAAAAGAGTACAACTTGTAGTTGTCCTTCTAGAATCTAGATTAGGCTTCAACATCAAACTGTAGTTAATTAAAGTTTGTTTTCTTTACAATTTATTTTAATTTAATGAGCAACACATTTTCCTAAGACTTTTACTTATTATCAAGGGCGGATTATCGGATTATCATTATATAATTATGTTTTTTTTTTCAGTTGAAAAAATCAGTCACTTTTAGTAACTTTACAAAGCGTAAAACATTTTAAAATTTTCTTTAATTTCATCATGAACTTCAAATTTAAATATTTTTGAGCTTAAAAAAAATCTTAAGAAAAATAATGAAAATCAAAAATATTGATTATGTTGTAATTTTTATTATAAAACTTATAAACAGATCCGTAACTGTAATAAGTAAAAAAAAAAATTTTTTTTTAAATTTTTTTTTTAAAAGTTACAAAATAACACTTACTTTTAAATTAAAAAAATATATATTATATATAATTCAACTTAAATTTTTATGTAAAGGCTAAGAAATGGCACTTGACTTAGATTAAAAAAAAATAAGAGAGTTTTCTTTGAGTTGATTTATTTAAAAAATAAAAATAATTATACTTTTTAAATTTTATTTTCAATATTAAAAATTAAAATTAGTTGTTTAAATTTTATACCAGCAAATTAAATTATTTTCTCATTTGTTATCCAATATAACTTGAATTTGAGCTTATAAAAATGTTTAATAAACTGATTTTTCGCTATAGGATAAAGCAATTAAATGTTAAATTTGCCACAAATTAAATTGTAGCAAAGATGAATTGAAGAGAAACTGAATTCAGATTGTATACGAAGGTTTGGGAATGCATTGCATCACAAGTAAATATCCATCCCTGGGCTTTTATTTGGGCCATGCATGAGGCAGCATATTACTATATATTTGCATATTCGACTCGCGCCTGAATACCTGAGATTGTCTGCTAGAATTTGGTTAAGGTTGTCTGGGTTCCCAGTTTCCGGTTCACGTTACGCATACGACACGTTGCACATTTGTAGGCGCATTTAATATGCATGTCAGCACACCAAAAAGGCAAGGTGGCAAGGGGAGGGAGAGTGTGTGTGTGTGTGTGTGGGGGTAGAACTTGTGGTTGGACGCTTTTACATCATAAATAAGATTAATTACAGCCCGAGCGCAAATTGAATTGTCAAGTGAGGCAGGCGGAATTGAGGCGAAAGGTTGACAAAAGTTTTTAATTAGCCCGACGTTTCAAAGTGTCATTCGCATAAAGTTGATGTTGATGTTGATGCAATCTGGTCGAAACTAACTTGATGAGAGTGGCTTACTATAGCATGTGACGGGCTTAAAGTGCTTGTGTAAATGGTCAAAGAGCAGTGCCTTAAAGTCATAAAGAACGAAAGTGGCCATAAAAATATATATATGATATTTTAACAATACATAAGACTCTCGATTCTGTCTTTGTCAGTGACATTTCGATATTGACTCAAAGGCAAAAGCGCAAGGCACACAATTACACATGTTGCCACCCTTTGACCCGCCCCGCCCCGCCCCGCTCACGCCCTCCCTTTATGACGTTGCCCTGGCAGTGTCATCAACAACGCACAAGTTCGCGCTTAACGTCAACAATTGACGTTAAACCAAAGCGTCAGCGTGAAATACTTTTCATGCCATATTACCCAACCTCCCACAGCCGAACTGAGCGCTGTCGCAGCCCTTGAGCTACCATATCAGACACACACACACACACACACACACACGCACACACACACAAGCACACACATGCGTGTCTACTCACACATGCACATAATATGACAAGTTGCTTGTGCTACAATCGGGACTCTTCTGAAGACATTCACATGATGTACATGAGTGCTAAATGGATTTCGTGCTGGGGACAGCTTGGAGGCTGTGTGAAATGAAGCCGACAAGTGAAATCCCAGCAGCAACAATACGCACAACAATAACATTGATGCCAGCCCAATGTTGTGAACGACTAAAGCATACCCTGCAGTTGAACAACAATTAACCGTATGACTAAATTGACTGTTATATTCAAATATGCCAATACTAAAAAAAGGTGACAATTTTTATTTTAAGTCAAAAAATCAATGACAAGTAAAAAGAACACCATAATGATCCTTTCAAAGAAATAGTTGCATTTTCGCCATGATTTACAATTTTTAAATAAATGAATTTTAATTAATTTATTGTGGATTTTCTTTCATTAATAATAATGATCAATTTTAAGCAATTTTATAAAAATCTGACTATAATCATTATATTTAAACAAAAAAAAAAAATAGCATGCAATAATTATTTATGATTTTTATTTTATTTTGATAAAACAAAAATTACTTTTATTTTATTGTTGCAATTCCTTATTAAAGAAACTTAAGAGAACTCCAAGTCAACAAAAATGGAGTGAAATAATTGTTAAAGAATCTCCTTTATCCAAATCTCGATGAACAAAGAAATATAAGTCAAAGATAATGAAAAATTTTTAATGGTTTCTTTGCATTGGGTTCCTGTTAGAAGGTCAAGAAATAATATTGGGAAAATAACAACATGAAAAACACAAAATTATCATTGAGTGTGATTTTAATTAATACAGCAGATTTTTAAAAATTGCTCAAAATTAAACATTATCATTGATAAAAATTCTTAAAAATCAACATAAAATCATTATTATTCAATTTCTTATAATATAGCTCACAATGATAACATTCTCTGGCTATAATTTCATTGCGGACTGCTATTTGGCATACCCCATTGACTGACTGCTTTTCTAGGGTATACAAGTGTAACAACAACATCGTCGACAGTTTGCTGTAGACGCCTACAGTTTAAACAGACGCACATCAGGTCATAAATAAACTAACATCCTCACTCTGAGACACCCACACCCACACCCATACACATATAGACACTCTCACACACACACACACTAATACATTCCAATGAACAGACGCATTTGATGGCATTTTGTTGTGTGTATATTTTTATTTTGGCAAGGATTTTGTGGAACTTAGTCACAAGGCTTGCAATTGTGTGGGCTCATTGCGTATTAGGCTGATATTCAGTTACGTTTCCAGGGTAGCAGCAGCGACAGGGGGTGGTTTAAGAGGGAGGGGGGAGGGTGTTAAGTAAGAGTGCAAAATGTTTGCACAAAAAGGATTTCAGCTTTAGCCGCACTTGACAAATGGTGCAACATTACAAAATACATAGAGAAACCCACAAGCACAAGCAAAAAGAACGCGCAAATAAAATCAGAAAACACTAAGGACCTTACTATCAGTGGGATCTGTCTAGGAGCATTTCAATGCGAAGGCGTGTTTCCATTTTGATTAGACACAAGGCACAGGACACAGAACTCAAGTAGCGCCTTTCTGATTTGTCCAACATATCCGTTTTAGTAGTTGCCATTTCTTTTTTTTTTTAGTTTTATTACGTTTTCTTTTCCTTTTTTTTTCTTTTTTTGTGGTTTTTCTTGCGGCTGGCCTTGGCCAGTAAATTTCTCACTTAACCTTTGTTTATGACCGCATTAAATCTTTTTGGCCAGCAACTTAGTCGCACGTAGCCAAAAAAAAAAAAGAAAGTATCTTTGATTTTCACTTTGAGCTCGAGCTTTTCATATCTTTTTGGCTTCATCTTCGGCTTCGTTTCGTGTTAAATTATTCAAAAGGCTGTGATAAAACTTTGTAAGATTTCAGTTTTACATCCAACTGATACCCAATCTTCTGCTCTTTCCACCCTCTCTCATTTTCACATTTTCCCACTCTTTTCTCATTTCAATTTATTGCTTTGCCTGCATCTATTTACGACTATGTTTGTGTGTGTGTTGGTGTGTGTGTTTGTGTGTGTGTTGGTGTGTGTGTTTGTGTGGTTGTGTTTTGGGGCATACTTTGTCAAATTGTCCCTCGGGCGCAATGTGTTTTGTTTTCTTTCGCTGTGTGTTTTCTTTTTTTTTTTGTGGGCACTTACCAATTCCACACTTGCCCCAAATTGTAATTAGACAAGCTGTCCCCAACTCCAACTTCTTGACAGCTCCTCGCTAGTGCCACATTAATTTAAATGTGCTATGTTTGCAGTTTTATCCAAATTGAATTAGGATAATGCTCTTATATTAAGACATAGATTTAAACAAAGAGGCATATACTGTGATCCCTTAATTCCAAAACAGTTTTCGAACAAAACTAAACCTGAGAACCGCAAAATTTAAGTTGTGAATGAAAAAATATGTTACATAAAAAAAAAAAAATTGAAATGTAATTATTATTATTTTATAAATAAGCGTTATTTCGAAATATAAAAAAAAATATTTGCAAATAATCGTAAGATTGCAATTTTCATTTTAGAACTTATGACAGTCACGGTTCCTGCAACCTACAGTGGAATTGTGAAGTTTTACAACACTAGTTTTCAACAGTGGAAGCTAAAACATTTCATTTGCACCTCAAAAGCCGCAACAACACGCAGGCAAATGTCGAAAATTGCTAATTGTTGCCAGACACAGGACCGAGTCCTGTGAGTCCAGTGAATGCTGCGAGTCCTTCCGTTGTTGTTGATTGCTGTGTTGGCTCAAAATGCAGCGATGCATCAATAATTCAAATGAGCCTCTGATGACTCAACACAGCTCTTTGTGAGGGGGCGTGACGAATGAGGCGGACAACCAGACAAACGGACCAACAGACAAACAGACAGCCGGACAAACAGACAGCCGGACAAACAGACAGCCGGACAAACAGACCGCCATTGTGTGTGGCATTCGATTTTGGCCACATTCTCAATTGGCCACGTTGTATGTGTGTTTTTGCCACACATTTTGCAACAGTTCTAAACTCTAGTCCGAGAGAGAGAGAGAGAGAAAGAGAGAGAGGGAGAGAGAGAGAGAGAGGGAGAGAGAGAGAGAGGGAGAATGTGAGGGAGAGAAGAGCGAATATGCAAATTTGTGTAGCGTTGCGCGATTGCATTTTATGGCTTTTAATATCCTCTATTAAGACAGCTAAAAGGGGTATATGCATATTAACTGATTGATTGCATCAAACTGCTCAAAGGGCACTTCATAGTTTTGAAATATTCGATGTTTGCGTTTATTTTCGCTTACGTTTTGCAGGCTTCACTTTTCCAGCGTTTTATTTGATTGAAGCTCTTAAATTTTCTGAACTTTGCATGCGGCAACATGCTGAATAAATTATTGAGTAAATGTACATTTATATGAATAATTGAAACGAGAATCATGTGTTGACTCAACTTGAGTAAACCAAGAAGAGACAGAGAGAAATATACTCAAAAGTAAGTGCTCTTAATATTATTGAAGCTATTACTGCTGAGGAATCCATTTATCAATAATCTTTAATTCTTATGCGATTTTAGTGCATATTATGGTAACTGTTTTTGCATAATTGAGACAAAGTTTGATTGGGATATGAATGTTGAAAGGATTATTAAAGAGAATTGTAGAAAATATAATTTTGATTTGCTACAATTGTTTCTCATTTGCGGTTGAATACGGGATAATAATACTGTTGGCCAGTAGAGATATCCTTGATAACGATATCCCTTGGCCAGATAATCAAAGCAGGAAATATGAACTCTAGTTGCATCATTAAGAAGAATATCTATTGCTGTTGCTGTTGTTGTTGTTGTCGAAGCCTAAATGCATTCACTGATTTACACACAAAACAAAACACACAACACAAAAGGAAGAAGAACTAGTCGGAAAGACTTTAGACGAGATCTCGACTATATGATACCCGTTACTTATTTCATTATATATTAGAGTACTTTGTAGAAATCACTAGCAAATAAAAACTACTGCATACTTTTGGGTGCTTGTGCTGCCTTAATTATTAATAGCTTTGGTTAGCTATTACTGCCGTTCTACTTGTCCGATCTTGCTGCGATTTAATGAGATAATAGTTAATATTAATAGATAACGTCAATTGCCATAAAAAACGTATTATCTTGAAAACTGTGGGTGTGGTGGTTTATCGCGATTTGCGGGGGCGGAAAGGAAATTTGAAACAAACTTGACCTGCTGCAACGCACTTGGAGTCTGTGTGCTAAATTTGGTTGCTCTAGCTCTTATAGTCTCTGAGATCTAGGCGCTCACACGGAGGGACGGACAGACGGACGGACGGACATGACTATATCGACTCGGCTGTTGATGCTGATCAAGAATACTTATGCTTTATAGAGTTGAAATAGCCTCCTTCTCCCTGTTACATGCATTTCAACGAACACAATATACCCTTTTACTTGTTTTTTAAGTAACGGGTATAAAAAGCAATAGGAAATTGTACTCACCACGCCAACGGAGAAATAATTGTTGATAATGTTATAGGGTACGGTGCAGTCCTTGTCCGATTGCACTTTGATGGGCTTCTGTGGAATGTTGCTGCTGCTGGTTGCTGTTGTGGGTGTTGTTGGCATTGCCGTTGCTGCTGGTGTTGCTGTTGGTGTTGTGGGTGTTGTTGCTGCTGCGGCAGCTGTGGGTGTTGGCGGTGTTAGGGGTGTGATGGGTGTTTGTGGGTTGCTGGCAACTTGACGTTGTCTATTCTGTTGCAGTTGCTCGTTGTTATTGTTGTTGTTGCTGTTGTTGCTGTTGCTATAAGTTTCGCACTTGTTGGACAAATCCAAAGACAATATAATTTGCTGTTTAACGATGTTGTACGGCTTATTGCACTGACTATTATTATCGCTTTGATTATTCTCAGTTGCTGCCACCTCCTTTGTTGTAGCAGCAACTGCTGCTTCCGCTTCCGCTGCCAACTTCTGTTGCTGCTGTTGTTGTTGCTTGTGTTGCACGAGCAGCGTTTCGAGTGATTGCTTTTCAGTTACATCTGTTCTTGTAAGTGGAAATAACACAGCTTTTGCGGGTAATCCCTCTAGCAATTGTTGTTGCTGTTGCTGCTGCTGTTGGCATTGTTGCGGCAGGTTGGTGTTGATGCTGCCTGTGGCACTGCCACTTGAGCTGCTTGCCGTGTTGCTGTTGTTGCTGTTGCTGCTGCTGCTGCTGAGCGTTGCTGTCAACGTTTTCTGCATGCGTCTCGTTTCAAATGTGGACATTGAAATGCTCTTGGTGGTTGTGGTGCGTGTGGCAGAGTCAACTGTCACCAACTCCTCACCTCCCACCACCACATGGCCAACATCCTGGCCAACTGTCCTTGTCATATCCTGCGTGTATTCCGTTGAACTTGCCATCATAATCGATGTGGCAGTTGCAGTTGCAGTTGCAGCTGTTGCTGTTGTTGGTGTTGTTGGTGCTGTTGCTGTTGGTGTTGTTGCTGTTGCCATATTGTCGGCTGTAACACTGCTCATGAAGTTTTGCCGCTGGATTTCCTCGAACCGTTCAATCACCGATTTGTCGACCACAACACTTTGTGACAACTCAATCACTTTTTGCATGTTCGAGTGCAAAGTTACCTGGAAATGTTGCACACACACATACATAGGCACAGTTAGTTAGATGTTGCAATCTAGGCAGCAAAACAGTGTTGCCATTTTAGCTATTTTATAGTTAGACTAAGCTGTTTTGAAGTTACAATAGCTACAATACCATAACTACAAATCTACATATTTTTTAAAATTATTTGACAACTTTTCCAGATTATTAATTAACAGCAAAATACATAGGGCCGGTTTTTGAATATCTAATGAAAGTGGCTATATCACAGATTTTTTGAAGTAAATGTATAGAAATCAATGTCAAATTTGTATTTATCTATTTAATAAAATTTAAGGAGACGTTGAAAAACCGGACCATAAAATAAATCAATATGTATATTCGACAAGGAAAAATCATATAATACTAATAAATGAGAAAATCGCAGTTTTATTTTAAAGCAGACAAGCTTAGGAAATAAAGGAAACATTTTGTCGAATCTCTTTAAATTATGAAAATAATAATTTAAAGAGATTTCAAAATTGGCGCTTTAAATAGGATAATATAAAAGAAAGTATATTGAATTTTAATAACTAATTCGCCATCTAAATTTTATTACGTCTCAATTAAGCTGTGTTCGCTAAATTTTCGACAGAGAAAATATTGATTTTCTTAAGACTTTTCTATTTATTTGGCAATCTTGACAAATTGTCAAAAAATGTTTGTAATATTCAGATTTTCAGCCAAAAACATTTCATTAAATATAGAAGCTTTTGCAATTAAAAAATTATATATACATTTTTTTTAGCATCTTTGATAATTTTTAGCTTTTTATTAAAAATTTTTTTGATCAAGCTAGATTTTGCATGCTTTCAAAAGTCTGGCAACACTGGCCCCGAAAACAAGCTTTTGTTTTTTTTTTTTTTTTTTTTTGGTATAACTTGAATCAGACCGAGTACTCAGAGGCTGATTGACTTGTTTTCAAAGTGTTCTACGTTTGGTTAACAACTGTTGTCATTTCCTATCGGACAAATTAACAGATACGAGTATGACTCACCTTTGGTCGCAGCTCTTCAATTGGCGGATTGTTGGTTACCTCGATGCTCCATCGATCCAGCATAACGGTGGATGCCCGCTTTATCTTCTCCATTAATTTGGGTATATTTTCTCCTTCATAGCCGCCGCCCCAGCGCAGGCAACGTGCCAAATCGTTGCCAGTTCCCAGTGGTATCACCCCAATGGCAGGCTGGCTGACCAGCTCAATGGAGTCTGTGCATAAAGAGACATATACATACACTAATAAAAAAAATGTTCTTACATCAAGATTATGGTGGCAATACTAAGATTTTTGGTCTAAAAAGTGGGTTGAAAACATAAAATTCCAACACATCTTGGTTTTAAGAACATTTCAAATTAAATTTACATGTTTAACATTTAACATTACGATTAAAATGAATAAAATAAAAATATAAGCAATTTTTAAAATTTAAAATTTTTTTATTGTCTTAATTTGATATATATACTTTTTTGGCTTAGTAATTTTGAAAAATGTTAATTTGATGTGTGTTTTTAATTGTAAGCAGTGGGTCTCGAGCCCGTGCTTACTTACACAACTGAAGCGGCGTCTCTAACCGAGCACCACGGGTCTACTATTGTCTTCAACTAAAATTTGACATATTTATGCTTTCCTAACGATTTAAGAACTTTATTCTTGTACTAAGAATCTCGAATTTTTTAAATTAATGTTTTTAGTATAAGTAATGTGGTCTTAAAAAGGTCTTATTTTAAGAACAAAATATTTAAAATATAATATAATAATAATAATAATATAATATAATAATATTTAAATTTCTTGATTTTAGAAGCTGTTCTCTTTTTTTTCAGTGCATATATATATAGCTATTACAATTTAATGCCATGGAAGTAGTATTTGCTTACCCATAGCCTCGAGCACCCAGCCGACTGTGCCGTCGCCGCCGCAGCAGATTACTTTGAAATTGGGCAAGTCCTTAAAGAGCGTGAGTCCTGTCGAGTGTCGAGAGCACGTGCCAAACGGATACGTAACCGAGAAATCAGAATTTAAGTAACTTGCCACGCAATTTGCATTTAAATTGTAAATGTGTGTGTGCGTGTGTATTTATTTGTTCATCACGCATACGCCGTGTGGCCTCAGTACGCACCTTCCTTGGGTCCGCCTTTGGACAAATCGTACACCTGCCGCGGATTCAGCATATACTGAAACTTGCGCAAGATCCGATCTCCCTGACGTCCGCCGCTCTTCGGATTGACAAACACCAGCAATGGACAGCTCAGTTCATCCGGCGGCGTTATTTGAAAATGCGTCGCCTGGTGATGATGATGCATTTGTGATTTCTACTCATTTATTTGTATGATGAAGTGGAATGACACAATTTGGACAATGTGAGCAATAGCAAATATATATGTACAGGAAGCGTATGCATTGAGAGTTAATGTATTAGTATAATTGCCAATTTTTAATGTGGGTTAAACATATTGGATTAGGAGTAATTTGAACAACGATTAACTCACTTTATGCGCCTGATTAACCGAACGCTGACGATCCAAGACAGCCGGACATATTGCAGTGGGTGGCACAATTAGTTCGGCAAATTCGCCCAGTGTGCACTCCTTCTTCACGGACGAGGCGCAGCGATTATGCAGCTAAAATGAAGAGATGGAATTTCTTATCAAATTAGCCCAAAAAAAAAATCATTAAAAAAAGTAAGCCAAAAATCTGGTGGATAAAAATCTGCGGGCCTTAAATTCAATTTACACTTGACGTGACTTGGTCGAGGCACTTATGAGCCTGAGCCTGGGTCTCTACGCCTTGGGTAGCCTAGGCGTATACGTATTTATTTGATGAGCACTCTGCACGCTTACTTAAGCGCTCATTTTGCCTTAATGAATCCGATTAAAAGTTTGTTAGCGCTTCCGCCAAATTGTTAATTTTCGCTTAAATGGAATTTAAGCGCGCTTCCTTCATTTACAATTTTTTTCATTTTTTCTACTCTTAAGGCAGCTTCTTTTTATTTCTATTCTTTTTTTTTTTGGTGGCTACATTTAAATCTCATTGTTGCTTATCGCTGGCATATAAAATGCTGTGACACGTGTGAAGTTTTTGCTGCCACTCGTTGCAAATTAAATGCTGATAAAATGCAAATAGCTACATGGCAAGTACAACTACAAAGCGCGGGGTGTTTAATATGTTTTAAAATTTTATTTAAAAGTATGCACTTTAATCTGAAATAATATTATAATTGCTGCAGTCATACAAAAAATTTTGAAATGTTGTAAGTAAACTTACTAAGCAGCCCTCGTAATTGGGCTTCACAATTAACGATCAACTGATGCCAAATTGTTAACAATTAATTTATGCAACCCTCGCTATGGGTATTCATAATTTTAATGAACAATTAAAGCTAAAGTAATTGTAAATAGACATACTTGTCGAGCTACCCTCGCAAGTGAATTTCATACAATCTCAAAATTACTTGTTTGTTTGCGAATTTAAACAATAGATCTGGCAATAACAAACAATTAAGTAGAGTGCTTTGGCATACTTATCGGTCTACCCTCGCAATGAGTAGACCAATATTGACTGCTGCATTTGCTGGCAACGTTTGGCTTACGAAATGTTTACAGCTACAACAGCTAAGGAGGAAGTTTCTTGCATTTGTCGTTGTCAGTCGCCCTTTCGGTTGCTTCTTCTTCTTCTTCTCCTTCTCCCTCTCCTTCTTCAGCTGCTTCTTCTGCTTCATCGCTACTTGTTGTTGTTGTTGTTGTTGTTGCTGTGGCTGAGATAACGAATTCGGCATTATCTCGACTGCTGCACTTGTCAAAGTCGCTCGAGAAAGTTGTGCTTGCTTGGCGTCACTACGGCGGATAGAAGTGGAGACGGAGACGGAGACGGACTTGGAGATGGAGATGGAATCTGGTATTGCCTCTGGCCGTGTGGCATGCAGCAGCATAATTTCTTTGAGACGTGACAATTTGCCAGCCATAACGAAGCCGAAACCGAAACCGAACGACTTGAATCTACATTTGCTACTGTGTGTGTGTGTGAGAGTGTGTGAGTATCAGTGTGTGTGTGTACTCAGTGTGTGCACATAAGCTGGCGCTGCAGTTAAAATCAGTTGCGCTTAACAAAGTTTTTAGCCAAAGGACGAAACAGATAACATACAAAGTACAAGATTTCTAAGAAAAGAGCTGAACGGGAATAGACACGCACAGATTGCTCTGTTGATCAAAATAATTGAAATTCTTTGTATTGAAAAATTGTCGAGCTTGTGCACATTGGCATCTTCCTATGTCTAAGAACTCACACACAAGTTCTTTCCTCGATTTGCATAAATATATATATTTATATATATATTCAGCATGTGAAATGCAACTTTGATTGGACTCGCTACAATTTCTTTTTGGAATTTCAGCTCACATTCCTTATCACCGTGTCATTCTCACGCATACTTACAAAGTATCTCATAGATACATGGCAAGTAAATACTTATACAGGGTGATGCATTTGGATGAAGGCTGCAAATCAGCAACATTTCTGGTAAAGGTTTGGTTTAGTGGTTCGAGTCAAAGAGCAAGACTTAGGTTTGTTTACCGAACCGGTTTTATACCCTCTGACCCAAGGTTTGAACCTTGGTTTAATTTATTACAACAACAACAATTTTTGTATAAAACTTTTCTTGACATTTTAAACAACGTGATTTTCTTTATCAAACAAAATCTAGCTTTATAGAAAATCTATATATGTTATTCCCATGCATACTTACAAAGTATCTCAAAGATACAATGCAAGTAGGTGCTTATACAGGGTGATGCATTTGGATGAAGGCTGCAAATCAGCAAAATTTTGGTTCGAGTCAAAGAGCAAATCTTAGGTTTGGTTACCGAACCGGTTTTATACCCTCTGACCCAAGGCTTGAAACTTGGTTTAACTTCTTACAACATCAATTTTTGTGTAAAACTTTTCTTGATATTTTAAACGACGTGATTTTATTTATTTAACAAAATCTAGCTTTATAGAAAATCTTTATTATTTTGAAGATGTCTTATTATTATATGATTTTTTATTTGAAGTTTTAAATATTTGCGCAATATTAATTATGCCAACATTTGAATTAAGTTTTTTTTTAAAATAAATTGTCAAACTTTTTTTTGTAGGACATTCAAAATTAATAAACGTTTTATTTAAAGTAAATAAAGGGTATCTAAGTAATATAACTTACCATCATGTGGCACCAGCGACAGGTGAGTCCAGTGATGCCATGATAAGCCTTGATGCGTTTGCGGCACTTGGAGCAGCGTCCATAACAGTTGCCTTCGACCCAATGATGCAATAAATCCGCGCCGCATTTGGGCTTCTTCGATTTAACGTAGGTGGTAATGCAGGAGGCAGGTGCATGTTGCACGCATCTTTCATGCACCGTGTACTTGCAAACTATTTAATAATATTTAAAGAAATTTATTAAATAATTTTCAAAGTTTGATTCACTTCAGTTGCAATCAATTGGAAGTTAATTTGATCCGTTACTTTTTGAAATTGATTTTAACTTTTACGCTTGCAAAAGACAATCTAAATTTGTGACAACGACATTAAATGTTTTTGATTAAAAAAGACAGACAGACCAACTTATATGCGACCTGCACACTTTTCCTTTTGATATTAAATGCTAAAAATATGTAATTTCCGTCTGCATTCTGCAAAACGGTTATCGGAAGCTAAAAACGAATGGGCGTACAGGGTGCATATACTTAAATATACTCTCGATACTTACGGACACAGCAGAGACCCTTCTTGCCCAGGCCGACCAACATATTTAGGCAGAGATTGCAGTATGCCGGTTTGCTGAAGTGTTTCAGACGCCACACGTGAATGCCATCCTCCTTCAGTGTCGTGCTGTCGACACCTGTAATTGCGTGTGACAGAGATGGGTAGATATAGAGAGAGACAGACTTGATGTACGTATCATTGGGTATTGCATAAAAAACAGAGAAGAACCATTTTTTTTTTGCATACGTTGAGATGGTAAAAATCCACACATATATTTTGCCTCTTTTTATACCCGTTACTAAATAAATTAGTAAAAGGGTATATTGTGTTTGTGGAAATATTATTATTATCTATTATTCTATTAAATCACAGCAAGATCGGACAAGTAGAACAGCAGTAATAGCTAACCAAAGTTCTTAAAGCTCTACAGGCTCCTGAAAGTATGCAGAAGATATTATATTTTTGGAACTTACAAAAATGCATCAAATTGAACTTATTATTATTATTCGATAGATATTATTATTATTAGATCGGACAAGTAGAAAAGCAGTAATAGCTAACCAAAGTTCTGAAAGCTCCTGAAAGTATGCAGAAGATTTTATATTTTTGGATCCTACACAAAATTTATTAAGACGAGCATTTTATAATTATTCGAAAAATATTATTATCAGATCGGACAAGCAGAACAGCTGAAATAGCTAACCAAAGTTCTTAAAGCTCCTGAAAGTATGCAGAAGATTTTATATTTTTGGCCTTACAAAAATGCAACAAACCGAACTTTTTATTATTATTCGATAGATATTATTTTTATTAGATCGGACAAGTAGAACAGTTGTAATAGCTAACCAAAGTTCTTATAGATCCGAAAGTATGCAGAAGATTTTATATTTTTGCACCTTACAAAAATGCAACAAACCGAACATTTTTTACTTTTATTCGATAGATAGTTAGACTTCATTCTTAAAATAAGTACAGGGGTCTATTGGGTTTGTTTTATTATTAGACAGTTATTTCTTTAGAGTACTTATATATATTTACATAAGTAACGGGTATTCTATAGTCGGCATCTCAACTATAGCGTTTCCGACTAGTTTTTTTTGCTCAACTTGTATTTCACTGTGAGCCTTCTGCAAATGACTTGATTATTGAGGCAGCCAATGCAGGCAGAGATATGCAGAAGTGAAGACTTAGGTCGGGGACAAGTATAAATTGAGGCAGTGAGGCAGTTAACGCATTCAAAGCTTCACAGGCACTTGCCACTTGCCACTTGCCACTTGGCACTTGGCACTTGTGTAGTTCACACTCACTCACCTAACAGGACGAGAAGGGGAATGGTTGTCATGCCGCCGCGTTGCCACTCGTCCAAGGACACGGTGCCATCGGCGTCATAGTCAATTTCAACCATCATCTCTTGCAGTATCTGTAAAGTAAAGAAAATTGCACAGACCGTGTGAAAAATGCCGCTGGCTGACTTTCATCTGTGGCACGGAAGTCTGTAAGAGTTCCTGATTGACGTTCTGTGGCCGCCAATGTGAAATGGAGAAAATAAAGGTAATTTCACCCAGAAGTACCACAACTTTGACTTTCAACTGGCATCGAGAGTGTTATCCTTGGTAAACCCATTATACTTTTGCTCCTTCACAAAAATGTAATTTCAAGATATTTTTTCAGATTCTGCAGCACATTCTGCTTTTATCTAATCAGTTGCTGTTGCTGTTCGTTCTGTGGAAATGTACTCAACTCTCAGCCAATAAAGCTGCACAGTTGGCGTATACGTAATATACCACAAATTCAACTAAAGACATTTTATAAGCGTCCTTTTAATACCTCAAATTCCTTATCAAAGTACATTTTTTGTTAAACTATCTCAGAAATATTCAATAATTTAATATGCTGTTCTTTTTCTCGAAGGGCTCAAGACATGAAATTTATGCGGCATCCTTTTGGGTTAAAAGGCGATTCGTGCTACGCTTTTAGCCGGAAATGAATTTCAAAATTATGCAATTCATTAAGTGTTTTGATTATTATTTCTGTTTCAACTAAGCCACGAACTCCTTTAAGCAAAAGGCAAAAGAATTTTGATTAAAATATTTTCTATATCTGTTTTGAATTTAAAATATGTGGCACCCTCGCCAACATCACCATCATCACCATCACCAACATCATCATCATCATCATAAACCCATCATAGAAATGGAAATGTCAGTGAGCCGAAAACCCCAATCCAGTTATCGTAATTCCAACAACAACCGCAACTCTGCCTCATCCTTCTTAAAGTCAGTTTCACATCGTCAAGTTGCTCATCGTTATGGCATTACCCGAGGGTATTTTGTTAATTGAGTTTTGTGGCGCTTTGACTTTATTTGTGGTCTTCTTGTGGCTGCCAGCATTTGTTGTGATTATTATTTTTTAGTTATCTAACAAGTTGAGTCATTACTTAGACAAGGCCAGATTTAAGGAAGGGTATCGAAAATTAATTTAAAAACTATCAGAGTTGTTCTACAAATCTCTAAAAATCTCTTAAAAATTGTTTGACAAAATCTAATATTCATCGAATTGAATTAAGTTATATTTTCAATTAAATAATAATGCATAAAATACATTTTTAATGATTTTGTTGATTATATAAAATATTCCTAAGCCTACAAATTTTGATGTTAAAACTGGAGGGGTTTATTTGTTTGACTTCGAAAATATGTTTGAAAAAACTAAATCTCTGACATTTAAGGAACAACGACATTGCGAACGTTTGTTTTCAAAAGATGTTCTCTTCCAAAACTTAGAGATTTATGGAACACAATTGTATATTATGTTTCTTTGTTAAAATAGTTTTTTTTTTTTTATTTTCGCTAAACTCTTGCCTTTATTTTTGGAAGTTAGGTTGTTCCTTACGTGTTCTTAGGTTTAACTGATTAATATCAGTCTTATTACTTTACCCTTTTAATATTTTATGTATGTTTGTTATGCTTTTAGTTTTATATTAAATTTATATAAATATTTACTTTAATTGTCCATTTATATTTCCTAATTTTATTTTTTGATCCTTTTTTCCCTATACTTCTCCCTAGAAAAAGTACTGTTAACTGATTAATAACGATCTTTTTACTATAACCTTTTAATACAAAAATTATTTTTGTTATGCTTTCAGTTTTATATCTAAATTTATATAAAGATTTACTTTAATCGTCCATTTATGTCCCATAATTTTATTTTTTGTTACTTTTTCCGATACCCCATCCTAGATAAGGTCCTTTAACTACGCTTGGTTAGGGTATGACGAGTATATTATAGTCGAATAACATCTGAGCTGTCGAAACTATTAAGTCCCTGAAGTTGTCAGTTGGTCTTCGGTTTGCGGTTGAGAATGAAATGAATGCCAGCTACTGGGAACTTGAATCTGCTCGAAACAATAAAATGAAATTAATTTCGATTGCTTTTCCAAATGCTCGTAAGTAATTGAAAAACTTTTACTCGGACTGCGGACATTGACCAACATTCTGTATACGTAGAAGCAATCAGAGCGATTGATGATTGGTTGATTGTTTTGGCCAACATTAAGTGTGTACGCATATAAATACAATTGATTGGCATTGATTGCAATAATATGTTTTTAAATGTAAATCGCTTAAAGTGAGCTCTATGTAATTCCCCTTTCTGTTGCCACTCTCCACACTTACCGGACGCAATTCGCTGACATCCCAGCCAAGATATTCGGCCACGGCCATCATCTGGTTAACAATGGCATCCATTTCAGCCGTATCCAGTACGCCATTACTATCCGTATCATACAGACGAAACATGACTGCAATAATAAATGAATAAATGAATAAACCACTGACTGAATGAATGCATAAATTAATGAATGAGCTCGGTCAAAGGTCAAGTGTGCAGTTGCTGCCAGGTGTTTCACTTACATTCGAGCTTATCTTCTGGCCGTCCGGCCTCGAGCAGTGATAAATAGCAAACGACATCCTTCAGCGGGACCTTAAGTGCCAAAGGATCAAAGTGTGAGAGTTTACGTGTCAGCAGCTTAATGTCAGCTGCAAGTGAAAGCAAAAGCGAAAAGTTTCAACATTTAAAAAAGAACTTTCAATTAGCAAAGAACTCCAACAACAAATGCAACTGTTATTTAAGCTTTCCATCAATCTAAAGTCGCAGCTTTCATGTGCTTTTCAGCAGATTGTGTACTCGTAGTTGTCATTGATTGAGTGCCTGGCTCAATGTTATTCACATATTTGTATTCACTCCTTTTGCAGCTGCAATTGACAGCCGCCAGTTTAAAGTTGTCCCTCGTTTGTTTTTCACTTCGACACTCATTAATGCTCAATGCTTAATGCTGATTGCCACGATTTGACCCACAACCCAAGTGTATTTTTTTTTAACTTTGCCTTTTTGCTTCTAATAAACTTTCCAGCAAGAGAAAGAGAGAGAGAGAGCGAAAGTGAGAGAGTGAGATAGATAGAGGATAAAAGGCAAATGTTTTGCAATTTAACGCCAGCTTGCAAAGAACGAACCCAATCAAAATTTCCAGCAAAGTCTCATTAATATGAACCTGTGATCCAAACTTTAGTCATCAGTTTCAACTTTTGTATACACACGCATACATATAGTATATACAAAAACTTACTTTTGTGTTTATTTATTAATTTATTTGTTTTTTATTTTAAATTTTAGTTGTTTTACATTTTTACAAACTACAATTTTATCAATTTTCACACAAATTAGTTATGAATAAATTCATTTTCATCTTCAACAGTATTATATTTACTACATACGAGATATTGAAATCTGTGCACGAGGTGATCAGCTAATGATGTTAATCAAATTGTCTCAGCTACGTTGTGTGAAAAATTCAGCCTCCTAGCTCTTATGGTTTGGATTGTGCAATGATCAGTCAGTGAGTTAGTCAGGACAAAGAGTATTATATATATAGATTAGATCTGCCCAATATTCTTCTTTATGTTGCAAACATTGTAACGAATACAGCATACCCTTGTTCTCTGCGATTAAAGGGTATAAATTGGTAAAGTAAATTTCTAGGCTTCTCTCTTTTATATCGTATTTTCTCTTCTTTTCTTTCTCCGATTTCTTCTCATGTTCAGCGGTAATTCAAGTACTTTTATGAGGATGTTAGGCAAATTCTCATAAGTTATATAAACACATTTGAGCCTTAATAATTGGCCCTGTGTGTTGGCTTACAAATTACTTATGAAGAAGGGCCACTCGACCAGAGTGTGCCTGTATGTGTGTGTGTGTGTTTGGTATTTCAGCTAATTATGTTTACATTGCTATGAGTGGCATTAGGAGTAGTTTGCCAATAAATTATAATATATGCGTAGAGTGCGGACAAAACATTGGTTAATATTTACATTTCATATTAATAACTAAATGAGACTTGGACAGTCTTTGTCTTTGGCCAGGGCAAACAATTGGACGCTTGATGAATGCATCAATTACACATACATATACACATATATATATATATAGTACATATGTATGTTTAGGTATATGTGTGCCGATCAATGTCAACGCATTTCAGCCAATAAATTTAATTTGCTGAGCACACAGCGTAACAAAAATATATGTATGGATATACAAAAAAAACCAAAGCAAAACTAATCCAATTAGCGCTTACAGCGCCCACACCGAGTGAGAGAGAAAGAAAGAGAGAGTGAGAGAGAGGGGGGAGAGCAAAGCCTATACCATGTTTTACTTACTTAATATATAATGCTAATAGCAATGGCCCGACAAAAAAGCCAGGCACTGTGCTCATATTATTTGTTGTTCTTCTTTGCTGTTTTTTTTTCCAGTTCGAGCACAAAATGAGGACAAAGGACGTTGCAAGAGAGAGCGAAAAACTGGCTAACAATTGCTGCTAAAATGCGTGAAACGACAGGCCGAACAAAAAGCAACAAGAAACAAAAGAAAATAATAAAAAAAAAGGAAAGAAAGGAAAAAAACATGAAATGAAATTTACGTTCATTAATCATTCGTGTACATTTCAAACGAAGCGAAATGAATGAAACCAAATGGCGAATGGGAATGAGAAGTAGACAGGCAACGAAGACAGACAAATAACTTTTCGCAGCATACTTTTAGGCTCTACTCTATGTATGGGTGTGTGTGTGTGTGTGTGCGAGTCGAAATGAATGTTTATTTTACGCATTGGCGCGGCGCACTTTGTGAAAATGCAAAAATGCTCTAATTGGGCGTTGATTTACGGCACGATCTGAGACATTGGCGCCTGCCTTAATGTATACCCTGTAAAGGTATTTAATAGGGGTAGAAATCATAAAAAAAAAAATTAAAAACTTTAATATAAATTTGTAAAATGTCTTAATTATGAAGTCACATTAATAACAAGAAATTTGCTTCTTTTGCTTACAATAAGGCGCATTATTTGTCTTGTAAGTCTTTCGAGTAATATTTAAATAATTTACTATTCTATTCTGTACTTAAATACCCTGTAGAAGAGCTTTGTAATATTGTTTCCAATGCCGCAAACCTCAAAAATGTTGTTAAAGGTTCTGTTCGACGGTTCGAACCATAGAGCAAGACATCGGTTCAGTTCGCGAATAAGTATGGGTTTGAACCTAGGTTCAGTTTCATACAAGAAATATTTTTATTGTTGTACATTTTTCTCTACATTTTGACCTAATTAATTTTCTTATAAAGAATTCACATTTGATGATAATTGAAATTTATTTGAAGATTTAAATATGACTTATTTTAAACAGAAGTCTCAAATAATTGCGTAATATGAGAAAATTATAAAATTTATATAATTAATTTTTTTTCGAACCGAATCTTATATATTAGTATGCGGTTCGGTTTAGGTTCGGTTTCGAAAAGTAAATATTTTTAATGGTTTTGTTTCTGATTAAAATAAATTAATAAAGGTTTCAGTTAGCTAACTGATAGAACTGTTAGACTGTTAGAAATTCATCATGTCCCTACAGGGTAACCCAAAGTACGGCAACCAATTACTAGCTACTGAAGTTTTAGTTTGCTTTTCTTATGCCAGGCACTTCCGCTTCCGCATCTGTTTTGCCATTTTTCTTTGTTGTTACTTTTGTCTTCGGTTTTTGGCCCTTTTCACTTTTCACTTTTCAGCTTTCAGCTTTGGCATTTGCCAGTTTTGCATAATTTATGAACTCTTGCACTCAAGAATTAGCGCTGTGGATTTGTGTTTACCTCTAGTTAAGCTCTTTCTACTAATTAGTAAGTACGGCAAAGTTTTTAAGATCTGCTCGAAGTAAACAAGAATCAAACGACAGACAAACGCATCGGTAGAGTGTTAGTTAGTAATTCTACACGGGCTTTGGATCTGGTATGAGGAATTTATTTGAGTATATGTTGACCCGGTCTTTTATCTTTCTCTTGCTCTTGCTCTTCCTCTTTGTCGTTGTCTCCTCATTTATTATGTGCAAATGCTATGCAATTTTGCATCTGAATTGGCTGTAAAGCTGTCTGCCTAACTGTCTCTCTGTCTGTCTGTCTGTCTGACTGTCTGTCGCCAAAGTAATCAGTTTACGAGTGACAGCCGCAACGTTGACAGTTGCAAATGCTTCTGTTGCAGCTGCAATTCAAACTCTCAAGATGCCTTACACAATTTGCATACCCCATAACCGAATATATATACACTGAAAAAAAAAAAATTCCCAAATCAAGAACAGTGTTCTTAAATATTTTGTGCTTACAATAAGAACATTTCAAGACCATATTACTTATTTTAAGAATATTCATCTGAATAATCAAAGTTCTTAAAGCAAGAATAAAAATCTTAAATTGTTCAGAAAGTATGAATAAGTATAATTTCATATGAGAGAGAGAGAAAACAGTTTCAATTTAAAATAACATTTATAAAATTACCATGAAAAAAAAATTTATGTATATCAAAATTAAGAAAAAAAAACAAAAAAAAATATTATAAATTTAAAAATTATTTTTAATATTTTTATTTCATAATTTCAAAAACATTTATTCTTAAATAAGAACCTGGTCCTATTTGAAATGTTCTTAAAACCAAGATGTGTTTTATTAATTTAAGAATTTTATGTTCCCGATGCATTTTTTACACCATAACTTTTAGTTTTGAGACCAAAATCTTGATTTTCAAACACTTTTTTTATCAGTGCAAGTATTTCTTGCGGATTGCCACGCCCACACACTCGCCCACATTGTACGCCAAGTTGGCTAATTGCAGTTGACTTGGCTATGTATGTTTCATACAATAGACGCTTAATTGAAACACAAACTGAACTGAAAGTCGAACTGTAACTTATATGATGAAGTCAGCGTACATTGTAATTTTCTCATTTCTCAATTATTGCAGCTCCTCCCATTTCCCTTCCTTTATCCATCATGGACTTGCATCTAATTAATACTCACTATCAATTTTGCAATTAACGGAATTGTTGCTCTTCTTCGAGGAATTGCGCGACATTTGCGAGTGGTTTGTCTGCGAGTGCGACGGACTTGAGTCGACGGAGCGTCGGGCGGCATTGTTGGCCTGAAACATGCTCGGCCCACTGGCCATTGGACTGGGCGTAACCGTTAACATCGGGTGCACGCAGCCTGTGAAGCAGAAGAAGACAGACAAATAAACAGCTGTTCTGCAAAGCAATTTCATTTTTAATTGCATCTGACAGCAGTCGAAAAAAGATCAATTTAAAGCATTCAAAACAAAATTTAGAGATAAAAACAATTTGAAATTAACATTTAAAATTTATATGGAGTTAGTTAAGTAACTGCTCTGTCAAAATAAGATTCTTTCTCTTATTTTTCTTTTTTTTGGTTAAAGTTTCTTTAAGAAAAAAAATACAAGTTTCACTGCGCTTATAAATTCTTAAAAAAAAAAAGAAAAATATGTACACATGTTTATACAGCATATAAAAATTGTTGCATTTGCTGCAAGGTTTGGGATAAAAAATATATAAATAAAAAAATATTTAAATAACCTTAAAAAAATAAATGGAAAAAGGCAGAGACCGTTGATAAGAGTTATGAATAAAATTTTTAACTTAACAAATCAATGTGTAAGATACATGTTAGGATAACATGGAATACACCAAAATTTCAATTTTTGTCGTAACTAGCGATATCAGCAAAAAATTTCTACATTCGATTTATATAATAAAAATTATATTTAATTCTTATTCTGTACTGTTGTAACATATAAAATACAAATTAAATATAAATTTGAATTAAAAATAATTTTTATTATATAAATCGAGTGTAGAAATTTTTGGCTGATATCGCACAAATTTTTGGTTTTTTCAACAAAAATTAATTTTTAAATAAAAATTTATATATAATTTATTTTTCACATTTTAAATAAAAATAAAGAACAAGTGTTATTTCGCAACTTTTAAATTAAAGTTTGGAAATAATTGTTGGATTGCAATTTTATTTTATAACTTATAACAGTTACGGTCCCTGGGAAAAAGCAAACAATTTTTCCACAATGTGGCCAATTTTATAATTTTGAAATTGTCAAAATTGTATGAGAAAATGGTTTGCGAAATGAATGTATATAGTGCAAGTGGGAATTGAAAGATACACATACACTTACCGGTCTTGCTGGGATCATGCGTCAAATGTCCACCCAGCGCCAGTGTGTGCTGTAACTTATCCGTAATCCCATGGATTTTGTCCACAAAGCTGCTCCGTGCCTGGGCCTGAACATCTCCCACCATGCTGCATTGTGGCATCAGTTCGGCAATGCTGTTGATGTTTGGTATGGAGCCTAATTACAACCAGATGCCCAGAACCAATGAGAAATGTGATGCAATTATTAAACTGACTCTCTCTCTGCCTCCCATCTCCATCTCCATCTCAATCAACATCAACATGTCCATGTTGGAAATGAATATGGATATGGATATGGATATGATATCTGCATTCGAGGCTTACCCTTCGTATGGGACGTGACTGGCGCACAGGCGGCTGTGCTGCTAATGGCCGCCATTTGATTGAGCGCCTTTCCGTGCAGCTGTGCCTGGGTGACATTTGGCTTAAGGAACGACACGAACAAATGTTTGGCCAGATCCAGTGGCGTCTCGCAGTCCAGAAATGCATCCAAAAACCGGCGAAAGCCATCGAAATCAATGTCCTGCAAAAATAATAGTAAAAGACGTTTAATTTTCGGTTGCCTTCAAATTAAACTTTAATACTAGCATCATTGCAAAGTGAAACAAGTAAATAAGTGAGTAGTTCCCGTAATTAAATTGGAAAAGACATTTACTGTATCCAACAAATCAAACTGAAACAATTATCTATATTTTTTTTTTTTACCGAATTTAATTAAATTTGAATGAGTATGAATTTAGAGGCCAAACCTATGCAATAAATTCCAAGCATAGAAAGGGTAAAAAATATTTTTTTTAATGAAATTAATTATATTTGAAAGCAGAATAACTTTCAAGGCCAAACCATGATCAAGATGACATTCCGTTTGAAAATCGGTTAATTTTTGATGAAGTTATGAGAGATCAAAGTTTTTGAAAAAATGTCAAGGGGTAGGTATGGAAAATTGGATGATAGATGGCTTAGAATCGAAAAAATATCAAATTTTCTAGATGATACAAATTTAAATGCAGAATCAATTTAAAGGCCAAATCATGATCAAAATGACATTCCGCTTGAAAATCGGTTAATTTTTGATGAAGTTATGAGAGATCAAAGTTTTTGAAAAAATGTCAAGGGGTAGGTATGGAAAATTGGATGATAGATGGCTTAGAATCGAAAAAATATCAAATTTTCTAGATGATACAAATTTAAATGCAGAATCAATTTAAAGGCCAAATCATGATCAAAATGACATTCCGCTTGAAAATCGGTTAATTTTTGATGAAGTTATGAGAGATCAAAGTTTTTGAAAAAATGTCAAGGGGTAGGTATGGAAAATTGGATGATAGATGGCTTAGAATCGAAAAAATATTAAATTTTCTAGATAATCAAAATTTAAATGCAGAATGAATACAGATACCAAATCATGATCAAAATGACATTCCGCTTGAAAATCGGTTAATTTTTGATGAAGTTATGAGAGATCAAAGTTTTTAAAAAAATGTCAAGGGGTAGGTATGGAAAATTGGATGATAGATGGCTTAGAATCGAAAAAATATCAAATTTTCTAAATGATAAAAATTTAAAAGTAGAATTAATTAAGAGTCCAAATAATGGTCAAAATGACATTCCGCTTGAAAAACGGCGCAGTTTTGACAAAGTTATTAAAGTTTTAAGTTGGTCCGACCTTGAACATAACTGAAAATTTAATATTAAGTCGCTATTAGGTCAAGAAGAGCCAAACACACCGTTATATTTAACTGATATTCATAGAATGGGATGAAATCATTAAAATAATAAAAAAAGCTGTGGGTGCTATTTCCATTTTGACTAGCTTAAAAGACCTTTTGAGCTTTTAAAGCACAGGGTTCAAAAAGAAGTTTCATTGTAAGTTGGTCTTTAAAGTTGACTTTGTAGAAAATATGTTAGTATAAAGAAGTTTTATGCTGGTTTACTTTAATATTGGCTTCGTCTATGCTTCTAGAATTTATAATTACTTTATACTCGTACTTCATGCTGAAAATGGTTATATAATTCTCAGTGATTTCGGTTGCCTTGCCATGTACGTGACTGTAAATGTCCTTTGAGGATCCACAAAATGATTTCTTTTATTTTTAGCAGGTTGAATGCCAGCCTGAATGGCAGACTGGTCACAATGGTCTCTGCAATAGGCCTTGAAGAGTGACACTGGCAACCTCTGGGTGAATTACATGTCAACAGCACGTGTAGCCTAAGTATTGTCAATACAACAACGGAATGACATTGATAGACGTACTTGCCTCACACACATACACACACAAGCAGAAAAATCTTAGCTGCCACTGTGGCAACCACATTCAAGTGTCTGCCTTGTTGTATAAGCATAAATGTGTCTGTAAGCCTCTTACAATAACCAGTTACTCAGTTTTCATTTTCCAGTTACCATTTATCAGTTACCAGTTACCAGTTACCAGTTACTCGATACTCACACTTGCTACTCGTTACTCGCTCTTTTTCTACTGGTTACTTTCATGTTCGCCAGTTAATCAAGGGCGGGACATTGTGCAACCAACATTACGACAAAACGCGTGCAGGACGCCTGGGTAAAACCGTTAATTGGAAAACGAGCGAATGAAACGGACAAATCAAATTAATGCGACAGACGACTAGAAAATACCCTGTAAAATAGCTAAGCATTTGATTCAACATACTTCTTAGGTGTCAAATGACTGAAGAATATTTTGAAAAAATATCTATATTAAATATTGATATTGAATCAATTCAAATTTATTATAAATATTTAACAATAGTTGAACACTCGTAATAGGGGTTATAAAATAAAAAAAGTATTGATATTAATTTGAATTAAAATATATATATACATAAAATTTTCTCAGCTATATGGTGGCAAAATTTCATCCTTCTCGGTCTTACCGTTTGGGCTGCACGAAGATCAGTTAGTCACTCAGTCAGTCAGTCAGTCAGTCAGTCAGTCAGTCAGTCAGTCAGTCAGTCAGTCAGTCAGTCAGTCAGTCAGTCATTCAGTCAGTCAGTCGGTCAGTCAATCAGTCAGTCAGGTCAGTCGGTCAGTCGGTCAGTCGGTCAGTCAGTCAGTCAGTCGGTCAGTCAGTCAGTCAGGTCAGGTCGGTGTCAGTCAGTCAGTCAGTCAGTCAGTCAGTGTCAGTCAGTCAGTCAGTCAGTCAGTCAGTCAGGTCAGTCAGTCAGTCAGTCAGTCAGTGGTCAGTCAGTCAGTCAGTCAGTCAGTCAGTGTCGTCAGTCGGTCAGGTGGTCAGGTCGGTCAGTCAGTCAGTCAGTCAGTCAGTCAGTCAGGTCAGTCAGTCAGTCAGTCAGTCAGTCAGTCAGTCAGTCAGTCAGTCAGTCAGTCAGGACAAACAGTTTTATGTATAGATTACCACAGGAGTATTTTTTTTTCTTCGTTTCAGTTCATAATTTATCTTAAATATTAAGTTTAATTTGTTAGTGCTCAATATAATCTCAAGTCTTATTGACAAAATTATAATTTTTCTTGCAGACTGCTTTTAGTCGTGTATAAGTAAATAAATAAACAAATTATAAATCTATAAGCATTATAATAAACGAACCATTTAAATTAAAAGTAATATGCTCGCTTTCAGTTCGTTTGAACAGAGTATTTGCCACAAAACGCTTTATAGAAAGCAAGGCAACATTATCATTATTATCATCGTTATAATGAGCTTTACAATCTAGTGCATCCCAAGCTGCTCGGCTGCTGTGGCGTTTTAAATTTCGAGCATAAAACAAAATATATGACAGCCCCACAACATTAAGAATATGCCAAGGTTGGAGTTTACTTAGCTCTCGACTTGCCCTTGCTGGATGGGATAGAATGGGACTGGGATCTGAGACTGGCACTTTGGTGTTGGGCATGGGCTATAATGAAACTGAATACAGGCAAATGGAAATTTATATTACGACTAAAACAAAAGCAGAGTCAAACCGAATGACTTAAAGTGCGTAGAAATGGGGCAAAAGGGCCAAACGAAGCGCAAATAGCAACGACATGCTTACAACGGCAATAGTAAAGGCACACAATGTGTATAGCACACACACACACACACGCACACACACGCACTATAATAATGGCACGCGAATTGCGTTAACAAAATTTATTTAGCCAGCAACGAGATACGCGTGTGAAAGCAACAGCAGCAGTTGTGGCTGTTGAGGCTGTTGAGGCAGCTGTGGCAGACTCTTTAGCCTGCTCTCAATAGCCTATAAAAATCCGTTTGGAGTCTCTAGTTTTGGTGTCAGTCGAGTTGTCGTTCCGTTATGCGTGAGCGCGTGGTTTAATGAATAAATATTCAAGCATATTGAAGGGCGGTCGCACACTGCGTATGCGTGATATTCATTACAGTCACACACACACAGCCATACACACACACGTACATGCGGGCGTTGATAATCGCACGAGCGTGTCGCGCTTTTGGGCCATTTGACCAGTTTATCACACACTGCACACGCACACGCACACACACACACACCTCCCCCTCCCCATCCCACCCGTTGCCAGCAAGCCAACCATGAGCATAATCTCCGCTTTGCATTCATTATGCACGACTATAGCATACTTTTCAGGGCAGCGCGTAAATTATGTATACGCCGCGTAACACGCAGCACAAATCACATGTGATGACTGCAAACAAATTTCGCAAAGCATGCAAACCCCAAATAAATTTCCATTGTCAGCGGAAAATGCATTTTCATTTCTCAAAACCAGACAGATTTACGAGTATGAAACTAATGCAGCTGCTGCAACAACAATCAAATGGGTACAATTCGGGATTAGCTGCAAGCGTTGAGCCACTGTAGTGTCTTGCACTTGAGTTAAGCAGCAGCTTGGCAAACAGAAATTACATTTTAGGCAAGGGATTAACATGTTGCAGAAAATGTTCACCATACGAGTAACTTTGTTAATTTTGCTCTTCGCTTGCGACAATTTAACAAACAGCTCCCGAGAAACTGGAAATACGCTTCGATATTCATTAAGAAAACATGACGAAAACTCAATACAAGTAGACTCGTTGCTGAATAAATTTACAACATTTCGTCAGCGTCAGTTTCAGTTTCAGCTTCAGATTCTGACGACAAAACATAATTCAATGGCAAAGCCAATCGCTTCAAGCTTGACAACAAGTCACTTCAAAAATTCCTCAGCAGCCAAAAGCAGTTGCCTTTTAATTAACTTAATTGAAGCGTTCAAGCTGAAGCTGTATCTGAAACTGAGGCTGAAGCTGAAGCTAAAGCTAGAGCTGAAGATGAAACTAAAACAGCACCTTAAGCGTTTTGCGACATGTAAGCAGCTTTTCATAAAAAATGTAAGCAAACTGCAGTTGGGCATGACATTCTGAGATATCCTGGATAAATCAAATCCTTTGTGTTATTTGGCTTGATTGATTTTTCTGTTTTTCATCTACATGTACAACTAACTTTATCACAACTGCTTTTAACTCATGCAGTTTTTAGCCCATAGCAATTAACATCAATCTTAATTTGTAATCTTGCAATCCATGTTGGAATAGAAAACAATTTTTTTATATACTCCCAGACTTTTTAAATATTAATTTTAATTAAATTTTATATTTAAATTTTAAATTGAACTTTTTATAATTTTTGGATTGACTGCTTCAAGTTGTTATTGAATAAATATATAAATAAAGTTTTTAAAAATTCATTTTAATTAAATTTTATATTCTAAATTTTGAATTGAACTTTTAATAATTTTTTTTTCGACTGCTTCAAGTTGTTATTGAAAAATTGTATAAATAAACTTTTTCAATATTTATCTTAATTAAATTTTATATTTTAAATTTTGAGTTGAACTTTTAATAATTTTTGGATCGAGTGCATCAAGTTGTTTTTGAATAGATATATAAATAAACTTTTTAAATATTTATTTTAATTAAATTTTATATTTTAAATTTTGAATTGAACTTTCATTAATTTTTGGATCGACTGATTCAAGTTGTTATTGAATATATATGTTAATTAACATTTTAAATATATATTTTAATTAAATTTTATATTTTCAACATTGAATTGAACTTTTATAAAATTTTTGAACCGACTGCTTTAAGTTGATATTGAATAAATATATAAATAAACTTTTTAAATATTTATTTGAATTAAATCTTATAGTATTTAAAATTTAGAATTGAACTTTTAATAATTTTTGAATCTACTGCTTCAAGTTTTAATTGAATATATATATAAATAAACTAACGCACAGTATAATGTTAACTTCAAAATACACTGAAAATGCTGTCATATTTGTAGGGCCATCTGCATCATTTATTTGAAATAAAGTGAGCTTGAAAAGCGTATATACTCTACATAGTACAATTTAATTGAGGAGTATAAAGAGAGAGAGAGAGAGAATAAAGTGTGATTCAAGTCTGATTTAAGCCATCTGGCAATGGCACGTACGGTGAACTGGTAGCTTGTTGCCGTTGAAACAGCTTAGAAATAACATGGTACTTTGGTTCCCTTTCATTTGCTAAAATATTTACAGCAATTACTTTCAGCGCTTCGAACCTTGCAGCAAATACAAAACAAATTTATTGGGGGGAAAGTGGAAAGTGGGGTATTTATTCTATAAAAGAAAAAAAAACTAAGTAGCAACGAAATATTGCCGTGTTCGCAGTGTCGAATGTGTGCAATATCAAAGTGTATCGAGTAAAAGCATAAAAAATCTACACTTCCCATCAAATTGCTGACTCTATGTGTGAGAGTGTAACTGTGTGTGTGTGTGTGTCTGTGTGTGTTCAAGTGTAGAGGAACATAGCAAACTTAATTATACTTTTTTCCATTTCGTTACACTGACAAAAGATACACAGACCAAGACCAAAAGCAACAACTGTGCGTACAAACACACTCTCTCTTGCTATTCCTCTTTATTCATCTCTCTCCCTCTCTCTCTCTCTCTCTCTTTGGCTCGCTGTGTGTCTGTTTGCATTCGTATTGAGGTTAAATGAGCATGGCTGAGTAGATTTGACAACAAATTGCAAAACCCAACGCTTGCACTTCAACTTAAACATGGATCATGCCCACTGTGCTGAGTGTTCTGCATATTTGCTCACTTTGATTGCATTGTACGTTGAAAGTGTGCATGTGTGTTAGTGTGTGTATTAGTGTATTCTTAATGAATGAAATTCGACTGCATATTACTACTATGCATTAATTATTAAAGCTTCTACAAACCGCAAGAATTTCTTCTTACATGTTTCAGATACTTGAAATTATGCTTGACTTAAATAGAATCAACAGCAAAAACTGTGTGAGTGTGAGTATGTGTGTGTGTAACTGAATAAATGTATCTACTTGGTGTTCCCTTAGTTATTAATTTGCTGCTGCCTGTGCTTTGGCATCTTTGTTGATGGCCAAAAAGAAAACTTGAGTGTGCTTAAATTATGGTTGCCAGGTAATCTGAAGCTCTCTTACTTTTGTTTCCTCTTTCCCACTTCCTCTTCCTCTCTCTATCCCTTTCTATTTGACACAAATTGATAATGTTGTGTGTGTGTTTTCAATTTAACATACTATCAACCTGTCTGTCCACCCGCATGTCCGTCCATTCAGTTGGCAACCTGCAAAAAGTTGCTTTTATTTCCTGCCTCAATTTCAATTTGGCATTCAGGCGTAAACTTGAAAAATGTCTGTGATTTATTGTATGTATAAGAAGATTTACTTTCAATCTTTCACTCTTTTAGCCAGACAAAATACATAATGCATGGCTGCCATAGACACAGGAGCAACACAAACACACACACACACACAAATAGAAAGACACACGGAGAGAAGTTTTACCCGCATCCTTGTTGGCTTTGACTCGCCTTTCAGCAGCTTACAATAAAGCCCTAAGCTCACTTTAAGTGTACAGGCAAATGTCCTGTCTCAGGTTTACTTATAGTATAAATATATATATATATATGTATGTGTATCTGTAACCTTAATCGTTGTAATCGCAGTGGCAACCTTGACTTGTCTTCTATCCAACTAACTTGAAGCGGGTCTCGCTTCTTGCCTCTCAACTCTCCACTCTTGACTCTGCAATCTTCGCACTATTCTATTTGAATTAATTGGAAAATTGAAGCTTGTTGGCACATTAAATTTGCCAGAATATACGAGTGCATACCATATATATATATTTCCATTAAATATAAATGTAATTTGTTGTTCACTTACCCCATCTGGTATGCCTTTGGGCGTGGCCGATGAGCTGGGCGCACAAAACTCCTGAAGCACATCCTGCAGCTTACGAGTTGAATCTAATATAGGGAAAATAAATAACAAAAATAAAAAAAAATGATGATAATTTTAATAATAAATAAATATACATAGTTTTTCTAATTTACATGAAAATATAAATTTCTTCGACTGATAAAATATTGTTTCATTCTGTATCAGAAATTAGTTGTACTTTTTTTAATTTCAGATTTTAGCTTCTTTATTTTAATAAACTATTAATACTATAATATGTATTAAACAACATTTTAAATTTGTTTCTGAAACATATCATTTTGTTCTTAAAAAATTATGCCAAATTGTACAAAAATTTTGACTAGTAAAGTTGCTAGATTGAAAGTCGAACCAACTTTAAACCGTCATAACTTGATCAATACTGAACCGATTTTCAAGCGAAATGTCATTTTAATCATATTTTGCCCTCTTAATTCATTCTGTAATTAAATTTTATCCATTTAGAAAATTTAATTATTTTCGACCAAGATTCGATTTTTATGCTAAGGGTCCCCCCTTTGACATTTTGAAAATTGAAAATTTTAAATATAATTTTATCACGTTTAATCAATTCCTTATATAAAAATTAGTATAAAACAACATTTGAGAATATTGTCAGATCTATAGTTAATATATAATATAATTTGTGAAATATTGTATGACATTAAAATTTCTTTAATTAATGGTTATCTTGAAAAATCAAAATAAATGCCTGCTACATACATTGCATGAAATACTTTATACCTTGTGTTGACTGTAGGGTATGCAAAAAGAATTGACTCCACTGTGGGAAAAATGACAGCTGAAGCGAGTGGAGCAGGTGGGGCAGGTGGGGCAAGTAGGTAAAAAAGGGGTATGCAAAGCTACAACTATAATTAACTAATGGAAATAAAGTTGTTTTCAGTGCGTGGGTGGATAGTGACAAGCCACAAATAAATGTTTAGCATTCACATATTATGGCAACTGAGCTGTCAGGGAAATGTTTCATATTACAGCAGTAGTTGTTGCAGTTGCAGTTGGAGAAAAGAGAGAGTTTTATTAACTCAATGAATGTACAGTGGGCAGCTGCAACCGCAATGTATTCGAGTGTTGTGAATGTTTGTACTTGAATACCATACTTCAGTTGCAGTTGACACTCTGCAGTCGAAAGCACTTGAAGAGCACTCTAATATGAAAGTGCCACACCCAGAAAGGCGTCACATATAAGTATCTGCTGTGCTTGACAGTCTCGATTGTTATTGCAGACAGAGCAGAAGAGAGTGCACACAATTTTCTAATCACACTCAGCAGACAGCAGAGCATTACTTTGACACACAAGAAGTTACATAGTTGAGCCGAGATGGGGTTGGGGTTGGGGGTGGAGACACTTAAAAGTCCCATGCAAACAAGTGGACTTGGCTATAAGAAAGTTATACCTGAAAGCAATCTCTAGCCAGTGCAATATCCGGTTCAGTTGAAAGCCGAAGGCTAAATGCTGATTTGGCCAGAGTTGAGCTTTTAGCCCACTGCCTCACCTGGTTTACTGAATAGACAGACTAAAGTACTCGTATCTTAAAAGCAGCACGCATTTCAACTTGCAACACAGGCATTTTTAAACGTCATCATCATCAACATCATTATACAGTTTTGCGTATGCTTTGAATTTGATTATTGTTGCAAGAGTTGCAGTTTGCACGTTGCAAGTTGCAAGTTGCCGAGTTGCATATTACTTTCAATTTAAATTCAATAAATCAACTATATATTCAAACGCAGCAAATTGCTGGCAAATAAAAAGTCAAATCAATTTGAACTCATTGCAACATTACAGGGCAAATAATGCTTAATATATTTACAATATTTATACTTATATATACATATATATTATGTGTGTGTGTGTGTTTGTGTTGCACTTACATGAGGCCAATTCCTGCAGCTGCAAAAACTCGCGGGGCGATAATTTATCCCATTTGTGTGCAATGCCAATATTCATGTTTGCCTGAAAGTATGCAATAAAAATGAAGACAAATTGTAATGCGTTGTTGGCCAAACAAATACATACATCTATAAATATGCGCACATGCGTGTGTGTGTGTGTGCGTGTGTGTGTGTGTGTAAAATGTGTGGCATAATTTATTGCCTTTCGCAATATGTAAATGTAAAATGATTCATTTCAACACAAATGTAAATTCAAATACAAATGCAGAGAGCATTTTAGAACGTGCCCCCTTGTGATAGCCAATCAAAACTAAATGGCTAAAAACTGTTGGCAGACCTCAACATACACACACACACACACGCACAGACCTCGACAACATAAATTTTGTGTGTATTTTTAGATAATGTCAAACTAGAAATGTAGAAAATTCCCAGCTTCTGAGCTGTGTCATCACGAGTTTTGAACATCAGCTTAAATATAATTATGTTTTGCTTTAATAAGCGCACTTCAATCAATGTTGACCTTTCTCCGTGTCCGCCCGTGTGCTTCGTCATAGTCATCACGTCATCTGATGCTCATCTTTGTCATTTGTCTTGCGCTATTTAATGTCAACTGGGAATAGACACAGACACCCACTCACACCCACACACACACACTCAAAGCGACACACGCCCCGTGGACAGGTGCCCAAGTGATGGACTGATAATTGGACTCCCGCCGAATTGTTTATATATTTCTTGTTGTTGTTCTATATACACTGCTAAAAAAAATGTTTGAAAATCAAATTTTGGTCTCAAAACTAAGAATTTTGGTCTAAAATTCTTAAATTAAGAAAAAACACGTCTTCGTTTTAAGAACATTTAAAATAAGACCAAGTTCTTATTTTTCAGAATAAATGTTCTTGAAATTAAAATGAAAAAAAAAAAAATATTGAAAATGATTTTTAAGTTTATAATTTTCTTTTTATATTAATTTGTATTTATATATATATATTTGTTATATTGTCTTGGTAATTTTATAAATGTATTTGTAGTTTCCGAACAATTTAAGATTTTTATTCTTGAATTACAAACTTTAATATTTTAGATTAATATTCTTAAAATAAGTAAAATGCTCTTAAAATGTTCTTATTTTAATAAAAAAATATTTAAGTTGAATGCTATTGAATTTAGAAGTTGGTCTTTTTTTCAGTGTACATTATTTGTTTGTTTGTTGCATATTTTTATTTGTTGTACGAGAATTTTGCGCGTTCTCAATTTGCCAAAGCGCTTATATTTATTTTTACTCTTCAGCCTTTTGGCATTTATTCATTTCACAAATATTTTTATAAAGCTTTTGTCTCTACATTCGCCACGACTTGTTCGACTGCTATATTTAGAATACTATTCCAAATCCAAAATGTATCAACTGATTGACTGAATTATCATTTGTTATGCGAGTGTGAGTGTGTATATATTTGTGTGTGTGTGTGTGTGTGTTGGCCAAGAAGAACATTGTCGTCGTCTCATTTAGCTTGTTCGCAATGTGCGACAATAAAAAAAATGTAAGACACTTAAATGCAGTAGTCGTAGTAATATGTACCTCAATTCCCCTATAATACAGTGTCTACTGCTATAGTTACACACTCATTATTTACAGCTCACTTGGTTTCCGCCCCCCTCCCCCCCCTGCCCCTATACTATGGAGTATTAAAAGTTTTTACTGTGTTCCCAACTAATGAAAATGCTAACAATAGAAAGAAAAAAGAAAAATAAACGATGCATTGAAAGCAATAAATAAAACAGTGGCAAACGGCATACGTGGCGTATGCGCAACAATAAAGATTGTTAATTGCGGCATTAATGTCCATGAAGGAAGTTCGGGTCAAGGAAAGCGATAGAAGATTATGCTAAAGTCAAGCAAATTGATGACGCGACGAGAGTAAAAGTAAAGAAAATAAAAAACTCATACGAGCTGAGATTTCCATTTGCCATACTTATTTATTGATCGTCCTGTGAGTTCAACGCACATTCAAGTGTCGGCTAACGGCTCTTGGCTCTGCTGGCCATTACAGGCCCATTGGCCATAAAATATTATTAGATTATGCATTGTATATGCCATTCTGAGCATGTAATTCGCATACAATAAGCGTCAAAGACAGCACGAAATGAAAATGGTTTGTCCTTTTTATGAGTTGCGTCCTCGTCTCTTGTCCCTCGTTTGTGCAGCGTCCTTTGTTTGAACAAATGTACTGCGTGTGTTAAAAAATAAAACAGCGATAAATGCAAAGAGAACTTGGTGCTCTTATTGTTTTAGCCCAAACAAAATAGCCATAAAAATCTAACATATAAATGTCCAACACAGTGAAGCGTTTTTTATGCGCCTGAATATCCACACAACAGATCATAATACGCAGACTTTTTCAAATTGTTGTCGTGGTTATATACCTGAACCATATGGCAAAAAGGAGAGAGTACAAGTTTTATATTCATTTCAACAATAATACGGGAAATTATAATTATAATTTATTGATTTTTCTACTATAATTATTTACTCTATAATTTGGTTGGTATTTTAAACCATGCGGTTCTAAAATTTTGTAGCTTTCTTAATTTTAAATATTATAAGTAAATCAACTTTATTTTAGTGTGTTGCTTGCGTGGTATCTACTAGTCATAATCCTTAAACAAAGTAAATTTTTTAAGAACAGCAATAAAATGATATCAAATAAAACAGCAGCATATTGTTGTGACTCTTTGTGGCTTCTTTTAATGGTTTGCGGTTATTGGATAAATCTAATTTAGCTCTAAGTTAATTTTACCTACAGCAATTTATGTAAAATTAAAAGCCTTTAAGAAGAAATGTGAGAGCAATTATACAAAATTGTACAAAAGATTTAAATAAAAGTACGTAAAATGGCAAATGATGACGCTATAAATATAGATTGGCTACAGGGTATCAATCTGCCCAACAAATGCGACTATTCGCATTTGTTATATTTGTTTAACTGAGATTTATTCGAATAAATCTAGCTGCAGTTGACAGTTGTCAATAGAAATGCAAATGAAATGCAAACATTGCAAATAAAAACTTAAACAAATTCATTGTAAATGATCGAAAAAATATTGAATTCAATTGGGTAAACCAAAATTCAACACTTAAAAAACACTCAGCGTTTACATTGCGATAAAAATGGCTCGCTTGCAATACAAAAATTTTAATTTAAATAATAAAAACTGAAAAGCTTCTGCAAATATCAATAAAATGAATAAAATGGCAATTTTACTAAGTGCGTTTTGTTTTATTCCATGTGCTTTTTTTCTTAAATTCAAATCGAATAAGCATTATTAATCATTGTATTATTTTATTGCTTCCTAAAATACATGTATTATCCATTATATAATTTAAAGCGAATCTATTGATGTCGAGCGCAACAAAACAACTAAATAAATAACAACATTCCTAGACAGCAATTGAAAAAACTCAACTAAGAGATATCCATTAAAGAATTAATGGTGATAAATTATTAATTAAAATCCAGGGGATCTTCTATTCTGTCAGTTTTAATTTTTGTATACCATAATAGAAACTAATTTAATACTTCTGTAATTTTTGTATATTGTAGCTAACGACATTACAGGCTATATTTGTATGTATATTGCAGAGGTAGCAGATGTTCTTACAATCTACAGGGAATTAATTGCATACAATTTTTACCAAATCAAGTGAATACACTGATACCAAGTGCGTGTGGAATACACTGAGAGAAAATCAATTCAGAAAAAGGTAAGATTGTGAAAAAAGTTGATTAGCTGTGTATATATATATATATATATATATATATATATATATATAAACGTGTGAAATACACTGTCCGAAATTTAGAAATAGAGCTTAAATGTAGACTAAATTGGAATAAAATAAAAAAAATTTGAATGAAAAAAAGTAAGATATAGTTTATGATTTAATATTAATAATATCCATTTGCTTAGTCCAGCATTTCGCTCAGTGTACACATTTGAATGTGAAGTTTATACAAATATATGCACACAGATATGCATACATACATACATCTGTGAATCTGTTGAATTTGTTGTTCTTTTCCGTTTTGTAATGCTGGGACAAAGTGTTTGTTTTACATCTGTATGTATGTATGTATTTGCTTACATGAAATTGACATTATTGTTTATCAGTTGTGTGCAATGCCATTGTCTGTTTGCACCCACACCTACACATACACACACACATACATATGCAAATTTATGTTATGTAACATATGGCTAACAGCAAAGAAGATGAACAAATGTGCAGACATATTTACATATACTTTCATTTCCTTTTTAGATGAGTGCACAGGAGCCAAAGTGTATTTGGGAGTTTTTGTCCTTTGGGCCAAGAACTGAGCCAAGTTGAGGCAGCTCTTCTTCTTCCAACTGGCTGCATGGTTAAGCAAATGACAATATATCATGGATTTATGCCACGTATTTCTCCCACACACTGCCACAAATACATACAAATACACACACAGAAAAAAAAAATACACAGACAACTGCATAACTTTTTGGCCAACAGCTTATGGCCATGTTCATGTGCTGCTATTGTTGTTGCACTTTTGGGTTTTTTGCATGTGGCAGCACGCAGTTAAACGGCTTAAACTCAGCCATAAACTGTCAGTTAAGCTGAGCTGGTGTTGGTTCTGGCCACAGAGAGAGGAAGAGAGAAAGAGAGAGAGAGAGAGAGAGAGAGAGAGAGAGAGAGAGAAAGGGAAAGCAAAATAAACCAAACTGCATTTATAAATAAAAAATTTAATTTTTTTTGAAGTCTTATCAAGGCTTGAACCAAATCTTTAAGTTGTCTTTAACTTTCAGGCTTACAGCCTGGATTATTATTAACCATGGAGATTAGGGTGCATCAAATTTTCGAAAAAAAAAAAAAAATGGCAACCGAAATTCAAAATTTTCGGTTAGTTCTAAGATGTTTTCACCAAGAAATTATAGCTCTAAAATTAATTTCTAGTCCCTGCTTTTTAAGTTGAATACTTTGGTGTTTTAAGTTCAAAATTATGTTTTAAGTCTTTTAAAAATACTATATTATTTGGAATTCCTGGTCCTGACAAGGGTTTTGATGCAAATTTTTTCAGGATCGCACTAAAACCAATAAAGATATGCTAATAATAGAAAAAAAAAATATAATATTAATAGCATGATAACAATTTCCAAAAAAATACATTTTTTAACTCAAAAAGCGGGGACTGGGAATTGAGTTAAGAACTATGCTCTCTTTGGGAAACAATCTTAGAATTGACAGAAAATTGATTGATATGACGAAATTGGGTTTCCCTTTTTTTAATTTTTTTTTGGCCCATATAAATCGATGCACCCTAATGAAGATGGTGGAAACTGCAACTCAACTGGCGTCAGTCTAAATATATTTGTGCACAGTAAACGCGGATCTAATGCTCTTTGTGCTGCTCACTTCCGGCCTGTCAAAGGCCAAGAAGAAGAAGAAGTGGAACAGGAGCAGGAGCAGAAACAGGAGTAGCTAAAAAAATCTCATTGTCATTGTTATTGCAATAGCGCTTCAGCTTCAGCTGCTTTATCGAATGCTGGTCATGCACAATCAGTTGGCGACACAACGTCAGAGCGACAACCAGACAGTTGTGACACAGCTGACAGACACAGCGGCCAGTCACAGACTGTCATGCAGACGCCAGACAAAAGAATGGGGTAAACAGTGGAAAGGGACAGGAAGTTGTCTCTCTTTCTCTCACTCTCGCACTCTCTCTCTCTCTCTCTCTCTCTCTCTGTAGTTTGAAAAGGCTCAACCAATACCAACAACTCAAGAGCAATTGAATCAAATTTATTGTGCACATCCGATGCCCGTGCACTTTTTTATCCATCGTCGCCATCTTCGTCTTCGTCTCCCTTTCCCTGTCCATCGTCATCTTCGTCTCCATCGTCAGTGTTGTCTGTCGTCTGTCGTTTGTCTCCTCTGTCTTTGTCATTGTCATTGTCAGTCTTGGCATGTAATGTCACGTCCTGTCTTTACGAGGATCAAGTGCACAAAGTATGACGGCAAACGTTTCAAAATGAAAAATTAAATATAAATGGGATTTGCGCGTAGATTTTTCCCCTAAGTGCCGTTTGACGCTCAACCAATGAAAATGTCAACAATGCCAAAAGCAGCTGCTGCAAACTCTAAAAAAACGATAGAGTAAAACTAGTCGAGGAGTAAAAACTACAGAGTAGTTGACTTAAATATACCCAAAGCATTTGATAAATATATACAATCTACACTTTAATAAATTTTGTTTGAGAATGCAGCTAAATTGAGTATACGCAACGTGATCAGAGGGAGAATATTTATCAATTTAAAAATAAATATTACACTATGAATATTTTTTATTTTTATTTTATAAATCAAGTATACGTATGGACATGCTCAATTAATATTTTTATATACCACAGTTTAATCTACAGTTTAACTAATATGCTTGAGAAAGCAGCTTTATTGCGTATACGCAATGTGATGAGAGTTAGAGTATTAATCATTTTAAAAATAAATTATACTTAATACATTATTTATTTTTTATAAATCAAGTATACGTATGTACATGCAAAATTAATATTTTTATATGAATTGCGTATACGCAATGTGATCAGGCGAAGATTATTAATAAAGTTAATAATAAATCATACTTTATGCATTTTTTTGATTGTTTTTTTTTTATAAATCAAGTATACGTATGTACATGCAAAATTAATATTTATTAAGCCACACTCAACTTTTATTTTTTGACTATTAAAAAAAATATACGTACTGCGATCATTAAAGTAACTAAATGGAATTTTTCCCTTAAAAGACTCGCTCAGCATACCCAACTTTATGCTCTAAGCCCTGGCTAAAAACAACAAAATTAAACAACGAAAAAAAAGTCCGCTAAAGACGCGAAAAGCGTCGCTCAATTGCTTTTGTTTGCTTTTATGCTTGAGCTGACTTTTTTATTCTTTTTGTTTTAATGGAAAAATAAAATTAGTTTTATTTATATTATATGCAGAACGTTCAAGTGCTCGACAGCAGCTGGAAGTGCACTCTTGGATGTAAGGAACAATTTTTGATTATTTCTTTTTTTGTAAAGAACTTGCCTAATGGCTGTTAATTAGGCAACTAAACTGAGTTCTTGAGCCAGTTATAAAGCGAGAAATTAAATTTTTCTTATAGAGCGAGTGCTACAGTGACTGTTGTAATTATATTTACACCCAAGTTCCATCAAGTACGTGCTGTGAATGCGTAATTAATGTTTAGGGTAAAAATAGCAACAGAGCCCAAAAACAGCAACACAAATTCGTCTTAGGGCGGAAGCGAATTGTGAGTCTTGGCCAATCTGCGACTTGGCCAGTTCGAGAATAGGCCATAAGGTAGGCGATATGCTAAGACACATTTCCGCTTTGGTTAGAAATTTGCATAAGGCCTTTTGACTTTTCACTTTTCACTTTGATCGATGCCGGACAGTTTTCACCGAAATTTTGTATATCAATATGCATGTTTTTGTGTATGTTTATATGTATGTGTGTTTAATGTATGTGTGTATACTACTGAAATATAATTTCTTGAACAATAAAAACTGTTTTGTCTTCGATAAACAGAAAGCGTGGCGGGCATCCAAAACTGGAGAGAAGACTTTTCGATGGCCCCACTGCGCGATATAAAAATAGACAAACAAACAAATAGACAGACAGACGGACAGACGGACAGACGCTCATTCTAGAGAGATGAACGGACAGATGGACAGATGGACACATTGGCTGGACGGACGGACGGACAAACGAATCGAGAGGCAGCCGCATCAGCTGGCGCATATAAAAATACAAAATGATCTTATGGCTAACCTTAGACATTTGCAAAAACACCTGCCAGCAACAACAGCAACAGCCACAACAACATCAACAACTATAGCAACAGCAAGAGCAACAACAACAATGCACTGATAAAAAAGAATGATCTAAATTCAGGATTTTGGTCTTAAAACTAAGAATTTTGCTCTCAAATATCGACGAAATAAAATTTTTAAAGTTAGAAATCACATCTTGTTTTCGATAGCATTTTAAATCCGAAAAAGTTTTTATTAAAAGAATAAATGTTTTTAAAATTTAAGTCAACAAATAAAAAAAAATAAACTAGACTTTAATATTGATTTTTTTTTGTATTTTTATTTTTTTTTAATATATACATTAATAGAAAAAATGTTCTAAAATCAAGCATTTGCTTTTGAGAACATTTCAAATAAGAGCAAGTTTTTATGATGGAAATAAATGTTATTAAATTCAAATTAATAGATAAATAAAAATAGGGAAGATTTGAAAATTTTTCATTTTTGTATTATTGATTTATTTTGATATATATACATTTATTTTGGGTTCTTTCTTGGGAATAGTGGGACTCGAACCCGCGCTTGCTTTCTACTAACTATTATCTTTAAATAAGATATGACATATTAATACTTTTCTAACAATTTAAGATTTTTGTTTTAATATTAAGAACTGCGATTTTTAAGATGAATATTCTTAGCATAAGTTATGTAGTCTTAAAATGGCGTTTTATTAAGAAAAAAATATTGAAGATGAATGTTCTTGATTTTATAATTTGATCTTTTTTTTTCAGTGTAGTAACAATATTGGCAGTGGCAATATTTTCTTTAGTTTGCGGTCAGATTTGATTGAATTGCAACAATTAGACAGATTGAAAGATTTCTGTTGACTTGGCCATTGATGTGTGCAATAAGTTAACGCACTTCACTTAAATTAAGCAATTTGGTTTGCTTACATTTGCAATATAAATACGGAAGCACTGTGTAAATATCTAATCGAAGTGCAATAAGAAGAAGAAGAAAAAGAAGAAGAGGCAGCAATAACCGGAAGCTACAGACACTGCACTTGAATGGCCAAGTGAAGATCATTTGGCTATGAGAAATGGCAACGGGTCATTTTCTGTGCCACATGCAGGCAACACAACAACAACAACAGCAACAACAACAACAACAACAACAACAACAACAACAACGTGTAACTTGTGTATCTTTTGCGAATCGTAATCGAAATCGAAATCGATTTAGCTTGCAGCAACAAACGAAACCAACAATAACAAACTGAAAAACTGAAAACTGAAATAGCACAAGCACTCGACTGCCATGAAAATACACACACAGGCACATACACACGCACACACGCAACACTGACAACTACACACACACACACACACATGTATATATATATATAGATATAGTTGCTATATAGCGTATCGAAAGCATTCCGCTTACCACTCATCGCCACAGCAGCTTCTGACGTCAGAACTTTTTTCACCGCAACACGAAAATGGCCTTTAAATGTTACAACGTTGCGATGCGACGTCAGAGGATGCCAACAATGGGATTTGTCTCTGCCACCGATTGTTATAGTTTGGCTCTTGTTGTTGTTGTTATTGTTCCTATACCCTTGTAAAGGGTATTTGAACTTTTAAAGTGTAACGCATAAATGGAGACGTCACAAGCTCAAAAACAAAACAAAAAGAGTGTCAAGTAGGAAGAATGGAGAAAATTGACAGTAATCGAAAATATGGAAAAATTAGACAGTAAAGTATGAAAAATTTAATTTTCTAATTTGGATGCAGAATGAAAATAGGAATCAAATAGAAATAAAATTGATATTCCGCAAGGAAAGCGGTTAAGATTTGACAAAGTTATGACTGGTTGAAATTTGGGAAAAAATGTCAAGGAGGAAGTATGGAGAAAATGGGCAGTGATCGAAAATATGGAAAAAATAGACGGCTTAGGAAGAAAAATTTAACTTTCCAATTTTGATGCAGAATGCAGAAGAAAAATAGAGGCCAAATAATGATTAAATTGATATTCCGCAAGAAAATCGGCTAAGATTTGACAAAGTTATGACAGTTTGAAGTTTGGAAAAAAAAATTCAAGGAAGAAGTATGGAGAAAATGGACAGTGATCGAAAATATGGAAAAATTGACAGTAAAGTAAGAAAAATGTAATTTTCCAATTTTGATGCAGAACGATAACAGGGGTCAAATTATGATAAAATATTCCGCAAAGAAATCGGTTAAGATTTGACAAAGTTATGTGAGTTTGAAGTTTGGAAAAAAGTGTCAAGTATGGAGAAAATTGTGAAAATATGGAAAAAATGGAGAGTCAAGGAAGAAAAATAAAATTTTCCAATTTTGATTCATAATGAAAATAGGGGCCAAATAATGATAAAATTGATATTCCGCAAGGAAATCGGTTTAGATTTGAGAAAGTTATGTGAGTTTGAAGTTTGGAAAAAAGTGTCAAGGAGGAAGTATGGAGAAAATGGACAGTGATCGAAAATATGAAAAAAATTGACAGTAAAGTAAAAAAAATTTAATTTTCCAATTTTGATACAGAATGAAAATAGGGGCCAAATAATGATAAAATTGATATTCCGCAAGGAAATCGGTTTAGATTTGAGAAAGTTATGTGAGTTTGAAGTTTGGAAAAAAGTGTCAAGGAGGAAGTTTGGACAAAATTGACAGTAAACGAAAATATGGAAAAAAATTGACAGTGAAGGAAGAAAAATTTAATTTTCTAATTTTGATGCAGAATGAAAATAGAGGCCAAATAATGATAAAATTGACATTCCTCAAAGAAATCGGTTAAGATTTGACAAAGTTATGACAGTTTGAAGTTTGGGAAAAAAGTGTCAAGGAGGAAGTATGGAGAAAATGGACAATGATCGAAAATATGAAAAAAATTGACAGTAAAGTAAAAAAAATTTAATTTTCCAATTCTGATGCAGAATGAAAATAGAGGCCAAATAATGATAAAATTGACATTCCGCAAAGAAATCGGTTAAGATTTGAGAAAGTTATGACAGTTTGAAGTTTGGGAAAAAGTGTCAAGGGAATAGTGTGGAGAAAATGGACAGTGATCGAAAATATGAAAAAAATTGACAGTAAAGTAAGAAAAATTTAATTTTTCAATTTGGATGCAGAATGAAAATAGGGGTCAAATAATGATAAAATTGACATTCCGCATGGGAATCGGTTAAGATTTGACAAAGTTGTGACAGTTTGAAGTTTGGGAAAAAGTGTCAAGGAGGAAGTATGGAGAAAATTGACAGTAATCGAAAATATGAAAAAAATGGACAGTGATGGAAGAAAAATTACATTTTCCAATTTTGATACAGAATGAAAATAGGGGCCAAATAATGATAAAATTGATATTCCGCAAGGAAATCGGTTTAGATTTGAGAAAGTTATGACAGTTTGAAGTTTGGGAAAAAGTGTCAAGGGAAGAGTGTGGAGAAAATGGACAGTGATCGAAAATATGAAAAAAATTGACAGTAAAGTAAGAAAAATTTAATTTTCCAATTTTGATGCAGAATGAAAATAGAGGGTATCAAATCATCGGTGTGCCGCAGAAAACTCTTCCTTCTTGTTTTGGTAATATATCGTTAGTGTTTTCTCTATTTGCTAGTGTTTTGATTGGGTGTGTGTATGTGTTTGTGTTTGTGTTTGTGTTTGTATTTGTGTTTGCAGTTTAGTTTATTGACATTTCAATGAGTCCGCATTGGGCGATTAGCTTTGGCTTTTACGAGTACTCGTTTATTCATAACCAATAAACTCATTGAGTTTTTTTTTTTGGCCAGTTTTGCAGCAGACTGCAATGCGGCCTAAAAGTAGGCAATTAGTTGTTGTTAAGGGTCTTGTTCAAGCAGACATGGCGTATACGTGATGTGTCTGTGACAACGCATAAATCGAATAAATCAACAGACATGACAAAATTGTGTTGCCTAATTGGAGTGTGCAACACAGAGACACACACACACACATACACACACATATATACACACACACACACACACACACACACATACAGCGATATAAATACGCATACGCATATAACAAATAAGAGTTTGACTTTGAGTTTGACGGGCACATTTGACAAACGTGGCAAAGCAAATACCACAACAAATGGCATTTGCCAAAAGGCGCTGAACTCCTTGACACACATATCCTGCTCTGACAGGCGAAATAATCAAACGCACAGACAAAAAGAGATAGAAATAGAGATAGAGAGGGAAATAGGAGGTGAAAAAAGGCGTCAACGTCACTTTTGTCGTAAAACGCAAATATGCCAAATGGAAAAACGGGGGGAATGTGGCATGTGGCATGTGGCAGGGCTATGTCCATATGCAAATTGTAAATGGAGCGTGGGTTAGCCTTATTTGCATCTCATTAACATGGACACGGGACTCGTAAAACCGTACAATGCCAAATGGACAATGGACAATGGACAAAGTACAATGGACTGTGCACAGTGGAGACTCTGCGGCCACGATGGCGTCATCAATGCTCGACCAATACAATACAAAACCAGTGGGAAAGTCTATAGTCGAGATCCCGACCATAGGATACCCGTTGTTTCATTTAATATATATATATATAGGGTGAAAGTTTGGTATCTCTATCTCTCATAGTCTCTCACACAGACGGACAGACAGACGGACAGACAGACAGACGGACAGACAGACGGACAAACAGATGGACAGACAGACGGACAGACAGACAGACAGACAGACAGACAGACAGACAGACGGACAGACGGACAGACAGACAGACAGACACACATGGCTATATCGACTCGGCTTTTGATGCTGATCAAGAATATATAATATACTTTATAGGGTCGGAGATGCCTCCTTCTTCCTGTTACATACATTCCAACGAACACAATATACCCTTCTACTTATTTTTTAAGTAACGCGTATAAAAACAAGAGAAAAAAAATACAGTTAACAGTTTGCAACAAATGGCAGAGCTCTTTCATTTGTCTACTTGCCACTATTTGTGTCGTTATTGTCCTTGTTGTTGCCTGTCACGTTCGATTCCCATTGTTATACGCGTTAGGGGTATGCCAAGGGGTAAGCAGGGTGCAGTTACAAAAACTTTAACTCAATTAATACTAATTAAAATAGAGTACTTTTTTTTGTAGTGCAAAACAGTATACTTTAACAACAATTAACTGCGAAATTGCTGAAGTTTACAAATAAATAAGCAATTTCAGACTGTTGTTAACATTTATGTGGTATATATTTAATTTCAGTGTATTGTTTTAATAACTTAGTGCAGTTAAAATTTTTTAAGTAATGCAGTTTTATTTTGAGAATTAATATATAAATTTAAGTATAATTTGTGGATTTCTTATATTATGATTATTTTATATTTTGAAATTGGTTAAAATGTTAACTATCGACATTTGAAGAGTATCTTAAAAATTTAATAAATCCTATTAAAAATAATAGTTCAGTGTATTATTATAATATTTTACTTCTGTTAACATTTTCCAAGCAATGCAGTTTTATTTGGGGAATTAAATAGGTAATTTTAAGTACATTACTAGCTTTCTAATATATAGATTATTTTCTTTTCTGACATTTCAAAACGAACTTTAAATTAAAAAGAATCTTCATAATAATAATAAAAATTCAGTGTATTATTATAATATTTTACTTCTGTTAACATTTTTCCAGTAATGCAGTTTTATTTTGGAAGTAAAATAGGTATATTTAAGTGGGTTATAAAATTATTATATGTAGATTATTTCGATTTTTAACTGACAAATCAATTACATTAGACAAATGTAGCGAATCTTTAAACTAAATCGAATACTAATATAATAATAATTATCCAAATGGTTGACATTTTTAACAATAAATAAGCAATACAATTGTCTTACGACATTTACAGGGTATTCTAGCAAAAGGCATTGCCTCCATAGCATGCAGTTCCGCTTCAATAAGTCAGATAATTATAGCACTAAAATGTATGCTTCATCTAAGTATTTATTGTATTGGTATTTGTATTTGTATGTGTCAGTGTCTGTGTCTGTGTCTGTGTCAGTGTCTGTGTGCGTGTGAATGCGTATGTGTCTGTGGTCATGACATTTTTACGCTTAATGAGCATGTTCAGCCTCACACACACATATACACACACACGCATATGCACATATATATATGTGTTGGCATCCTGTTGCGGAATATTCGTTTGCTGGACCCATGACTGATGTGTGTGTGTGTGTGAGTGTGTGTGTTGGGTAGTTAATGTCACAAATTTTGATAAATTGTTTTATGACCATAATTTGTGCGGCGACTTTAATGATGCTTTTTTGATGCCCCAAACCTCACCTCATCTACTCGACATATTATAGCGCATATAAGTCGTAAAAACACACACACACACACACAGACACTTACCATACAGCCAGGAGCATGCAGATAGAATCACACATGATTATGCTAATAGTTATAGAAGTGGCAACAAAAGTGAGTTTAATCATTTACGAGTCTAATCGTACAACATTCAACGTTCACATTTTTATGGCAGCACAAACATGCCACTTTTATTTATTCAACATTTTGTTGAGCACGCGCGCAAATAATTTACGAGTTGCTACGCTCCTGGCTACAAAAACAAAAAAAAAAAATAAAAAAATAGATATATGTATATAATGATATAGATATATGCATAAAGAGCGGCTTAATACGTGCTGGCCTCGGGGTTAATGTCGGACCACAACGGACTAAATTCAAATGGAATAAACTCGAAATTCTTGTATTCTCACGGCGCCCTTTGACCCGGCGGCTATTTACAATTTATGAACATGATGATTTTGCTATTTATATTAACTGTTTACGCACCTTTTTTTCTGTTTTGTTGGTGACAGGAAAACAGGGTATACAATGCTCCTTCTCCTAGCTCGACTCGTCTAATGCATGCTGTAAAAAAAGAAATTAAGCAAATCATAATCTATGAATAATTAACAGTATATATTATTTATTTATATAACTAAGTATGTGAGCTATAAATGAAATACTCTGTAGCTAAAGTTTTGTTTGAAATTGTGATCCATAAATAATTAAATAAGCGCTCGGTAAACACTTAAATACTGTAGATACAAGTTAGTTTGTTTATGTTGTTTGTATCATTTTTCAATGCATTTACTATAAACCATTTAGTGTAGCTTATCAGCTAGATAACACTATAAGCTTTTTTAATATGTACTAGATAATAAAAGAATTTCTGTTATTTAAATTGTTGATATAAAAAAGGTTTATTTGGGCAACTTTTTGTAGAAAAATTCAATATCAAAAAAAGAAACTTTTCTAAAGTAAAAATTGCTTAAGAAATATTCAGAAATATTATAGAAATCTGAAGAGGTTTTAAGAGAAATATTTTTGAAAACAACCGTTCGAAATGTTGGTGTTTGTAAAATTTTTGAGATTTCATATTTTCGAACATATTTTTATTTATTTTAATATAATTTATAGATATTTTAATTCAATTAAATGAATATTTAATTTTGTCAAATCTTTAAAGATTTTTTTTGACATTTGAGAGCAATGGTTTCTTGTTTTTAGGAACACCAACAATTTAGAGATTTGTAGATCACACCTGATTATTTAAGTAAACTTTGAAGCAATAATATTTATTGTATTTAATTATTCTTTGATTTGATAACCTTTATTGCATATTGCCATCATTAGCTGTTATAGAAGTTGCCAATTTAATAAAGTTGCTGTAAGAACAAACCCAAATATAATTAAGTGCCAGTGCAAAGAATCTTAAATGGTGTTTGTGTTTGTGAGTGTGCAACTGCAACATGCAATATACAATTGCTTTTAGAGCTGCAAGTTAAGGTAGCGACAACTTTATTTCATGCCACAGTTTTGGGCCAAGCACTCCAAACATGTGTATGACATGCTGCAAACTGTCCAAACAAGAGCTGCAATGTGGCCAACAAGGTAAACTTTTATACAATACACATGTGTGTGTGTACGTGTGTGCGAGTGTGCGTGTTGTTAGCAAAGTATGCTCTTAAAATAATTTGCCTCTTGTTTAATGTGTGAAAATGAAATTGTTGTTTGTGTGTCTCCAGAGTGCTTTTTTGGCCAACAAACATGAGTATGGTAATTTAATCAAGTTGCCGTTCAGTGTATGAAACCTATCATACCCATAAAGAAGACAGAGATAGAGAACGAGACAGATGGAGCATGTCAACAGTACGTATACTTGATGCAAAGAATAAATGCAAGCATAATTCGAATAAAAAACGTTACAAAGAAAGTATAAACAATTGAGAGTTTACGCTGAAAGTTTCACACTTGAATTTTATTGAGGCAACAGTGCGTATACTTTATGTACTGTATGTAGTCTATAGACAAAGTGCACAACATTTCATTCATGTGAAAAGCAAAGCAAAATACAAAGGCACACGTGACATAGATTGATTTCCATTTTCATTCACTTTCCCAATTCTCTTTGCTGATCGATGGGCGTTGTGGGCGTGGCAGAAGTGTTTGTGTGTGAGTCTGTGTGTGTCTGTGTGTGTGTATGTGTGTGTGCAGTGGTGCTCGATAAGCACGAATGGACGCATTAAATGCTCATTAGTTGCCACTTCGACGTGTTTTGGGCTATTTCCTCTTCTCTATCTCTCCTCTGTCTTGTTTAGTACAAGCATTATCGGCAGGCAAATTATCAGCTGTAATCAGCGCGCGTCAAACAAAGCCACAAAAAAAAGAGAAGAAATAAGGGAAGAGTACACTTAGAAAAAAATGAACGAAAAATATCAAGCACTACGTTTCTATATTTTGGTAATCAAAAAAACTACTTTTGATTGAATAATTCCCTGGTTTGTTTCCCACTCTTGCCAAGCACAGATTTTAAGTTTAATAATAGAAATATGTAAGTACACATTGTAATACAAAAAATCTATTTATTTTATTAAAACATTTACTGCAATTTATTCATTTAAGACGCGTTCTCTTAACTATTAGATAGGGCCAACAAAGCAGGAGCTTTCAGCGTCCTTAAACGGATCCAAATTGCGAGACTTAAATCTTGATTTTAGCAATTTTTTTAAAATCTTTTTGATGTTATTTAGTTCTTAAAACGACCCCAAAATGTTCATAGGCTAATGACACTTCATTACGTAATTATACGGAGCATGTTTCTGAATTATTTCGATAATGATATTATTAATCTTTTAATTATATCATTTTATTTTCATGACAGTTTTAATTTTAAATTTTCATTTTTCATTTTTAACAATTTAATTATAATTTTAGTCAGCTGTTATTAGTTGACATTAAATAATAAATAAATTTAATGAACAAACGTTCTTGAACTATGAAAAAACGATGCTACACTGTTATTGACTACGTTTTAGAACGATTATTTAACCACAATTTTTTCAGAGTGTAGTAGAAACTGACTGTAAGCAAATTTAGAGACCACAGGAAAAAGGGAAAAGGGGAAACAGGGGAAGGGCAAGTTTACAGAGTTGAAGAAACCAAGGCAATCATTGCCACGCCCCAAGTTTAGTTGGGTTTCGTGTCACATTCTTTTATATTTCATGTTTTTGCTTTCATCAGAATGTGTGTGTGCTGGGTGTGTGTGAGAATATTTTGTTGTAGTCGCTGTTGTTGTTGCTGTTGTTGTACGAGTATTTTCATTATGTTTGCTTTACGGGACGCTGCGCTGCGCGACGTTGCGGCTTATCACATAATTTGAATAAAGTAGCTGCAATCTTGTCTGAGTTTATCGCAAATTAGACGACTACAACAAAGATAAACGCAACAACAACAAAACGAAGAGCAACATCGAGAGTGACAAGCGTCAACGTCAGAAATGTTTTTTTTTTTTGTTGCTTACTGTTCTCTGTTTTTTTTTCTTTTTCTCTGCGAATGCGAATAAGATTGAGACTGAACTGTATCCAATTTGATTTGCCTTAAATGCCACCGCATCAACTTGAAAATTCTCTAAGCGAAAATAAAAAAAAAAAAACAACCCTTGGGCAGCTTTAAATAGTAATTTCAACTGGCAAATTGTTTATATAATTTGACTTACTTTTCAAATGCATGAATCACATTTATCACACATCAATCAAGTCGAGCAAATTAAACATGACACTTTTGAAAAGCTGTTCAATACAGTTTTGTAACTGGAAAATGGCTGATAAAATTTTCCACGAAAATAACCAAATCGATGCGATTTATTTTTAAAAGCATTTCCCATAGTTTTGATGTGTTTATCTTGTTAAAAATACATACTCGTAAATAATTCAACAGATCAGCACCTTGCGAAACTATTAGCTGACGTTTCTCTTGATTTAAATACCTGCGCCCCACCGGGCGTATACATTATTTAGTATTTAGCTGTATGGCGTCTATTGCGACGCACAGACGGCATAAAAGGCTTAACTTTAGCCATAAATTATGATTTTATGAGGCAAGTGAATAGTACAATGAACTTAATTATAGTTATAGTTATTAGCAACCGACAGATAGATATATCGATATTTGAGGTGCGAATTTAATTGATACAAATATCCAAAAATAAATGCATGGAAAATTGTATTTCAAGTATTTGTCGCCTGGCAATTGATATTAATGCGAAGCGAGCGTATAAACATTTTTCGAGTTCATTAAAATACATTCGTAATTATTTTGGGACTGCTCCCAATGATGCTTTATAAAGAATAAAAATGTCACGCATTTTTGATGCTGCTGCTGTTGTTGTTGTTGTTGTTGTTGCTGTTGTAAATTGTGTCCGTGTCGTTTGAGTTAAAGTATGTTGTTGTACAAGTGCGTATACGTAGTATTAACGAGCACGTTTTTTATTTATTTACATTTAACTTTTTTGTTCATATACTTTATTTTGCTGCTGTATTTTCATGGGCCTGTGCTCGTTTTTTATGTCATCATTGGACCGAGTACAACGCCGTACATTGGCTTTTCTTGCCGCCTTCATGTTGACTGAATGTTTGTTTATTTGTTAACATTTCTCGTTTTCGTTTTCGTTTCTCTGCTTTCTTATGTTTTTTTTTCTTTGGACTTGCGAAAGACGCTTTGAGGAATTGTTTGAGAATGTCTGTGTGTTTATTGCATGCTCTCTTTTTATTTACATACATGTGAAATTAACATATTCCCTGGAAAATTTCTACTCCTTAGCTGTTAATGTTAATATAAGCTGTTGCTGGCTTTCTTGTTTATCTTACCTTTTTTTTAGCCGCTGCTTTTGCTGTTATATTTGAAATTTTAATTTTAATTGCAGCAAGTAAATGTCAATTGAATGCTTTGATTTTTAGCATATTTTGCTGCGCTTTTAAATATTTGCAGCACACAAATGTTGCACAAGTCGTTTTGGTAGTTGCATATAATGTTTGAATTTCTTGGTATTTAAAATAAACGCTTGTTTTGGTTTAAACAATAAACTTTTACATATTTACACACACACACACACACGCATACGCACGCAGCTTAAGCAACATTCTTTTTTTTTTTAATTGTTTTCTTTTATTACAAAAATATAATCTTTGGTGTTTGTGTTGCTTGAATATTAACAATATTATTAACTTTTTGTACACATATTGGTAAACAGTTGTTGTTGTCGCTGCCTGCTTCTAAAGCTTTGCAAGCTCTTTTTCCGCTTGCTAACACCGGCACATCCACTGAAGAACTGAGGCGCTTTTGCAGTGTGCGCGCCTTTTTATACGCTCTCTCTCTCTTATTTGCGCTCGCCATTGCGCGCTCTCTTAATTTCGTTGTTTGGTCTGTGCGAGCGGCATTTTAAGAGCGCGTGAGTAAGTGCGCGTGAGAGAGAGAGACGCTGCACTGTTATCAGCAGCTAGTCTTATGACGTCACTGCAGTGCTCATTTGCCAAATTGCACGTGCTAAACAGTTTTCTTTTGTGCGTGTGTATCTGTGTGTGTGTGTGTAAGCTGTAGTCATAAATTAGCAGGCAACCTTTTGCGCCTCTGGCTCTGACTTGTAGTGTCTTGTTTATTTACAATATTTCTCTGCTTCCATCATGCTTACACTCTCTCTCTCTCGCTCTCTTTGTGCTGATATTTAACATTGCACGCTAAGCCGCAAGTCAAGTTGGGCTCATCCTATTGTTGTTGCTTGCCCTATTTCATGCTTTCCTTTCATTCTTTCTGCTTTTTGCTTGCTTTTAATACTCTACAGAGCTCTATTGTTTCTGTGCTCTGCGCTTCGTTAACTTGTGCTTTTGCTGTTGATTTATCTTAAACGGCGCATTACTTGAACTTTGGCATTGTGCCTATGGAATGAGATATGTACAAATATTTGCATAAAACTTGTGCATAAAATATTTACATTGCATTTTAAATGAACAATTAAATAATATGTTGCATATTTTTGAGCGGTAGCAGCAGGAAACCAAGACTGCATTTAGAACGGATTTCTGGATTTGGGTTATATTCTTACGACCACAATAAGTATATTTATCAAAAAAAAACTAATTCTTTTTATTCAAAGTGTTTACAGTTCAGATTTAGCTCTAAATGTGATAACTGAGTAACTGCATTTTATTAGACAATTGAAGCAGATAAGTGTGTTTAATTTAGACATCTTTTATTGTATATTCATCTTTAGTAAAGTGCAAATAAACCCAAATATATTTGACAGTTATTCAATTAGTCACTCAATTTGAAAATTGTTTTAACATGCAGCTACAAAGTGTAATTGAATTTAATCGACAACAGCAAAAATCAACAAAAAGGCAAATCAAAGCTAATTGAATTATTTACATTTAATTGCAGCTCAATTTGAGGCAAATAAACGAATTTACACTTATAACTCGATAAGAATTAAATCTCAACAAAGATAAAGCAAATTGAATAAGAAAGAAAATGTGACACAGATAAATTATTAATAATTTGAGTCTCTTAAACACGCAAATTGTGGAAAAATCAAATTACATCAGTTGTTTTTCCGACAGCACCGTTCCATATTCTCAAATCGAAAATCTCTAGAGAGAACACAAATTCGAGTCATAAATTCGTGGCCATCTTTTTCTCAAACGCTTTACAACAGATTGTTACTCAACCTCAGCTGTGGCTGCTTCAGTTTACAGACACTGTCAAAACTTGACGATAAGGGTGCGGAGGGGGTAGTTGAGTTTATCGTTGCCTACTTTTAGGGAGAGTCGCCATGCTGTGCCAAAAAAAAAAAAAAAACAATTCAGCAAGCCAAATTCGCAACGCAATTCGCAGTGTTTCCGTTTTGTGTGATGCTTTTTCCGTTTTATTTTTAGCAGCAGCATAATTTTTTATTGATTGGATTTCGGTGAAAATCACTTCCGGCCATAAATTTGTCATGTTACTGGGCTAAATGGGAAATGCTGCGCGCTCGACAAACGCATTTCGATTCAGATTTTGTCACAGAAAAATACAAAACGAAAAACAAAAAAACTTTGTATTTGATTTATTTTACATTTGCGTCAATGTCAATTGAGTTACATGTCCTGTAAGCCCCTTTTGATTTGTTTATTTGGCTTCAGACTGATGGCCAAAAAGGCAGTGGAACTGACTAAGAACTTTTTGAAACAATGTTTGCATAATATCACATTTTTCTACCCTTTTATTTGCTTGCCTTAAGGCCCAAAGGCAAATGCAAACAGAAAAACAACTACAAAGATAATGCACAATAAATTACAGGAAATTTGTCGAAAATGTGTTTGTTATTTTGTGTTGGTATGTAATTCAATACTTCAATCAAAGCAGCGCACTCACACGAGGTTAATGTCCTGACAGCTTCCAAGGCGACAATAAAAGCAAAATCAACAAGAGTCAAGAGTCAAGAGTCAAAAGCCAAATGCGAAAAGCCAACGCAAATGAAGAGCTTACTGAGGACGACCCACTCGAGAATACTACAAAGCATTCAGCGCACTTTAAGATAAATATTTATTTACCCATGTGCCCAACGGGCAGCAGCAGCAAAGCAATCATGCCAAATGAAGCAGTAAAGGCCCATCATAACAAATGAGCAGGATAACACATTATATGATGTACCCAGAAATACCCTGTAGGCAGTGAACCAATTATAGCTTGCCTCATTTGATTAATTTAATTTAAATGAAATGATAAAAAAATATGCTGAAAATGACTATCAGGTGTTTTTCAGAAATCTTTTGAGATTTTGAAGTGAAATGTTTTTAAAAACAACCTCTTGAAATGTTGATGTTCCTTAAATGTCATAAATTTATTTCTTTCGAACATATTTTTATGTATTTTTATTCAATTTTAAAAATATACATTAATTCAATTTGATTAATGTTTAATTTTGTCAAATCTCTCAATTAGGTGTGTTCCAAAAATCTCTAGAGATTTTAAAGAGAAATGCAAACAACCGTTCAAAATGTTGGTGCTCCATAAATGTCAGAGATTTAATTTTTTGAACATATTTTTAGTAATTTATGCTCAATTTTAAACATATTTTTATTCAATTCAATAAATATTTATCTAGAGATTAGTTAAACACAGCTACATGACACAAAAAGCATTAAAAACACCCTAAGTAAAATGTTTTTTTACTGTTTTTCTTTGATGAAAAAAATAAATAAATATGTTAACATTTTTATTTAATATTGTATTTGTGAAGATGTTTTTATTAGTCACTGCCTTAAATATAAGTTAAACTCGTAGCGCTAGGATGGTAATAATAACAAATATAATAAAATAAAATAAAATTTAATAAAATAAATTAATTAAATAAAACGTTAACACATTTTTAAAATAGCTAGAATAAGAGTTTTAATGCCAAATGAAAGTAGCCTTTTCAACTAGACACAACTGCTATGAACTCCCTGCTGAATACTATAATTTACAGGGTATAACAACAGCTGCTCTTGGGCACACAGGAAGCTGGCATGAAAGTTGTGCGTTACAACGCAACATTTACGAGTTTGCGACTTTAAGAGAGCCATGACGTCACAGTCGAAGAGAGTTAAGTGCATTTGTGGTAGCCATTTTGTAAATGCGCGTGCGTTAACTTGGCCCACAAGGACTTGTGACTTCCGGCTAAGTGCGGCCATATGACATCATTGAAAACAAACGTCGAGCTTTGGTAATGAAATTATGCGTTTGCTTCTATGGGCGCTGCACACACACACTCACACACAGACACACACGCATACAGTGTGAGATATTTATAAAGGGCAGGGGCTGTCGGTGTGAATAGTTTTTGGCTTCTGCCTTGGCGCCTTGGCGCACTGACGTCACTCTCATTTGTCGTTGACTGTGCACTCGATTGTAAAATTGGCAAATAAATAGGATTTTATATTTAACGTTTCTGTTGCAGGCTCGGGAAGCCATAACACACACACACACACACACGCAATCTATGCCCATGATCATAATGATAATGCTTGCAATGATGATGATGCTGATGATGATGATGGCACGTTAGGAGCTTAGGCAAAAGGTCTATTAGAGGGCGAAGGTCACACCGCCTGACACTTGACTGTCACCGAGTGGCTAATTGAATTGTCGGCACGTGCAAAAATACAAATTTCTTGTTGCTGGGTTGGCCAACAGCTGCATGGATTTTTAATCATTTTATGAGCCCGAACATTTCACTTAGCCCAACACTCATAATGTTCCCCATTTTTTATTTAAAAATGTTTTTTTTTTTGTTTTTTGCTGTACGCGCTATTACGTGCATTTTATGTAGTATCCTGCTGGATTCTTATTGCATTTCCCGCTACTTTCTGTTCCCGTTTAACGTAATCATAATTAAATGACGTCAATGCTGCCACAAACACTTTGATGGTCGCGTCTGTCGGTTGTGTCACCCCTCCGTCTCCATTTTGGTGTCTGTACGAAAGCGCATTTTACAGCAGCCATTTTTTATGGCCGCGACTGTTGGGTGAGGTAATTTGGCGAGACGACTCTACATAATTTAAAAGCATACTTTCAGGCGCCCTTTAAAAACTGCATCCAGAGTGCTGTAAGCTGCAGTCAATGTACATACATATTCCATTGCACTTTTTACGATATTTACACATATACAAGTTGCCGAATTACCAAAATGTTAAGATATAGGTCTCTGGATCAAAAATATATTTCCTTTGGAAATAATTCTCAAAAAAAACACGGTTGAAATTATTATCAAATTATTTTTTTTAATTAAACCATAATATAGGGCAAATGATTACAATTAAATAAAGACAACTAATATACTTAATATAATAATTGCATGTAATGCCAACAGAGCAAAGTTTTGAATGTCCAATTTAAGATTGATCTCGAATGTGGCGTTAGTAACTTTATTGCTTTATATTTATAATTATTTATTCACGGAAGCGAATCATAGCTGCCTCAAATTAATTTTAAATAATTAATATAATAATTTCTAAAATAAGTTTTTAATAATTATTGGAAATACTCTTTTAACTTACTACTTATTTACTCCGAGCAGAGAAAATGCAGTTTACTCATAGATAAAAAAAAAACTTCTTACAGTTTTCCAAAGACATGCGACTTTTTTACGATACTCAATCACCGCTGGTGAGTTTGCCATTCATTTTATTTTAAAAGAATCTGGTCACACTCTGAAAAATTGCATACAAAAATGTTGCAACCTAGAGTAGGCTTTGGACCGGTAAACACCGCATTTCCCGATACGAACGGTTTTTTAACAAAAAGTAACGGTGAAAAACGCTTGTCTGACGGGAACTTAATTAATTATTCCATGATTCAATTTAAATAAACAGGATTGCAAGGTTTAAATTTTTGATGTAAAGCACTGTTGTCATTTTTTTTAAATCTGCCAATTTTAAAAATGTGTAACTAAAAAAAAAACAATGAAACCCCAATTTCTTTTTATTTTATTTTATTTTAACTATATTTTTATTTTATATTTTTATTTATAGCAATTTTGAAATTCAAATTCAAATGAAGATAATGTTGATGTTGCTCAGCAGTGATGTTGCTTGTTATCAGATCTAGCTAAAAAAGAGCTAAATGTGACTGGAGAAGGCAAGGTGGGCAACACTACAGTGGCGGCAGCTTCGTAACGAGCTGAGTTAACGGCGCGCATAGCGTGAGTCCCACTGGCTCTGGCTCTTGTCTTGCTCTTGCTCTTGTCTTTTGGTTTTGTTTAGTTTCTTTCTGTCAGTCGTTCGCGTCGGTCGATCGGTTGCTGCGCGAAGAAGAAGTAGGAGTAGAAGACGCAGACGCAAGCGCATTTTAAACGAGGCAAAATATACGCAGACGCATTCAGCAACAACAACAGCAACAACTTCGTGCATCAAGTGCTGCGGCAGCATTAATTCAACAGTCAACGTTATTAAGGTGCATTACAATAAACAGCAATATCATCAATAACTTTGTAATATGGTAGTATTGACCGTTTTGTCAACGAAAGAGATAATATAAGCAAAAGAATAAACAACAAAATTTAATATTTAATATTACCACTGACACAATTTCGTGAGCTCTGTGCAAAACTGTGAAAAATGTGTGTGGAAAAATGTGGAAAATATAAATGTGCATAAAATTGTTGGCGTGTCTTATTACACTTTTTTTGCGGGCGAAAGAAAAGCAACAAGAAACAAGAAAAAAAAGCCAAAGAGCAGCAGCAGGAATTGAAAACAAACAGAAAAGAAATTGCATAAGTTGATTTTGGCGTGCGCTTTGCGCATCTTCAGTTTTTTTTTCTCTTGTAGCTTTTTTCTACTTTAAATTTCTGCTTCTCTGTCGGCTTCGCACTATGCAATATTTGGGCCTTTGTTTTGTTTCCAAATACATCAAAAACCCCAAAACTCGACAAACAACTGACAAAAAACAAACAGCGAAAAAAGTATTTAAAAATCTTTAATCAATTTCTTGTTTGATCATTTGACTTTTTAACAAGTTTTTTTCTCTTCTGTTTTTTTTGATCTAAAAAACAGTTTTTAATTATTTTTATTTAGTTGACTAACAATTAGCAATTGGAATTATAATTAAAACTTGTGCGCCTTTTAGTCTTTGTATGTGTGTGTGTTGCAACATCAACATTAACATTAACTGAATTACATATCAACGCATTTAATTTAAATTGCAAAGGTACGTTTTAGTTTAACACAACAAAAAGAGCAATTAAAATAAACCAATTACTGAAATAAATAGGCAAATTAAACGACACATTAAACAGATCTGATAAGCCGGAAAGTTCCATTCATATAAACAAGAACAATTGTCCAGTTCTCAGATTTAATATATTTGCATACAATTTGTCAGTTATACGCTAATTACACACATTCCGTAAATGCCAATATCGAGTGTATTTATTGTGAACAGACAAAAACTTAACTGAATATGATTAATGATCAAATTAATTTGAAAATTGTCAAATTCATTGAGAGAGTTCATTAAACATTTCACAGACATAGTTAGTCATTTCTATCGATGACATAATATCTATTCCCACATACGATTAATTATTATATTCCCCAAGTTATGGACGTGGGCGGGGCAAAACGAATATAAACAAAAACGCAAACACATGTCCAGAGTTTAAATTAGATAATTTATCATTTTTATTTTCAACTTACACACAATTCATTTAAACATTTGTTTTACATGTGTTTAGACATCGATAAACGATGTGAGTTTTTAGTGCTGTCAACATCTGTTGTAGGCGTTGACCTATAAAAAAACGCAGCAGATGCACACATGCATCGTGAACAGATGAAACACCCCTCGTCTTTTATTTATAAAAATATTATTAGATTTCAGTTGAAAAATATCTCATGTGTGTATCAGTTTAATTAAAATTTTTTGTTTGAGATGAACAGATGAAGCAACCCTCGCATATGCATAAGCAATGTTAGATTTCAGTGAGCAGATAACCCATGATCTGTGTGCTGTCAGCAGCTGTTGTAGACATTGACCGATAAAACAAACTTATGTTGTGTTAATGCATCAATCACATATGGCTATAGGTCAACCTGTAGAGCAGCCCTCGTATATACATATGCAAAGTCTGTTAGTTGATGAATGATATTTGATTTGAGAAATTAAATGAGATGATAATGATAATGTGATTAAAATTTGAGATAAGTAAACTTTTCAAATAACTCTCGTTTCTACGAATACTTTGTCCATTTAAAAGAAATATTTCATTTGTTGTCGAATTTTTTTCATAAACCAATCAATTATAATCAATTAATGAACTTTTATAGCAACCCTCGCACATCTATATAGTTTATCCGTTGACAAACAATGTATGAGAGAGTCAGCTGTATTTTGCAAAAAAAATATTTCATTTTTAAGTATTATTCTATTTGCTGTAAGATAACTTTAATGAACCAATCAATACATCAATCATACAGCATACAAATTTATTAAACTTGTGTAGCAGCCCTCGCACATCTGTATAGTGTGTTCATAAAAAAAATGTTTTCGTGGGTCAGGTGTATTTTGCAAATCGATCCGGAAAGTTCTACTTTTACTTTTTTCATTTTTTAATTAATTTTTGTTTTTCAAAAATATTTATTTCTGCCCTGGCAAATTCCACTATTTGTGGTTCCAAAAAAAAAAATACAATGTGAGATGCCAGACCTGAGATTAAATGCGAATTAATCACCTAACATCTTACACAATAGGCGAACTTATGAAATCACCCTCGTTACATAATTGGCCATATTTTAACACCCGCAGCATCTTGGCCAAAATGCAATGCACATTTACCATTAACCACAATTGCTAATTGTGGTTGCAGTGGTTTCTCCTACCTTTGAAAACTTTGAATAAGAGGAAAATTCTCCAATTTACAACTTTTCAATTTGCATATGTATTTGTTAACGTATGTTGTATAATGTTTCGGCTTCAATGAACTGTTTAAAAACCGCATAATTAAATGAGAATATTTATTTGGCATTTGCTTTAAGTATTTAATTAATTGCGTAATTTGAAAACAAAGTTTACTACAAATTATTAAATACAATATTTAAAGTTGACACTTTTGCTTGCTGTCGCTGCCATTGCCAATGACGGTGTTCATTCATTAATTACTATTTTGAGTATTCAAGTTTTTTGAGTGTTTTGTATTCGACTTGGTTGCCTCATTAATTTCACATTGGCAGCCAAAGCCACAAAAGCAACACCCACAATTAGTCGCTTTTGATTTCATTTTCAATTCCGATTTTTGCTGTAAGTTTTAAGCTCTTACTATTTATAGTCAATTGCTAGAGATGCGCCATATGGCGTAATCAGTTTTTTTTTTTTATCTCTATTATATTATTATATTTTTTAATGCGATTAATTCGCATATTCAATGAGTTTCTATTTTTTTTTTCTTTATATTTGCCAATACTTTTCATAAATTATTGCTTATGAATTGCAGAAAAGAATAATAATATAAATAATTAATATTTTTTAAAAATTCAATGGAGCTGACGAAATTTCAATAGTCTTTTAGATTTTTTTATAAATTTAAACAAGTTAGCCCATTAGGAAATTACTTAAATATATTCTTAGCATTCGATCTCCAGGTTTCTACCTACAGATTTTATTCTTAAATGTTGTTCTTTATTCTTCGACCTATAATATTCAAAGTATAGTTTTGTTTACATTGTTTCGATATAGTTTTAAGGTAAAAATTTGTCTGATTTAAAAGAAAAAAAGGAGGAAATTCGGATAAATTGTGAAATCGGAAACATCTTGTTGCAAGTGTTGTACATTTCCCACTGTGAGGGTATAAAAATCAATTAATTAACTAATAAATGACCCTCGCATGCAGCGAGAAATATGAATATTAAAATTGGGAGATGGTCGAAATATAGGAAAGTCAAGAGTAATTTTATAGCATTGTTCAGTGTATTGTGACGATATTCGATATTGAATGTTGAATTTCAGCTGTTGGTTGTTGTATTGTTGGATTGTTCGATTTTTTGGATTGTTGGTTTGCATTTGTTGCATGTTTTATTAGCATTTAAATAATTTTATTTATTATTTCATGGCATGTGGCTTTTGAATGGCGCGTTGATTGGCACAGGGACTGCATACGAATGTTACAATTTGTCAGCACGTGATAGGATCAGATGTTTGCCATAGAGTATACGGATAAATACGAGTAGACAGAGTTAAAATCAATTAATAAAGACTTTTTGTGGAGCTTTAAACTCCGCTCTAATAAGTGAAAGGGTCGTCGAACCGGAATTGCCAAAAATTAAACCACAAAAAAAAAACATATAAATAAATACTTAAATAAAACAGCACAAAAACGAAACAAACTCGGCAAAAGACAACAGCAACAAAATAAAGCCAACAAGCTGATAAGCACAAAGAATCCAAACACGTTCCAAGACAAACCAAACAAAGTATTATAAATAAATATACATTTAAATATACATATATACATTAGATAGGTAGGTAGCTTTATATGTATATAAGTATGAAGACAATCACCAGTTAAAGCTTTGCTTAAGCGGAATTTAAATGCAATGCAAAATGTGATCATAGAGCTAATTTCAAGCGAGGGCTAACACAAAAGTACACAAGAGAACTGTGGAATGGCCCTACATTTGATTCATTGTAAACATATTTCGCATATAAATTATTGTATTTAGCTAATGAATTGAATAACAAACTCTAAAACAAGTTATTCACTTTACTTTTAATGTCGTCAGATGTTACATATTTCTTCTGTTTCCTCTAATTCTTCTTCATCTTTGTCTTTTCAAGTTGGCTTAGATTTTAAGAATTCTGATAAATGGTTGCTCTTAAAGCATGTTCGGTTTTTTTTTCTATTTTTTATTTGTAGAGATCGTGATTTAAATTAAGACATTTATGCCTTGAATGCTTATAGATTCTTCGTACTCATCCCGATCAAGAACCCAGAAAAAAAAACATGCGGTAATAAATTAGGAATCGCTTCAGGTGATTAACTAAAACTTGCTAAAAATCAATTTCAATTCTAAAACAAGTTTATGGCGTTAAACGCTAGTTATTATTCTTTTAAAAGCGTGTCGAAGATCAAAGATCAAGTATCGCATAGAGTTCAATACAATGCGATATCAGACAATTCAAATTAACATAAGTCAAGTTCAGAGGACCCCGATCACATTATTAAATATCTACTTTCAATTGATTTAAATAGATTTTAATTGTTTGTCGCCGTTTAATCAATTGACAATGGCACAATGGAGCATAGACTTGAACCAGAAACCCACTAATATGCATGTCAGTAGAGGCAAGCAGTCTCTATATCTCTATATCTCTTTTTCTTTGTCTGTGTGTGTGTGCAGCTAATTTTCATCATAAAAAAAGCGAGTCAAACACTCAAATTGGCATGAAAAGCTTCAATAATAGAGTTAAATAGATAACAACGACACTAAACCAGTTACCAGTTCGGAGACATTAGCATGTTGACAACCAAAGACAATAGATCATGTTTAGCATGTGTGTGTGACTCTGAGTGTGTGTGTGTGTGAGACAACACTTCAGTCCACTAACAAAAGGCTTCAAAGTGTTGCATGCAAATGTTGCATTCATTTGGCTATTGCATTGTTGTAGACTAAGCTGATAAGGAGGCTCGACTAACGAATACCCGTACCTTAACTGATCGGAAAGTCCAGTAGTGAAAAGGTCAATCCTTTTTGAACATACATATATCTCTCCTTCTCTCTCTCTCTTTGAACTTTCGAAACACACAGTATATTTAAGAGTAGATGTCATTCATAAATTCGTCTGATATTGAGGCTGAAGAGTAAATAGTGTAGGAACCTGGACAAATTGTATATACATGGATTTTAAATCATTGTCTTGGTTCACTAACCAGAAATGTATATAAATTTTGTCCATATTCCTTATAAAAAAGTCAAAAAAACCAACTTGAGTTTTATTTTTGATCAAAAATATAAAACTCAAGAAATAATCATAATTCTATAAGTTTTATTTTTTTACTCAAAAATAATTTACTTTATTCCTGAGTTTAATTTTTTTGCTTAAGAAAATACATAAGTAAATTAATAGAAATCAATAATAATTAATTTTTTTTTTTTTGAGTTTTATAATAGAACTTATAATGATTAAAGTCCCTGATTCAAGTAGTTCAGTATCCGAGATTATAAAACTCAAGAAATAATCAATATTGTATGATTTGAATAGTGAAAAAATAAATTTAAAAAAAATTGTATACCCTGCCTAAAAATATAGTTAAAAATAGCTGCGTAAGTAGATCTTTCTCTGTCTCTATCTCTCTATTTCTACATATATCTCTCTCTCTCTCTCTCTCTCTCTCCATCTCTATCCGTATCTCTATCTATATCTATATCTATTTCTATATCTATATCTATATCTATATCTTTATCTATATCTATATCTCTATCTCTATTTCTCTCTCTCTCTATCTCTCTCTTTCTCTCTTTCTTTTCCTTTCTCTATCTCTTTTTCTTTCTCTCTCTCGCTCAATCTCTATCTCTCTTTCTCTATCTATCTCTCTCTCTCTCTCATCGGGTCTAAAGTTACGGTTGTAAAGCAAAGACAAAACAAAAGTTTCCCTAATTGGCAGTCGAACTTTATTGACTTATTCCGATATTGATTAGATGCATTCACTCCGAATTGGTCTCCATTTCTGGAGTGGCGTAAGTGCATAATCATATTACACAAATACACAATAAACTGTTACAGATATGCATATTATAATTATATATGCGTTTAGTTTGACCCAAAAACGCGGATGTCCGGCCGGCTTTTTAGTGGCATTACACAATTTCAATTCAAGTTCAGGCCCACAACACAAAGGCCCAAAAACAATAACAACAATCATAATAATAACAAGAAACAAGGCAATAAATTACACCTGTTGCTACTGAATCGCAACTTGGCAACGGGCAACTGGCAACACTTGTTGCGACTACAGGCAACACAAACTACAACAATCTGAGGTCTTTAATCTGGCGGCTACTGCTGTGGGTCACTTTTGGGGTCTTTGGCTCCAGCTGGGTCTTTGAGTCATGAACTGAACCGAAAATCAAAATGAAATGTCAAATGTGATGTGTTGTGTTGTGTTGTGTTGATGAATGTTGTACGAGTGAATGTGGATATGAATGTGTATTTGAATGTTTGAGCTTCACATTTTATCGTTGACTTTGCTACTGATATTGGCCTTGGCTCTGAACGATATCAATATGACCGAATGCGATGAATACACATATGAATAATATAGAGTATTTACACACATACATATAGAGACACAAATGTACATTAGGGTGCATAGATTTTTTTTTTTTAATATGTTTAACACAAATTCGTAAACTACGGTCGATTTTACGATGTTTTCACCAAGAAACTATAGTTCTAAAATCAACTCTTAGTCTTCGTATTTTGAGTTAAAAATTTTTATTTTTTGACAATTGCTCCTTTAATGTTTTTTTGAAAGTCCTGGTTCTAGCAAGAGTTTTGATACCTATCTTGCCAGGATCGGACTAAGGACACTAGATCTATGCTAATAATGATATTCTAAAAATTTCAAAAAAATATACATTTTTCAACTCAAAAGCGGGAAGTAGGAATTGATTTTACAACAATGTTTTCTTGGTTGAAACATTCTAAAATTGACCGTAGGTTACGAATTTGGTATATAATTTTTCAATTTTTTTGATCCCATACAAATCGATGCACCCTAATGTACATATATCGCTTCATTAAATGAAGCTGCCTTCATTTTCATATTGTCTATTGATTTATTTTTCGCTTGTGGCTGCTTCCACTTCTTCTTCTCTTGTTTACACGATTATTCTTGGCTTTATTATTATTATTTTTATTTTTATTGCTTCTCTTGTAATCCACAATGTCAAGTGATATTTCTTTGGTTGCTCTACAAAAAGTGCGCCTCAATTGCCAAACGTTTCAAGTCCAAATTCCTATAAATAGTTTTTTTTTTTTGCTTCATAAATAGAATCAAGTGTATATTTACTAAAAATAGCAAAATATATTTTGATAATGAAGTAATATTTCTATGTGTTAAATGCAATGATCGTTGTCTCTTTTATTATACCAAGTTATCGATTTTATTGATATTTTTATACGCCCTTAAATATGGCATATTACATGCTCGATCATTAAATTATGATTTCTTTAGGTGATTGCTATTAAATTAGTAAATGTGCATAAATTAGCCAACAGAATTCTGCTTAAAGTGACCATAAAATAACAAAAAATAGTCGTAGTCAATTCGTGGCTGCCCACAACGGCAGCGTGTAAATAAGTTATAAAATTAAACGAGCTTTATTAATTGCAGGTTATAAATATGGCCAAGAGCCAATAGATAAAGGCCGGGCCAGCGGGCAATACCCAAACTGGTAGTCAATAAATCGCAACAGCTGCCGCCAATGCTCAAAGTCGAAGATTATGTAAATGGCTCCGGGGGCAACATGGAAATTATCATAGAAGCTCATTCTCATCTCTTCCATGTGCAGTTTCAGTTCGAATAGAACCGTTTCTCTGATGAAGCCGGAAAATTATGCAAAGTCAAAGTGGAAGCAAAACCTTGTCCTTGACGAGTCAAACAAAACCCTCCGATTCTCTTTTATAATTCTATTAAATCTATTTTCTGTAATACCATCAAAATTTATCGAGAGATTGTTATGTTTAAAGAATGGATGCTACCAATTCCACATGCCAATTAACCTTGTGGCCATCAATAACACTCCGAAAGGCAGAAGCATTCAGCTAAAAATAGAATGGCCACACACTCATATTCACATTCATATTCATATGGATTCATACTCGTATGCTTTGCAGCTGTGTATACTTTTAATTGCAAGCAAACTAATTAGATATGCCCTCAGTTGGCAGATACTTAATTCCAGCATCAGCAACATCAACACTGTGAATCCCATTCAACTTTCAAGTATTTCTAGTAATTCTGTCATAATCTTCTTTTGCAATTCTTTCTCTAAAAAAAATGCCACAATTTATGCAGAAATATCTCATTTCAAATGAGAGCAATGTGACATATCTAAAAAACTAAAAAGAATTTTAAAAGGAATTTTTGCATTAGAATGAAAATGTCATTTATTTCTGGCGCTGGGTAAAAAGAGCTAGACAAAAATAAAAGCGTATAAGGGTTTTTATATTCATAAAAATTTATTATTACATATTTTAAGCCAAATGGAAAAGCTTATTCCACACAAATGTGTCGAAATGCAGATACAGATACAGGTTTCAGGAACCCTTAAAAAAAAATTTTATTGAAAGCTCGGTTGAATTTTAAAACTTAAATATTATTAAAAAAAAAAAAAAAAAATTTTAATTATAAAAAAAATCATTTTAGTTACTCCCCTTTTAGATTAATTATTCCATATTATATCTAATTTAATAAAAAAAAGGTAAACAAAAAAATATAAAATAAAATTTATAAAATTTTGGATTTTAGATTCTTATAAAATTTAGATAACATAGATTAACATATTTAACATAGATTTAAACATGGATATCTACTTTCCAACATCTTTTCTAGAGTTTAGCATACCCTAGAGTGTATTCAAATGCCACAGGGTATACAATTGGTCAGTATAAAGGACATGCAGCTGCATTTAGTGCGTTTTTATGCCATAAGCTGTAGCTGGCGTCCAAGTGCCACTGAAGTGCATGAGTATATGAATGTTTCTCATTTCTCAGTTCTCATTTCTCGTTGCCCACCCCTTCTACTGCTTCTGCTTCATCCTCTGCTTCTGCAACTGTTTGTATCTTGTTTTTAGCTTACACGAGTACTTGCCACATGCTGCAAGCCTGCCGACAAGTGCCACTTGCCCCCAGTTGCTTATGTTTTTTTGAGTGTTTGTTGTCTGGCCACAAATCGCCTCGTGCTCGAAATTTTCTATATATGCACCCAGCACTGACTAACAGAATCTGTGGCATGCAACACACACAGAAAAAAAGATCTAAGCAGTTGTTTCACTTGTACGTGACACAACTCACTTATTTCGAGCTGACCACAAACAGATTAAGTGTTTATTGTGGCAACCACCTACACTGAAAAAGAAGACCAACTTCTAAAATCAAGAACATTCATCTTAAGTATTTTGTTCTTAAAATATGATTATTTAAAGACCAAATTACAAAAAATATGGTTATTAATCTAAAAAATCTTAAACTCTTAATAAAAGAAAAAAAATCTTAAATTGTTAGGAAAGTATAATAGAAAAGTATAATGGCGCTCTGGTTAGAGAGGCCGCTTCAGTTGTGAAGCAGTAGGCGGCGGTTCGAATCCCACTCGTAACAAATTAAAATTACATTTATAAAATTACTAATACAGAATAAAATGTAAATAAATCAAAATTTAAAAATCAAAAAAAATTGTAAATATAAAAAAAAAAATTTTTATATACTTTATTTTTTAATTTTAAGAACAATTATTATTAAAATAAGAACTTGGTCCTATTTAAAATGTTCTTATAATCAAGATGTGCTCTCTTAATTTAAGAATTTTTTAAATTAAGAATTTTTTAGACAAAAAATCTAAGCTCTGCGGTTAAAGTCTTGATTTTAGAACAATTTTTTTAACAGTGTACAGCATAAAAAAGGAAAATCTTTTGCAGCAAAAAATAAAGAAAAAAAATGCTCACAATGAAATGGAAAAAAGCTTTTCACGTTCGTCGCAAAGCCAAAGCTGCAATTAGTTGTTTTAAAAAAAAAGAGTAAATAGTACAGTACGCGCTGCAAATCACATTAACCCACTGAGTTTTTTATCACACACACACACACACACACAATTGCACAGCTTTAATAATATGGCATTAACTGAGTTCAGTCGCATTAATTGCAAAATTCAAACGTCGCTGACTTTGTCGCAATAATCATTGCAAAATGAGTCGCTTTTGAGTCTTGGTTTAGGCCAACTAATTAAAGGTTTTGTGCGCACTAATTGCGGCCACTGGGCCCAACCGTGGTGAGCACCTCAATGACAGCCACACGCTGCTGCTGTTGTGGGCGCAACGAGCCGTAAACTTGCCACCAATTCTCACATCATCAACCCAAAATGGTCACTTCAAACCCAACGCCCCCCACCCAAAAAAAAGAGTTTAAAAAAACCAAAAGCAGGCGTTTGCACATTTAACAGCTGCACTTTTGGGTTAAATTAAAATAAGTGTTTATAATATATAATCTGTTCATAAACCGAACCGTGAGTCATTTGCAACCCAAAAAGCCCCAAAAGATACTTGCATAATACGCCGACTTTTTTCAATTTATTTTTTATTTTCATTTTTTTTTTTTTTTTTTTTGATATCTTTGACCTTTTCCGTTGACCGTTGGGCTTGTGTTTGTTGCGTTTGCTGTTGCGCACAATGTTGCATCTTCAGCAATTGCAACAACAACAGCAACAACTTGCCACTTAGCTCAATAGCTTATTGTCTTTAAGTTTGCCGCCTCCTGTTGTGGCTTGTCTCTCGGTGACATGTGGCTAAGGCACAGTGCACAGTGGAGCAAATCGTTAAATACTTGGCCTAAAGTCAAATATTGCAGATATCGAGTTGAAATTTGGCATATTGTATAAATATAGTGGGCAAAATATCTAAACAAAATTTTAAAAACGATAACATGAAAACCGATAAAAATTGCACGGTTGCAGAAATAGCGAAAATATTTATCGCTTATTTATATATAGAGTATTTAGTTTGATTATGGTGTATTAAAATTTAGTTTTATTTTCATAAAAATTTGGACTTTATGCCAAATATTTTGCATTTCGTTCCACTGTGCAGTGTTTCAGATACAAATGCAAATTTTATTCAGTAACTAACCAGCAACCCGGACATAATTTTTGATAGTAAACCTTTATTTTTAAATGGTTGATCAGGATGTACAAAATTCGACAGTATTTAAATAAATTAATGCCAAAATAACAGACCTCTAGCTCTAACCGTTTGAACTCTGCGTCAGTCAGGTCAAAGAGATTTTTACTGATTATTGTGAACAAATTTGAATGTGATACCAATTTGATTTAGGTAAGCAACCGTTACTTTGCCCCACTGTGCGTGCTAGGGGAAGGCGTTGCTTTTGTAGTTTTGTAGTTTCTGCGGTAAAATTTAAGCATTGGTTTTGTTCGCGACACCATTTTCGCAATATGCACAATGTAATATGAATATATATATATAAATAAATATATACATATATATGCATTGTAAATCTGCTTGTTGTTGTGCTTTATGTAGATGGCGTTTTGTTAGCCATTGTTGTTATTGTTGCCGTTGCTGTTGTGAATGTTATGTTGATCGACAGCAAAGTTTGTCGCCCAAGTCTTTTGTTTTAGGCCGCCGCCTGCTGCCTGTCTATCAGCACATTAATGCCGTTTTCGATCAATTCAATGCATGTCAAATAAAAGTCAAGGTAGTGGCAGAAAAGGAAGAGAGGTAGACGCTGATAAAGAGGCAAACTCATTGAGAGACGCCACATGGCAACCGCATTGAATGAATTGATCATTTTGCACGCTTGTTGATTATTATGGGGGGCACAGTGTGACGTCTGTGCCAACAGTTGACTGATGTCTCTGTTTGCCCAGCAATTGACTCATCAAACTAAATATCAAAAGCAGCCGCAGGCATTCTTCCAACAAATATCTGAGCTACGATATAAATAAAAGCCTCACGTATCTATAGATGCCATAGTTCTGTATATTTCAAGTATCTGCCAAATCAATTTGAGTGTTTGCTCATCATTATGAACTTCATAATGATGATGATTGAAATAAAACAAAAAACGATTTTCATAATTCAAAATTGAAGCACATTTTTATCACATTTGTTTGCCAGCCATTTATCACAATCTATATACATATTTATACATTTATTGTATATATTTACTATAGTTATATAGTTCGCTTAGTTGTGTAAATTTATGCCATATTTGCATATTTTTTGTCGCTTTTTTTTTCGTCAAAACGACGGAGGTTAAAGAACTATGCCAATTGTGTGCCACCACTGTGACAGCGCTGTGCCACCAGTGTGGCATCATTAAGGGCCGAGACAAATGAAGATTGATGGGACAGTTCATGTCCAAGTCCATGTTCAACAATGAGTACAGCTCACATTGAACCATTGACTCAATGCTCCAATTTGTTGCTGTTTTGTGGCAGCAACGGAAATCAGCAAAACTCTTGAAGTTTTTCAAAGCAAGCACAAATGTTGCCAACTGTTTTTCATGTTCTTCTTATACTCTGTAAACGTTGAAAGTGTGCAGAGTTGTATTTATAAGAAAATAGAAATAGAAATAGCAGACAGATGCTTACAATTGAGCTATACTTAATCTTGATCAACTGAGAAAGTCTTTTAATTTTATAGAGCCTTATTTTAGGTTTTCTTAATTTCATTCACTTCTTGTTTTATTTCACTTATTTATAAATTTATATATATTAAATCAGTTATTGGTGTGATTCGTTTTATTTTTTTGGGTTTTCCCCAAACTATGCAAATGTTGGATCATTTAAAAATTTACTTTTATACATTTAAATTTGTTTTTTTTTATATTATTTTCGTTTTAGTTTTAATTTTAATTTTACATATTTTCCGTAATTTAATTATTATTTTACTCAACTTAAATAAATTTAGTTGACATTAAATAAATATAATAAATAAATTTGTAAATTTTGATAAAAACTTAACTTCTGGCCAAATCTACATTATTTTAGATAGTGCAAAACAAATAAAAAGAGACAGAATATGTAATAAATTTTCGTCTGTGTAGCCGTTTCTATTTATGTCTTTCTTATTATATAACACCCTATCTCAATTGTTTGTTTTTTAATATTTTAATTGATTACTGTTTTAAATATATTTTAGTTACATCTACTTAAGTTTGTTTTAAGCTCCTAGAACAGTCTACAGGATATTTCGCTGTCGTATATGCTCTAAACTTCTCACTTGCTTTGTTTATTTTTATTGTTGCTGCTGATGTTGTTGTTGTTGTTGTTTTTTTTGCCAAATGCTGTCAACACATTGGAAGAGACAACAACAACAGTAACAACAACAAGTTGTAACTTTGAGTTGTCACAACTTGGAAAGAGAACTAGAAAAACTTTATGAGTTTCCATCATGTGTTGACCATGGCATAAATGTGCATCGTTCGATGATTAATTTACACTTATTATTATTTTTATTCATATTATTAGGTATTTTCAACAGCTGACACAGAAAGCAACCAAATGCGGCACGTTTCGATGACTGGCCACTTGATATAAAGGTACAAGAATTCAGCCAACTCAAGTGACTTTAGGTTTGAATTTGGTAATGCAAGAAGAAGAAGAAAAAGTAGGAAAAGAAGAAGCACGCGAGCTGTTGTTGTTGTAATTTTGGCTTGGCATAACACACAGCAACAAGAAACAAGTTTCCACCTACAAGATTTTAAAGCATGCAAGTCTCATCAATGGCAGCATTTTTTTGCACTGCACTGTCTCCCCTTTCCCCTTCCAATCCCACCCAATTGCTGACAAATGATGAAGCTGTCAGCGTGTTGACTGCATTACGTATCCTCCCTCCCCCCCCCTTACCCCTATCACAGTCCCATCTCTATGCTTAACTGTCTATCAGGTTAATACATACACGAATATACCCGCAGGCCAAGTGAGCGAGAGTGAGAGAGGTAGCTTTTACATAAATCGCTAGGCACTTGTTTAGTGAATTTTCAATTTTCGAATTATGTGCCGAAATGACTGTGGAAATGTGCTTGGAAATCTGCCTGCTCATCATGGGTCAGTTATCAGTTAAACAATTTTGCAAAACCGCGCAACATTTTGGCCATAAATTATGGTTGGGAGGACGTGGCCAGCATTATGCAATCTGAACCTTTTTTGGGGCCGTTTGCATTGCGTTGCCAACAGACTAATTAATGCAACAGCATGCACAAACACTTTTAACTCACGGTGCATTCCATGTGACGTGCAGTTACAGTGAGCAGCAAAAGCCGTTGCACAGCAATCAATATTTTAAAACAATATTTAAAATTTGTTTTGAAAAATCAACTGGTTTTTATTACTCTGTGGAGCATCAGGAAATCTGACTTTTCTAAAATTGTGTTTTAGTCGTTTACGCTAAAAAAAAATATTTGTACACTGAAAGAAAAGCGCAACTTTTAAAATCAAGAACATTCATCTTAAATATTTAAAATTTAAAATAAGACAATTGTAAGACTAAATTAAAATTACTAAGATTATTAATTTAAAGTTTGGCAGTTTGGCAAGAATAAAAATCTTACATTTTTTCGAAAGTATAAATATGTCATATTTTATTATAAGTGGTAACTTAGCACTCTGGTTAGAGTTGCCGCATAGTTAAAAGCAAGCGTGGGTTCGAATCCCACTCTTTTTAAGGAACATACTTAGTAAAGCAATACTTAAAAAAATAACAAGCCAGAAAAGTATATATTTTATATATCAAAATAATATAATAATAACGAAATTAAAAAATCTAAAAATGTTGCTTATTATTTTTATTTGTTAATTTTAATTATAATTTTAATAATAAGAACTTATTTATTTGAAATTTTCCTAAAAGCAAAATGTGGGTTCTATCTTTAAGAATTTTATGTGGTTGATGTATTTTTTTAACCAAAATTCATAGTTTTGAGACCAATTTCTTGATTTAAGAACATTTTTTCTATCAGTGTAGCACATAAGTGTAGTTTGTGAAATCTTAGACATTTTTAAATTTAAAATAAAGTATTAAATTATTATTATAAATTTTTTTAAATTAAAAAAAATTATTAAACATGATATTATACATTTTTTTAATTACAAATTATTAAACATGATATTATAAATTTTTTTAATTTAAAAAAAATTATTAAACATGATTATCTTTTTTGAAATTTTTTTAATTGCATATTTGACTTGAAAATTTATTCATTTATTTATTTATATATACCCTATATATTGGTATTTAAAGTCCAATCTCAAATTGCTTTAATAACTTATTTTTGTCATTGCCAATTTGCATTGCAGTTAACCGTCAAGACTGAGTTAAAGGCGCAGCCGCAGCCAAATTGGGAGCTGAATGAGGTTGCGCTGAGGGGCGTTGAGCCATGCCCATTTGCAAAAGTTCGCCGGCAACGGCAACGAGCAAGAAAACCGCAACGGACATATCCGCCGATCATGTGACGGAGGCAGCTCAAGTGAAGCGGACGCGGGAACAGGCCTACTTCAATTCCTATGACTTTGATGCAATCGAGGTGCTGCCCTACGACGAGGATGACGATGAGGCAGTGCCTCAGAGACGCTACTCGGAGGCCAACAACAACAACAACAGAGACAGCAATGCGGCTGGCATCACAAAGTTTGCCTACCTGCAACGATTTGGTGCATTCTTTGCTCATAAATCAGCGTCGGATGGAGCAACTGCATCTGTTGGCTCAGAGGCAGCTGCCCACGGACATGAACAGGTCGGAGTTGCTGCTGCCGCAGCTGCTGCTGTTGTTGCTGTGGGGCAAAGTGGTGACAACTTTTTGCTGCCTCGCGCCATGCTCAAATATCAATATCAGAGGTGAGTGTTGCACATTCGCTTTGTTTCAGTTTTACCTTCGACAATTAACGTCAAATGTGCTGCATAATGCTGCAACATCAAGCGGCAAACCAGCAACCAGCAACCAGTTGCTGTGACCTTCGACAATGGCATTGAAAAGGGAAACAACATAACAAAAACAAAAACAAAACGAAAATGAAAACAAAACAAACTACAGCAACAGCAACAATTATTAAGTGCCCTTTGCTCTGATCGTAACTGCAATTTAATTATGATCGTGTCTCAACTCAACTTAACCCTTTGTATGCCATACTCTTCGATTTTGAAATGTTTTTTTTTAATAGAAAATTTAAATAAAAAAATACACTTCTTTTTAGCTTTTTAAATTTCTTGATTTTTTATCCAATAAAGTTCTGTTATTAATATTATAAAATTTGTATAAAAATTCAAAGCTTTGAAATTATTTATTGAAGTTATTATTTTTTCTTAAATTAAATTAATTTTTCTAATGTTAAATTAAAAAATACAATTATTTTTAGCTTTTTAAATTTTTTGATTTTTTATCCAATATAGTTCTGGTATTAATATTATAAATTTTGTATCATATTGAATAAATATTAAAAATTAAATATACAACGCTTTGAAATTATTTAATAAAGTAATTCATTTTTCTTAAAATAAATTTATTTTTATAATATTAAATTAAAGAATACAATTATTTTTAGCTTTTTAAATTTCTTGATTTTTTATCAAATATAGTTTTGGTGTTAACATTATAAAATTTTTATCATATTGACTAAATATCAAAAATTTTAAAATACAAAGCTTTGAAATTATTTAATGAAGTAATTCATTTTTCTTAAATAAATAAAAAAAAATAATAATAAGGTTTGCAACATAAAAATTAAAGGGCTACTAAATTTAATTTTTCTTAAATTAAAAAAAAAATTAATGATGAAGTTTGCAACATAAAAATTTAAAGGCTACTAAATTTAAAAAACACAAAATTTGTTAAAAAAGTGATTATAAATATGGTGTTAAAAACATATTAATATAAAACCAAAAGACACAAATTAGATACACATTTAATCAAAATATTGCACATTTTTTCCAAGTTCCGAGATATATAAGTAAAATCGATATGTTGCAGATAAAGGGTTAACTCAATTCAACTTAAATCACTTATTTTAATCCACCATTCAAATTGAAATTCATGCTTGTTTTTCCATGGCAATTAGCGTTGCATTAGTCTGATTGTTATCGTTAAAGAGATCTGTGATCTTTTGCCTATGAATATATCTAATTGATTAACAAAAATTTGTGTTACAAATTGCGCATACGCCGTGTGTGTGTTTATGTGTGCCGCATTGTGCTGTCAATCGGGCAAATCAAATGAATGCAACTGTTGCAAGTTGCAACTTGCTGGTTGTTGCAGCTGTTGCTTAAGTTGTTGGCTTGCTGCAACTATGTAAATTATGGCGAACGCGAAGTTCAAGTTGCAAGTGGCAAGTGGCATGAGGCAAAATGCCGAAGCAATGCGGTTTTTGGCGCCTGTCGTCAGCCTTCACCTCTTTTCAGCAGAAGCCACTTGACTTGCCAAACACTTGATGCCGGTCAACAGCAACACCAACAACAACAACAACAAGCAGCAACTGCAACTACAACAGCCAGCTGCAACAATTACGTTTATTAATTGAAATTAAAGAAGCCACATATGTGGTTGACTCTGCCACTGCCGCTGCCACTGCCTCTGCCTCTGCTGGAGGTCACAGCCAGTTTTGGTTTGGAAAATATTGATACACTACAAATACATGTGCATAACATATACATATGCATCACATATACATATAAGTGAAAACGACACGGCAACTTAAAAATATATTTATTTACATGTGTGCCATCAAATCGTGCAATTTATTTCAAATGAGTATTTCTATTGATTCACAAATATTTGCCTGCATTTCATTTTGACGCTCTTTACCAATTTTAGTCACATTCATTCACAGCTATTCAGAGTTATTCACAGATAAGCCCAATTTAAGTGGCTAACTGCTGTCAGGGCAATGCCAAAACAAAAATTGCTGATTTTGAATGCATTCCACAGGCTTGTGGATCACGAATCGCATTCAATTTCGCATTCAGAAATCCTGCCATTTAATGTCAACGCAAGGTCAATGCAATTAAAGCACAAGTGCTACTACTATTACTATCAATACTACTACTACTAATTATACTACTAATATTATTACTGTTTCTAATAATACTTTTATTACTAATATTATTACTACTACTTTTACTAATTTTACTACTTCTAATACTACTACTACTAATATCACTACTGATTCTACTTTTACTACTACTTCTGCTACTTTGATTTGGAAATGATTTTTCAAAAACTTTGATCTCTTATAACTTCATCAATAATTAACCGATTTTCAAGCGGAATGTCATTTTGATCATGATTTGATATCTTAATTCATTCTGCATTTAAATTTGTATCATCTAGAAAATTTGATATTTTTTCGATTCTAAGCCATTCATCATTCAATTTTCCATACCTACCCCTTGACATTTTTTCAAAAACTTTGATCTCTCATAACTTCATCAAAAATTAACCGATTTTCAAGCGGAATGTCATTTTGATCATGATTTGGTATCTTAATTAATTCTGCATTTAAATTTTGATCATCTAGAAAATTTGATATTTTTTCGATTCTAAGCCATCTATCATTCAATTTTCCATAATTACCCCTTGACATTTTTTCAAAAACTTTGATCTCTCATAACTTCATCAAAAATTAACCGATTTTCAAGCGGAATGTCATTTTGATCATGATTTGGACTCAACATTTTTTCTGCATTTAAATTTTGATCATCTATAAAATTTGATATTTTTTCGATTCTAAGCCATCTATCATCCAATTTTCCATACCTACCCTTGACATTTTTCAAAACTTTGATCTCTCATAACTTCATCAAAATTAACTGATTTTCAAGCGGAATGTCATTTTGATCAAGATTTGGACTCTACATTTATTCTGCATTTAAATTTGATCATCTATAAAATTTGATATTTTTCGATTCTAAGCCATCTATCATCCAATTTTCCATACCTACCCTTGACATTTTTTCAAAACTTTGATCTCTCATAACTTCATCAAAAATTAACCGATTTTCAAGCGGAATGTCATTTTGATCATGATTTGGACTCAACATTTTTTCTGCATTTAAATTTTGATCATCTATAAAATTTGATATTTTTTCGATTCTAAGCCATCTATCATCCAATTTTCCATACCTACCCCTTGACATTTTTTCAAAAACTTTGATCTCTCATAACTTCATCAAAAATTAACCGATTTTCAAGCGGAATGTCATTTTGTTCAAGATTTGGACTCTACATTTATTCTGCATTTAAATTTTGATCATCTATAAAATTTGATATTTTTTCGATTCTAAGCCATCTATCATCCAATTTTCCATACCTACCCCTTGACATTTTTTCAAAAACTTTGATCTCTCATAACTTCATCAAAAATTAACCGATTTTCAAGCGGAATGTCATTTTGTTCAAGATTTGGACTCTACATTTATTCTGCATTTAAATTTGTATCATCTAGAAAATTTGATATTTTTTCGATTCTAAGCCATTTATCATCCAATTTTCCATACCTACCCCTTGACATTTTTTCAAAAACTTTGATCTCTCATAACTTCATCAAAAATTAACCGATTTTCAAGCGGAATGTCATTTTGATCATGATTTGGCCTCTAAATTGTTTCTGCATTTAAATTTTTATCATCTAGAAAATTTGATATTTTTTTGATTCTAAGCCATCTATCATCCAATTTTCCATACCCTTGACATTTTTTCAAAAACTTTGATCTCTCATAACTTCATCAAAAATTAACCGATTTTCAAGCGGAATTTCATTTTGTTCATGATTTGGTATCTTAATTCATTCTGCATTTAAATATTAATCATCTAGAAAATTTGATATTTTTTCGATTCTAAGCCATCTATCATCCAATTTTCCATACCTACCCCTTGACATTTTTTCAAAAACTTTGATATCTCATAACTTCATCAAAAATTATCTGATTTTCAAGCGGAATGTCATTTTGTTCATGATTTGGCCTCTACATTTATTCTGCGTTTCAATTTCGATCATCTAGAAAATTTGATATTTTTTCGATTCTAAGCCATCTATCATTCAATTTTCCATACCAACCCCTTGACATTTTTTCAAAAACTTTGATCTCACATAACTTCATCAAAAATTAACCGATTTTCAAGTGGAATATCATTTTGATCATTATTTGGCCTCTGAATTGATTCTGCATTTAAATTTTGATCATCTATAAAATTTGATATTTTTTCGATTCTAAGCCATCTATCATCCAATTTTCCATACCAACCCCTTGACATTTTTTCAAAAACTTTGATCTCACATAACTTCATCAAAAATTAACCGATTTTCAAGTGGAATATCATTTTGATCATTATTTGGCCTCTGAATTGATTCTGCATTTAAATTTTTAACATCTAGAAAATTTGATATTTTTTCGATACTAAGCCATTTATTATCCAATTTTCCATATCTACCCCTTGACATTTTTTCAAAAACTTTGATCTCTCATAACTTCATCAAAAATGCCGATTTTCAAGCGGAATGTCATTTTGTTCAAGATTTGGACTCTACATTTATTCTGCATTTAAATTTTGATCATCTATAAAATTTGATATTTTTCGATTCTAAGCCATCTATCATCCAATTTTCCATACCTACCCTTGACATTTTTCAAAACTTTGATCTCTCATAACTTCATCAAAAATTAACCGATTTTCAAGCGGAATGTCATTTTGATCATGATTTGGACTCAACATTTTTTCTGCATTTAAATTTTGATCATCTATAAAATTTGATATTTTTTCGATTCTAAGCCATCTATCATCCAATTTTCCATACCTACCCCTTGACATTTTTTCAAAAACTTTGATATCTCATAACTTCATCAAAAATTAGGCGATTTCAAGCGGATTGACATTTTATTCATAATTTGGTATCTTAATTCATTCTGCATTTAAATTTTTATCATTTAATAGTAAATAGTACTTACAAGTTATGTTATAAAATGTACTATAAAGTTAGCTAATATACTATGTCATATCACAATGTCACTACACTCATATGAAAATTAGTACTTCTTTTCATCTAAATACCATCACTTAAAAAACTACTATCGTTATCTATAGTCTACTACTTTTTTTTTGCCAAAGCTACACTTTTGTTGCTACTTGTTTATTTTGGTATGCATCGCTTCCCTTTCGCTAGCGATCTTTATTGTCAGAAGACATTGAGCCACGACGCATGTTAAACACCGAATTTGATTAAGCAGAAGGTATTCGCATTCATGTTTAAGAATACTTATATCCATGTACATACGAATGTGTGCTACCAGGTGTCGGATCGTATTATCGACACTACCGAGAAGGTCGATCAAGCAATGCGAATTTTATTATTAAACTCAAACTCGTACTCGTAGTCATATTGTAGTTGGTAGTTGGTTGTTGGTATGTCCGAGTATTAGTGGCATTATCAGACTGCTGGATGCAGTTAGTCGACGGTCAATTTGGCCATTATTACCGCTATTAAGTAGTTTGGTTCGATCGTCGATAATTTGTATTCAAGTCGAGACAATCCATAGCTATGCCAGGGCCAATGTCTCGACTTGGCCATCTATCTGCCAATAACAGCAAATTAAGCATTTTCTGGCTAAGCATGTGAGAATAATCGCAACAATGTAAATGTGATTAATGTGATAGGATTGATTTATACTTATACTTAATGCTTATAAAATACATACTTGTATTTGACTTAACTTGTAGTTAACTAGTTAGAGAGAAGGACGTTGGCTAATTTTTAGTTTTTATTATTATTATTATTGGCTGTTAGTTGTTAGTTGGCTGCCAAAACTGAACCAAAGCTGTTGGACCAAACTCTAATTTGTTGTGGCAATCGGAGTCAACAATAATTAGCGGACACACACCGTTTTAGTATTACTTTTTTTTTAAATTTGCTAGTAACTAAGCTAACGGCCCATGTTCCGACATGCAAACGAGGCTGAACATTTTAATTAACACAGCTCACAAATAAATACGCAAATCTATTGCAAAATATTTCATGCTTCAAGTCGCGATGGAACGTTAACCTTGTCGATTACATATTGAGCCCAAAAAAAAATATAAATAAAAAAATAAAAAAAATTTATGAAAAAGCAACCGAAAAGCATTCAACAAACCAAACTAAACGCATCGATAAACAAGCTGGTCTTAATAACCATAGCATACGAGAATAGCCTCCATACTTCACACTCCACACACTCCAATCAAAACCAATACCAAAACCAAGCCCAAATCCAAACCCAAGTCCAAGTCCATGCACCCAAAAAAATAAAATAAAATAAAAAAAAAACTGGTGGCAACTTATCAATTTTAGTTGCATTACGCACAAAGCTGCAATATAAATATAAGAACGGCAAAGCACCACCAACACCACCGTTATTACGCAATTTTCCAATTTGAATTTATAACGTGCATCTGACCCAATGCCCCAAGTTACTATAGTTACAAAATGAGGTGACTCTTTTCAGTACAGGGCAACAGCAGTGCTTTGGTCTTAAATCCATGACAGAAAATATAGTTAGGGCATCGATTTTATCACAGTAATATGCAACCTGGGATTCGAATCCATGGTCAATTCTAAGATGTTTTTACCTGGAAATCATAGTTCTAAAATGAATTCCTAGTCTCCGCTTTTTTTAATTTAAAAAAATTTGCTTTTTGTTCTTGAATTTGCTTTTTGTTCTTCTTAAAATTGTATTTTTATGACCTTTGATTCTATTTAATTTAAAATTCCTAATCGTAACAAGAAGTTTTGATATCAATTTTGTCTGCATCGAACTAAAAAAAATAAAGATATGCTAAGAATAGTATTCTAAAAATTTAAAAAAAAATTATTTTTTCAAATCAAAAAGCGGGAAGTAGAATTTGATTTTAGAACTTTGGTTTCTTGGTGAAAACATCATAAAATTTACCGTAGATTTCGAATTTGGTGTAACATTTATCTATTTTTTTGGGCGCATAAAAAACGATGCACCCTAACGTTAGTATTCTAAGAATAGCTAAAGAATTGGCTTGTTTTCAGTTGAAAGTCTCTATAAACATAGAAATTGACATAATTTTACAACAGCTATTGCTGAAACTGAAAACATAAACAAAGAAGAAAATTAGCTGAAATTAGCCTCTTTTATCTTTCATAATAATAATAATAACAATATTTATGTTTTGTGCCAAGTTATAAAGAAATTAAAACCAGTAGGTTCTTTATATTTTCTTACCGAAAAAGGGAACGCATTTTAAACATTGTTTTCTAACTGACAGTAATCAAAGTTTGATTATGTTTTAAATTATTTGCCATTACTGAAGAAGGCTCAAAGTTAATGCATAAATGTTTGGGAAGTCTTTAACAATTCCATTCCAAAACTACATTTATGTAGTATCAATAAAAAATATGTAAAAAAAAAAACAGCCGCCTCCTGTTGCACTTGCGGCATAGCTAACGGTTTAAATTGTAGAAACTAAAAACACAAAAAAAAAAGAGAGAGATAAATGAAAACAAAAACTAAATTGCAACAGTTACTCAAGCTGAAATCCTGTTTAGAACGAGTTTCTTTTCGGTTCGGAATTGAATTTTGATGTTGCATGGCAAATGTGATTTTTTTTTTTTTCATTTTCGGTTGCCGTTTTGGTTTTTGGCTGTTAAAAGTCCGTTAAAATGTAAATATGCCATACAAAGTAGCGAGAATTCCAGGCACATTTAATGAGCTATTAAATCAAATGAGCTGAGCTGAAGATTTATGGAATTGACAGCTTGCAACAGCAACAGTTGCTGCAGTTGCTGTTGCAAGCATGCTGCAATATCTGTGGAGACTAAAAATAAACATTGTCAGGATAAAACTACTAACCCACATCAGATATATAAAGAGATGGTTGTCCAGTTTTGTGTTGTTGCTTGTTGTTGGCCAAAAACCACTTTCATTGCTTTAAAGTTTCGCTTTCCAACACTTTTTCTCACTCTCTCTCTCTCTCTCTCTCTTTCTCTCTCTCTTGTGCAGTGTTGGCGGCCATGTGGCAACTTCAATGCCATTGACAGCGTGCAACTCGACTGGACTTGAGTGCAACATGGGCACATCTATGGCCAGAGCGAATGAAGTTGCAAGTGTCGTCGGTGCAACAACAGCAGCAACAGCAATAGCAGCAACAACAACAGTGCGAAACAAGAAACGCTCGATTGCATCCAATGCCAGTAGCACACATACCACAGACTCTGGTCTGGGCAACACAAACACCACAGCAATAGCAACAGCAAGACTAGCAACATCTGCAGCAGCAGCAGCAACATCAGCAACTCGTGCTGGCAGCGGCTCACATTATTCCACCGATAAAAGCGGCTCATCCGGTTATTATAGCTCTCATGTCTGCTCCACATACTCGCTGGACGAGCACATCTACTGTGAACCGGTCATAGATATCCTAGAAAAAGCCAGCGACAACAACAGCAACAACAAGACATTGGCCATACATCGGCCACAATTGCAGCTGCCAACGAAAGTGATTGGCAATGGAAAATCTCATGCGATTAGTCAGCATTTGGACATGCCACATGTGGCAACAGATGTGGCTACAGCTGACAGCGACAATGCAGCGACAACAACAACAGCACAGCAGAACAACAGCAACAGTGCGGAGCAGCAACAGCAGCAACAGTTGCCGCATTACAGCGACAAGTTGCGCATTCTGGAGACAAGCATTGAGAATTTGGATCGTCATTTAAAGACATTTCCCTGTCTATATGCACAGCAGCACATAGTGTCCTTTATGCAGCAGGATAACAGCAGCAATCAGCAGCAGCAACAGCAACTGGAGCGAGCAGCAACACATTTGGATATTGGTGAAAAACTGCGCGCTTACAATCAGCTGCCCACTATTATTGAGGGCTATGGAGCAGCAAATGGAGCCGAGCAGATTGATGACTCCTTGCAGGACATTGATTTGGATGCGTTTCTGCTGCAACCACAGCAGCAACATCAACAACATCAACAACAACGACAACAACGACCACAATTGTTTGCTGGCATTGATAATCCGAGTTTTCTGAGCGATGAGCAGCTCGAGGAGAATAATTACAAGTGTGCCAAATACATAAACTCCTGCCCGGAGGATGCCTATCGTGTGGACAACGAGTCGGCGGCCAATAACTCAGCCTATGCCAAGCGCTATGAGGATCAGCTACATTTCCAGAGCACACGCGAATTGCTGGAGGATGTGCGTGATAAGATACGCCTGCTGCAACCCACGCCCACCACGGATATACCCGAGGAGCTGGAGGGCATGATACAAACGCTAAAGGATGAGCTCGAATCCTATTTGCAGCGCATGAATCAGCATAGTGAACTGGAGCTGCGACAATTGTGCAGCGGCTTGGGACGCCAGCAACATGTGATGCGACTGCAAAATGCCTTGGAGCGACGACGCAGCTATGCGGGAGATGTCCAGCTAAATGCCTATGAGTCGGTGCGGGATGGGGTGCTCATCTCTGCCAATGGCAGACCCTTGAGTGTGCGGGAACAGATCATGACCATACGTTGTGCCAGCGATCCCAATTTTAAGATGAAACGCAAATCCATCACGGAGGTATTTCCCAGCGCCGAGTGTTACATTGAGTCCGCCGGACAATCGCCCACTTTAACACCGCTGACAACGCCCACGCCCATGACCACGCCCACTGCAACACCTACGCCTACGCCACCACTGGAACTGAAGACCACTACGACAATGGTAACCCAACTGCAGCGTAATCTCAACTTTCACAGGCCCGTCTTGGGACCAGAGACCTCCGGATCACGACTGGGCAATGCTGCCGATGGCACTGCCAAAAAGGTGGACAGCATTGCCGAGTGGCATCGCAAGAAGCCGAGCATCTGGGAGATGTACTATGGCACCAATCGACTGCATCAATCACTGCTGGGCAAACAGCGACATGGCAGCGAGTTGGTCATCAGCAGCGCCCATCCGACTTTATCATATGTGAGTGCATTTTTGTTTATTTATTTACTTATTTATTTAGTATTTATTTATTTATTTATGCACGACTAACAGCAGTCGGCAAAGAATAAATTACAAAGTATAAAAATTAAGTTAAAGATTACAAATACAAATAAAATTAAATATAAATTATGAACTGTAAAGAAAAAAAAATTAAAGTTAGATCTGGGGTAAGCAAAAATTATTAACTAAGAGCAGTTGACTCAAGTTAAACTTAAATTATGAAAATATCTTTAAAATTAAATAAAAATTGAAATGATAAAAAATAAAACAAAAACAGGGAAGAGGAATTACTTAAGAGGTGTTACGAATCCGTTAAGGAATGAGCAATACTCTTTGTATAGGAGAACAGCAAAAGAGATGTAATATACATATTTAACAGTATATAGACTCAACTGAACGAACTATTAGTCGTATACTTAATATTGCGTATGAGTAATTTGGGACAAGAAATTTAATCAACACTGATTCCGCTCCGTATATAATGTAAAAAATAACACAAGTCACTTAGTCAAGTTGCTTATTAAAAAAAAAAAATTTAATATTTTAAAGGACATACATATGTATTTTTAAAATTTGCAGTGCAGCCTAAATTATATGTAATACAAAAAAAAAAGAGTATGGTCTACAGAGACTACAGGGTGTAGATTCGGCACATTATATAAAGGACCAATTTTTCAATGTCTAGCTTAGAGGTTTGATCACTATATTAGAGATGATATTGACGAAATGTATAGAAATTAATGTCAATTTTGAAAATATCTCTTTGATCAAATTTAAGAAGACATTAAAAAACTGACGCATGCTATTTTATATGTGTTTTTAAGTTCCTAAAGAATGAAACGCAATAAAATTGTATGTCTACAAAAAAAAAAAAAAAAAAAAAAAAAAAAAATTTTAATATAAATAAAATTTATATTTAATTTAATTTGCAACACAAACAGAAAATGAAAAATAGGAAATTAAAAAACCTAAGCTTATGCGTGGAATTAAGCTGCATTTAATTAATTAGTAAAGTTAATGCTGTGAAATCTAAACTTTAAATAAGCTCGACTAATTGGACTACTCAGCGTATACTTAATAGTTCGTATATAAGCCAATAAGACAGTACTGCTAAAGATACAATTGAAATTCGTTTAAATTATTGAACTACTCAGCGTATACTTAATGAGCTATATAAGTAACATAGAAAAATTAATTAATCATTAATACATTCAAGTTTAAGATCAAAAATAACGTGCTGCATGTTCTTCTTCTTCTTCAGTGCAGCTAGAACTGCAATTGAAATTATCTTAACTGCCCGTACCACAGAGCGTATACTTAACGAGGCATATGATTAATATCTACAAGACTCTAAGCAATAATTCGAGGCAAAAGCAATTAATTAATCGTTTTCCATGGGTCACATATAAATACAGTGGCAAAGTTGAAGCTTATCAATGCGAGTAGTTGCTGCATATTCAGAGGCGTTTGTTATGCATGAATCAAAGAGCGATTCTGCATTGTTTGACTCATTAATTTGCCAATGTAAATGGCATCAATTTTCTGTTCAAGTCGCGTTGCGTTCGTGCAACCTTTTATTAATTTTATCCTTGGCCGCAATGTGAGCGATTTTGGTAGCACTTGTGTTGCTGCAACTTGTTGGCTGCAACTGGCGTTGTCGTGAGTGCCGTTGACACCCGCACAACAGCAGCAGCAACAACAACAACAACAACAGCAACAACCACAACCACAGTAGAAAAATCAGCGGATGCGTCGACATCGCCATCGCCATCACCGGACGTCATCAGCATTGACGCCATCGTTATTATTATTATTATTGTTAAGCACACACACTTACACACACACACACACACACACACACACTCGCACACACTCGCACTCTGATGCTTGTTTTATTATGCAGCAGGCGATTCGCGATATTATCGCTGTCATGGCCAATGTTCAATTCGATTTGGTAACAGACTCGAATCGTATGGATTTATGTATAATATTATTGGCATTATGATTAATGATGTGCGTGCCACAGAAGAGGCTACTGTTTAGATCGCCATCAAATTAATTAAAACTAAATTCTAAGGCATCATAATTACAGCTAATTAATTTTTTTATTTATTAATACTCGTCTAAAAGCAGTTGGCAAATAAAAAAATATATTTAGATATATTTAGATAATAAAATAAGACTAAAAATTATATTAAGAATTGTCAATTAAAATTAATTTTAAAATAAATTATGAACTGAAATGAGAATAAGAATTATAATTACGACTGGGGCATACAAAAATTATAATTGATTCAACATTTGTTGCAGGGATTGCAAATAAACCCAGAAATAGTAACTGACAATCAGTTTATAATAACATATAATAATATATAATATATATAATAGCTATTATATCTAAATTAATTTAATTTAGAGTTAAATATCTTTATAATAGCTATTATATCTAAATTAATTTAATTTAAAGTTAAATATCTCTTATTTTATTAGTGAATGCATATGTAAATACACTAAATGGGTAGGTCCACTTAATAATGTGTATAGTATGTCAAGTTCTGTATTCGCAGCTGTGAAAACTGAGACCCTTATTAAGTACTATTAAATGTACGTGTATTTGCTTTAAGCCAGTTTCAATTGTGGCTTGTAAGCCACAAAAAAAAAACCGTTTAATTAAAACTCAGCCACGTTTGTTAAGTGTTTGGCAAACAGAATTTTGGTTCTTCGACCCATGTTTGACTTCCTTTCCGTTCTGGATTGTGCAATATCCGCTGTACACACACACACACACACAAACACACACACACTAACACACACAAAGCGTAATCAAGCCAAGTTTGTGTGGGCCTTGTTTGGTCTCTTGGCCAATGCTTGGAGAATCTCAATGAGTTTTCACTTTCAATGCCAATATACAGTAGTCACTTTTTTTGTTTTCTTGCTTTTTTTGTTTTCTCTATTTGTTGTTGACTCAGTTCAAAACCCATAAAAATTGGCAAGCAGCGTGCGAAGTCGGTTTATTCACCTTATCTATAGCTATATTTATACCCTGTATTTATGCAATTAATATGAAGAGGTATAGTAAAGTTCTGCAAATGCTTGTAAGATGTTTATTTATTTAACAAAAAACCGAAAGCAGTGAATTATTTAAAAATAAAGATTTTAAAATAATTTTAGCAAATAAAATACAATGTAGCAATTCAAATAGAATATAATATTTAATTTTTAAACTAAAAGCTTAGAAAAAAAAGAATGGAATTTTAGAGATTTTTAAGCTGATAGAGAAAGTTGAAGAAATGATATAAAATTAATCGAAGTCTGTAGATCACCTTTGACCAAGGTTGCAAAACGGTTCTAAACCGAGCCCCGCAAAAACGGTTCGATTCGGGTTTTTAAGCACTGTCTACTGTCTTACTGTCTTAAATAAAAGGTTCGGTTCGAAAATAAAATAAATTCGTAAATGTTATGTTCTTTTAATATTACTCCACTATTTTGGGACTTCGGATAAACAACATTCTTTTTAAAATCTTCAAATAAATTTAGATTATTATCGGAATTTAAATAAAAAAATATTAAATTGGTAAATAAAATAATTTTAAAAAAAATCAATAAAATTCTTTTTTTTATTAAGCTGAACAAAGGTTCGAACCCAAACCTTCGGTTCAGGGGGTATATAAACCTTATTAAAGTCTCCAAATAAATTTAAATTATTATCAAAATTTGAATCAAAAAAACATATTTAAGTGGTTAAAAAAATATTTTTAAAAAAATTAATCACTAAAATAATTTTTTTTATTAAACTGAAAAAAGGTTCGAACCCAAAGGAGTATATAAACCTTAGTCTTGCTCTATGGCCGCACCGAACCTTAACCAAAATTTTGGTTGCTTGCAGCATTGCTTTAAACAGGGTATCTTAAAGTCAAGTAACCTTTCCAAGCTCACTTTTACCATTCGTGCTATATTTACTTATCAATAATATGCACGTTCGACTGTGGGTTGTGAACTTGAAGCTTCCGCGGGCTGTGACTGCTTTGTAAGCTTGTAATCTGGCTATAATACCAATCAAACAGTTAGTGCAAAAGGCAAAAAGGCAACGGCAACAGCAACAACAAGAAGAGCGAAGAGTCTGAAACTGTACCGGTTAACCTTAAAATTCCGTTAAAAATGCTGGCCTGCAGCATCTTGTCGAACAGGTAGCTGTGTCTACCTGCTTATCTGGCTGACCAACTGACCGCCATCGATTGAGGCCCAGATAAAACTATAGTAAGTAGAAGAAACTAAATAATAACAAGTAAACGACAAACTTGCAACAAGTGGCAAATATATTTAAAAAGAAGAAAAAGAAAAACCGGTGCAGTTTGCATTGTTGCCCTACAACTTGAATGACCTTTAAGGACGTTGCCACAATTAAGGAGGATGCTAAAAAGAAACTAAACAAAAAACAGGCTGCAGCAGCCTCCTCTGCCCCTTTCTCCAGCCTCCCTCCCTCCCTTCCCTTACTGACCAAGTTCTCAGTTGGCAGGCCGCGAAATCGAAACTCGTCCCACGGCAAATTGGCCGGCTTATAACTCGTTTGCTGCCATGAATGCCAAAATGAAAACGAAAACAGAAGACTGCAAACAGAAAACAGATAACTGAAAACTGAAAACTGAAAACGAATACCAATGCGAAAAGCGAAAATACGCGAAAATGCGAAAATGTAAGGCGATCTGGTCACTAAAGTTGCTGTTGCTGCCGCTGCAGTTTTGAGTATTTAGAAGTGGCTGCCGCAAAGTGTTGCAATCACCATCGACATGGATTGTCGCTGTCGTCAACGGCAGCAACCACAATTTTACAGTGGGCATTGAGGCACCCATCAAATACAGAAACTGTAACTGTAACAGAAACAGCAACTGGGTATTATGGCCAATTTCCATTTGGCCAAGAGCAAACCAAAAACAACTGGACGTCGATGTCGATGTCGATGTGGACATGGAATTGTCGCCAGTCGAAGCAGCAAAATCCAAAATCCAAAATGCAAAATGTAGTTCCTCAGCTGGAAGCCCAGCGGCAGTGCGAGGGTTGTTTAACAAGAAACTAATCAGATAACCTAAAATAACAACTTCCGAATCTATATAAAAATGCTGACTACATATACTTATTACAAATACCATAGTAAAAATAAATAAAGTGGAAACATTAGTCTAAAAAACATGTAATTTTAAAAATAAACAAAAAATTAAGTAAGAAAATGGCAAGAATTAAAAATTTTTCAGGCACAGTAAAAAATAAAAAGTTCAATTGAAAAATCTTCACTTCTAGTAACTATAAAAAAACGTGAAATATACCGAAATCTTTCTTTATCTTTATGCAATTTCACTATGATCTTAAGATTTATAATTTTTATTATAAAACTCATAAAATAATCATTATTTATGAGCAAGAAAAATAAAACTTAAGAAATAATAATTCTTTTTATCAATAAAAAAAAAAAATCATAGCATAATGATTATTTCTTGAGTTTTATAATAACACTTATAATAATTACAGTTCCTGAAATTTTTTAAATATTTTAACTACAACTTTCATTACGAATTTGTATTTTTTAATTACAAGTTTCGTTATTTTATGTAGTTAATTGTTTTCCCCCAAATTTACTATTCTAAATTTTATATTATTTGTCGAAATTCTTAAAAAAAAATTATATTTTGCAAAGATTTGATAATTTATCTTGAGCTTCAACTAAGAAAATATTGAAAAGATTACCTAACTATTTAATGGGAAATTTCAACCAGAGTTTGAAAAAATCAATGCTACTTTTCCGAAGACTAATGAGTTTGATATTAGATCCCGTGCTTAAAATAAAGTAAAGGCGTCTATTAAGTTTGTTTTATTTTTATTTTTAAATATATATTTTTTAATTTTCTAGTTTTTATTCATGAATTTTCTATACTTTTGTTGCTTTATTAATTTATCTTACAAAATTATTTGCAATGAAGTAGCACAAATTCCATAACTTTCATAGCAACTCTCGCTGCGCATACATGCATTTATTAGCCTGGCAGTTGGCCAAGGCAAAGGTGCAATTGGCTTAGACCAACAATTTGCAAATTTGCCATTGGGCAGCCTTCAGGTCAAAGTTTTCATGAATTTTCCCGCTGGCTACAGTCTTATATAAGCTAACTCTAGGGGAAGGGTAGGCGAGGGTATACGAGGGTAGGTGTTGCACATCAGGAAACAGTTGCTCTAATGCTTTGTAACTCCCATTTTTTGAGAGCTCAAATTTAAGTCGATTACTCATACGCCACGTGTAACAGTAACAGTGCAATGTAAAGCGTGCACGCTAAATGCCCGACTAATTATGTGGTAAATGGAAATTTTGCAATATGCCACGCCCACACAGACGCCTATCCTTTGAGTCTTGAGCTCACTTGCTGTCCTGCTCTCAACTTGATTGACTCACTGACACACTGACGCATTTCGTGTAGCTGTCGCTACCGTTTTAACGTTTCAACTGCCGCCAGCGTCCAACTGTGTCTCCCCTTCTCCTCCCCCCCTGAACAACTGACTCCCCTTATCGCCTCTCTTTTCAAGCGTGTTCAATTGCTTGCGTTTTTTTTTTGCCAGACATTTTCCGACGGTCCGTTTGGCTTTTCTTTTGTGCAACACTTTTGTTGGTTACTGTTGAACGCGTATTCAATGCTGCAAGGAAAATGGATGAAAAATGCCTTTAGATGCCAATAAAAAAAAAGGTGTAGGAAAATGCCATTTACTGTCAGTCTATTGTTCATTGATTCGGCTTACAATTACATAATTATTGAATATAATTATTTAATTAAACAATGCTTAACTTTAAGTGGTGCCGAACTGTGCATCATTTGACCTAAACTTGTGTTTAAAGTGGCGGCTTTATTGATCATATCATATTTAAGATAATACAACATAATTTAATCAAATAGCATGACAATCTTTTTCTATACTCTAACAACAAACCGCATCGAATATTGCCACACTTCTGTTCAATTTACATCAAACCGCTAATTTGTTTATTGCAGCACTTTTTTCCCCTGTCAGATGTTTTAACAAAGTTATCGCACAATAAGTTAGTTTACTTTTTAACTTCTTGGCGAGCACATTGTCCATTCAAAATACGCTTTGAAAATGGGAAATATCAGTTCTGTAAGTGTTTTTTTTTTAATCGTGATCCTTGATAGTGGGATTAGTAAATAATAAAATATATATAATTATTTAAAGTTTAAATAAACGTGTATTAAAGTGCGTAATTTTGTTGTATCTATTTGTTTTTCAAATTGAATTATTTACAATGGCGTTAAATACTAAAAATTTAAAGAATCAGTTGAATCTTTGAAGCGGAAAAATTTAGTAACAAATATTGGGAATTAATAAAGAAGAAATAAAATACATAGAGTGTCTAAAAATGTTTTAGGATTAAGTACTTAAAAGTCAAAAATTACTAACAATAATTGAGAATTAATAAAGAAGAAATAAAATACATAGAGTGTCTAAAAATGTTTTAGGCTTAAGTACTTAAAAGTCAAAAATTACTAACAATAATTGAGAATTAATAAAGAAGAAATAAAATACATAGAATGTGTAGAAATCATTTCTAAGAAATGTTTTGAAGTGACTACTTCAAAGTGTGATAACTTTTTTATCGACTAACAGATTTTCTATGCTCACATATAAAGTTAAAGGTATGCAATCTTTCTTCAGTTTCACACATGCATTTGCACAATTATTTAGCCTTTCTTATATATATTTTTTTTCGATGGGTTCAGTATCTTTAAGATGCTGCATTGCCCAAATCAAATAACAACTTGGCTTAATGTGTTTATATATGTGTGTACATGCATGTTGAAACGTGCTTTGTTCACATGGATTTCCCACAGAGTCATACCATAAACATGCTCTTATAATGCGAGTATAAAAACAAACACACACACATATGCATAAGTAGTAATATGCATAAAAGTACTTACCATAAGTACGTGTTAAAATTTGTTTTCACCTCAAGCGATTTTTCAACTTTATGCACTCTCGTATGAGGTAATAACGACATTTAAACTTGGCCAACTTCCACCCAAATAAAACAAAAAAAAAAAGCAAACCAATGTCAGACTGTGCTGCAAAAAACACAACAAGAGCACAATCAAACTAAAACCGGGCAACTCTCGAATTTATTTCAAGGCTGGATTTGTGGGAATTTACAGCAAAACAGCTTCAGTTCATATTAAATGTGTTAGCGAATCAATATCAAATATATTGTCAAATATATTCATATATGTACATACATATTTGTATAATTATTAGTTATTTATAATTTATAGTCGCATGCGTGTGGCATCATTTGCAAATTAGCTACGTCACATGTTTGACTTTAGGGCGGGGTTCAACAAGTGGCCATTAGCATGCGAGGGTGGCTCCAACAGTATACAGTGGGTATCATCTCCTCTGCACCAACCAACATAAATTATTTTTCAGGAACCGAAACGATTATACCGGTACTGTTGTGGTAAAGCTGCAAGACCAACTTCCAACTGTCATAACTTGATCAAATCTGAACCGATTTTCAAGCGGAATATCATTTTGATCATGATTTTGACTCTTAATTCATTCTGCATTCAAATTTTGATCATTTATAAAATTTATTTATTTTCGACCAAAAATCGATTTTGATGCTAAGGGTCCCCCCTTTAATATTTTGAGAATTCAAAATTTTAAATCTCAAGTTTTCACTTTTAATCAACTCCTTATATCGTAATTAGTATAAAACAACACTTTAAACTTGATTCTGAAACCTTTCATTTTTTTGTAAAAAATCATGAGAAATTTGACAAAAATTTGGACTTGTAAAGTTGCTAGATCAAAAGCCTGACCAACTTCAAATTTTCATAACTTTGTCAAAAATGAAGCGATTTTCAAACGAAATGTCATTTTGATCATGATTTGGCCTCTTTTTTTATTCTGCATTCAAGTTTTATTAAATTTTTTTCAAAAAAATATTTTCAATGTTAAGGGTTGACAATAAAATTTTTAAGTCCCAAGTCTTAACTTTTAAGCAACCTCGCATGTCATAGTTTGTATAAAACAACACTTCAAAAACTAAATTTAAATAGTAGTTAAGTCCAATGGATCTCATTAATTCTAAAAACCAAAAGCAAATACATATGTATAATAAACAGGCGGAAAAAACCAAATCCAAATCAAAAAAATAATTTTGATTTTGTCAAAACAATTACTTGACTGACTGTATGCAATTCATGTTCACACCTCTTGACAGCTCTCAATCATCGATAGCTCTCTATTCAAATTCCAATTCCAAGCCAATTTTGTATGAATGTCTGTGTGTTTGCATGTATGTATGTACATTTCTTACAAATACACCTGCACTTGATTCGCTTGCCGGGCCAATAAAGCCGTTATACACGAATACACACACATAAAGGCAATGCGGTAATTTTCCCGTCAACGTCGACGCTTCGATTACGTCGTCTTTTCAAAGTACTTTGACTGATAAACAGCAGCAATAACAATAACAACAACAACGAATAGCATCACTAACCTCAGACAAGCGAAAAAGCAAACGAAAACGCAAAAGCAAAAGCAAAAACAAATGCAAATGCAAAAGCAAATCACAGCAGCAGGGAGTATGGGCAAAAGAAGAAGCATAAAAGAAGCCGGAAGGCAAAAAAAGATACCGCAAAATTGTTTTCATTTTAATTTCTCACATACTTTTGTATAAAACAAGTGTGTGAATGTGCTGGAGTGTGTGTGTGTTTGTGTGTTTGTGTGTAACCCATTGACAACGAACCGAAACTGAAACCCAAACTCAAAAATAATCGGACTCCAGCACAAAAATGATCACCCAAAACGAAGCGAAGACAATATACCGCAAGCAACAAAAAATTATAAGACAAACAAGAGGCTCTAATGGAGAAAGTAAGACTAGAAGATACCCTGTATTCCGATTGAACCAAAATTGACAATAACTTTCTCAATACTTAACATAATTTAATGTGGATTTAAATTTAAATTTTGTTAATTTGTGATACATACTTAAATATTTTCAAAAACTTTAGTTTTAAATTTTTTTTTGGCAACTTTGAACTTCCAAAACGTTCCCAAGCTTCCAATACTTCCACAATATCCAAAATCTATAGCAAATGTTGAATTCATTAATTTTTTTTAACTCCTATTAAATACTGATTCTAATTTTGGTAATTTGAGAAACTTGAATATTTTCGAAAATGTTTCTGTTATGTTACTAAAAAATTATAATCTTTAATTTCAACAAAACGATCATAGCCATTTTATACTTGTTTAATGGTTATAGGGTACAAATATAAATAAATAAATACCCTCTTACAATGAAGTGCAAAAATGCGAATTGTTTGACTGATGTACACACACCTTAAAATGGTTTGGTGTGTATGTGTATCTGTGTGTGTTTGAGTGCTGAAAACACTTTAAGCACACACATAAAGATTACACTTGAATGCCCTTTTAATGACTATTGCATATGCGTAACTTTCACTCGCGGATATTTTTGGATAATTGGATATAGGCGGATCTTGATAGACAATGAATGGATATGATACATATTATTAAGTTGTTATAGAATTTGATTTGAACATCCGGCTGTAATTGTAAGTGATATTACGAGTATAGGAGCTATAGGTTTTTATTAGTCCAGGAAGTCAACGGTTCTGCATTCTTTTTTTATTTGTTTACATCCGTTCAGTGAACCTTTTATAAATAAATGAACAATTTTTAGTTCTTGACAAATTATTTGTTTACAAAAAAATGTCATATTTTGACCAGTGAAGATTTGTTGTTCATTAATGAGTTAATTATAGTGTTAATTATATTTTTATCTATCAACAGACTGTATTCTATGCAAGAATTGCTTCATTCATAAATTTGAACTTATTTATTATTTCATCACAATATAAAATGTTACACAAATTACACAACAATTTAACGTGTTTTGCGAGAATCAACAAAAGGCAACAACTTTTGTACCTGTTAACACACACATATACACAGACATACATATACTGATGCTATGTACGTATATTTATGCATGTATTATTTTTTGTCGAACTGATTTCAAGGTTGTGTCGCTAAAATTTAAAAAAGATGATGCGAAAAAGAGAACAACAACAACAATGTCCGCTTAGTGGGTCAAATTGTTGTGCGTTGCGCCCTTTTTTGTTTATTTGTATGTGAGAGTGTGAGAGAGTATATATGAGAGTGTGTGTGCGTGTGAGCGTGTGTGTGTGCGTGTGTGGGCTCTGAGCCACGCCTCAAACCTATTGCAAAAATGTACGATAATGTGCAATACTTATGCTATGATTTATGGCAAACAATTTGTGACTGAGTCTCACATTTTAAGCAAATAAATCACAAACATTTCAGTGAATGTGAAGGGGGAGTAAAAGGTAGTTTAAACGCAGCGAATAAACAACCAAAACCTTAGCCTAAAATATATGTATACTCAAACGTTTTTTTAATAAGATCAATAGATCAACATAGACACTGAGATGACAACAACAAAGGCATCAATGTCAAAGCAATCGTCAGTCATTGGTCCACTGACGGTCAACTTGAGATACATATGTATCTTTTGAATGTGATCCGTTCATCTTCATCTCCGCTTTATCTCAGTCTTTGTCTATACCCTACAATATAATTAACATATGCATAATCGATTTACATAAAAAGCGTCAAGCTAAGCTTTGAGCTTTCAACGCCAAATATTAATTAACTTAATTGCTTAACTTATATAAGAAACAGCAGTACATTGTGGATTGTAAGTCAGCACTTGTGTGGGATCTATTTTCAGTATTGTGGAACTTAATTGTTATACTTTTGCAGCTGGTGTTATACTCTAGCAGTGGGTGTTATACGATTGTAGCTGTTACACACAATTAAATTAGAATTAATTCAGATTTTATAAGGAAATAAACCGAATATCAAATTTTCCATACCTACCCCTTGACATTTTTTCAAAAACTTTGATCTCTCATAACTTCATCAAAAATTAACCGATTTTCAAGCGGAATATCATTTTGTTCATGATTTGGTATCTTAATTCATTCTGCATTTAAATTTTAATCATCTAGAAAATTTGATATTTTTTCGATTCTAAGCCATCTATCATCCAATTTTCCATACCTACCCCTTGACATTTTTACAAAAACTTTGATCTCTCATAACTTCATCAAAATTAACCGATTTTCAAGCGGAATATCATTTTGTTCATGATTTGGTATCTTAATTCATTCTGCATTTAAATTTTAATCATCTAGAAAATTTGATATTTTTTCGATTCTAAGCCATCTATCATCCAATTTTCCATACCTACCCCTTGACATTTTTTCAAAAACTTTGATCTCTCATAACTTCATCAAAAATTAACCGATTTTCAAGCGGAATATCATTTTGTTCATGATTTGGTATCTTAATTCATTCTGCATTAAAATTTTGATAATCTAGAAAATTTGATATTTTTTCGATTCTAAGCCATCTATCATCCAATTTTCCATACCTACCCCTTGACATTTGTTCAAAAACTTTGATCTCTCATAACTTCATCAAAAATTAACCGATTTTCAAGCTTGGTATCTTAATTTTCATGATTTGGTATCTTAATTCATTCTGCATTTAAATTTTAATCATCTAGAAAATTTGATATTTTTTCGATTCTAAGCCATCTATCATCCAATTTTCCATACCTACCCCTTGACATTTTTACAAAAACTTTGATCTCTCATAACTTCATCAAAAATTAACCGATTTTCAAGCGGAATATCATTTTGTTCATGATTTGGTATCTAAATTCATTCTGCATTTAAATTTTGATAATCTAGAAAATTTGATATTTTTTCGATTCTATGCCATCTATGATCCAATTTTCCATACCTACCCCTTGACATTTTTTTAAAAAACTTTGATCTCTCATAACTTCATCAAAAATAAACCGATTTTAAAGCGGAATGTCATTTTGATCATGATTTGGACTCTACATTTATTCTGCATTTAAATTTTGATAATCTAGAAAATTTGATATTTTTTCGATTCTATGCCATCTATGATCCAATTTTCCATACCTACCCCTTGACATTTTTTTAAAAAACTTTGATCTCTCATAAATGTATAAAAAATTAACCGATTTTCAAGTGGAATGTCATTTTGATCATGATTTGGCCTCTAAATTTATTCTGCATTTAAATTTGTATTATCTAGAAAATTTGTTATTTTTTTGATTCTAAGCCATCTAATCCAATTTTCCATACCTACCCCTTGACATTTTTTTAAAAAACTTTGATCTCTCATAACTTCATCAAAAATTAAACAATTTTCAAGCGGAAAGCCATTTTGATCATGATTTGATTACATTTGTTTCGATTTGATTCCTTGGTTTTTATAAACTAGACTTACAAAATAACATATTTTAGAACATTAAAAAAATAAAAGATAAATATTCCTTGGAATTAACAATTTCAAAAAATAAAAAACAAATTAGGTTGTATGTGAGCTTTTTATTTTGTCAAAATATTTACTTTTTTAATTTAAGTATGTACATGAAAAATGTGCAAATCTTTAGCAATAAAAAATTATCTTTATTTTATCAGTTAACTTAATCGTTTTTCAATTACTTTTGACATATTTCTAATAGAATTTCTTTTCCATTTAGCCATCATCTCGACCCGAATCGGATTTTACGCTCGACTTGCCGCGCGCCGAGCAGTTGCGCCTCAAAATGGAAAAGGAGAAAAAGTTCCGCCAAAGATGTCGCTTCATCACCACATTTCTAAGTCTGGTGTTCTTTCTGTTAACCGTAATGGTTGTCAGTTTGGTTTTAACGCGCGGCAAACGCATGTTTGGCAGCATGATTTAGCCAATCAACTGAACACAGCTAAATTTAACTAATCTACATTCAAACAATATATATAACTAAACTAACTAATTAGCTAGCTGATTAAATATTAAGTAAGAAAAGATTGTAAACAAAATTTAAGTGCCGTAGTATTTCATAGATCAGCAACAATAACAAATCGAAAAGGCGTATAGCGAAAAAAAAAATACAAATTTGTAGTCTTAGTCTTAGGCTTAAACCACATTAAGTACTACTAACTAATTGAGAAAGAACAAGATGTTTGTTGTGTTGTGTTTGGTTTGGCAGCCGCAGTCGCAGTATTGTTAATAAATTATTTTTGTGATCTTAGCTGTTAAGTTGTCAGTGCATTTTTGTGTAAGTCGAAAAGAAGGATTAATCATTTATACCTCTAAGGCTTATTGTATTAATTGTTAAGACAATCCATGTTGTATGTATATGTATCTGTGTGAGTCGATAAATAAATCAATAATAATAAATATAAAGTCCAAAAATAAATGTAAATGCATTATCATTTGTTTTTTTCTTTTAACATTTATTCACGTTTTACATGACACAAGCAATATTCAATATACTTGTATATACATATAAAGTAGTAGTTAAGTTTAGTGTACAAAATTAGTTAAACGCATAGCAATTTCTTACATACATATTATTGTTATCACAAATGGTTTTTTGTTTTTTCTTATGTTTTTCTTGTTTTCTTTAAACATGAACTTCAATTTTGTATTGTGAGAGAAATGTAAATCTTAAGTTGACCTTATAAGGCAATTACACAGTTAGGCAAGGTAAGTATCTAACTACATTGATACTCTACAAAAAATTACAACTACAACTGAGAAAGCAAATTGCTTAGCTGAGAATCGTTTGTTTGTGTGTGTGTCTGCGTGTGTGTGGGTGTGTGTGTGTGTGTGTGTGTGTGGTACAAACAGACTATTGGTCTGTGCTTTTCTGCATGCTGTTACTGCTGTTGTTGTTGTGATTTCATAAGATGCGTATACTCTGACGATTAACCTCGAACAATGTGTGATCCTCGTCCTCATCGCTGTTCACATCCTCAATCGCCATTGGCAGCGGTGTCAGCTCCTGATTGGCCCGATCTCCTTGCACTCCATACTTGCGCTCAGCGCGTGACAAACGAAGACTGCAAAGAAGAAGAAAATGAATATACATACAGTGGCTCTAAGCTTATTTGACCAACAACAGTTTTTAACATATTTTAACATTAAAAAATGCTTAAAATATTAAAGTTTCTATAAAAGCAACTTTATCTACAAAAGAAATTTTGTTTTTATAAATAGTATGTAAAAAAAAATAGAATACATATTGTGTTTTAAATTTATTGCAAGATCTGCATTTCAATTGTATTAAATTCTCCTTTGCAGCAGAAGATAAATTTATTTTAATGTGTCAAAGAAGTGGTTCAAATAAAGTGAGAGCCACTGTTAAAAATATAAAAAAAATAAATGCTACTTATCAGCAACAAATACAAAATTGTACATATAAATATGGAAATGATGAAATACGCTTAAAGATCGCAGTGATTGATAAGGACGGAACCTTTAAAACACACGCTCAACTTACCGATAAACACGAGCAACCAGCAGCAAAATCGCCGAGCTTGATAATGCCACAAGTATATAGTAAACTGGAGTAAATGAGTCCGCAAAGTCCATCTCGGTTTTGGGATTGGAGTGCTCAATGTGCACATTGTCTTCAACGGGCAGAATTACATTCTTTGTTGTTGGATGCGCATTTTTTTCGGTCGCCGGCTTTGGCTTCTCTGGATTTTCATTGATCTCCACAGGTTTTTCTGCTGTTCCTGCAGCTGCTGCCTTTGACTGCGGTGGTGGTGACGTCACAGTTTCTGCTGCCGGAAGAGATGGTGGCTTTACGGAATTTCCCTTAGCCGTATTTGGTTCCGTGTCATTTGTTGTTGCAGCCGCAGCGTCGATTTGTTTTTGATGCAAAAGCAATATTACCAGCACCAGTACCGCCGCCAAAAAGTGCATACCACGCGGGGTTTGCTCCATTTATAATAACTTCCTATTAACTGCGTTTAGCGCCAAATTGTTTACACGTATTTGTGACGTTTTCAAAAATTCTACGGCTTTGTTTTTTCTATTTATTTACACTAAAACCGAGGGTTGCCCATGCGGTCAAAGCTTCCGATCTGGTTTGATTTTTTGTACTTAAAAAAATATTTACATTTCCGAAATGCTGACGAACTTCAAACCCTTATTAAAATTTTAACCTTAATCTTGTATAATTTCTAAATTTTAATTTTCATCAAGTTTATTAATGTTTATTTAGGAATTTTTTGCATTTTTAAATTTGCAATTTTTATCAGTGATGACACTAACAAACTAGGGCTACCATACAGAACGATATCAACAGCAGTCGTGTTATCGAAACCGTTTTTAAGCGCTGCCAACTATGAGAAAACAGTGCTGCCACATAATTGAAAGCATGACTGTCAGTTGATTGGCCCATCTGGCAGCATTGTACTTCCTTTTAGACGGAAAAAAGTGATTTGTGCAAGCTCTAATAAAAAACCATTTATATAGCTAAAATAAAGTTGAAAATGACTAGAAATTGCATAAATTCTATGCGTAACATTGAACAATATCTCGCAACAGGTAAATTGCTGTTAAAACTCACTTGCAATACGCATTTTAATAAGCTGTGTATCAGTGTTAATACTGTGAAAATGGCGAACAAAAGAAAAAAAAATATACGTGTGCTCCAAAAGGGAAATCACGTCGTCACAGATTAAATGCCAATGAAAAAGAAGAGACAATTTTTTTGTAACCCAATATATGTACATATGTGGTTTAATGTAATTTTGGAAAAAAAATTGTGAAGTAAATACAATGAACTACACCTTTACTTTTTCTTTATTAGTAATTTTTGCTGGTTCGTCATCAATCTGTACGTGTGTGTGTGTGTGTATGTTTATTTAATCAGGAAGTTAAATTATGCTCGTGAATACATACATACAAACATACAAAAGTTGCCACTTTTTCTTGTGAGCGAACTTACACACACATATACGCATTCATATATGTGTGTGTATATGTATATATGCTGCAAGGCTATGTAAACGCAAGTTTTAACTGTTATTACATATATACATATAAATACAAATTTATAAGCTGTGGTAAAAACAGATTTATTATTATATGACATTGAAAGTCATTTGGCAATTGGAAATTTGTTGTATTGCCTTTAAAAGCTCGGACTACTGTTAATATTTTTGTTTGTTTCTTTTTTATATTTGCAGATTGAAAGATACATATTTTATATATTTCCCCCCTCCTTTAAATTGTAACATTTCATTTGCCAAAATTCCGACGAAAACACAAAAAACAAGATCAGCAGCAGCTAAACGACGACATCAGGAGAGTCAACAAACCACGTCTCAGTCGACAGTCGCGTCAGTTGTCGTTCTATCAACACAACAACAACAACAGCAGCAGCAGCAGAAACAACAAGTGGAACGGGTAGAAGGCAAACAAGATTTGCCATCGACTACCACCAAAATGAATCGTTCGAATAATGCACAAACCACACAGCGACCCGTCAATCTAGATGACATCTGGAAGGAGCTAGTTGATGGTATATTGCAGATATACGATCATGAGAAGTCCCTAACACGTAAACAGTACATGAGATTCTACACGCATGTGTATGACTATTGCACAAGTGTGAGTGCAGCACCAAGTGGACGGAGCACGGGCAAAGCTGGAGGCGCACAGCTGGTGGGTAAGAAGCTATATGATCGCTTGGAGCTATTTCTCAAGGATTACTTGAGGGACTTGTTGACCAAGTTCCAGTCAATAAGTGGCGAGGAGGTGCTGCTTTCCCGTTACACCAAACAATGGAAGCTGTATCAGTTCTCGAGCAAGGTGCTTAATGGCATTTGCAATTATCTCAATCGCAATTGGGTGAAGCGGGAGTGTGAGGAGGGCCAGAAGGGCATCTATAAGATATATCGTCTTGCTCTCGTCGCCTGGAAGGGTCATCTATTCCAGGTGCTCAACGAGCCCGTGACCAAAGCGATTCTCAAGTCCATTGAGGAGGAGCGTCATGGCAAACTCATCAATCGCGCCTTGGTCCGGGATGTCATTGAATGCTACGTCGAGTTGAGCTTCAATGAGGAGGATGCCGATGCCACCGAACAAAAGCTGTCGGTGTATAAAGACAATTTCGAGGTGAAATTCATTGCCGACACATACGCTTTCTACGAGAAAGAGTCAGATGCGTTCCTATCGACCAACACGGTGACCGAGTACTTGAAGCACGTGGAGAATCGCCTGGAGGAGGAGAAGCAACGTGTGCGTGGACGCAACTCAAAGAATGCATTGTCCTACCTGCATGAGACAACGGCAGATGTTTTGAAATTGACATGCGAACAGGTTAGTAGGAATCCCTAACAAGTCTAGTCTATATACTCAACAAATGAAGGCATTTACTGTTTATCTAATTATTTACATGTCCTTTACATAGGTACTGATTGAGAAGCATCTTAGATTATTCCATGCCGAGTTCCAAAATCTGTTGAATGCTGACCGAAATGATGATCTGAAGCGTATGTATTCTCTGGTTGCACTCTCGCCCAAAAATCTTGATCAATTGAAGAAAATACTCGAGGATCATATACTGCAACAGGGCACGGAAGCCATTGAGAAATGTTGCACCAGCGATGCGGCCAATGATCCAAAAACCTATGTACAAACCATACTCGATACACATAAAAAATATAATGCACTCGTATTGACTGCATTCGATAATGACAATGGATTTGTGGCCTCATTGGATAAGGCGTGTGGTAAATTTATAAATTCAAATGTGGTTACCAAACCGAACAATGCCAGCAAATCGCCGGAATTGTTGGCCAAATACTGCGATCTGTTGCTCAAGAAATCATCGAAGAATCCCGAGGACAAGGAGCTTGAGGATAATCTCAATCAGGTGATGGTCGTCTTCAAATACATTGAGGACAAAGATGTCTTCCAGAAATACTACTCTAATATGCTGGCAAAACGTTTAGTCAGTCATACATCGGCATCTGACGATGCTGAGGCAATGATGATCTCCAAGCTGAAGCAAACATGCGGTTATGAATACACTGTTAAGCTGCAGCGCATGTTCCAGGACATTGGGCTGTCCAAGGACTTGAATTCGAACTTCAAGGAGTACCTGAAGACCCAAAACATAACGTCCGAAATTGATTTTGGCATTGAGGTGCTATCAACCAACGCCTGGCCCTTTACGCAAAACAACAACTTTCTACTGCCCTCGGAATTGGAGCGTTCGGTACAACAGTTTACCATTTTCTACTCGGCACGTCATTCGGGCCGTAAACTGAATTGGCTGTATCATAAGTGCAAGGGCGAACTTATAATGAACGTGAATCGCAGCAATGTTGTCTACACGTTGCAAGTGAGCACGTTCCAAATGTCAGTGCTGTTGCAGTTTAACGATCAGCTCAGCTTTACCGTGCAACAACTGCGAGACAATACACAATCTCAGCTGGAGAACTTAATACAGGTAACTCTAATTTACATACCAGCTGTTGAGTTGACCTTTTAAACTGTTTACTGTTTTTCTTAAGGTATTGCAAATATTGCTCAAAGCCAAAGTGCTGACCTCAAGCGACAGCGAGAGTGCATTGACACCAGACTCAACAGTGGAATTGTTCTTGGATTACAAGAGCAAGAAGCGTCGCATTAACATCAATCATCCGCTGAAGACTGAGCTTAAGGTGGAGCAGGAGACTGTGACCAAACACATCGAGGAGGATCGAAAGCTATTGATACAGGCAGCGATTGTACGCATTATGAAGATGCGTAAGCGTCTCAATCATACGAATCTCATATCTGAGGTTCTCAATCAGCTGTCGACACGCTTTAAGCCCAATGTGCCCGTCATTAAGAAGTGCATCGATATTTTGATTGAGAAGGAGTATCTGGAGCGCATGGAAGGGCATAAGGACACCTATAGCTATCTCGCCTAAGTTCGTGTTTAATATATATAAATATCGTTCCAAAATTATATTTTGCCAGCCACTAGAGATATCATTGAATATCAATTAGAGCCTGCCAATTCACACCTACCTTTCCCTCCCCCAAAAAACCAACATATATAAGTAAAAACAAATACGAAATCATCAACCGATTAAGGATTAGCTACATACATACGCATACACACACATTAAATACATCTCCCCGCACGCATTTCGAATGCGTGCACATCCTGCCGTGCATTTGACACCCACTCACAACATTTCAAGCAACAACAAACAACATTTGTGCAATCATAATGTAGCAGCAGGAATTCAAGATGAAGGGAAAGGAGCATACAATATACAAGAACCAACCTGGATGGAAATGTGCAAGCACAGAAAGAAACGCAACGATTCATCATGTAGCTTTTTTCTTTGTGTTTCGATCAAATTTTTTCTTATTTTATTTCTGTTCGTTCATATTTTTATTCATATATTATATATAATGCATAATACATACCTACGGAGAAGACAAGTGTTAAGATCATAAACGAAACAAATATATAAGTTTGAAGCAGTTATTATTATCGTATGTTTAAGTTTGTATTCAATCATTTCACAGTGATATCGAAACGTTGGGATACCTACTGTTTATTGTATAACTGGCATATGCGAACTTGACGAGCTGCGTTTCAAGTTAAATAAACATCGTACTTAAATGTGTACATCACATTATATAATCATTGGATGGGGCAAAGCATTTGATTCCATTAAAGGTTTATCACAAAGGATCCTCGAAGGAAAGAAAAACAAGTGGGCGGTTACAGTCGACACGCTCGACGGTAGGATACCCTGTGCCCACGTACTCTGTACTGAAAGTGGATTTTCGACCGATTGTTCCTACGGCAGCTATATTATATATGAAACCGAATTTTACCAAATTTGCTTAGAATGTACAAAACTAACTTAAAGACATATTCTAACAGTTTTGGTTAAGATATCTCAAAAAAACAAAAAACTTTTTCATACTAAGACTTAATTTTCGATTGAGCATCTCTATTGTAGCTTTACGATATAGTGGACCGATTTGAATAAAATTTAGCTAGGATGTATAATACCAGGCCAGATGCATATTATATTAGTTTCGTTCTCATATCTCAACAAACAAAAAACTTTTTCATACTAAAACTTCATATTCGATGTATCGTTCCTATGCCATCTATATGATATAGTGGTCCGATCAAAAAATAAGAGCAAACTGGATCTGCCCATGGTATCCAGGAACCTACATACCAAGTTTACAGTCACTAGCTCTTATGGTTTCTGAGATCGACGCGTTTAAGCACACGAACATGCTCAATCGACTCGGCTGTTGATCCTGATCAAGAATATATATACTTTGGGTGGGTCTGGCACGCCCCCTTCTGCCCATTTTCAATAAGCTCAGGGTATAAAAATAAATACATAAGCTTGTAAAAGGTCTATGGTCATTTTATTTGCGCTTTTATGAGTTTCTTACAAGTTCGTGATGTATGATATATTTGTACATAAATATATTAAAATAGTGCAAGTATTGCATTCTTGCAATTGTCGTTTAGCTAGATGTTTACAAACTTATTTATATACTTATTGTATATGTTAGACTATCTTTGATTGGTGTTACTTATAGAACTACTAACAACGGAGATCGATCTGTTTTTAAAGCGATTAATACGGCCTGATTCATAGCTCAGTCCTCGTCATCCAGTGTTAGAACCTTTGTCTGAAATCGCATGCGTTTTGTATTCTTGACTACTCCGTTGGTCAGCAGATTTGTGCCCTGCTCCGTACAAGGCAGCGCATTCCACATTCTCTTAACACGCACCACTGCAATCGAGTTGAAGTCGTATTTTTCTTTGTTTGATGATGGAGCTGATGTACTTGGCGCTGCAGCTGAATCGGAATCTGCTTGCTGAGCAGTTGGCCAATTGGATGGGAGCTTACGCAGCTTAACCATCACCTGCTTGAGATTTGCACTGCTGCAGCTGGATACGCTTGCCTTGTCATCCTCGGCATTCGATTCTGCATTCATGTCAGCCAACGAGCAGCCGCGTTTCTGAGGTGTTCCATCCTTAGATTTCGATGGTTGGCAGCTGCAAGGAATGGTTTAAAGTTGAGATGCACAAATTACACACTCTACATATTTACCTCTTTTCTTTGATATGGTACTCATTAATGGTAGGCGGCGCTGCAGCGCACATTTTGCCCGGCTCCTCGGGATGGCAACCGAAATCTTCACCCTTTAGCCAGTTCTCATAGCGTTCGGGTTGAAAGCGACGCACAAATGTCTCCATTGATATTTTAACCATATCAGTGCGGCATTTGCAAATACTGGCACGTTTTCCATACTCAATCCAACGTTTCGATGCGAAATTTGTGGACTCGGCACCGTTGAAGCCGTGATTGAATCCGGCATGATAGCCAAAGGGAAATGTTATCATTATCTCGCCAGCCTCTTGAGTGATCTTATTATAGGGTATGTTATTCTGACGCAACACCTTTGGACTTATCATGGTCATCTTGTGACGCAAATAGGCATTGCACTCCTGATAGTTCTCCGCAAAAGTCCTATTGGCCAGCTTCTCCAGGCGTCTGCCATAAGCTGGCGGAATGGCGTACCAAGTTTTTGGCGCCCCAAAATGTAAATAATTTATGGAATACAAATCCATATCCTCGGTGTGCCAGGCAAAGGAGCTCTTCCACATGCCGAAATACAAATATGCCGTGTTAACACCATCTATTTCAATACCATAATCGGTATTGACCAGATTCAGAATTGTGTCCAAGTGTCCAATATTCCACACATCCAAATCCTCATCGCTAAGCGTACCCTTGACATCGGCGGCATAAAGTGGGGCTATATATGTGATGTTCTTCCAATACTTGCGCTCCAGATCGTCATAGTCAATGTGGCGTGGCGTCTGATGCAGCTCCGAGTTGGCCTTTTCCATAAACTGGCGCAATGTCATTTGTCGGCGTTGTTGTATGTTTATTTGCTGATAAACGCCATGAGCCCTACTAACAGCATAGTTAACATAAATATAATCATACTTTCACATATAGATTTATCACACTTACCCAGTTACAACCTGGCAAATCGGGGGTGGAATCGTCATATTTATATTTTCAATATCGTAGCCGGATTTGCGCGGTGTCCATTCGACAGGGGGAATAATTTTAGCTAAACCGGCCCTATGAGCTCCACGTGATTCCATGTACTCGATGTAGGCCGAAAAGTTTTTAAACTCCTCATAGCTGGGACGAAAAGTCATGATCCTAGGCATATTTGTTTGATCGCCATCGTCAAAATTCAAACGAGAAGACATATTTTAAACAAATTTAACACAAAACAAACAAAAAAGTGTTGAATAACTTTTTTGCACCGTTCATTGACTTGCTGGTGCTAAATAAGAACTGCAAAGTGTTGGTAAATGACTTAATAGAGCTGTCAAAATCAAAACACGCGCTCGATTCAAGAAATATCGATACTCGATTTTAAAAAGAATCGTTAAGTATGAAATAATAGAAAATGTGTAGTTTTTTAATTTAATTTGTAATTTAATGTTTACATATAATATACATATTCTTTTAATAATGACACATCTGTAATAAGTGTGGGATAAAATAATGGAAACTTGATAAATTTAATGACACATTTCTCCGGAATTGCAGGTTACAACTACAGGCTAATTTACACAACTAACTTTAAATTCAGCATACTCAAATCTAAGATAATAACTAGATAATAATTATCTTTAGATAAGGGCAGATATTATAATTGATAAGTTAATTCACGGATAACGTATTAATTGTTATTCACTATTTAAATATTACACACAGACCTAACAAACTAAAGCAATAAATAAAAATGCATATTAGTAACAAGATAAATCGCAAATATTTTTCCGGACATTTTATTAATATACGACTCTTACCAAGCCTGATTATCATTAACATTTAACTGTGGCCTCAGTCGACCACTTGTGTATATATCTCAAATCGAGCGAGCCAGAGATAATCAGGGAAAATGGATTCTTGTAGGAAGTATAAAAGCAGCAGTTAAAAGCATTTCGAGTTTCAGTCGCACATTAACTCCGTGAACAAGTGCTGGCCTTAAAGGAAAATAGATTAAAGTATTCAACAACAAACCGACTGTAGAACAATTGGCAATATAACAAAGTTAATAAATAATCTTAGCAATGGTTTTCGATAGCTCGACGGAAAAGCCAATAAAGCGTAAGTTAACAAGTGAAGTGCTTTAGTACTTGAAGAAACATTGAAACATTGCAGTTTCTATTGATAATAGAAATCATAATCCTAAATATATATATTCTAATCATATCAAAACTTTAAATAAAAAACAACAATAGCAGTCCTCTGTGAACCAATTCAATGAAAATTAAGCTCTTACAAATGGATTATTAAAATTAAAATTATAACAGCAAACTAAATTTATATTCAGCTTTTTCAACATAGAAGATAAACAAGTTATAAGAAAAGCTTCTCCTTAATATACGTTTATTGCACACTTGGATTTTTGTTTCCTGGAAAGTGACTTTGTAATCAGCTCGAAGAGGTTATTGATACGGGACCAATGTCTACAACTGAAGTACGAAGCACTCATAGATTGAAAATGCGAAAAAATGCAAGAACATTTACTGAAGCATATTTTGCTGATACTTTCAATCAGTTTATATACAAAATAAAGAAAAAAAAAAATAAAAAAAACACTCGTAATGTAGTCCACTTATACACTCTCAATAGGATTATAAGACTTTCAGGCGGCAAGACCTGCACAATATGAGTGATAATTGAGATTGTTTAAATGATATCATAACGACTATATATAATGCATATGTAAATTTTATAAATGCCATAAATCTACGTTGACAATGACATGATGGAGTTAGATAGCAAAATTGTTTTTGAATGCGAAAATTTTTGTATCCATGTAACGTATACAAGTGATAAATAGATTCAATATTTGCTCAGTGATACTTGAGACGAAACATTTTTGGTGATGTCAAATGTCTGTTCCTAGATTTACCCCTTTTGAGTACTTCACTGCGGGCCGAGGAAACTTTTCCATTGCTTTCGACATTGGCATGTGTTAATGATAATGAAACAATACAAAACAATACAATACTCGTACCACATAAAGATTACTATCAGAGCATTCATTAACAATGCTCGTTAAGTAATCCTAGAAAAAAAGCGAACACTTGTTAAACAACGACAGTCTTAAAGAGTATTCAAATCAGAGATCAGCTTAAAATGGTCTATCTAACGAGCACCGAAAGGACTCCTCTTTTATTAGGGACTCACATAAAAAAGATTGCCAGTAAATCCTATTCTGATAGTCTCTTTTCACTTAGTAATTTTTCATCATTTATGCAAATATTTTCAATGTAAAAAGTATTAAAATGAAATTTGAACCTTTTTAAATAATGAAAAAATGTATTAAAGTGGAGAAGTATAATATTAATATATATTAAATTTACTAATTTACTAACGCTGTATTTTTTTCTTCAACTCTTTTTTCCAGCGAGCAGCTTTGGAGCTCGTCATTGGCAGGCGATTCTTCTCTTTGTGGGAATGATGATCAACTATTTCCAGCGTGTCAACATCTCGGCTGCCATTGTGCCCATGACTTCTCCAACCACTGATGCTCCATACTATCAATGGGATACGTCTCAGAAATCCATGATACTGAGCAGCTTCTTCTGGGGTTACGTTCTCTCCCAAGTGCCCTCAGGTTCGATCTGATAAGTGACAAGTGCTTGCCCAGGTTAAGTCTAAGTTTAAATATATTTCTCAGGTTTGCTGGCAAAGCGTTTTGGCGCCAAATATGTGATAAGCTTGTCTACAGCCGCCGGAGGCATCATGTGCTTCTTTCATCCCATGGCAGCCAAAGGTGGTTGGGTCAACGTTTGTGTTCTCCGTGTGCTGACGGGATTGGTCCAAGGCAGTGTCTATCCCTGCTTCCACACCTTACTGTCCAAGTGGGTGCCATGCACGGAGCGAGGATTTCTTACAACTGGCGTCTACTCCGGAGCACAATTCGGCACCGCGGTCATATTGATCAGTAGTGGCAATATATTTGAGTCCAGCATAGGCTGGCCGGGTTTATTCTACATTTCCGGTGCTCTTGGCCTGGCCTGGGCAGTGCTCTTCTTCTGGCAGGGAGCCAATGAGCCTGCAACATCCCAGAGCATCAGCAAAGTCGAAAGGGATTACATTGAAAGTCTAACGGGCAGCAACAACAGCAGTCAAGTGAGTTAATGTCTTACTACAGGTTTAGATAATGGCATACTTAATCCGGTTTTTATATTGCAGTCCTTGGCTGTACCTTGGAAGTCCATCTTCACTTCGGGCGCCTTCTATGGTCTACTGGCTGCCCACTGTGGCTTCACCTGGGGATTCTACACACTGCTCACTGAGATACCCACCTATATGAGCAGCGTGCTCAAACTGGATGTCAAGTCGAATGCTCTGCTCTCCTCGTTGCCCTACTTTGCCATGGGAGTGCTCTGCTTTGTGGTCAGTCCCATCTCTGACCTGCTCATCAATCGGGGCACCATCTCCGTAACAGCGGCCAGGAAGCTCTTCAACTCAATTGGTCAGTGGGTGCCCATGGGCTGTCTCATTGGACTGGGATACATGACGGCGGATGAGAAGACCGGAGCGATTGTTCTGCTGACCTTGGCTGTGGGAATTAATGCTGCCTGCTTCTGTGGCTATCTGGTTAATCACATGGATTTGTCGCCCAATTTCGCTGGTCCCATGATGGGTGTCACCAATGGTCTGGCAGGTGTGACGTCCATTATTGCGCCATTGATTGTCGGGGTCATTCTCTCGGATGAGGAGGATCCAACTCAATGGCGTTGGGTTTTCTTTATCACCGGTGGCATTTATCTGTTATGCAATGCGCTATTTGTTATCTTTGGCAAGGCCACAGTACAACCTTGGAACGATGCACCCAGCATGTCCAGTACAATGACCTTACGTAAGAATATTCAGACTGACTCAAGAACCTCAGCACCCACAGAAGCCAAAGAAAATCAGTTCTGAGTGGTTATCCATAAAAACTGTTAACAATCTCGTTAAGTTTAAATTAAACAAAGTCTTCAATTTGGTGATTATCCTATAAGCTTAAGTTAATATAATTATATTTTTATGGCGTGACATTTTTAATAAAAACCAAGAACTAATATAGACCAAAGTAATAAAAAAAAAAAATGGTAGTCTCTTATGTAGAAAGGTCCATGACATGGAAGCAGGATTATCACCAGTTGATAACACTTTAATAATAGATCAACAGAGTTCACAATGTGTCTTAAATGTTAAGGCTTTTACTCATAGATAAAAGTCAAGTCTAAGAAGTAAAAGCCATCCAATAAACACTATATGGATAACAATTGGAAAACAAATAAAAAACAACGTTGTAAAAGCAAATCACGTATTCTCAGATCTCTCAAAACTTTATCTATATATATCGACACATATTTCTATATCAATATTTGCATCATTACGGGCCGGTTTGTCTATGTCTATTTAAGGGGTTTGATAACAATAAAAGAGATGTTTTGATGTAAAATGTATAGAATATAATGTGAAATTTAAAAATATTTCTTTGATAAAATTTAAGGAGACATTGAAGAGCCGGCCCTAAGTGTACCTAGTCGAATAAAATGTTCAATATCTCAATTTTTGAATGGTTTTTGATTTTATACTCTCCAATATATTTATGTATTATAGATTTATATATTTAAATCTATGTATATCTATTATTAGCTTAAATATACATATAAACTCGCATATCTATACATATTTCTACATCTATATCTTTATCTATATCTATATATAATATATGTACTATATTTCTATTTGCCAAAGTCTTTTCCTTCTCTAAAGATAAATCACTAATTTTTGGCAGAGCTTCATAATCATGCTGATATTGCTGAGCGCTATTATAAAAAGAGTGTGATAAACGTCAATCTGGGGAAATTTGGTAGAAGTAGAAGGCATAAAAGCAAAATTCTCAAATTTAGTCGCCGATCAACAACGCGTCCTCACGCATGGAATTGATTATCAAAATAACAAACTAAATCAGTCAATAATACTTATAAGTTAGTAATTAATCTTAATAATGGGTTTTGATAAGACCGCGAAACGTAAGTAAAAAAAAAAAAACTATTTATAACTTTCACCTTCAGAGTGCTTGACTAGTAGATATCCTGTCTAGTAACTCTGGTATCCATTATATGATCATTATGAAAGTTTCAGAATAAAAAATTGATATATTGATATGTGATTTGTCTTAATAAATATAAATATAATAAATATAAATGTTCTCAAAAAAAAACATGAAGAAATTATTAAACCTAATCTTTTTATACTCGATTTAGCACCTTCAGAGTGCTTGACTAGTAGATACCCTAGGAAGTAACTCTGGTTTCTATTATACGATCACTATGAAAACTTATTTATCTTAATAAATATAAATATTCGCAGATAAATAAATAAAGAAGTTATTAAATAAAATCTTTTTTATACTTGATTTAGCGGAAAGTCGATTTGGAGTTCGACATTGGCAGGTGATAATGCTATTCATTGGCATGGTGATCAACTTCTTTCAGCGGGCCAATATCTCACCTGCGATTGTGCCAATGACACAGGCTACAGCCAATGCTCCATTCTATGATTGGGATGTATCCGAGAAGGGAATCATTCTGAGCAGCTATCTTTGGGGCTACGTGATTTCACCAGTGCCAGCCAGTGAGTTCTTAACTACTGATATTATAAATATATTGTTTAAACTGCTCTCTTTACGTTAGGTTTGTTAGCCAAACGTTTTGGCCCTAAGCTTATCCACATTTTGGCCACCGGCTCAGGTGGCATCTTGGCCTTCTTTTTCCCCATGGCGGCCAAAAGCGGCTGGGTAAGTGTGTGTGTACTGCGTGTTTTGACGGGTATAGCTCAGGGTGCGGTTTATCCATGTCTGCACACGCTGGTGGCCAAATGGGTGCCACGCACGGAGCGAGGATTCCTCACAACTGCCATCTACTCGGGAGCACAATTCGGCACTGCATTGATATTGATGACCAGTGGGTTTGTATTTGAATCCACAATGGGCTGGCCTGGTCTCTTCTATATCACGGGCGGACTCAGCCTAGCTTGGGCACTGATCTTCTTCTGGCAGGGAGCCAATGAGCCAGCAACATCAAACAGCATCAGCCAGGTCGAAAGGGACTACATTGAAAGCCTAACGGGCAGCAACGAACGCAGCCAAGTGAGTCCAAATCAACACTCAAATAAAGCATATTAATGAGAATTTTCAAATTATATTTCCAGTCCTTAAGTGTGCCTTGGAAATCCATCTTTAGTTCTGGCGCCTTCTATGGTCTATTGGCTGCACATTGTGGCTTCAACTGGGGATTCTATATGCTGCTTAGCGAGATGCCCACATATATGAACAGCGTGCTTGAATTGAACGTGCGGAGCAATGCACTGCTCTCCTCGTTGCCCTACTTTGCCATGGGAGTGCTGTGCTTTGTGGTCAGTCCCATCTCTGACCTGCTCATCAATCGGGGCACCATCTCCATAACAGCGGCCAGGAAGCTCTTCAACTCAATTGGCCAGTGGGTGCCCATGGGCTGTCTCATTGGACTGGGCTACATGACGGCAGATGAGAGGACTGAAGCGATTGTACTGTTGACCTTGGCTGTGGGAATTAATGCGGCTTGTTGTTGTGGCTATCTGGTTAATCACATGGATTTGTCGCCCAATTTCGCTGGTCCTATTATGGGACTTACAAATGGAGTGGCCAGCTTGATATCTATAGTGGCACCTTTGCTGGTGGGCGTAATCTTGACGGATGAGAGAGATTCGGCTCAATGGCGAATTGTGTTCCTTGTCACAAGTGGCGTATACTTGATTTGTAATACGCTTTTCGTTGTGTTTGGCAAGGGCCAAGTGCAGCCGTGGAATGATATGCCCAACCTGTCAAGGACGAGCACAATTGCTGAATCAACAATACCCAAAGAGGGCACCAAGAATCATTCAACTTAATTCTAACTTAAACTTAACCCACATAGCAAATTATATGTTTATGAATTCACTAATTATATTTGTTATGATAGCTGTATACCATTAAGTGATTTATATCATATTAAATTTAGTTTATAAGCATTCTATATAATCTAAAAGATCACAAACTATTATCATTTCACAGAAACTGATTACCACATGGTCCTTGGAATCAGTGATTTGAGGCATTTATTGGTCGTGTCGTCTAGTTAAATATTTGCCGGGTTTATCTGCTGCACGAGTCGAGATAATAGTTATTTACAAACATAAAATTCACAGTCTGACTCAGATTTTACAGTGCGAGATCTTATAACATAGAATTGTGTCAGTTTGGCTTTAGCTTATTTAATTCTCTATTAATGCGGCGTGGTACCGACTGAGTATGCAACACCGTCCAAATGGACACAGTCCAACTGAGTATGATTGTTGCATATAGAACCGGCGTATAGGCCTTGGCATTGCCCACGGGAATCTTCGCCAGAAGCGGTGACTTCAGTTGATAGTCCACGTGAACCCGCTGCCAGTTGCAGTCCAAGTCCGCCTTCAAGTGCTGATTGTGGTGCTCTTCAAGATTAATTTCGTGTTTATTTAGGCAATGCAGCTTATCTGGTCTGATCGGTATCTCAGTGTCAATGCCAATTGGGCAGTTTAGATAAAGTTCAGGTGTGCTTATTTTCACAGTGGCTATGGAACTATGATGTTTTCGTTAATTCATATAAAGAAACTACATTAATCGACAGTATAACTCTTACTCTTTATCGCTGGCTGCATGATAACGAAAGTGTATGGGCAATGTTAAAGTTTCCTCTGTCTTCACTGTTCCCTGAAGTAATACTGTGAAAGGTTTTGCCTTTTCTGTGATTATTTCAATGTCTACGAATTTCGGATAGATTGCATTAAGCTGAAATGTAAAAAGTTCGTTTATTGTATTTTTTTTTCAACATATATTCAACAATTCTTACCATCTTCAAGCGTTGCAAGTCATCCAGCTCATCGGTGCTTATGAAAACTGCAGCTGGCAGCGGTTGCAAGATCACATATTCACAATTCATGTTAACAATTGAATCAGGAAACTGCACTTGGTACTTAAGTTTTCTATTTAAAAACATCTTGCAGTTTACTTCAACTCAAATCAATTTGAATTTGGATCCGTTTAATACAAACCTATGCATGCCGGCTTCATCCATTTCAATGTCTATAAAGGGCGATGTATTACAGTTAGCCCCACTAAAAAGCAGCGTGGCAATTAAACAAACTATTAATATAAACTTAAATTGACAAAGCATTGCTTTAAATGTAATTAAATGCTCAAAACAAATGCTCGCATAAGTTGCGATTGTAAACAAATACTCTGCAGTGCTGCCAACTTGCTAAAACACAAAACTGTCAAATTTATTGGGCTGCCAACTTATGGCAATAATTGCGCGAACAATTTGAAGTTAACGCATATAAAAATCATTAATCTTATTGTTTTCCAGAGTTTATTTCCCTGTATAGCTGTGAGCCTTGTTTGGCCAATTTATCAGCCATTTCGTTGCCTTTAATGCCTTTATGTGCCTCCACATAGCTCTATTAAAAAGATATATTTAGTTTTAGTTAACCAAAAATATTTAAAATACGCACCCATTTTACTTTAAGTTGATCGTTTTGCAGCAACTCATCCAGCTCCTTAAAATCCGCCACATTTTTTACGGGTTCCATGTTTTTTAAACGCCAACCGCGACTTTTCCAGCCCGGAACCCACTTTGTTATGGAGTTGATTAAAAACTGCGAATCTGTCTTTATACAGAGCTTTTCAATGCCCAAGTCTAGTGCGAATTTAATGGCATAAATGGAAGCCTGTATCTCTCCGACATTGTTGGTAACACGTCCTAGCACTGGTTTTCCCGCATTTCTAGTGCATGAGAAGAAAATTAAATTAATTAATTTTATGGGCACACTCAAATATACGTACAGTGGATGATCGTCGCCAAAATAGACACCAAATCCTGCACAAGCATTTTTTCGACCATTTCCTAGACACGAACCATCCGTATAGACAATGACGAAACCTTCAGAATCGACTGTAAACTCAAATGCTCCAATTTGCTTTACGGATTCCTCTTCTTGTCCATTGCCGTGCCGGGGTAATTTAGACTTTGAATTTTCAGTTATATCAGCATCTGTTTTTCTTTTTCGACTTGTAGATGGTTCCGGTAATCCTTCCACTTCGTACATAGCTGTCATCTAAAGGGATTATAGTTTTAGTTTATAAAATTGACAACCTGTTGCATTATGTACTCACGAGATCATCTTCTGTTACGGCTCCTTCTTCTGCCACATCTTCTGGCCAATAATCTGTACTTTGTTTAATCTGTTGCTGCTGAGGTGCCCAGCTGACTGGCGGTGGTTGCCTTTGTCCAAGTGGCACAGCGAATTCATCTGGTGTGTATTTTCCATGAACTCCTGTTGCTTTTGTTGGACTTATGAATTGTTCGGCTTCCAGACGATTGTTGAACTTCTTGTAAACAGCTCCTTTGAAGCCCTTCACCTGCTCCTCACATTGCGCCCAGTTTGCATAGATTCCGACTTTTCGTCCTTTTGCAACTGCGTAAAATGCCATTGTGCGCTCAATCCTCTTCAAAACATCACAACGAAACTGGGAACGCAAAAGAGAAAACATTCTGTGCTAGCGTTGTGTCGCATAGGGTTGTAGCAAACGGTTTGGATTCAGTTCAATTGAACTAATCGCTAATTGAATCAGTACACAAAATCAAATGAGTTTTCAACTGAATTTTATTTCATCTGTTAAATCAACTTTGTAACAATAATAAAAAAACAACAGTTGTTTCTGATGGGGTCAACTTTCTGGCATTGCTTGATCTTTTACATTGTCCCCCTGTTGCTCTTGCTCCTCACTTGACTCTGGTTGCTCCTTTAATGTTTTCGTTTCTTTACTGTCCTTGGCTTTGGCCCCTTTTCTTTGAGGAATAGTTTCGAGAATGGCTTCTGTCCAGTCTTGGCCAGCTGCCACGCGTGTC